>NC_073234.2:128896363-129539090 GCF_029281585.2 Gorilla gorilla gorilla
CTCCACAGAGAGTTCCAGGGACCCCTCCTGGGTGTGTGTCCTCCATCAAGATGTGGAGAAAGTTGATTAGTGTGGGAGGCAGCCAGGACTGGCATTTCTAATTAACACGCAGGCAGGGAGAATGCCTCTTCTTCCAGAATCTGTATTCAGCTGATTGAATATCAGGGCTGGGGCTAAACTATGAATCGTGTGTCAAAAAATAAAGCCTGTGCTCTCGGCTCGTTAAAGGAACAGCGTCCCATTTTCAGTTCTCTGCTTCTCCAACAGCCTGCCTGGACAGGGAGGAGGACCCATGAGATGGAGACCCCTGGAGCTGGGTGTGAGGCCTGGGGGCGGCTCCAGGCAGGGATGAGAAGGGAGAGGCATTTGGGGGATGGAGAGATCAGGCTTGGATGGAGAAACCCCAGAGAAAGACGGAGGAGAACCCCAGATGGGTTTTTGGGAGCTACTAGGTTCAGGAGGAGAAGGAAAAGAAACGGGCCGTAAAAAGCAAAAGGCAGCTTGCTATGGCAGGGGAGAGAGAGAGAGGGGCAAGCAAACACAGGTTCATTAATCTGTAGTTCGTCTGCCTTTTCTGTTAGGAAGATGAACTTGATGAGTTAATTAAGTCGCAGTCTGTAAAACCAGTTTATTTGCATAGCAAACTCCTGGGCCAGTGTGCTGTGAGTTGAGTGTGTACCAGCAGACAATTCGGGGGAAATTACAGCCTCATTAATATGCTAATCTGGTTGCAGGCCTGGAACGGAGTTTTGGGTTGGTGGTGCTCGGGGGTGGTGGGTGTTTGGTTGCTTAGCAACCCTTTTCTCCAGGTAACCCTTCTCTGGCTTGCCCTTGATATCCCCAAAGGATTGCAATGTGGAAGACGAGGTAAGCAGGGAAAGCATTCTGTTGTCACAGAACAGTGAGCAAAATAAAAGGCAAACACACACACACATTCACACGCACAGCCACATTATGCCGGTGTCTCTACAAACAGGCTTGGGGAGGGGGCAGGGGAGGCTGTGTGGGTGCAATGGACAGACACCAACATGCAAAAGCACAGTGTGTGGAGTCTGTGGCAATAGACACAGAGATGGTAACACCCTCCTACACACACACACACATGCACACACATACTTGCATGTGGATGCAAAGACAATTGGTGCATGGGTTTTGTTTAACAAATAAACCTGCACAATGGGATACTCAGCCTCTGCAATAATGCATACTGTTTGTACTACCCCCATCACACTCACACACACACACACTCACACACACACACACACACTCAGAACCTGTGTGTGAAGTCTTTCCCAATAACACAATAGATGCAAATGCACTAAACATAGTCATGGGCAGATTCTGTAAATGATTAATAATCAACTGTAAAATGCACAGACAAACATACACGTTGCACAGAGCTTGCACAAATAGGTTCTGGAGAAAATGACAGGTAGGTGTATGCATATGTGGACACACAGAAACATACATGCACCATATATGACACTGATGCAAAAAGACATTGGGTGTAGTATGCATGGACACAGAAACAATGCATGACAAGGTCTAGTGAGAGTCACTTGGTTAGATTCAACACACACACAGAGGCATGCAGCAGAGAGCTCACAGTTTCAGAGTCCTATCACTTTTCCCTCTCCCTTGTTTCTTCTGAACTAAGCCTACTTTTTATATTGCACATTCCTGTTGCCTCTCCACATTCCCAGGCTCAGTGACTGCCCGCATCCATGCTTTGCCCAACCCTTTGTCCCTTCCTTACCCACCTGGTTGCAGCACTGTCTTCTCAGGCTCATGTGTATCTGACAGGCAGCACCAAAGATAGCCAAGCTTCCCCAGAAAGATCAATGTATGGGACTCAAGGGCGTTAATGCCTTACCTTGCCATAAAAAAAAGAACCACGCCCAGACAGTCTTACAGGTGAGTTTTATAAATGTTAAGAAGCAGATAACTCTTGTATTAGATTGTTCCAGAAAAAATAAAACAAAAGGAAAGCTGTCCAACTCACAATTTTGACAATAAGCCTAGGCAAGAGAATACAAGAAAAGAATCACCAGTAATTGGAGAAATGTTTATGAAAACCTCAATGACTTACTATGGTATTCCTATCCAACTGGTAACAATCAGAACATTGGGGCATATAATACCAAGAGCTGGTGAGGACATGGAGAAATAAATGTCCTGATATGTGCTGTGGGGTATTGCCTGGAGCAGCCAGTCTGAGGAGTGGTTAGCCAGTATTTTATGATGTTAAATGTTTGCAGACAGCATGCTCCAGAAATTCAATTCTTGGGTAGGAACTGCAGAGAAACTCTCAGATATATATGAAAACATGCATGAAACATGCATGTTCATTGCAGCAGTGTTCATACTGGCAAACAGGCAAACTGATGGTCCATCATTAGGCAAATGGATAAAGAAAACAAGGTAAAGAGAGGTGTTCAAGATCGTGCAGCAGCAGAAAGACCAAACTAGAGCTACACATAACACCATGGATGACCACAAAAATATGGTATGTGAAAAAGTATGGAACAGAATAAGACTTGTAAAATCAATATCATTTGTGTAAATTAAAAACAATAATACTGTTTATCAGCAGTTGACTGGATGGACAAATTGCATACAGTGGAGTACTACGCAGCAATTAAAAGGAACATGGTGTTGATTTGGGTAGTGATACCGGTGAATCTCAAGAGCTTCATGCCAAGTGAAAGAAGCCAGGCCCAAAAGAGTCCCTATGATAGGATTCCATTTATAGGAATGTCGAGAATAGTCAAAACTGATCTATGGGGACAGGAAACACATCAAAGGCTCCCTGGATTGGGGGTGGGGGTGGGGGAATTGACTCCAAAGAGATTCGAGGAAACTTTTTCCTGGGGTGTTGGAAAAGTTCTATATCTTGGTTGTGGAGGTTACATGAGTGTATACATTTATCAAAACATATCAAGCTGTACCCTTAGAACAGATGCATCATTTGAATATAAATTAGTCTCAATAAAGTTTATTTAAAACAATTATTTTGTTGTAAATAATGAGATATAAGATAATACTGTAAAAATTTTAATGATATCTATATATCCATCATCTGTAATCCATTCTATCAATCATCTATAACATATAATCTATCAATCAATCACCTATAATCCATCATCAATCTGTAGTGAGACCCCATCTGTATGAAAAATAAAAAAATTAGCCCAGTGTGGTGGCACATGGCTGTAGCCCCAGTTACTTGGGAGGCTGAGGTGGGAGGAGCACTTGAGCCCAGGAGTTTGAGGCTGCAGTGAGCTGTGATCGCATCACTACACTCCAGCTGGGATCACAGTGAGAATCTGTAAAATAAAATAAAATAAAATAAAATAAAGTGAAATAAAATAAATCTATCTATCATCTATGATCCATCTTTCTATCACCTATCTATCATCTATGTATCATCTATATTCTATCTATTTGACACACATAAGTGCCTGTAGTGGGAAGGAAAATGAAATTGTGAATGGGCAATTGTGGTAGATTGGATCATTGATCATCATTCCCAGCCCTTCTCTCCCTCCTTGTTATAGAATTATACTTCTCCACCTTTGCCAAGTCTTCAGTGTGTGTGTGTGGTAGTTCCCTGCCCCTTCCTTGACCTTGGACTTGGCCAACTGACTTTTGGCCAAAGGAATGTTAAAGGATGTGACACAACCAGAGGTTTACAATGTGCTTGTGGGGTTTGCCTTGCTCTCTTAGCTTTTATGATCCCCCATGATAAGCTCATGCCCCAGGCAGCCACTTCCCCTTTAGTCTGGGCCCTGTGGAGCAGACCTGGGCCCTCTAGGAATCCTGGAGCAGAGCTGAGCTGACCCAGCTGGGCCCAGTCCGGATCAGCCAAACCACAGCCAACCCACAGGCTCACATGTGTGAAAAAAAACCTGACAAACATGTTTATTGTTGTAAGCCTCTGGGGTTTTGAGTTTGTTCTGCAGCATCAATGCAGTAAAAGCTGACTAATACAGGAATAAAGGGAAAAATAATACTAAAATAAAAAGCAAAAGAGGAGCCTTGCCTGAATAAATGGCAGTAGCATGCACTATGAGTTGAGGAGAGAATTATCTTAATTCCAGCACCTAGGGTTAGAAAGGAACCAACCCATCCACTCACAAACTCCCTACGCATCTGCAGGGCACCTTACACATGCCTGTAATCCCAGCTATTTGGGAGGCTGAGGCAGAAGAATTGCTTGAACCCGAGAGGTGGAGGTTGCAGTGAGCACCACACACTCCAGCCTGGGCAACAGAAGAGTCTCAAAATAATAATAATAATAATAATAATAATAATAATAATAATAATACAGCCATGAACAAGTCTGCCCTCATGGGTTTCCTAGAGCTTCTGTTCTAAGAAGAGAAACGGTCAATATACAAATAACGTTGTATACAAAAAATGTTGGCAAAACAACCAGGCCCAGATTCCAACTCTCCTTATCTGAAACTGGGGAAACCCCACCTTCCTTCCTTCATCCTGGAGTGCTTAATTTTAGAATCTCCCACAGTTAGAAAGGAATTTAATTTACCCGCATTGCTCTGGTCCCCCGACGTGATTCTGCAGTTTCTAAAAACTGCTCCTTCACACTCTCAGGGCCTGTGCCAAGGTTGTTCCTCCTGCCCAAAACTCTGTTCCTGTGGCGGAAACTTATTTACCCCTCAAGACTCAGATCAAATGGGCACTCAGAAAATATTCGTTATAGTAACTTTCTGCACATGCTAGGCTTGTACTCTGCTAAGTGCTTCCCATAAATCATCTCACTTCATCTTCATAAGAACTTCATAAAATAGGTGCTATTGCTGTCTCCATTTTACAGATGAGAAACTGAGGCTCAGAGAGGTTAAGCAACTTGCCCTTGGTCACACAGCCATCCAGTGATAAAAATCTATGAGTCTGGCCAGGCGTGGTGGCTCACACCTATAATCCCAGGACTTTGGGAGGCCGAGGTGGGCGGATCATGAGTTAAGGAGTTCGAGACCAGCCTGACCAACATGGTAAAACCCCGTCTCGACTAAAAATACAAAAATTAGCCAGATATGGGGGCACGTGCCTTTAATCCCAGCTACTCAGGAGGCTGAGGCAGTAGAATTGCTTGAACCCGGGAGGCGGAGATTGCAGTGAGCCAAGATCATGCCACCGCCCTCCAGCCTGGGTGACAGAGCGAGACTCTGTCTCAAAAAAAAAAAAAAAAAAAATCTATGGGTCTGATGTCAAAACCTTGGACCAAAATCAAAGAACTTTGATCCTAGATTTTTTTAGGATGTCCCCTCTGTTGGATGTCTCTGCTCTTCCAAGAAGGCAGCAGGAGGCAGGGAGATTGTTCTGTGATGGAAGCCTTAATGTGCTTGAACCTGAAAACATCACCTTGGGGAAGGGCTTTGTCCCTTAAGAAATTATAAATATTTCATTTTCCCTCTTCTCTCTCGCCTTGTCAGCCCCGAGATGGAGTTATCGATGGGGCCTGGGTGATGGACAGATTGGCGGGGTTCTGTATTGATGAGTTAATAGATTGTTGGCTCTTTTTTCCATTCTCTGAAAAAAAGAAGTCTTGACAGCTGTTTTCGCTGTCGTCGGGGTGGGTGGAGGCTGCCGCGGAAGGTGATAGAAAGTAAGGTCTTAGTTGGGGGTGGGGGGGTGGCATCGTTAGACAACCCTGTCAGCTCGACCTTGAACATTGATCCTGAATCCAACCACCTCCCACTCTCTCTGCTGCAGCCCCCCGGTCCAAGACCCCCTCATCTCCTGCCTGGGTCATGGCAGAAGGCTCCTCACTGGCCTCCCTGCTCCTGTCCTCACCCCTCAACCCATCCTGCATCCAGTAGTCAGAGGCACCATTTCAAAATATAAGCCAGATCCTGCCACTGCTCGGCCCCAGACCCTCGGATGGCCCCATCGCATCCGAGGCCGAGAGCCCTTACTGCGGTGCCAGCACTCTCTGCCCTCATGTCCTCCTCTGTCCTTTCCTCTCTTTTTTCTAGCCATGGTCTGTGAGGTCCTTCCATTCCTCAAACTCTCCAAGCGTGGCC
The DNA here is from genome assembly GCF_029281585.2 of Gorilla gorilla gorilla. NCBI lineage: Eukaryota > Metazoa > Chordata > Mammalia > Primates > Hominidae > Gorilla > Gorilla gorilla. The sequence continues at coordinate 128,902,411 of NC_073234.2, forward strand.
TCGTCTTTGGGTGTTTGCATCTGCCATTCCCTTTACTGGAATGCTCTTCCCACGGATTCCCCTCAGCCCCCAACTCATGTCCTCATTTCACGTCTCTGTCCGAATGGCCCCTGCACAGAAGCCTTCCCCGACTACCCTGCATAAATACCCCATTCCCCTCTAGTTCCTCCTCCAGGTCTGTTTTTTTCTGCACAGCACTTACCACTTCTTGATGTTACTTACATTTATTTATTTGCATGTTGACCATTTCTCTTCTTAGAACAGAAGCTCTAGGAAACCCACGAGGGCAGACTTGTTCATGGTTGTATTATTATTATTATTATTATTATCATTATTATTATTTTGAGACTCTTCTTTTGCCCAGGCTGGAGTGCGTGGTGCTCACCGCAACCTCCACCTCTCGGATTCAAGTGATTCTCCTGCCTCAGCCTCCCGAATAGCTGGGATTACAGGCATGTGCCACCATGCCTGGCTAATTTTTTATATTTTAGTAGAGATGAGGTTTCAGCATATTGGCCAGGCTGGTCTGAAACTCCTGACCTCAGGTGATCCGCCCACCTCAGCCTCCCAAAGTGCTGGGATTACAGGCGTGAGCCACTGCGCCCAGATAGACTCATAGATTTTTATCACTGGATAGCTGTGTGACCAAGGGCAAGTTGCTCAACCACTGCGCCCAGCCCATGGCTGTATTCTTATTACCTTGAACAAGGCCAGCAAATTACAGTCTGTGGATAAAGCCTGCTCACAGGCTTTTGTAAATAAAGTTTTATTGTCACACAGCCATACCTGTTCATTTCTGTATGATGTACTGCTGTGTTTGCTCTGCAATTGCAGAGCTGAGGAGTTGTGACAGAGACAGGAGGGCTTGCAAAGCTGAAAATATCTACTATCTGGCTCTTTACAGAACAAGTTTACTGACCCTGGCTTAGAACAATGCCTGACAGAAAGCAGGTGTTCAGTATTTATTTATAGAATGAATGAATGAATATGAGATCTAGTATGTTTTAAAAACCAGACTGACCAGCAGGTTAAATGACCAGGCACTGCAGCCATATGCAATTTTTGACCATTGAGGAAATGTTCTTTTTCAGGAGGACTCTCCTGTCCATCAGAACTCTCTCAGTTGCAAATAATAAGAAATCTAACTTGATTGGCTTGAGCCAGAAAAGGAAATTTGTTAGCTCATGAACTGAAAAGTCTAAGGTAGACTACTTCAGGCACAGTTGGATCCAGGGGCTGGTCCTTCCAGGTTCAAGGCCAGAGAAAGGGAGAGTCTCTCGTCTTCCTGGGAGCATGTCTTTGGGTTAGCTGGTTAGCTTTCAGAGCCTCAGTTTTCTATCTGTAAAGTGGGAGGAATAGTGGCCCTGCCTCAGAAGGTAGCGGCAAGGGTGAAATGAGTCAATCCAAGTGAAGTGGGCTGGATTTTATTTTATTTTTATTTATTTATTTTTGAGACAGGGTCTGACTGTGTCATTCAGGCTGGAGCTCAGTGGCACGATCTTGGCTCACTGCAACCTCTGCCTCCCAGGCTCAAGCCATCCTCCCCCCTCAGCCTCCCGAGTAGCTGGGATTGCAGGCATGCACCACCAGCCTGGCTACTTTTTTGTAGAGATGGAGTTTCACCATGTTGCCCAGGCTGGTCTAGAACGTCTGAGCTCAAGTGATCCGCCCATCTCAGCCTCCCCCAAAGCACTGGAATTACAGGAATGAGGGACTGTACCCAGTCTGGGCTGGATTTAAAAATATTCACTTGTGAATCCCCAGAACCTGTGAATATGTAACTTTACATGGCAAAAGGCATTTTGCAGATGTGATTATATTCAGGATCTTGAGATGGGGAGGTGATCCTGGATTATGTGTGAGCCCAGTGTCATCACAAGGGGCCTTCTAAGAGGGAGGTGGGAGAGTCAGAGTTAGAGAAGGAGATGTGATGATGGAAGCAGAGGTCGAGAGAGAAAGAGAGAGCTTGGTGAGCGAGAAGATGCTCTACTGCTGGCTTTGTAGACAGATGAAGTGGCTACAAGCCCAGGAATTCAGGAGGCATCAAGAATCTGGAAAAAGCAACGACATGGATTCTCCCCTAGAGCCTCCAGAATGAATGCAGCCCCACCAGCAACTTGATTTTAATCCAGTGAGACCTATGTTAGCCTTCTGACCTCCAGAACTGTAAGATAATACATTTTGTGTTGTTTTAAGCCGCTAAGTTTGTGGCAATTTGTTACAGCAGCAAGAAGAGGCTAATACAGCAGGTAAGGCACTTATCACTGTGTCTGGCGTGTAGTAAGCCCTTTGTAGACACGAGCTTCTATCATTACTGGTTAGATGTTATTAGATGTTACAATATTCCCCACCTGTACCATTCTGGCTCCTCTTGGATCAGCTGAGCTATCTCAGACGGAACCCTAGGGTCATTCCCAGTCCCTGAAACTGTGTGACATCCCCAGGAGGTGCCAGGATTGGGGATGGCTTCCTAGGAGATTCGTCTGGGATCCACAGCTGACCTAGATCGGCATGGGGTCTAAAAGCCATCTCCCGAGTCCCCAGCCAGTGAGCTTTCCTTCAACTGGGCATCTCCATCACCTCCCTCCCTACCACATTATCCCCTTTCATCCCCTCCCCGCCAAGGTATTTTTAAACCACTCCCTTGTCTACTCCCTATTGATCTTCAACCTGTTGCTCCCCAGAAGCAATTTGTGGCAGGGCCCAATACATTCACCAGGTCTTTTGTCACCATCTCTCCTTTGCTCATTGAGGTCAGCAGCAGGATTCCAGGCTGGCCAAGGTATAATCTCCGGCTCCTCCAAGCAAAAGCTCTCAGTGGTTCCATTTCCGGACGGTGGAATGTTCTCTCATTTCAGCATGAGGGGCCATCCTTCTGTCATTTTGGCTGAAGGCTGGTCCCCAGAAACAGCTAAAAAGTCCTGTGTCCTTGTGCTCATGGGATCCGGGCAAGAGATAGCTTCTGCCACCCTAGCCTCAGCAGGGGAGGAAGCTGCCTGCAGGGGCTGCCTGAATGGGATGCTGTTTACATATAAGTTTATTTTATTTATTTCACATTCACGTACATGGCCCTTAGTTTGTACCAGGCATCATGTTTTAAGTGCCGCCCACAGATTAACTTAACTTTCTTTTCTTTATTTTTAAAATTAAATAAAAATTGTATAGATTTATTGTGTACAACAGGATGTTTTGAAATATGTATACTTCGTGGAATGGTTTAATTGAGCTAATGAATAGCTTACTTAATTTTCATAGCAAGCCGGTGGGGTCTGTGTGATTATTCTCTCCATTTTTAAGTGGGGAAATGGATGCACAGAAAAGTTAAGTAGCTTTTGCCCAAGGTCACATAGTCAAGGTGGAGCTGGGGTTTGAACCCAGGCAGGCTGTGTGACAGTCACTACTCTATGTGCCTCTCAATCCATGGTAACAAGAGTTCTTTTCTTTTCTTTTCTTTTTTTTTTTTTGAGACAGAGTCTCAATCTGTCACCCAGGCTGGAGTGCAGTGGCGCGATCTTGGCTCCCTGCAACCTCCGCTTCTGGGTCCAAATGATTCTCCTGCCTCAGCCTCCTGAGTAGCTGGGACTACAGCCGTGTGCCACCACACTTGGCTAATTTTTGTGTTTTTAGTAGAGATGGCATTTTGCCATTTTGGCCAGGCTGGTCTTGAACTCCTGACTTCAAGCGATCCACCTGCCTGGGTCCCCCAAAGTGCTGGGATTACAGGCATGAGCCACTGTGCCCGGCCCCATTTCTATTTGTCTTCCCACCGTCATTCTTTCCTCTCCTGTACTGACCCTGCCTCCTCCATCCTGGGGTGGGGCGTGACTCTAAGCCCTTTATCTGGAGCCAGCTGCCTGGGACTTGAATAATGTTTCTCAGCCTTGTCCCTAATACTGCCATTGTCATTTTACAACCTGCCCATTGATCCCTTGATCTTTACAATGACTCCTGGAAGGAGGTGCTGTCATCATCATCCTCACCCCCCACAGGATAGGTTGAAGAACCTGAGATGAAATCCAGGCTCTGAGAGGAGAGGTTGCTGCTAGCCCAAGGCCACCCAGTTAGGAAGCCGCTGAGATCCCTGGCATTCTGGCTCCAGGGTGGACCTGGGCTGTGGTGTCCCTGTAGTAGGGGATGGTCACATTTCCTCGGGCTGCTGTAACAAATGCCACACACTGGGTGCCTTAGGATAACAAACATGTATTGTCTCACAGTTCCAGAGGCTAGAAGTCCAAAGTCAAAGTGTGGGCAGGGCCATGCCTGCTGGGAAGACTCTAGGGGAGGATCCTTCCTGGTGTCCTCCAGTGGGATTCTGGTGGCCGCTGGCCATCCTTTACGCTCCTTGTGGCTTCATCACTTCAAGTCTCCATCTTCACATGATGTTGCTGCTATATCTCCTCATGTCATCTTCCTTCTGTGCATGTCTGCCCCTGTGTCTGCCTGTATGTCCACATTTCCCCTTTTGGTGGTGGCTCATGCCTGTAATCCTAGCACTTTGGGAGGCCGAGGCAGGCAGATCTCTTGAGAAGCTCAAGAGTTTGAGACCAGCCTGGGCAACATAGCAAGACCTCTTCTCTACCAAAAAAGAAAAAAAAAGGTGTATATATAAAGATAAGGATACCAGCATATTGTATCAGAGCCGACACTAAGAACCTCATTTTAACTTTTTACTTGACTATCTCTGTAAAGATCCAAATGAGGTCACATTTTGAGGTCCCGTGGATGAAGACTTCAACATGCTGTTTTGGGGTATGCACTTCAATTTATAATAGTGATGTTGTCACTTGGGGCAGGAAGGATGCTTCCAAGCAGCCCTAGAACCCAGGATCTTTCCTTCCCAGGAAAGGGATCGATGGAATTCTAATCACTGGAACTTTGTATTCCTTCATCAGGCAGCTTGTCTGTCACTGTGTTCCCCATGAGACTGTAAGCTCTTTGAGGACAGGAATGTGTCTCCCCAGTGCCTAGCATTCAGCGGGCACTCAATAAACACTTGAGCGAATGAAAGAATAAGTGAATGCAGTGCCACCTCCCAGTTCTTCCGTCCACCCAGGGCCAAAAGGCAAACTGATTTGTCCAAAGTCTTGAATCTGTGGCTGAGCTGTTAGCATTTCAGCATCACAGAAACCCCTCTGCCCAGCTGCCAGCCCAGCAATGGTGAAATTATTAGATCCCATTATGAATTGGATTTTAATCTCCTGTAAATAGTCCTGCCATTATAGTGTCATAAGAAGCAATTAGGACCCCCCTCCCTTCCTTCTTGCAGCTGCAGAGACGTTCTGATCTCCCCAGCAGAGTTAGGGGGGCTGCAGGCAGGGTGGGGACTGATGCTTAAGAAATTTACCAGTTTGGGCAGATCACAACCAGCCCCCTCCCTTCGCAATCTAGTCACTTGGGGAGGAGCCTCAGGGCAGGATTTGAGAGGGTGGCAGGGGTGAGGGGGCATCTAATGGAATGAGCCCGGGAGTTGCTCTTTGGTATGAAATGAAGCTTCTAAGTCAGTGTTTCTTAGGGATGGGTCCCATGCCAGGGTTTTGGAAGAATATGACCCAATATCCCACGTGATATACCAGGTGGGTGTGTAACGTGCAGCTCTTCTGTCCATGCCTGGATGACCCTATCATCTGCTACCTTCCAGCTGACCTCATCTTCCTCTCCATCCCTCCAATCTCTTTTCCACATGGCAGCCAGAGATAGCTCCTGTCCACAGAAGCCAAAGATTGGCAGAGGGGGAAACTGAGGCAGAGCGTTATTCTGTACCTTTGCACAGAGTCCCGAACAACTGGGCAAGTCAGGAAAAGGGGCACTATCTCCCTTTTCTAGTTCTCTTTTGTTCAAGCTCCTCTCCCGGAAACCTCCACCTCTCCCTCCCCCACCCCCCACCCTTCCCGCTCAGATGGGGCCCTGCAGAGCTAGGGGTGGGGCTTGAATGGTGGAGACTCTGCCTGGGGAGGAGGCAAGACCCTTGAATGCAGGAAGTTCACTCTCACTTTCTCCTCTGGCTGGTGACCAGGCTTTCTTCTCTCTGGGCCTCAGTTTCCCTATCTGCAAGTAGGGAGGCAGTTTAAATGCCTGTAAGGTGGAGAGGGAGGGAGTTACTGTGACTTAACCCTCCCTGCAAAAACAAAGCAGAGATACCTTTCATTTTCTGAAGTGTTAGGGGCCCAGGACCAGCGACAGGGAGAGTCCCAGCATCCCAGGGAGACTGCATGGGGCTTTCCCAAACCATGGAAAAGAGAAACATTCCTCCTCCACTGCGGCCACCTGGATTTGCATCCCAAAGGCCAGCCCTCCCTGGATAGGGCTAGGCAGGGGTGAAGGGGTTAATAAACAGACTGGCCACCTCTCCCCAGAGGCCCCCACCTCCAGGTGGGGCTGCCCTGACTAACAGAATGAGTTTGGAGGGCTCCATCTGGTCTCCAGTGGGTCTTGCCTGCAGGACTTAGAGTGACTGACAGGTCACAGCAGGCCTGGCTCTGGCTGTGGGACGGTGACCAGGGGAAGGCAGCAGGGAGTTCTGAGCAGATCTAGGGCTGGCCAGGATATCACGTGGAAAGAGATTCTGGGTCCAAGCAGGGGACTCTGGAAGTGGACTTTTAGAACCAAATCTTAGACCACACTTATCAAGGACTCTTGCTCATTCGTTCATTCAACGAACATGCATTTAGCACCTACTATGTGTCAGGTGCTGTGTGAGGCACTGGGAATACATCAGGGGACAAAAGAGACAAAAATCCTGACACTAGTGGCCTTCCCTGCGCGCTCCTCATGGTGTGGCTTCTTTCCATCATCATTATGTTTGTGAAATTTGATCTCATTGCTGACTAATATTCCATTATATGAATAAACCACATTTGATTTATTTATTCTGTCATGGATGGCATTAAAAGAAAAACCTTAGACAAATGAAAGTTAACAGAGTTTAACTGACCAAAGAACGATTTGTGAATCGGGCAGTCCCCCAACCAGAATAGGTTGACAGAGACTTTGGTGCTGCCTCATGGTTGAACAAGAATTACAGAATTAAGAAAAAGGAAAGCTACATACAGAAAATGGAAGTGAGGCACAGAAACAGCCAGATTCGTTATACAGCTTGGCATTTGCCTTATTTGAACACGGTTTGAACAGTAGATGCCTTTAATGGGCCCAAACTTGGTGAATAGCACAAGACCAGGTTACAGTCTGTTTATACACCAAGTTAGGTTAGTTCACTATGCACAAAGAGACCTTTAGGTGGAATTTAAAATATATAAGAAGGCAGGTTTAAGCTGCCTTCACCTAATTTAACAAGGGGTTTTGGGTGGTTTCCTATGTTGGGCTCTCTGTCCATCCTTGACTATCTTGTCTTTGTGCCCACATCTCCCCCTCTACCCATACCCCTGCTTTCCCTAAACCTCCCTGAGGACAGAGATTGGCTGATCAATGGTTATCCATTGACCAGAGCAAAATTGTCAGAGATGTTTGAATCAGAGCAACTCCATCTTGAATAGGGGCTGGGTAAAATAAGGCTGAGACCTACTGGGCTGCATTCCCAGGAGGTTAAGGCATTCTAAGTCATAGGATGAGATAGGAGGTCGGCACAAGGTACAGGTCACAAAGACCTTGCTCATAAGACAGTATGTGGTAAAGAAGCCAGCCAAAACCCACCAAAACCAAGATGGCAACGAAAGTGACTCTGGTCATCCTCACTGCTCATTATACGCTAATTATAATACTTTAGCATACTGTAAGACACTCCCACCAGTGTCATGACAGTTTACAAATGCCATGGCAACGTCAGGAAGGTACTCTATATGATCTAAAAAGGGGAGGAGCCCTCAGTTCTGGAAATTACCCACCCCTTTCCCAGAAAACTTACGAATAATCCACCCTTGGTTTAGCATATAATCAAGAAATAACAATAAAAATAGCCAACCAGTAGCCCTCGGGGCTGTTCTGCCTATGAAGAAGCCATTCTTTTATTTATTTATTTATTTATTTTTTGAGATGGAGTCTCACTGTGTCACCCAGGCTGGAGTGCAGTGGCACGATCTCAGCAAACTGCAACCTCTGCCTCCCAGGCTCGAGATTCTCCTGCCTCAGACTCCCGAGCAGCTGGGATTACAGGCATGGGCCATCATGCCCAGTTAATTTTTGTATTTTTAGTAGAGATGGGGTATCGCCACGTTGGCCAGGCCGGTCTAGAACTCCTGACCTCAAGTGATCCGCCCACCTCAGCCTCCCAAAGTGCTGGGATTACAGGCATGAACCACTGCGCCTAGCCCATTCTTTTATCTCTTTACTTTCTTAATAAATTTGCTTTCACTTTATGGTTTTGCCTTGTATTCTTTCTTGCGCAAGATCCAAGAACCGTCTCTTGGGGTCTGGATCAGGTCCACTTTCCAGTAACGGAATGGGGTTCCCTTTAGGCCGGGCTGTGCTTTCCATTTGCCACTGTCTCCTCCACTCCCTATCGCCCCACACTCTCCAAAGTCGTTCCTTTGCTTTTTCTGCCTGGCACCTGAGGTTACAAGGGGTCTTTAACCCCTGGTGGGGCAGCCGGCGGTGTGGGAGGTTTCCAGGCTGAATACTTCCCCGTGCCCTCTGCATCCACCCACTGTGCCCGGCTCAAGGACCAGCGCACAGACGGCAGGTTCCTGTGCAGTTCCCAGGCCCAATGTCTCCCAACGTGGAGCAGGAAGAGAAGCGGGATCTAAACAACAGAAGAGGGGGGCATAATTACATAGGAAGAGGCAGCGATAAAACGATAATGGGCGCGTTTTGACCCGGGTTAACCAGTTCTGGAGCTGTGAAGTAACTCTAAAACGCGTGATGGAGGCCAAGGGGCCGCCGCCCGGGCTGCAGCTGAAACGGCGCTTTCACAAACAAGACGTAAATTGGATGCAAACATCTAATTAACCTTCTCCCTCAGTTCCCTCCGCAGAGGGGGAGGTAGGCCTCCTAGGGCTCCCAGCGCCTGTCTTCCCTCGGGGGATGGATTTGGGGGAAGGGAGGAGGAGGGGAGGCAGGCGCGAGGGGAGGAAGCCAGGCGTTTTCTTTCTTTTTTCTTTTCTTTCTTTCTTTAACCGGCTCCCCTCCGGGTAGGGGCTGAGTTAAACCTCCAGCGCGGTTGGTTTTCTCAGGCTTGATCTGAGACCTGCATTCCTGTTTAATAAGCCCCAACATGCTTTGCAAACTCACATTATTCTAGGGCCAGGTATGTGGCCCTAGAATCGGGGGAAATGGAGAGTTTTGGGGGTGTTGTTGTCTTTTTCCCCTTTGGTGGGGATGCGATACTGCAAAGCCTACTTCTTGTGAAAATTCTCCAGGCCTCTTGAGTTCTCGGGGCACCGAGCATCCCGGGCCATCGGACGCAGCAGGTGCAAGAGTGCATTCACAGCGGCCACAGCAGGAGCTGGGGCCAGTCGCCACCCCTGAGAGTTGTGTGACCTGGGGAACCTTAATTAGCTTCTTGGCACTTCATTTATTCACTCAACAAATATTTATTGAGCACCTACTGTGTACTAGGCCCCGTTCTTGCCCATTTAGAAGCTAAAAATAGGTGATGAGAATACAGTAGTAAACAAAACAGATTTTCCCCCAAACCCAAACAAACAACGGCCTCTCCCTGCAAAAAGCAAAGCTCTGTCCTCCTGGGTCTTTGGGAGTGTGGGCAGTGGGCACCCACATTTTATTCTCTCTGTGGGAGAAAGAGAATAAAGGAGACGGTAGCATGGTATCTGAGAGCTTGAATGCTGAAGTTTGAATCCCAGTTCTTCTACTTATAAGCTGCGTGACCTAGTGCAAGTTCTACATTCTCTATGCTCAGTTTCTCTTCTTTCCTCTCCCTCCCTCCCTCCCTCCCTCCCTCTCCTTCCTTCCTTCCTTCCTTCCTTCCTTCCTTCCTTCCTTCCTTCCTTCCTTCCTCCCTCCCTCCCTCCCTCCCTCTCTCCCTCCCTCCCTCCCTCCATCCCTTCCTCCCTTCCTTTTTTTTCTTTTTTTTTGAGATGGAGTATTGCTCTGTTGCCCAGGCTGGAGTGCAGTGGCACAATCTCGGCTCACTGCAACCTCTGTCTCCTGAGTTCAAGGGATTCCCTTGCCTCAGCCTCCCAAGTAGCTGAGACTACAGGCACGTGCCACCACGCCTGGCTAATTTTTGTATTTTTAGGAGAGATGGGGTTTTGCCATGTTGGCCAGGATGGTCTTGAACACCTGATCTCAGGTGATCCACCTGCCTTGGCCTCCCAAAGTGCTGGGATTACAGGCGTGAGCCACGACACCCGGCCTCTTTTCTTTTTTTTTTGGAAACAGGGTCTTGCTTGGTCTCCCGGGCTAAAGTGCAGTGATGCCATCACTGCTCACTGCAGCTTCTACCTTCTGGACTCACACAATCCTCCTGCTTCAGCCTCCCAAGTAGCTGAGACCACACTCAGTTAATTTTTGTATTTTTTGTAGAGACAAGGTCTCATCGTTTTGTCCAGGTTGGTCTCCATCTCCTGGGCTCAAGCAATCCTCTGGCCTCGGCCTCCCAAAGTGCTGGGATTACAGATGTGAGCCACTGTGCTTGGCCAGGATTTTCTTCTTTTTCTTTACTTTTAAAATATTTATATATGGAAAACCTGAAAAAAATAGTACGAAACTCCCTTATGACCTTAAATGTTAACATTTGCATAGCTTTCTCTCTCTCTGTCTCTGTCTCTCTCTCTGTCTATATATATATATGTATATATATATATACACGTATATATATATATATACACATACACACATAATTTTTTATTAAAACTTTTCAACAGTAAGTTGCAGACATGGTACCCCTTTACCCCTAAGCACTTCAGTGTCTGTTTTCTAAAAATGAAGACATTCCTTTATATACTGTACAGTACAATGATCAAAACCAGGAGATTAACATTGATACCATACTATGATCTCATCTACAGACCTTATTCAGATCTCTCTATATGTCCCGATAATGTCCCTCATAGCAAACTGTCTTGCTGGATTGCACGTTGCCTTCAGTTGTCATGTCCTTTAATCTGGATCCAGTTCCTCAGGCTTCAGGTTTTATGACATTGATGTTTTTGAAGCATTCAGGCCAGTTGTTCTGTAAGATGTCCTTCAATCTGAGTGTGTCTGATATTTTCGTGTGATTTGATTCAGGTGGTGCATTTTGTCAGGAATCCCATACTGGTGACACTGTTCTTCTTGGTGCATCGTATCAGGAGCCACATGGTGTCATCTGTCCCAGAGTGATGTGAACCTGAAGCACTTGCTCAAGGTGGTGCCTGCTAGGTTTTCCTACTGTACATTTATGGTTTTTCCTTCTGTAATTTACAACCGCATTGTCGGGGAGGTGCTTTGAGATGATGTAAATATCTGGTTACTCCTTGGATGTTGACTCACTTGTTTTAGCATAGTTTGATGATTCTTGCCTGAATCAATGATGATGATGATGTTTCCTAAATGCAGTTTTCTAACTCCAGTCTTTTTTCTACATTTATTAGTTGGCTTTCTAGTTTAAAGAAGAAAATTCCTTACTTTTAAATTTACATATGTCAGCATAGGCTCATGAACTCTTATTCAATAGATAATCCTCTTTTATTATAACTATTTATTTAGTCAACATTTCTTTTTTGAGACAGGGTCTTACTCTGTCTCTCAGGCTGGAGTACAGTAGCATGATCATAGCTCACTGCAACCTCAAACTCCTGGGCTCAAGCAATCCTCTTGCCTTAGCCTCCCAGGTAGCTGGAACTGCAGGTGCAAACTATCATGCCTGGCTAATTTTTAAATTAATTTGTAGAGATGGGGTCTTGATGTGTTGCCCAGGTTGGTCTTAAGTTCCTGGCTTCAAGAGATGCTCCTGTCTTGGCCTCCCATAGTGCTGGGATTATTGACATGAGCCACCGTGCCTGGAAGATGACTCCAGTTGGTTCCTCCACTTGTCCTAGATTTGGCCAACGGGAATCGCTTCAGGTTGGCTCCTGTGCCTTTTTTGACGTGTCCTCACCACTCTTTGAGTACCTCTTTACAGTCTTGCACAGGCAGGTGTTTCAGGCTCTCCTTGTGCTGTTCCTGTCACAGCCCTGTAATCAGCCATTTCTCCAAGGAGCCCTGGTTCCTTTTAGCGGGGAATAGTATGTAGATGCCATGATTTGGGTTCCAGGTGTGCTCACTGTTACTGGGGTGTTACTGCATGTGGGCCCTTTCAGCACACTACCTGGGTGCCTCAGTTTCTTCATCTGTTAAATGGGAAACAGTCATCCCTACCTCCTAGACTGTATGCAGATTAAATGAGCCAGTACCTGAAATGTGCTTGGAGCCCTGTCTGACATGTGGACAATGCTATCCAAGTGTTTGCTAGGCAAATAAGAAATACATATAGTGTATTAGATAGTAGTAAGTACTCCAGAGAAAAATGAGCCACAGGGTGCTGCAATGTTATGTAGGATGGCCAAGGAAGGCTTTACTTGGAAGACGGCATTTGAGGAGAGATCTGGGGAGGTGAAGGAGTAAGCCATGCCCATATCTATGGGGAGCAGGCAGAAGAGACAGCTAGTGCAAAGAAGACCCTGAGGCAGGAACATACCCTGCCTGAAAGTAGATGCCAGCTCCCCAGACTCCAGGGAAACCATATTTTTTATTTTTAAAAATTACTTCTTCTTCTTCTTCTTATTATTATCTTAGAGACAGAGTCTTGCTGCGTCACCTAGGCTGGAGTGCAGTGGTGCCACCATAGCTCACTGCAGCCTCAAACTCCTGGCCTCAAGCAATCCTCCCATCTGGGTCTCTCAAAGAGCTGGGATTATAGGCATGAGCCACCGTGCCTGGCCTGGAAACCAAATTTCTAATTGCAGGCACCATATTACTTGGTAGGAGGGTGATGTGGGGGAGTCTGGAAACCAAAAACCAGGCTCAAGAACCTTCAAGGGCCACATCGCTATCACGGATCAAGGGCCCACCCATGGCTGGGACTGTCCTAAGCACTCCCCTCAGATTATCTCACTTAGTCCCCATGACACCCTTGAGAGGGAGTCACTCTCATTAGCCCCATCTTACAGACGACACACTGGAGGCGTAGGCTGAGTGATTTCATTTGGCCAGAGTGCAGCTAGTAACTGGGGGACGGGGCAGAACTGGACTCCAAAGTCCAGTTCCGAAAGTGGCGAAGAGGCGCGTGCTTCTTTCACACCTCTCCCCTGTTAGGGCCACTTGTCCTGACCATCGGCTGTGCCGGCCTCAGTTTTCCCATTTGCCAAACAGCAGTGCCTCCTTCTTCCCTGGGTGGTGAGGGCTGGACTCAAGCCAGACTCAGAGGCGAGGTGTGCAGGGCCCGGGCTTGTTCCCTCCGAGCAGGGGCGGTGGGCTTCCCGCACGGCTTCCCTGCCGCCGCCCCTCCCCCACGGCCCTTCCGACGGCGCCCCCCTTCCCTCTTTTCACCCCATCTTCCCCAGGGGCAGCCAGCCAGCAAAAAGAGTCCCTCGGCAGCAATGATGAAGATGGATGTGTGATTGATTCGGCCCCCCTTCCCTCTGCCCTTCTGGTAGAAAATTAAAAGACCATTTGTTAAGGGGCGAAAGTCCTCAGGTGCATCCCGAGGCTGGACAATTTGTCTCTGTGAAAAGGACGCTATTATGAGAGAGGCTGGATGCAGGCGGAGGGCGGGCCCGAGGGGCGGCTTGGGAGGGGGAGGCCCGGAGGAGCGAAGGGGCTCAGGCAGGGGTGGGGGGGCGGAGGCCGAGACAATGGGGGGAAAAATAATAAATACATCGGAGCGTGCCAGCCGCGGGGCTCCTGGCTGGAGAGGCGCGAGGGGCAGGGGGGCTGCTTGGGGCTGGAGGAGCTCATGTGCTCGGGCCTCGGAAGCCAATTCCTTTTTCATGACCCTTGTCCAGGACCAGAAGGGTGTCGCCGGGGAGCTCTGCCGCCCTCCATTAAGGAGGGTTTGTAAATGACCCTCTTTAAGGAGCGAGTTTCTCTTTATAGACCTCGGTGCAGAGCGGGGAGAGAGGAGGGGGGCCCTGAGTGAGCCCCCTCCGCCCTCTTGGGGGTCATTAAGTGATTAGAAAGAAGGGGCCGGTTCTCCAGCCGCCATTCAGATGAGGAGATGCATTTGTCACCGGGCGCTATTATTTATTGTTTTTTTTTTTTTTTTTTTTTTTTTTTTTTAAAGGTTGCATTAGGCCCCTCCTGCCATCTCCTGGCTCCCTTTGTGTGTTCCGAGTTCCTTCTGGGGCTGCCTCCTCTTGCATCCCACAGGCAAGGTGCCCTGTTCCTCTTGCACCCACTCTGATCCCACTCCCCATCTTCTCACCGCCTCTCTGTCCACCCCAACAACACACCTGCCCCATCCCCTCGCTCTGCTCCTTTCTCATGATCTCTCACCCTCCTGGAGGCTCCTGGCACTTGATACCCAACCTCCGTCAGGATATTACGATGAGGACCTGCCCCACCAGCGTGGACCCCGACACCCTGTCTTGCCACAGGGTATTTGTCAAGGTCTTCGTCTTCTCCGCTAGAGGATAGTGGTGGCAGTCTGTGCCTTGCTGTTTTCCAATGCCCAGCACAGTGCCTGGTGCAGAACAGGTGCCCAGTGATGGTGTGTTTCCAAGCACCCCTTGCAAGATTTCATTTGCTGCTTCTGGGAATCAAAAAACATTATCCCCACTGGATGGATGGAAAAACCGAGGCTCACAGAACGAGGCTGAGTTGCACGGATTGTTGGGGGCAGAGTTGGGATTTGAAGCTGGGTCTTGATCCTTCTGATGGAGAAAAAGACATTTGAAGGAATGAAGGGCCATCCAGCCCTGTGATTCTAGAAAGTTCTTTGCTTTGGGAAAGAGAAATCTGAAGCTAACCAGGGGCCAGAGGAACTAATGTCTCCATGTTCTCATCCAAGAGGATGAAACAAGGTGGCCTTTAAACCCAGCTACTCTGGAGGCCGAGGTGGGAGGATTGCTTGAGCCCAGGAGTTTGAGGCTGCAGTGACTCTGTGTCTAAAAATAAAAATAAAATAAATAAAAGATACTAACCTGAAAATGTCTCTTCCCTGCCATGGCACACTGCATGGGCAGCTGGTCCTCCTGACTTCACCTCCTCTAGCCGCCCCCACATTTTTTCATTCCTCCCTTTCATTTCCAGCCCCTTACTCAGGCCAGTTCCCTTGCCTGGAAGCTCTTCTCCCTCTCTTCGTCCAGCCCTGGGTTTCCCAGCTTTGCCTGCACATTAGAATCACCTGGGCATGTGTTTAAAGCTCAGACCTTAAGCCCCACTGCAGACCAATTGAAGTTGATTCTTCGGGGGTAGGACCTGGGCGTGTGTATTTTTAAGAGCACCCCTGGTGATTCTGAAGCCCTGGGAGGGTTGAGAGGCTGCGGCCCAGCCAATTGCTACTCCTGTTTCAGACCCGAGCCCAAGGGCCACTTCCTGACCCCCAGGCTGGGTCAGGTCACCCTGAATTGCCTCAAGGCCTGCTCAGCCTCCACCTCCTCATCTCTTTGTAATCACAAGCATATTTGATTTACACGTCTCTCCAACATTTGCCTGCAAAAGGGCAGGGACCTCTCTGTTCAGTTCATAGCTGCATCCTCATCGCCCAGAACGTCATGCGGGAGGTGCTCAGTGAGGTTTTGTTGAATGAAGGAGGAAACCTTGAGAGAAATGAGTGGCATTGAACCAAAGCCTGAGAACAGAATCTAAAAGGGGCTTTTATGTGCGTCACCAATGTGCCCTTTTCTGCTCAGAGGCTGGGGTGTGGATGTTCTTAATGAGATGCTCAAATATGGCCTGGCCTTCAAAGTCTTTCCCAGGTGCCCCTCAGGACCTCGGCTCCCCTCCGCTCCCCTGCACCTCCCCTGCTTTTACATCCCTCGGCTTGTCCCTGTCATGGTTCACCCCTCCAAGCCTTTGCCCCAGCTACCCCTCATCCCCAGAGTGCAAGGTGGGGACCGCTCCCCAGGAAAGAAGCTTCCATGCCGTAGGTGTTCAATGGATTTCTACTGAACCAATACAAGGATTTGGAACAGGAATCTTGGGGGCATGTGCAGTTTGAAAAAGCATGTTCAATATTATGTCATTGTATATTTGGACAGTGAAGGAGAACGATCTAAGCAGGGAAGTGGAAAAATGAACATCACTGGCCTGGGAATCCGACTGCCCAGGTTTCAATCCACGCCCTACCATCTATGTGCTGTGTTACTGTAGACAAGTTACTTAATCTCTCGGTGCTGCAGGTTTCTCATCATAAAACCGTGGTACTTGCTGTATAGTGTTACTATTATTACATAATACTGTGGGTATTAGATATACTATTTAAGCATAGTATATGTATGTTACATGTAATACATTGTAATTATCATATTGTCATGATTAAATGAATAAAGCTCTTGGAACAATGCCTACACATATGAGTGCTCAATAAATAGCATCTGTAATTTTTATTATTTGTAATATAAACTAAGGCTCAGGGACACTGTCTGAGTCTCCAGGGAGGACTCCTGACTTTTATGACTTAGTGACCCTCCAGCTTGGAGAGGGGTATCTTGGAATGGGGGGGAGGGGAATCAGAGCCTGACTCCTCCCTGGGGAGAGTTGCAGATTTATCAAAAAGACTATGGGTGAAAAAAGGGCTTCATCACATCACAGCTCCTCTTTGAGGATCGGGCCTGGGCTCCATCCCACCCAGGCTCCTCTGACCTGGCTGTTGCTGGGGATGAGCAGGTGAAATGGCCTGAAGAGATGGCAACTAAAAATGCAAAAATTAGCCAGGCATGGTGGCACATGCCTGCAATCCCAGCTACTCAGGAGGCTGAGGCATGAGAATAGCTTGAATCTGCGAGGTGGAGGTTACAGTGAGCTGAGATCACACCACTGCACTCCAGCCTGGGCAACAGAGCAAGACTCTTTATTAAGGAAGCAAACAAAACACCAAAAAGTTAGTAGGAAGGCAGGAGCTTCATACAAAGCTAAATGTATCTAATACAAACCATTGTCCCTTATTCTGAGATTTTGTCCTTCCTACTGGTTTTGTTTAGCTTTTTTTTTTGGTGTTAAAATGTCTATTCTATTTTTAAATTATAATGATAAGAGCCAGTATTTTTTTTTTAACATTTTCAATCTTGGTGAGATGAAGCATTCACAAACTTATAATGGTTCCTTTTTTGGGGGTGGGGGAAGAATTTACTAATACTGTAAAGTCCAAGTGGATCAATGATAGCACGATTCATTTATTCAGCTTGGTTCCTATCTCCATACAAGAGGTGGGGTAATCTTATAAACACAGGAATCAGATCATGTTGCTCTCCTGCCTAAAGCTCTTCCATCTTTCTCAAACTAGAACTCAATGTGTGGCTCTAGTCTATGAGACCCTCTATCATCTCTGGCCGCTGTTGTTCTCCAAACACACCAGATGCACTCCTACCTCAGGGCCTTTGCCCTTGCTGCTCCCCCTGCCTGTCATGTTCTTCCTCCAGAAAGCTGCAGGACTCCTTCCTTTACTTTGTCCAGGTCTCAGATTCAACATCACCTCAGAGAGGCTTTTGTCCACTCCTCTGCAGAAGACAGTCCCTGTGCCATCTTCCTGATTGTTTTTGATCCAGCATCCTATTTTTCCCCTCCTACCACTTAGTTATCTGGAATTATTGAATGCATTTGTTTACTTGCTTTCTGTTTGCCTCCCACTAAAATGTCAGCTCCCCAAGGGTAGATACCTCATCTATTTCGTTTGCCATCTTTTTTATTTATATTTATTCATTTATTTAGATGGGGTCTCGCTCTATTGCCCAGGCTGGAGTGCAGTGGCACAATCTCTGGTCACTGCAAACTCCGCCTCCTGGGTTCAAGCGAGTCTCCTGTCTCAGCCTCCTGAGTAGCTGGGACTATAGGCGCCCACCACCATGCCTGGCTAATTTTTGTATTTTTAGTAGAGATGGGGTTTTACCATGTTGGCCTGGCTTGTTTGCCAACTTTTGTTTGACTTCTGAACACCTAAAGCCCACAGCCCAAGGTTGGGTAGATAACAGGTGCCCAAGACACTGCAGTCAGAGGACCTCATGGAAAGTCCCGAGGTTGCTTCCAAGGGTCCCTCCTTTGAAACTCCTCCTGAATGGAGGCATAAGGGGTCACGGTGGTGTGTCCCACACACACATGCCCCCTTATGCATTGTGAGACTAAGCCAGAACCCCTCCTCGGTGCCAGCCCATGGTAGGCACCAGGGTATGTATTACTGTCAATGAGATAGTCAGATATGGTGCACGGACAGGTGGCCAGTGAAGGCCCAGTCTACGAGTTCTGGGAGCAGGACATGGGACATAGTGGGCTGGTCTGAAGCTCCCTTGCCCTTGGATCCATTTCCTATCTTCCCCTGCCCAGGGCTATACCATGGGAGATGGAGGGGAGGGTGACGCCTGCAGCCCATGCTTCCAGGCTCCTGGGTTACCCGGGTTTGGCCAAGAGGAGGCACTGTCAAAGGATTGAGGGCAGAGGGTGAGAGAAGCCGGGAGATTTCTCCCCATCTCTCTCTACCATGGGTGGCTTCTCCAGTCACCATTGCATCTCCTCTGCAGCTCCCTCTCCTGCTGAAAAGCTGCCAGCTATGGCTCTAGTTTCTTCTTTCTTTTTTTTTTTTTTTGAGACAGAGTCTTGCTGTGTCTCCCAGGCTGGAGTGCAGTGGCGTGATCTTGGCTCACTGCAACCTCCTCCTCCAGGGGTGAAGTGATGCTCCTGTCTCAGCCTCCTGAGTAGCTGGGACTACAGGTGCGTGCCACCACACCCAGCTAATTTTTGTATTTTTAGTAAAGACAGGGTTTCACCGTGTTGGCCAGGCTGGTCTCAAACTCCTGACCTCAAGTGATCCGCCCACTTTGGCCTCCCAAAGTGCTGGGATTACTGGCGTGAGCCACTACACCTGGCCTTGGTTCTAGTGTTTTCTGAGGTTCTGGTGATACCATCCCTTTCCTCTGTTCCTTAGAGTCGGGTGGGTGGAAGCAGCTTCCCACTCTTGCCAGTCTCCACGTGTCTCCTCTCTGTTCTCTGTTGAGCTTTCTGCCTCTTCAAAGTAACCAATTTTCTGCCTTCGTTTCCTCTGTGGGAAATACCTGAAGAGGCTCCTGATGTCCTCACTGGCCCCTGACTGATGCAGATGGAGCCGTGGGAGCCCAGCACACCTGGCAGAAACCTGGAGAGGCTCCCTGGAGGAACCTGTACCTGCTTCGAGACCTGCTGGACCTTTGTGGCAAAACTTCCTGTTTAGATCTTTCCTGAACTTAGCCCCGTCTCATCACACAGCAGTCCCTCCCATCAAGGTGTCAATACTATTGATGATTCTTTGTTGTGTGGGGCTGTCTTATGCAGAGTAGGATGTTTGGCAGCATCCCTGGCCACTAGATAATGCCAACAGCACCCCCACCTCCTAGCTGTGACAATCCAAATATCTCAACATTGCTAAGTGTCCTCTGTGGGCCAAAGGGCCCCAGTTGAGAACCACTTCCTGATATCTATGTAGAGCACAGAGTGGTTCTTGATCCTGGTGACACTCAAGAATTGGGTGGGCAGCTTTTAAAAAAAGCAGTGGCAGAGCTTCGTTCTGGCTGGCTGATTCTGATGATATCAGAATCTCTGGGGTGGGGGGCACCCTGGGCATTGGGGTGTTTTATGCACAGGCAGAGTTGAGAGGCACTGGGCTAACCCAATGAGATGCCACCCCTACCTTGATTATTTCCTGATTCATAGGGAAGGAAACTGAGGCTCAGACAGCCCAAGTGTGGCAAAGTCTCACACCAAGTGATGAAGCCGCATAAAGACCCAGATATTGCCAAAATGCCTTTGTTAAACCAAATAACAAATGTAAAGAAAAAAAATCCACTTCTCCCACTCAAACAAACACATGCATAAACTCACACCAATAAAAAAAAACAGCAACTACTGCTTTGCAAGTTTTGCCAACCTTTGTTTCTACAGAGGACAGGGACCCCAAGGGCTACTTTCCCTCCCGGGGCTCTGCTTTCATTTTTCCAACCCATTTTATGCTCCAGAATAGCATCTGTGTCCTGCTTTCTCTCCTGGGACCCTCGCAGAGTGCCAATGGTCTGGAGGCGTTGCCAGCCTGCACATCTGTGATGCTAATGGCACTGGGATGGTCTTAGCTCCTCCACCTCCTTAGGTCCTCTTATCGGCCAGGCACCTCCAGGCTAGAACTCCTTCTCAGCCCTCCCCACCGTGGGTTTAAGCCAGGACTTCTTCTTGGAGCAGGAAGTTTCCTAGCTTATGTCAAATGCCTGAGTTACCTTTTTTCTTTCTCTTTGCAGTGGGCATTTTTATATTCTCAGGGCACAGAAGTTCTGTCCCATTAACCTAAATCATTTAATAAGGTTATTTTTGCTTCTTTAAATGATTCCTCTTCTTTGGAAAGTCTTCCTGGATCATTTTAGATCAAGAATTGGCAAACTATGGCCCCTGGACCAGACGTCTATTCTTGTAAATAAAGTTTTAGCATCACGTAGCCACGGGTGTTTGCTTACATGTTGTGTGTGACCACTTTTGAGTCTCAATGGCAGAGTTGAACAACTGCAGTAGAGACTTTACGGCCTGCAGAGGCTAAAATATTTGCTCTCTGTTCCTTCACAGAAAAACTTTACGAACCCCTGTTGTAAGACAGCAACTTGGGGTGCAGTGGAGGTTTTCATCTGGGAATTCTGGATATTGGTCCCAGTTCCATCAGCTCACTGGGAAACCTTGGGGCAAGTCATGCTTCTTCTCTGTTTGCTCGTTTGTGAATGAAGAGGATTCTTTAATTTTTTTTTTTTTTCTTAGAGACAGGGTCTGGCTCTGTCTCTCAGGCTGGAGTGCAGTGGCACAATCATAGCTTACTGCGGCCTCAAACTCCTGGGCTCAGTTGATCCTCCTGACTTAGCCTCCTGAGTAGCTGGGACTACAGGAGCATGCTACCACACCCACTGAATTACTTTTTTTTTTTTTCTTGGTAGAGACAAGGTCTCACTATGTTGCCCAAACTGGTCTCAAACTCCTGGCCTCAAGCCATCCTCCTGACTCAGCCTCCCACAGCGCTGGCATTACAGGTGTGAGCTACTGTGCTCGGCCAGCATTTGTTCTAATTGGCTCTACCTCCACATTGTATCCCAAATGAAATATTTCTCTTCATCTCTACTGCCACGACTCTGGTCCAAGCTACCATCTTCTCTCACCTGTACTAAGGCATCAGCCTCCTCATTGGACTCCTGGCCTTCCCCTGCCCCAGTTCTTCCCTGCTGCACTGCCAGAGGGATCTTTGTAAATTATCAATCAGATCTCATCACTCCCAGCTCAAGCCCCTCACACCCCATTGTCTTCCTATGGCTTCCAAGGCCAGGTCCTGTCAACTTTCTGCTGCCTTCCTGATCTTACCCTCATGCCATCCCATTGCTCCCTGTGTGCCAGCCACACTGGTCCTCTGGCTACCCCTCAAACCCATCAGCCCCCTCCTACCTCAGGGCCTTTGCACATGCTGTTCCCTCTACCGAGAACGACTCACACTTGCACTTTGTCCAGGTCTCTACTCCAATGTTGCCTGCCCCGCTTAGATCCTCCTCAACCACCTTCCAAAATACTTAAGTTATTTAGTTACTTGTATATTGCCTGGCTCTTCTGACTAATTATAAACTCCATTAGGGTCAGGGATTGTGTCTGTCTAGAAAGATCACCACCAAATCCTCAAAATAGGAAACAGTGCCCAGGTATGCATGTGCTCAAGAAATACTTATAGGGAGGGCTGGATAAGGTGGCTCACGCCTGTAATCCCAGTACTTTGGGAGGCTGACAGGAAAATTGCTTGAGCCCAGGAGTTTGAGACCAGCCTGGGTAATATAATAAGATCCCCGTCTCCACAAAAATAAACAAGAAAAAACATTATCTGGGCATGATGACATGTGCTGTAGTATTAGCTACTGGGGAGGCTGAGGTAGGAGGATCATTTGAGCCCAGGAGTTTGAGGCTACAAGGAGCTAGGACCACACTACTGCACACCAGCCTGGGCGACAGAGTGAGACTCTGTCTCTAAACAAAGAAAGAAAGGAATACCTTCCGGAACGAATGAATGAATGCATGCTTATTTTGCAAGGTTGCCAGGAAGATGCAAATAATGCATGTAAATCATTTAGCACCCTACTTGGTACTATAGGTATTCACTGAAAGGCAATGCCTATTAGTTCTCAAAAAGACAGAGAGCTTGCCCAGCGCCAAGGCTGTGCCTTCTCAGATAGGCTCCTTCCCTGCACTTTCCTTAGGTCTGAAGGGTTCCTAAGGCTGCCTCTGTTTTCCTCTCTTTTTGTGTCTCTGCTTCCTGGAGGTGTGGCCGGTAGGTCTTCAGCCCCTGCCCCTCTCCCTGTTTCCCTCTCTCTTCCCCCTGTCAGGTGTTTTGCCCATCTTGGGTCCTAATTGAGATGGCAAATTCCAGGGACAGGGCTTACAGCCAACTCTGCCAGCCTCCTCTGCCAGTAGCAGGAGGAAGACAACAAAACCCCAGCACTGCGGCGGGCAAGCCCCTCTCTCTCCAGCAGGAAAGGAGCCTCGAGCCTGGCCCATTCGGTCCACTCCATTGTGGGAGCCCGGACTGGCCAAAGGCACGAGTCCCAGCTCCTCTGTGCTCCCAGCCAAGAAGCACCTGATGTCCCTTTGCCGTCCCCTCGGACACCGTGCCAAGCTAAGGGGGCAGTTTTCTGCTAAATGGAGACCAGGTGGTTTCTAAGGCAATTAGAACCCCTGAGCTGGCGCTGGGCATTGGTGTGGGGGAGTGCCTGCTTCCCAGTTCTCTTCGCTGGCTTTATTTGTTTGCTTTGGATTAGAGAGGCTTGTGCAAAACCTAGCCTTGTTTCTGTCCTGTTTCCACTCCCCCAAGGCTGGGAAGCTGACACTTGCAGTTCCCCTGTGAACTGGAGGCAGCCCGTGTACCGGAGCACCTCATTCGTAAAATGGGAGACGAAGTCCTGCCTTTCACAGTTGTTGTGAATGCGTTTTGTAAAGTTACTTCCTGCACAAGTGTATTTGAATCACTCATGCAACAGAGGTCTGGAGACAGAACATTGTGGGTAGAGAGGACAGCGGATGCAAAGATCTTAAAGTGGGAAAGAGCACAGTGTTTTGAGGTTTGAGGGAGGCAGCTCATGCCCATGTTTATGGAGGGAGCTCTCAAATACGCATTTGGAAAGAAGCAAAGGCTTAAAGAGGATGGAAACTTTCTTAAGATTCAAGAGCAACTTGCTTTGTTGGCTCACTTAGTAGAGATGCTGGCCTAAATGCCAGATCTACAGAAAATTTGATGTCTGCTTCCTGTCTCCACAGTCCAGCTGGGAGACGCTAACCAGAAACAGAAAGATTACAGTGAACTCGCTACTCCAATAATCAAACATACACGTGCAAGAGCAACACTCAGACCTGGATTCCAGCCCTGCCACTTGGTAGCTGTGCAGCCACAGGCACAGGGCAGCATTTTCCCCTGCCCTAGACATTTGTGGGACTTTGAACTTGAGAAAGATGATTTAGGGTATCAGGCAGAAGAAATTTCTAAGCAGCAAAGCATTCAAGAGATGACTTGAGTGCTGTTAAAGACATTCAGTTTTAAAAGGGAAACAGCATAAAAATTTGGAAAATTTGCAGCCTGACAATGTGATAGAAAAGAAAATCTCATTTTCTCAAAAAAAAAAAAAAAAAAGGAAGAAAAGAAAAGAAAATCTCATTTTCTGAGGAGAAATTCAAGCTGCCTGCAGAAATTTGCATGAGTAATGAAGACCCCAACGTTAGTCCCCAAGACAATGGGGAAGAATGTCTCTAGGGCATGTCAGAAGTCTTCACGGCAGCCCCTCCCATCACAGGCCCAGAGGCCTAGGAGGAAAGAGTGATTTCATGGGCTGGGCCCAGGGTCCCCCTGCTGTGTGCAGCCTATGGACTTGGTGCTCTGCATCCCAGCCACTTCAGCTGTGGCTGAAAGAGGCCAACATAGAGCTCGGGCCGTGGCTTCAGAGGGTGCAAGCCCCAAGCCTTGGCAGCTTCCATGTGGTGTTGAGCTTGCCAGTGCACAGAAGTCAGGAATTGGGGTTTGGGAGCCTCCGCCTAGATTTCAGAGGATGTATGGAAATGCCTGAATGTCCAGGCAGAGGTTTGCTGCAGGGGCGAGGCTCTCATGGAGAACCTCTGCTAGGGCAGTGCAGAAGGGAAATGTGGGGTTGGAGCCCCCACACAGTGTTCCTACTGGGGCACCACCTGGTGGAGCTGTGAGAAGAGGGCCACTGTCCTCCAGACTCCAGAATGGTAGATCCACTGACAGCTTGCACCATGCACTTGGAAAAGCTGTAGACACTCAAAGCCAGCTTGTGAAAGCAGCCAGGAGGGAGGCTGTACCCTGCAAAGCCACAAGAGCAGAGCTGCCCAAGACCATGGGAACCCACCTCTTGGGTCAGCGTGACCTGGATGTGAGACATGGAGTCAAAGGAGATCATTTTGGAGCTTTAAGATTTGACTGCCCCACTGGATTTTGGACTTGCACAGGGCTTGTAGCCTCTTCGTTTTGGCCAATGTCTCCCATTTGGAATGGCTGTAGTCACCCAATGCCTGTACCTCCATTGTATCTAGAAAGTAACTAATTTGCTTTTGATTTTACAGACTCATAGGCAGAAGGGTCTTGCCTTGTCTCAGATGTGACTATGGATTGTGGACTTTTGAGTTAATACTGAAATGAGTTGAGACTTTAGGGGACTTTTGGGAACGGATGATTGGTTTTGAAATGTGAGGACATGAGATTTGGGAGGGGCCAGGGTGGAAGATAGGGTTTGACTCCGTCCCCACCCAAATCTCATCTTGAATTCCCACATGTTGTGGGAGGAACCTGGTGAGAGGTGATGGAATCATGGGGGCAGGTCTTTCCCGTGATGTTCTTGTGATAGTGAATAAGTCTCATGAGATTTGATGGTTTTGTAAGGGGAAGTTTCCCTGCCCAATCTCTCTCTTTGCCTGCCGCCATCCATGTAAGACGTGACTTGCTTCTCCTTGCCTTCCACCATAATTGTGAGGCCTCACCAGCCACGTGGAACTGTAAGTCCATTAAACCTCTTTCTTTTGCAAATTGTCCAGTCTTGGGTATGTCTGTATCAGCAGTGTGAAAATGGACTAATACACATGGGCTCAAGCAATTCTCCTGCCTCAGCCTCCCAAGTAGCTGGGACTACAGGCACACACCACCACGCCTGGCTATTTTTTTAATTTTTAGTAGAGAAGGGGTTTCACCATGTTGGTCTTGAACTCCTGACCTCAAGCAACCCACCCACCTCAGCCTCCCAAAGTGCTGGGATTACAGGTGTGAGCCACTGCCCTGGCCCAGAATCAACTTAAATAAACATATTAAATGAATTGTATTAGAAGTGCTATTTGAATCTGGCAAGAATCATGCTTGGGGCATTTGAAAAGAACACGAGTTTGAGAGACCTTTCTTTTTATCCAACCTCAAGAATGTGGTGATTGCTTCCACTTAACACAGCACTCACTGTGTGCTGGGCACATTTCTATGGCTTTCAATACCTAAAGCTGAGGACATCCTAACCTAATATGTGGTAAGCGAAATTATTAGCCCCATTTACCAGATGAGGAAACTGAGGCTCAGAGACATTAGGCAATTCTCCCCAAATCTCGCAGCTAGCAAATGGCCAACTCAGGACTTGAAGGTGGCCGTTCTGGGATTAAGGGAATGTAGCTTTAGGGGCTGTGCAGGCAGGTACTTGGCTATAGTTCTAGAAGAGGAAGATGTGAAACACTGAGATACTCTCTGTGTACCTCCTGCCCCATGACCACAGTAGTGTTATTTTCTAATTGGTTTGATCCAGGATCTTAGCAATTCAGGAAGCAAAATAGCCCACTGAGCTGTTAAAATGTGGCCTGCGCTCCAACCACCAAAAATTCTATGCTCTCCCCCAGTGGGATGGTGGCATCCACTGATTCGCTGTCCTGCACCTTCCCATCTGCCTTTGCCATTCCCTTTCACTAAATCCTAGGCTGGGGAAGCCCTCCCCAGAACCCCATAACCCCGTAACCCCCTGTTCCCCAGCTGGTGGGTCTGGGAAGGTGGGCCAGGCCTGCGATGGTCCCGCCGCCATCCACATACTCCAGCCCTGCCTCTTTGTCTCTCTACCCTTGGGACCAATGTCTCATTCCCCAGGGTGTCAAGGGGAAAATTAATCACCCGGGGGAGATCAGTCAGCCTGCTGACTTGGCAGGGGAAAGACAAAGAGAAATAGGGTGTTTCGCGGATTGGTTGGGTCCCCCATTAAGGGATGGAAAAATGCTTGCTTTGCGATTACAAATGGCCAACATTCAGGCGGGCAACTCCCGTCCCCGCTCACCTCGGGAAATCGCTGCTAATGCGGTTCTGGAGAAGGTGGCTGTCTCCTTTCTTCCAGGTCAGATCCTAGCTTCTCTGCGCACCTTCAGGGGCAATGCCTGCTTTCCCTCTCCAGCCGGGCCTCCAGCCCTCTTGGTCTGGCACCTCTCAATACAGAAGATGGGCTCCAGTCTTTTTGGCATCATACCTTTGGTATCTGTAAAAGCAACACTTCAGCCATGGAGGAGAGGCACCCTGTGTAGTGGTTATGGGCATAGACTCGTATGATTTGGGTTAAGAGGAGCCTGTGTGACCTCAGCAGGCTGCTGAATTTTTCTGTGTCACAATGTCCCCTTTTGGGTGATGGGATTGATAATAGTGCCGCTTGTGCCAGTCATGGGGCTACTGCCCTCAGCTCTACTCCCTGCTCTGCTCAGTGTCACCAGGGGCTGACCCATAGGCTGCATGGTCCTGGCTTCCCTTGTATCAGCTGTGCTCAGCCAATGGGAGATCTGTTGGGTGGAGGAAGGGAGAGGCCAGGGTTTTTCTCTCTCTCTGTCCTGACCTGGGCCGCCTCTCCACCTGGAACCCCTTCCTCCATCCCCCGGCTGTGGTTCCAGCTTCCATGGGCCCCACCACTGGGCTCTGGGAATATCACTCCCACCCTGTCCCTCCAGCCTAGGGGTGGAAGTGCTGGCTTGGGACCACTTCCTTGCTTTCCCTTCCCTCTGTTTTCACACTTAGAGTGGTGTGTATTTCCCAGGTTTGATCCTGATGGCCATGCTATCTCATAGGGCTGTTCTGGCATTAAATGAGCTGTGTACTTAGAACGAGTAGAGCACCTTGAAAAGTACTCGGTGCAGAGTAGGTGCCATGTAAGTGCTTGTTTAGTAAAATGAGAACGGCTCACGTTTACCGAGTGTTTCACACCATGGCAAGCATTTGCCTGTGTTGCATTGTCTCATTTAATTACCGCAAGGTAGACATTTGGATGATCCCCTATTTATAAGTAAGCAGACTGTGGCTCAGAGAGGCTCAAGGACCTGCTGGTTTCCACAGCTTGTACTCAGCAAAATCTGAACTTCAACCCAGGTCTCTCCACCTGACACTGCTTCCCTAAACCCACCTCCAGGTTGTTTTACAACTTGTAAAGCCTTTCCTGTCCACTTACTCCATATAATAGCATCGTAGGGTAGACATAATGTTAGCCCCAGATTATAGGTGAGAAAATTGAGACGAAGAGAGGGCCTTAGGAGCTTGTTCAAGATTGCACAGCCAGTTTATGCTGGAACCAAGATTTGAATGTGGATTCTCTTGTCTGGGCTTACTCTGCTGAAGAGGACAACTTGCTGCTTCCAAGATCTCATTGGAGCCTCTTCCTCCAGGAAGTCTTCCCTGGTTCACAATGGCCAGATGACTGTCTCCTTTCAGAGCCAGTTTGCTGTGACATTGCTTTCAGTCTTCCTCATTTCCCAGGAGCCGCATGTCTTCGGTTTCCACGTGGGAGTATGTTAGGGAGGTTGTAAATTCTCCCACGCAGGGTCAATCCTTACTTCCATCTTTCTACTGAATCTCTGACCCAATCTCCGTTTCAGCATTCACATTGCTGTTTCTACTCAGAGCAAAACCCCAGCAAATCCCTTCTAAGTCTGACCTGCCTCAGACCTTTCTAATAACCTCTTTTTTTTAATTAAAAAAATTTTTTTTGAGACCGAGTCTCACTCTGTTGCCCAGGTTGGAGTGCAGTGGCATGATCTCAGCTCACTGCAACCACCGTCTCCCGGGTTCAAGCAATTCTTGTGCCTCAGCCTCCCAAATAGCTAGGATTACAGACACCCACCACCACACCCAGCTAATTTTTGTATTTTTTGTAGAGACAGGGTTTCGCCATGTTGGCCAGGCTGATCTCGAACTCCTGACTTCAAGTGATCTGCCCACCTCAGTCTCCCAAAGTGCTGGGATTACAGGTGTTTTCTGATCACCTCTTAACACTTTCCCCGCAACATCTCATGGTGCATGAGCTTCTGAAGCAGAGGGGTTGAGGGTGGTCTCCAAGCTCATCACTGACATGCTGTGACCATGGGCAAATAATAAACCTCTCTGTGCCACGGCCACTTCTTTGGCAATAACAGTACCTCTCTCCCAGGGCTGCTGTGAGGATTAATATATGTGACATACTCTATCTGCATTAGCTGCTATTATGGGGCTGGTGTGGGATGGTAGATCCCTTCCTGTCCCCTGCCCTGTCTCTGTGCACCCAGAGCCCCCTTCTTGCCCTATCAGGGTCGTCAGGGTCTGACCTTCCCCATGGCTTCCCCCAGGCCTGAGTGCAGAGCTGTGGGTTGGAGACGTAAATCCTAGATGGCGAGGCCTGACTGCGGGCTGTGTGACCTTGGACAAACCAATACATATCTGTGGGTCTCAGTAGTCTCAGCTTCAAGTTGAGTTGTCTAATCTCTGTCCCCGCTCTGCCTCAGAGGGTTGTGGTGACATTGAGATGAGACGACAAAATCCAGGCACTGTCATTATTAGCTACAATAACTCACTGCTGTTCTGTGGTTTGTAGGTTGCCCCTACCAACCATAGTCAACCTACAAACCACAGAACAGAGGTGAGTTAAGTACAGTTGCCCATTTCACAGATTGGCAAACTGAGGCTCAGAATAGCTAAGCACTTTCGCAAGGTGGAACATCTCACCATCATTGTGTTCTTGTAGGTTAATGTCATCGCCTTGGTCAGTCCTTTCTTTCCCACCTTTCTGTTAGTCTTTTTCTCTTTTTCAGGTGTGAAAAGTGAGAAGCAGACAATGATCAGGGCTGTAAGCTTTCTGTTTTCAGGTTCTGCTTTCTATTTTTTTTTCCCTCACTCCTCAATCCAGTTCCTGAAAACCATCTTTAAGAATAAAAATAGTTGACCTAGCTCAAAAGGGCCAAGAGCGGCTCTGTCCTATAGGGTCACATGTGGCTATTTAACTTTAAATGAATTAAAATGAAAAGTTTGGTCCTTTGGTTGCACTTGCCACATTTTGAATGCTCAAAGGCACATGTAGCTTGTGGCTACTGTGTTGGACTCCGTAGATAAAGAACATTTCTACTGTTGCAGAGAGCTAACTGGCAGTGTGGCCGGAGTAGGGTTTCTCAGCCCCAGCCCCACTGGCATTTCGGGCTGGATAATTATCTGCAATGGGAACAGTAACCCTGACCTCTACCCAGTAGATGCCAGCAGCAACTGTCCCTGGTTGTGACAACCAAAAATATCTCCAGACATTACCAAATGTCCCTTAGAGGGACAAAATTGCTCTTGGTTGAGAGTTGCTGGTCTAGGTGATTAAAAAAAAAAATCATTTCCTTGCACAGAACAAAAGGAAATGGGCGTATTAAAGTAACAAGAGGGATTGAGGTTTTAACATCAAGAACTTCCTTATTGAGGTCAGGCATGGTGGCTCATACCTATAATCCCAGCGCTTTGGGAGACTGAGGCAGGAGGATTGCTTGAGGCAAGAAGTTCGAGACCAGCTTGGGTAACAAAGAGACCAGCTTGGGTAACAAAGCAAGACCCCAACTCTTTTTTTTTTTTTTTTTAAATAGCCAGGTGTGGTGGTGCATGCCTGTAGTCCCACGAGGACTCAGGAGGCTGCGGCAGGAGGATCACTTGAGCCTAGAAGTTTGAGGCTGCAGTGAGCTGAGCTATGATTGTGCCACTGCACTCCAGCCTGGATGACAGAGCGAGACCCTGTTCAGAAAAAAAACAAAACAAAACCCAAAACCAAAAGAACTTCCTTGTTGAGATGGTGGTGACAGCACGGATTTGGGAGTCAGCTATATATTTATTCAAAGCCCCACTCTGCCACCTTCTTCCTCGGTTACTTTAGGCAAGTCAGTTGACTTCTCTGAGCCTCAGTTTTCTTGGCTGTAAAATGGGGGTTAATTGTAACAGTTTCTGCTTCCCAAGGATGTAGGGAAGAGAAAATCAGGTAATGCATTGAAAGTACCAGGGTAGGCACCCAGGAAACGTGGCTTCCCCTCTTTTGTGGGGGGCAAGGGCTTTGCCTGCAGACAGGAAATCCCGTGACGCTGCTCCCAGGAAGCAGCAGATGGGAGAGATCACCACTTTGGGCCCCCCTAAGCCTGGAGCCTGGCAGACCCTACCCCCAAGCTCCAGGGGGATGCCTGGGTACCCTGCTCTCAGGTTGGGTCCAGCTAGGGTGGGTGTGGCTGATGGGGCCAAGGCTGCAGGGATGCAAGGAAAGTCGGGGGCCAGGGGTCGCTCCATCCAGAAACATCCATCAAAACAGTGGAAGGGTCCAGGCAGCTCAATCCAGGAGGAGTGCAAGCCGGGAGCGAGAAAAATTGATGCCTGCAGGAGACAAAAGAGAGCCAGAAGAGTGGCCCCCAGACCTCGCTCCTTCCACAGGTGATAAGATTGATGGGCAGACGAAGGAGGCAGGCTGAGTGATAGATAATTTCAAATTGGCGGTAAACACGGCTGTGGGGACTCGTAGCTTTCCTAACAAGTGTGACACTGGTGTGGAGGGGAGATGAGGTGACTGATTAGGAAAGAAGACAGCCGGAGACCCTTCTGAGTGGCAGCTGGGCTTGGCGGAGCTGCCTTGAGTGGGAAGCACGTGGGAATGAAGCCCCAGATGGATGGAAATGTGCACAGACCTGGCAGCTCCAGCATATCAGCCTTTGTTTGTGATTTTCATTCATTTGCTCAACAAATATTTACTGAGCATGTATTATGTGCCGTGGGCTGTGTGAGATGTTGTAGATACAGCCACTGCGAGTGAGACGATACAGTCACATCCCCAAGGAGCTTCTATTCTTGTGGGAGAGACACTCAGTGAAGAGCTAAAGGAATTAATGAACACGTTAATGTTTAGGTTGTTATGGCTTCTGTGTGAGTCCATTTGCTTTGCTATAAAGGAACACCTGAGGCTGAGTAATTTACAAGAAAAGAGGTTTATTTTGGCTCATAGTTCAGCAGGGTGTACAGGAAGCATGGTGAGGCCTCAGGAAGCTTCCAATCATGGTGGAAGGTGAAGAGAGAGCCAGCATGTTACATAGTGAGAGAGAGAGAGAGAGACAGAGAGAGAGAGTAAGAGAGAGAGAAAGAGAGAGTGAGGGGGAGGTCCCAGCTTCCTTTAAACATCCAGATCTCACAGAAATGAACTGAGCAAGAACTTGCTCATCACCAAGGGGATGGTGCTAAGCCATTCACAAGGATCTCGCCCCCGTGACTCAACACCTCCACCTCCAACATTGGGGTCACAGTTCAACAAGCCATTTGGAGGAACATATATCTGAACCATGTTAGCTTCTCTGAAGAACATAGGACAAGCAGGGCACAAAAGAGAGTGATGGAGGGGCTACTTTGGTGAGTCGGGGGAGGGACTCAGCCTCCCTGAGTGGGGCTGAGAAATCAGCATTGCAAAAGAGCCAGTCATTCAAAGAGCTGGGGGGAGGCCGGGCCTGGTGGCTCATGCCTGTAATTCCAGCACTTTGGGAAGCCAAGGCAGGCAGATCACTTGAGGTCAGGAGTTCGAGACCAGCCTGGCCAACATGGTGAAACTCTGTCTCTACTAAAAATACAAAAATTAGCCTGGTGTGATGGTGTGTGCCTGTAATCCCAGTTATTTGGGGGGCTGAGGCAGGAGAATCGCTTGAATCTGGGAGACAAAGGTTGCAGTGAGCCGAGATTGTGCCATTTCACTCCAGCCTGGGCGAAAGAGACTCTGTCTCAAAACAAACAACCAGACAAACACCAAAGGGGTGTAGGGAGAGTAGTGTTCCAGATGGAGGGGCAGCTGGTGAAAAGGCCCTGAAGTGGAAATGAACGTGGTGTGTGTTATGGGTTAAATTGTGTCCCTCAAAAACATGTTGGAATCTTAACTGCTGGTAGCTGTGAATGGCACCTGATTTGGAAATAGAGATTTTGCAATGGAATCAAGTTAAAACTAGATCACTAGGGTGGGCCCTAATCCAATATGATTGCTGTTCTTATAAGAAGAGGAGAGAGACTAAAGAGAGAGATACTAAGGAGACAGAGGGAGGATGACGTGAGGACCACAGGGAGAAGCCATGTGACGACAGACGCAGAGATGGGAGTGATATGTCTACAAGCTAAGGAACATGCAGGATCGTGGGGTGCACCAGAAGCTAAGAGAAAGACCTGGAGCAGATTCTCCTTTAGGACCTTGAATGAGAGGGCAGCTCTGCTGACACCTTGATTTCAGGCTTCTAGTCTCTGGAACTGTAGAAGAAGACATTTTTGTTTTTTAAGCCCCTTAGCTTTGGTTCTTTGTTACGGCAGCCCTAGAAAACTAGCATAGCACATTTGAGGAGGAAAAAGAAGACTAGGTGGCTGGGGAAGAGGGGAAAATCAATTTTAGAGCCAGATGTGGGTGGTGCACATCTGTAGTCCCAGCTACTTGGGAGGCTGAGGTGGAAGGATCGCTTGAGTCAGGAGTTCAAGTCCAGCCTGGACAACATAGTGAAACCCCCATCTCTTACAAAAGACATTGGTTCCCTATGGGTTAGTGTGAGTGAGGTTTATTTGAAAAATGAGGGAACTGAGGTCCAGAGAAGAGGTGTGATTGCTTGTGATCTCAGTGGCCCCCAGTGATATTTGTGCCCTTGGGTAGTTTTCTCCCATGTTGAGTCTGGGTTGCCCTGTGTGACTGGGAGAATACAGCATAAGTGATGTGTGACTTTCAAAGTTAGGTCAAAAAAGGCACTGCTGCTTCTGCCTTGGGTTGCTCTCCCTGGAGGAAGCTGGCTGCCATGTTGTGAGGACACTCAAGCAGCCTGTGGGGAGGCCCTCTCCCAGCCAATAGCCAGCACCAATTTGCCAGCCAGGAAAGCGTGCCATCTTGGAAGTGGATCCCCAGTCCCAGTGGAATCTTCAGCTGACTTCAGCGTCAGCTGACATCTGACTGCGACATCTTGAAATACCCCGAGCCTCACTTTTTTTTTTTTTTTGAGATGAAGTCTCACTCTGTCACCCAGGCTGGAGTGCAGTGGTGCAATCTCGGCTCACTGCAACCTCCGCCTCCCGGGTTCAAGCGATTCTCCTGCCTCAGCCTCCCAAGTAGCTGGGACTACAGGTGCACACCACCACGCCCAGCTAATTTTTGTATTTTTCGTAGAGATGGGGTTTCACCATGTTGGCCAGGATGGTCTTGATCACCTGACCTCGTGATCCACCCACCTTGGCCTCTCAAAGTGCTGGGATTACAAGCGTGAGCCACTGTGCCTGGCCCCGAGCCTAACTTTGTTACTCTCAAATGCCCGCAGAAACTGAGAGAGAATAAATGGTTGATATTGTAAGCTGCTAAGTTTTGGGGTGATTTGTTATGCAGCAACGGAAAACAAATACACAGCCCCAAAGCCAACAAGTGTCAGGGCTAGGAGGAGAATCTGGGTCTTCCGGTGCCAGGGTCTGTGTGCTTTCTCCTACTTTTTGCTCCAGGCTCAGGATTCCTCTAGTAAGAGCCTCTCATTTCTCTCTTTCTTCTTCTGATAACCCTGGGATCAGGAAAGGGATGAGGAAGGAGTAGAGAGCTCTGGCAGCTGGGCTGGGTTGATGGGACTTTCTGTGTCCAGGTCCTGTGAGGATACCATCCAGGATGTCAAAGGAAGACACAGGGAATCCAGAACCAGGGTTCCAAGGCTCCCATTAGATTGTGGTGACCACAAGCGTCAGGTTTTGAGCTCTGTTCTTTTCTGAAAGCTCTGCTTCAAGTCCCTCCCACCTCTGGTCATTTTCAGCAAATGTAGAATAGTGACACCAGTAGCTATTCTGCATGGGATGCTGAGGATTGGGAGATGGATGCCTCTCCCTTGTCCTTGAGGAGCTTGTGGTCCTTCTGGGGGCAATTTGGTCACTTACAGAAAAATAAAAAGGAGCTAAAGACTGCCCCTGGTATATTGGTTAATTACAGATGCATAACAGATTGGCAGCTTAACACAATGACAAACACTGATTATCTTCTGTGAGCCAGAAATTTGGAAGTACCCCAGCTGGGTGGTTCCAGCTCAGGGTCTCTCATGAGTTGGCTTAAGTTGTCACCTGGGGCTTCAGCCATCTGAAGGCTTGACTGGGGCCAGAGGGTCTATCTGCTTTCAAGGTGTCTCACTCACGTGGCTGGCAAGTTGGCTCCTTTCCATGTGGACCTCCCCATAGGGCTGCTTGAGTATCCTACAACATGGCGGCTAGTTTTTCTGAGTGAGTCAATCAACAAAGAAAGAGAGAGCAAGGAGGAAGCCATAATGTCTTTTATGACCTAACCTGGAAAGTCACAATCTGTCATTTCCACAATATCCTCCTGTTTATACAGGTGCGGATAGTGTGGAAGGGGGACTACCTGAGGGCATGAATGCTAGGAGGCAGAGATTATTGGGAGCCATTGTAGAGGCTATAAAGATATTTCAGAATTCAGCAGTGGGTGGATGAGGGAAAGATTGCAGGAGGAGTGACTGAGAGTCCTAAAATTGTGCCACATAGGGGGCCAAGTCCCTGGGGAAAATTCTTTGATGTCGAAAGATCCAATTCATGCATTTCAAGAAGTTCTTCATCCTCAACACTAGAGTGCCCTTAAACCCCGATTCCTGGCACGGGACTGCCGAAAGTTGGTCAAATGATAATCAGTTGGGGTTTTAAGGATCTGATTTGGGGCCACAGAGATTTGGGTTCAAATTTCAACTCTATCACTGGCCATGTGATCTTGAGATAGTTGCTTAACCTCTCTGAACCCAAGTTTCTTCATTGGTTAGAAGGGGAAAAATAACTCCCCTCCTTGGCAGGGTTGTTGAAAGGCTTAAATGAGATTGTGCAGGAGAAATAATTAGCACAGCATACGCCCTCTGTAAATGATGATGACTGTTAGGTTGTTTGCTTCTCTGTGCTCCGTGAGGGGCTGAAGATTCCTTGTGGACAGGCTGCTCTTCTCCCTGGTCTTGCATGCCCCATGGGCCTTTGAGCTGTTGCTTATACCATTTCCCCTGCCAAGGATGAATTCCCCACTTCCTAAGCCCTGTCCAAGTCTCAGCCATAATTTAAGGCTTAGTGTATAGCCTTACCCCCTGTGAAAGAACTTCCCAAGTCACCCAAAGGGACCTCTTTGTCCTTTGAGCTCTCCTAGAACCAGGAGTGCTGGCTGCAAATGTAACCACTCTCAAAGAAGTGGCCAGGCCACCATTTGATGGACACATAGATAGTTTCCTCAACAGCAAACTTATAAAGTAACTACTCTTGTTATGTCTGTTTGACAGATGGAAAAACAGAGGTCACGTAACTTACTCAAAGTCACACAGCTTAGGGGTGCGCCTGAGATTTGAATCCAAGTTTTTCTCTTCTCTTAACTGCTACTCTGTTATTTCTAAGAGCAAAGCTTACAGTCAATTCCTTGAAGACAGATGCTTCCTTTGACCTTTGTTCCACTTATTCCTTTATACCCCCCAGAGCTCCTAACACAGAAAGATGCACCTGGAAGCAGCTACGTGTCATCGGCCAAGTTCATTCAATTGCGTTAGACCAGTAGTTCTCAAAGAGTGGTTCCTAGCTCAGCAGCATCACCTGGGGACTCGGAAGAAATGAGAATTCTCATGTCAGACCCCAAAACCTGCGGAATCAGAAGCTCTGAGGGAGGAACCCCGCACTGTGTGTTTTCAGAAGCCCTCCAGGGGCTTCTGATGCAGGCCTAAGTTCAAGAGCCCCTGTTCTAGGGAATGACTCTTCTCACATGTCCCGCACTCTGCCACGAAGGTGATCCTCTGCTTCAGTGGAACACTGTCTGTCTTCAACCCATGCAGGGACAATTTCAGGCACTGGGCAGCATTTGTTCATCTTTAAGCTTTTCTCCTCCAAGTCTCTCTTTTGCAAACCTTGACCCTGGCCCCTGCTTGCCAGCCAGACAGCTCTCACAACCACAAAACAAATGACTGAGTGGCAGCAGCTATTGACAGGGAACCCGGTTGCCCTCTATCATGCTTAGTTTGGTAGTTTGTTTGGGAGGTTGTGGTTTGATTACCTGTGTGCCTGTGGCTGAAGTTTTATATTATATTATAATATCCTCCTGTTTCCTGTTAGAAAAACCACTCCTAGTTTGCACAGTGGGATTAAGTGCCTTAATGTTGCACGGAGTTCTGAGAAACCATCATAACTTCTGCTGTGTGCATTTAAGACCTCTGAATTAGAAACTTTCCCTCCCTCCTTCCCTCTCTCCCTCCCTCCCTCCCTTCCTTCCTTTCTTCTTTCCTTCCTCCTGTCTCACTTGCCTCCCACAATTCCTTGTTGAACATGCTTTTGTTTTAGGCAAATTAAATTAAACCGTTACAAAAACCTTACAGGATTTATTTTATACTCCTTATTTTACAGGGAGCAAAACTGAGGTTTAGAAGTGTTAAAATGGTTTGTTTGAGGATGCACAGGAATGCTCAAGGAGGAGCCATGGATTAAAAGCAGGATGGCCGGGTGCGGTGGCTCACGCCTATAATCCCAGCACTTTGGAAGGCTGAGGCAGGCGGATCACCTGAGGTCGGGAGTTTGAGACCAGCCTGACCAACATAGTGAAACCCCGTCTCTACTAAAAATACAAAAACTTAGCCGGGCATGGTGGAGGGTGCCTGTAGTCCCAGCTACTCGGGAGGCTGAGGCAGGAGAATCACTTGAACCTGGGAGGCAGAAGTTGCAGTGAGCTGACATCGCCCCACTGCACTCCAGCCTGGTGGGTGACAGAGCAAGACTGCGTCTCAAAAAAAATTAAAAAAATTAAAAATAAATAAATAAATAAATATATATAAAAGCACGATGTCTGACTCCAGTGCCCAGGGAGAAGAGAAACCAGCTCTCTGAAATCGGGGGATGTGGGGTTCGGTTATCTAAAAGGCGGTAGCCCTAAAGACTGTCTGCTCCTGTGGAGAGAGGGGAAGAACTGACTTTCTATGAATAGGCACCCTGTGGCAGACACTGTGCCCCACAGTCTATGTTGGTTACAGGGTCATCAAGAGGGCGCCATGGGATCTAGTGGGTCTGATCACTCCCATTTTGCAGATGGAGAAGTTGAGGCTCTTAGAAGTTAAGTCCCAGTTGGGTGTGGTGGCTCATGCCTGTAATCCCAGCACTTTGGGAGGCCAAGGCGGGCAGATCATGAGGTCAGAAGATGGAGACCATCCTGGCTAACACGGTGAAACCCCATCTCTACTAAAAATATGAAAAATTAGCCAGGCATAGTGGTGGGCACCTGTAGTCCCAGCTACTTGGGTGGCTGAGGCAGGAGAATGGCGTGAACCAGGGAGGCAGAGCTTGCAGTGAGCCGAGATCGTGCCACTGCACTCCAGCCTGGGTGACAGCGCGAGGCTCCGTCTCAAAAACAAAAAAACAAAAAAAAAAAACAAAAGAAGTTAAATCCCTTGCCTGGGTCACACACTGGTAAGGTGGCAGAGCTGGGATTTGAATACAGATTTCTAAGTTGATCCAATTCCTTTCCCATGGTGTCATAGATCTTAGCATGAGGTCAGCTTTCCTGAACTGATCTATCAATATGTACAGAGCACAGAGAAGCAAAATCCCTCATTGTCCAGAGAGAAAAGCAAATCCCATCTTAGTCCTTCCCAATGACTCTCATGATGATAATGATAACCACCATCCAATGGGTGTCTGCTTAGATCCGAGGGCTTTACTCTCCATGTGGTCCTCACGGAACCTTGTGAGGTAGGTACCATCATCCCCACTTTACAGATGAGGAGGACAATGAGGCCCAGGGAGGTTAAGTAATTGCCCAAGTTCTCACAGTGAGTCTGTGGCTGGACTTCAGTTGGATCTGCTGCTGGTTCCAAAGCCCATGCTCTTTCTAGGGCTACTATATCAGTCAGCTAATGCTGGGGAACAAACTGCCCCCATATGCAGAAGCTTAACACAAAAATCTCTTATTATATTGCACTTCCCTGTGGGTTTAGCTCATCCCAGCTGGGCTTTCTCAAGCTTCTAAGGGTTGGCCTAGAGGCTATATGCTAGGTTGGGCTTGGTTGGGGCACCTTAGTTGGGTCAGCCATGTCCATATCTCTCTCATCATCTTCCTTGGACCAGAAGGCATGTCCTTTTCATGGCGATGACAGAAGTACAACAGAACAGGTAGAAACATGCAAGGCTTCTTAAGGCCTGTACTTAGAACTGGGACACTGTTGTTTCTGCAGCATTTGATTAAATTTAACCAGCCATGTGGCTGAACCCAGATTTAAGGGACAAGGAAATGGACTTCTTCTTAGAAGGAAAAACTGCAAATGACAAACAACATGCATATAAGGCAATATAAAGAATTGGGGCTAATGAAATAATTGGCTCTAACTGCTCAGTAGCTTAAGTCTGGATGGAGAGAGAACACTGATCTATATAGCAAATAAGAGTGCACCAGGGGAGACCCCAAGAGGTGAACATTCTCCTGTTTGAGTCTGAAAGGTACAGGCATTTAGAGGAGGTGATCTCAGAGGAATTTTGGGAAAAGAACAGTTTTGAGCAGTTATTGAGGGATGGCAAGGCAGAAAGGAGGAAGGAAATGCATTCAATGAGGCAGGAGACTGAAAGTAGCTTGCAAGCTCTTGGAGGCCAGAGATCATTTTACTCAACGTGTAGCTTCTGGATGGCGAGCTGTGCCTGGCACATAATAGGTGCCTAATAAGGAAGAGTGAAGACATGGGGAGAGTGAAGGGTGAGTGAGGAGGTCATTTTGGGGTGTGGGCTTCCTCCTCCCTAGGAATTTTTGGGAACTTAGTAGACTCTCTGGGCTGGTTTAGGGACAGTCTGGGTCAGAGAAAGGAAAGGACCATGTGACATGGCAGGGTATATGTGTGTGTGTGTGTGTATGCATGCGTGCTCTGGCTCTGTCTTTAGCAGTGGCACCAACAAAAGTTCCCACATGTATTGTCTATCTTCTTCTACTAGCTTGTAAGCTGCAGAAGGGCAGGGATTTTTGAAATTTTGTTTGCTGATTTCCTCTCAGAACCTAGAACAGTAGTACCTGGTCCATAGTAGATGCTCAATAAGTATCTGTTGAATGAATGAAGGAGTGGATACAAATCTGTCTACAGGGTAGGGGTTATTATTATCCCCATCTTGTAGATGAGGAAACTGAGGCTTAGCGTTTGAGTGACTGAGATGGTACAGGCAGGCTGGCAGACTGTCAAAGTCCAAGGTTTACTCTCTACTCCAAACTGCCCCTAATTTCACAAGCAGCCTGTTAACTGGAACAGCAGACAAAAAGCAAGAGAAAAAATTCTCTTTTAATCCCATGCCATAATTGCTTTCTGAGATTTCAGAGCAGGCCTTATCTATATGCAGATGTCTTGTGCAGGCTTATTTTCTTGTTGGACATACAAGGAGCGGCCACCAACCACTTATTCCAGGAAAACAGGAGTTTGGGGCTCAGATGTTGGGAGGTGCCCTGGATCTGCCCCCCCGACCCCTGCAAGTTGCAACTACCCAGGTCCCTCTGTGGAAGCATCAGGCAGGCAATAGCTCAAATTCTTTACACTGAGCCCTTTGTTGGGTACTGTGGGGCTTGGCTATGTCATGAGACAGAGGTGCCCAGGACACCAGAGCAGACATAGTCCACATGTGACTCATGTAAGACCCCATCTTGGGGCACAGCTTTTGCAAGTGAGTTGGTGCAAGTAGGTGTCTGGGGGCAGAATCGTCACACTTCATTCCTTATAATATCCCTTAGCTCCTAATGATAATACTAGCCACCCTGGACCTCGGTTTCCTTCTCTGTATAATGGGAATAAGTCTCCACTTCACAAGGTCATGGAGGGATTGGATGGTTGAGTGCTCAGAGGGCACCTAGAACACAGCCTGCATGTACAAGAGCCTGGATGCACTGGTGCTTCTTATGATCACTCTGTCCTGTGCATTTCTTGCTTAGCCCACACGGCAGCTTCATGAGCCACGTGCTATCATTTTGCACATGAACATATTCAATAACAGTCACAGGCATCTCATTCATCATAGCACAGACTCATCCTCATTGAATGCTTACCCTCTGCCACGTGTGCTGTGCTAAGTTCTGTACGTGGACTGACTCATCGAATCTGACAATCTTACTATTCCCATTTTTACAAATGAGGAAACTGAGGCACGGAGGGTTTTGATGACTTGTCTACTGTTGTACATCAAGCCTGTGGCTGGGCCCCGTGCACACACTTCCGGCTTCCCTTCTCTGCTGTTGCCTTCCTTCCTGGGATATAGCCCTCAGGGGGAACTGAGCAGGCCCTTTGCCCACTGCTGGGCCCCAGAAAGGAGAGAGCCTAGCCCATGTGCTGACCCAGGCCTCCCTCCCCAGGCCTCAGCCCTCTCTGCCCTTCTAGTGTCCTTGACCCTGTGTGGTGAGGGGTCACCGCCTCATCTGTATGGCTCCCACAGAAAGCCAGCGACGGCTCCCAATGCATCACGGAGTGGCAGTCACGCCAGAGCCGGGGTGTCATTTCCATCCATCTTTCTCCAACCGCTCCCTGTCACGAAGCAAGGGAGGTCGGGGTGTGGGGGGAGGAAGAGGGGAAGATGGATGGGATGGGGGCTAAGAGGCAGGGATGGGAGCGGGAAGGGAGGAGGGAGCGGAGGAGGAGGAGAAGAATGGAGGGGAAGGAGAAAAGAGGAAAAGAAGGAAGAAAGGCCCCAGGGGGAGAGATTGCTGAGTAAGGGAGGTGAGGAAAGAAATGAGAAGGGAGGAGAGGACGCTGTGAGCTAGAAGGAAGTGGCCAGCAAGAGAACTAGGAGAGGGAGGCAGAGGGAGGAGGGGATGGGAGAGAGAAGCAGAGAAGGCTGAGGAGGGACGCTGGGGAAAGAGGAGTGTGGGAAGAAAATGCAGTTTTAAGGAAGGTGGAAAGGCGGCAGAAACTGGAGGCAGGGAGGCAAGGAGGAGAGGTGACTTGGACTGCCCCAGCCTGTTTGTTTATTTGTTTTCTCATTCCAGCAGCCTCCCCCCCCCCCCCCCCCCCCCCCCCCCGGCTCTGTAGCCCTGGGCAAAGTCTAAATCAAAGCAGAGATGGGAGGGGAGCTCCTAGCAGATGCGCCTGCAGGGCTGGGCCCTGAGCTGTCCCCAGACCCCAGAGAGGGGCCTGACAAATGGAGGGACCTCAACTAGGGCTGCTCAATGTCACTGCTCCATGAGGTCTCTCATCCTCCACCAGGCTTGTGGGGTTCTTTGCATGATGGTCTCAGGATTCCAAAAAGCAGCAAGTTAGGGAAAGCTCTAATGCACAAGCACGTTGTAAGACTCCACTCACATCATATTTACTAATGTCTCATTGGCCAAAGCAAGCCACATGGCCAAGTCTAGGTTCAAGGGAGAGAGAAATGGGGGAGCGACATCCTCAATCCCCACTTGTCTTGGGCCAAGCTGGCTTGGGCTCTCATGAAGGCATTGCCTCTTGAGAGGGCATGTCTATGCCTTCATCTGGATCACCTGCCATGCTCCTTCTCCCTTTTGAAAACCCTATCCATTCCTCAACCTCTCCTTGTTCAGGAGATCTCCTCTGATTCCTTCTGCCTAGGGAGGGGTTCGCTTTGACCTCAGGATTTAGTACTTAACTTGTAGTTGTGGGGTGGTATCCCAAACTGAAATGAACACAAGGTTCAAACTGATATGAACCACGCAGGTAACATACATGAAGGTGGCTGGTCAGGTTCACCTTAGGGCAATAGGGAATGGTGGGGATGGGGGCAAACTGGAGAGTGCACATATCTCCCAACAGAGTCCCGGGAGGAAACAGATGACATCCTCAAATTAGGATAATCCAAAAAGGTTTATATACAAAGGGACACATTACAAAGGTGTGGGGGCCTTGGAGGCAATCTAAAGAAATAGATCCTCCTCTCTTGGGAGTGGTGGGGGAGTAGCAGAGGAGCCATTACCACTCTTAGGCCAAAGGGATGAGAAGCGAGTGGGAAGGGAGGGAGCCAGGAGACTGAGTAACTAAACACCCTACCCTCACATTCTTCCCACCCTCCAGTTTCCTACTGGCGCCTCCAGTTGGCTGAATCCAACCATGAATCAGAGAGAAGGGAGCCCATTGGTGAATCCATGTTACTCCATCTCCCATGACAAGGACTGGGTAGAAAAAAGTGGAGAATGAAAAGGAGGACAAGCCAATTATATCTGGGATAGTGTGTCCCACCTGAAGATGTTGACATTTATTATATTTTAAATACTATCATCTAAGCATACTCTAAAATTCCTTCCTTGACCCACTAGTTTGAGGTGTTTTTCTATCCCCTGTCCAACACACACTCCATGAATTAGTCAAGGCTTCCCTGTTGTATTCTAACCTTCTCGAAGACAAGGATTCGGTGTTGCATGCTTTCTCTAATCTCCACAAC
The DNA here is from genome assembly GCF_029281585.2 of Gorilla gorilla gorilla. NCBI lineage: Eukaryota > Metazoa > Chordata > Mammalia > Primates > Hominidae > Gorilla > Gorilla gorilla. The sequence goes on from NC_073234.2 coordinate 128,945,117, forward strand.
ACCTTACACATAGTAAGGTGCTTAACACGGTGGATAGTGGATTTCTAGAATTAGTGAATTTAACATTAGTAGCTTCAACAGAATAACCTGGAGTCTTTGCACAACACAGTAGTAATTTATTTTGTCAAGGCAGGAATTTAAATCTCACATGCATAAGTGAGCATCATTCAGCTATGGAATGAGCCTAGCAACCACCCAGAAATCATATTTCATTACCTCTATTTTCTGCTCGGTAAATCTGGTTAATGGATCCAAACTTTTTTCTTGAAAAATCACTTCAAAAAATAAACTAACTTCAAGTCACTGTTGAGGCAAGTGTATCAGTTAGCTTTTGCTGTGTAACAAGTAGCCACAAAATGTGGTGGCCTAAACCAACACCAATTTTATTTTGCTCTTGATTCTGTGGGTTGGCTGGGATGGCTAGAATGGCTTTCTTGGTCTGGGCTGGCTTAACTGGGGCTGCATAGTCTAGGATGGCTTCACTCACACATCTGGCAGGTGGTAGGCTGTTTGATCCAGGGGACCTCAGCTAGGGCCTGCCTCACTCATCACTGATCCATGTGGTCTCTCATCCTCCAGCAGGTTTGTCTGGACTTCTTTGCATGATGGTCTCAGGATTCCAAAACGCAGCAAGACAGGGAAAGCCCTAATGCACAAGCACCGTTTAAACCTCTGCTCACTTCATATTTACTAACCTCTTATTGGCTAAAGCAAGCCACATGGCTGAGTCTAGATTCAAGGGAGAGTGGGGGGAAATGGACTCCACCTCTTGGTGGGAAGGAAGCAAAGATTTTGTGGCCATTGCTGCAAATGACCATAAGGAATGAGCACAAGAGAAGGGATCTAAACTTGCTGTTGCAGGCACACTGGCCTCTTGAGTCCTCTGAGCATATCAAGCTCTTTCCTGCCTCAAGGTCTTTGCTCTTGTCTTCTGTTGCCTCGCAATACTCTTCCTATAGCCCTTGAAAAAGCTGATTTTGTCTCATATTTCAGCTGCAATGTCAGCTTCTCAGAGAGTCCTTTCTGACCCCTCTCTTTCAATAAGCCTCCTTTAACATTATCAATCAAAGCATCTTGTCCTTCTCCACGAGTTGCGTGGAGTTAATACAACTTTTTTTTTTTTTTTTGAGACAGAGTCTCACTGTGTCACCCAGGCTGGAGTGCAATGGTGCGATCTCGGCTCACTGCAACCTCCACCTCCTGGGTTCAAGCGATTCTCATGCCCCAGCCTCCCAAGTAGCTGGGACTTCAGGAGTACGCCACCATGCCCGGCTAATTTTTGTATTTTTAGTAGAGACGGGGTTTCACCATGTTGGCCAGACCGTCTCAAACTCCCGACTTCAGTGATCCGCCCACCTTGACCTCCCAAAGTGCTGGATTTACAGGTGTGAGCCACTGCGCCTGGTCATTAAAGACTTATTTATTGTTTGTGTCTCCATCCTTCCACCTTACCATCAGCTTCATGGGGTTGGAGACTTTGTCTAGTGCAGTCTTCACGGTGCCTTGCACACAGTAGGTGCTTGACAAATATTAGATTAGTGAAAGGATGATTCAAAGAAAGAAAAATAACAGTAAACGATGTTGCTCTTATAGAATCATTAAGCATATAAAAGGGAATGTTGAATTTTTTTTTATTCTTAACCGCATTTTATGGGAGAAACAGGCTATAGTGTGAGCTTGGGAGTTTGTAATCCCTCCCTTTCCACCCCTGTAGGATATGATTCTTGGGGACATGTTTTTTGGGTCTTCTCTCCACACTTCTGAGGGTTTGAGAATAGGCAGCCCTGGTTGTTGGGGAGAGGTTAAAGCTTCAAAAGTTTATCAGTTAGCTTATGATGTGTAACATATTTCCCCTGAATTTAAGGTTTTTAAACTACAACCAATTATTATTGCTCACTATTTTATGGGTCAACTGAGTGTTTTCTTCAGGCCATGGCTGGGCTTCCTCATACATCTCTGGACAGCTTTGGTCCAGCTTTGCTGACGAGGCTTTGTTCTTTCACATCTGGGACCTTGCTGGGGCCATGGGACTGGTCTATGGTTGGTCTATGTTGTCTCTCATCCTCCAGTAGGCTGGTCTGGGTTTCTTCATATGCTGATGGCAGGACTCTGAGAGGGAGAGAAGAAGCTATAAGGCCTCTTGAGACCTCAGCTTGGATCTGGTTGAACTTCACTCCCTCCACATTCTGTTGGCCAAAGCAAGTCACAAAGCAGCCCAGAAAGCGCCAGCGGTCTCCGTTTTTGATTGGAAGAGCAATGTCGTATTGAGAAGGGAATGGAGACATGGAATGGGGAGAAATGAAAGCATTTTTGCAAACAGTCTGAATAAATAGGGCTTGGGATGGCCTCTAGGGCAGGGCTGTTCCCTGGTTGAAGAGCTGGTGCTGTCCAAGACCTCTCTTGGGCAGTATCTGGCCATTAGCTCTCTGCACGAATCTTTCTTAGAGCATCTGTCCCAGTATGCTGTCATTATGCATTTGTCTATCTCTGGACTGTGAGTTCTGCCAGACCCAGGCAGAGGCCCCAGCTTATCACCCATGCATCATTGTCAATATACTTCAATGGCTCCATATTGCACTAGAATTAAATTCAAACTCCTGGCCTCAGCCTACAAGGTCCTCCTTTGGCCTGGCTTCTGCCTGCCTCCCCTTCTCCCTTCTGTGCCCACCCACTCTCTCACCACTCATCTCTTTCCAATGCTGTGCTAGGTCAACCTCATTCCTGCCTCAGGACCTTTGCACTTGCTGTTCCATTGGATGGGTCGTATCTCCCTGGCTCCTGGCAGGGAGAGATCTATGTCCTCCGTTAGGGCTCAGCTCAAATGTCATCCCTTGAGAGAGGCCCTCCTCCGCCACTCAGATCCCCCTTGTTATTATTTTCTTTTTATCATAGCACCTGTTTCTTTCCATAACAGCATAATTTACATTTTTATTTATCTATGCGTTGATTTATTTCCTGTCTACCTCTCCTTTCTAGACTGTCAGCTCCACGAGGCCAAGGACTTCATCTGTCTTAATCCTTGATAGTATCCTTGGTGCCAAGAAGAGCACCTAGGACATAGCAGGTGCTCAGTAAACATGGCTTAAATGATAGATGGATGGGTGACTTCTTTTTTTTTAAGGGTTTTTTTTAAAATTAAAACTATTAATGCACTTAGGGATGAAAGACCAGAGGTGCTCCCCAACTCTATTACTGTTTCTTCCTCCCAGGAGGCTACTACATCGAACATTATATATATATATATTTTTTAAAATTATATTTTAAGTTCTAGGGTACATGTGCACAACGTGCAGGTTTGTTACATATGTATACATGGATGGATGGATTACTTCTACATGTTTTCCTAACACACCAGGTGTTTTGATGGTTAAAACCTTCCAGAGTCTAACAGATCAAGGTTTGAATCCCGGCTTTGCCACTTTCTCGCTGTGTGACTTTAGGTGAATTTCTTAACCTCTCCTGGTCTCCATTTTTTTCCAATTGTTTTCAAATGAAAAGAATAATAGTCCATCCCTTGTAGGGTGGTGGGAGGAGTCAATGAGATAATCACAGAAGGCACTTAGCGTAGGACCAAGCACTGCAATATTAGTAATCACGTTGTCTTACTTAGTTCTCACACTCACTACCGTGTGAAGTAGGTATCACACTGTTTCCATTTCACAGAAGGGGTGACTGAGGCTTGGGAAGTAAGGGGCCTTGTGGTTACAGGGTCGAGAGGGCAGTTTGGGGATTGATAGTAGCATTTGCCACAGAGTTGGGGTGCACCAAGTAGTTGTTCTCTTCTCTCCGCCAGCCAATGCCTGGGTGGGTGACGGGGCCGGTAGAAAGCAGGGCAGGAGGGAGTGGAGGAGGAGACTGGGGGCGGCTGGAGACCTTAGAGGCTGGGAGCGCCAAGCTTGGAGCTGGAGACCTAGTTCTGCCACTTTGTAGCTCTGTGTCCTTGGGCAGTGGCTTAACCTCTCTGAGCCTCATTTCTTCATCCATAAGGCAGATTTAATAACAAACCTTGTAAGGCCAGGGTGAGGCTTGGATAGTGCATGTGACACAGGCAGAGGGACCGGCTCAGTAACTGTGAGAGGTCCTGTCCCCACCCTGGTTTTGCAGCCAGGAGATGCAGCATCCGAAGGAGGAGGAAGACAAGCACCTTCCCCATTGCGGCCTGGGCGTCTGCATCCTGAAGTTAAGGCATTTGGGGCACTGCGAAGAGCAACTTGAGCAATTCCTCTGTGTTGTCTCTGCTCAATGATGTCCTGGAGAGAATGGAGGGAACCAGGCACCCTGACTTTTCTTCTCTTCTCCACCTTGCCTGGTGCTGGTAACCATTCAATAGGGGACCATTTCTCCAAAAGTGAGTTTCTTAGCCCTCCAAAAGCACACATGGGCTTGGTCTCCGTGCAGCAGTTTCAGGCATCATCCCAGGGACCAAGCTCTGGAATGGGAATTAAATGAGTCTCTACCCTCCTCCGGGGTCTCAGGAACCCCAGGGGGCTGAGGGGCAAGTGATGGAGACTCTTTCTGGAGCAGGGATGTCCCAGGGGATGATATGGTAGAAAGAGCACTGGATTGGGATTTTTTTTTTATTTCCCATGTGGATTTGGGGAGTTATAAATAACACTGCATGAACATCTTTGTGCATTGGTCTTTTAACTTCTGAGGATTTTTTTTTAGTGTTAATTTGCAGGAGAGGGTTTTACGCATGGAATGGGATGCTATTATTCCCTGTTGACCCATTTATTCTCCCTCCTTTTTTTTTTTTTTTTTGAGACAAGGTTTTACTCCCGTCGCCCAGGCTGGAGTGCAGTGGTGCGATCTCAGCTCACTACAGCCTCTGCCTCCTGGGCTCAAGTGATCCTCCTGCCTCAGCCTCCCGAGTAGCTGGGACTACAGGCACATGCCACGACGCCCAGCTAATTTTTGTATTTTTAGTAGAGATGGGGTTTCACTATGATGGCCAGACTAGTTTTGAACTCCTGACCTTAAGTGATCTGCCCGCCTCAGTCTCTAGTTGCTGGGATTACAGGTGTGAGCCACTGCACCTGGTCTCTCCCTCCTCTTCTGTCCTGCTCTGTGCTCTGGGAAGCTGACCCGTATATTTTATGGGCTCCCTTGCTGTCTGGCTTATTTTGGGTTTGGCCAGTGGGAGGGCACCATTGGAGGGCAGGAGGAGAGAGAGATTGGGGTGTTTCTTCCTGCCTCCTTCCTCGATTCTGCAGTGTGGCTTGGACCATGGTTCACCCTCCAGACTATCCCTCCTGTGGCCCCTCCTCCAGCACTGGGCTTTATCAGGGCCATTTCATCCCTCTGCCCCTTCAGCACTGGGGAGTTGGTGATGGTGGGGGGTGGGGAACAACAGCTCCCCATTGTTGCTAGTCTCTGGGTCCCTCTACCTTTCTTGTTGGTTCTGTTAACCCTTCTCACATCTCTGTAAATAGTCCTTTCATTAAAATATTTTTATTTGAACCATCTGGGGATGAATTCCATCTCTTTCTAAGACTCTGATGGAGCTGGCATGGTGGCTCATGCCTGTATTCCCAACACTTTGGGAACAGAGGCAGGAGGATTACTTGAGCCCAGGAGTTCGAGACCAACCTGGGCAACGTCATGAGATCCCATCTCTCCAAAAAATAATAATAATAAAAATAAAATAAAATAAAAAATAGCTGGATGTGTTGGTGCATGCCTGTGGTCCCAGCTACTCAGAAGGCTGAGGTGAGGGTATTGCTTGTGCCCAGGAGGTCGAGGCTGCAATGAACCATGATTGTGCCACTGTACTCCAGGCTTGGTGACACAGTGAGAGCCCCTCTCCAAAAATAAAATAAAATTTAAAAGACCCTGACTGATACATGGTTTATCGCATTGAAGGACACATCTATGATCATATTTACAAGTGGATTTCCACAAGTTTGTGCCAACTGACCCTGCCGTTAATGAAGTTTGCTTGCACCATTGATCAGCAACATCCTAAGTATTGGTTGTTATGGATTTTAAAAACCCCATAAATTTGTACGAATAGAAACAAAATAAAATAAAACTGCTTTCACTGATACTAATGCTTTAAAAAAATAGTGTAAGAGTTAGAAGTGGCATCTCCAAGTGTAAATTTGTTCACTAGTGTCCATTTTGTCCCCAGGGGACAGTTAGCAATGCCTGGAGACATTTTTGGTTGTCTCCAAAATGGGGGAGGGGGAAGGTGCTACTGGCACCTCGTGAGGAGAGGCCAGGGATGCTGCTAAACACCCTACAGTTCACAGGACAGCCCCTCAACAAAAAATATCTGGCTCCAAATGCGCAAAGGTTGAGAAACCCTCAGCTACCCTTTGCCCACATCTCAGTAGAGAGTAGAACATATTTGCTCCATGAATAGACACATGCCAGTCATTTTTCTTTCCTTTGCTGAGATCATCCAGTCACATTCCTTGACCAGGGGTGTGAGATTTGGTAAATCCAGCTCCAGGCCCAGCTTGGTCGTTCACTTGTTTTGTGATCCGGGCTGATGTTTCACATCAAGTCAGTAAAGCCTTTTCTCCTTGTCCTGTACCCACATTGAGCTTTAGTGAAGACCAAATGGGGTATTGGGCAGGAAATGATTTGGAAAAGTATAAGGTGCCTTACAAATCAAACCAGGCTATACTTTCTAAACTCCTACTATGTGCTGGGGGTTCAGATCAGGAATTCACTGCCCTAAAAATGAGGCCACTAGCCATATGGTGGCCTATGGCCAGAGGCTGCTCTCCCTGAGAAGCATCCTCAGAGTGGGCTGGGAAGGCCTCCTGAAGGAAGGGTGACTCATACTTAAACTTGAGTTTGTATGGTAAGATTTACAGGAGTCAGACTTCCTGGGGTCAAATCCCACCCCAGGCACCACCACCCAATGGCTATGTTACTTCAGTCAAGTGACCTGGTCTATTCATTTGTAAAATAGAAAATGAAATAATAGCTCTGTTTCAGTTATCTATTGCTACATAAGAAAACACCTCAAACCTTAGTGGCTGAAAACAACAATGATTTTTTATTTTTCACAATTCTGTAGGTTGACTAGGCTCAGCTGGGAGACTCTTCAATGTGGTGTCTGCTGGAGTCACTTGTGTGGCTGCATTTATGTGGTAGCTGGACTGCATGGGGAGGTCCAAGAAGGTTGTACTTAAGTGTCTTGTGCCTGCTTCAATGCTCCTCCATGTGACCTCTTACACCTCATGTTTGGCTTGGGCTTCCTCACAACATGGTGGTCTTAGGGTAGTCAGGCTTCTTACATGGAACCTGGCTTCAAAGAGGAGAAAGTAGACTCTACCAGTCCTCTTCAGAACTGGGCTTGAAAAATCTCAGAACATCTTTTCTGCTTCATTCTAGGGGTCAAAGCAAGTCACAAGGTAAGGCTAGATTCAAGGAAAACAGAATGTGTGAACAGGAAGGGAAGGAATCCATGCTGGCTACCTCTGGAAATAATCTACCGTGGTATCTGTCTCATAGGATTGTTGTTGAATAATGTCATATATGGGGTGTACTTTCTTAACTCTCTGAAAATATAAGTTAATTTATTGTTGAAGGGTGTTTCAGGAAATGGGGTACACGTAGTAAGTTTGTCCTATATTCTCAAGGCTGCTGGTTTGGATGGGACATTCCCCAGGTCATTTAGTTTCTTCCCCTTCTCCATGTGTTACCTGAGTTATCTCAGACTTAAGTTTTCAGAGGTAACAATACTAGTAATGCTAACTCTTATAGAATGCTTTCTATGTACCAAATGTTTTACCTATATTATTATTATTATTATTATTATTATTATTGTTTTTGAGACAGAGTCTCGCTCTGTTGTCCTGACTGGAGTGCAATGGTGCGATCTCTGCTCACTGCAACCTCTCCCTCCCAGGTTCAAGCAATTCTCATGCCTCAGTCTCCCGAGTAGCTGGTATTACAGGTGCCCACCACCATGCCCGGCTAATTTTTGTATATTTAGTAGAGACAGGTTTTCACCATGTTGGCCAGGCTGGTCTTGAAGTGATCTGCCTGCCTCAGCCTCCCAAAGTGCTGGGATTGGGTGTGAGCCACCGCGCCCGGCCCCTTTACCTATATTAAGCATATTTAATTCTCACAACAACCCTTTGAGGTAGGCCCTGTTATTACCCCATGTTACAGAAAAGGAAACTGAGTCACCAAGAGATGAAGTGATTTGTCCAAGGTTACACAGGTAGGAAGCAGCAGAGCCCAGGATTTGAACCCAAGCCATGCTTAATCATTGTATTAGTTATCTATTTCTGTATAACAGATGACCACAAACTCAATGGCTGTAAAGAATAAACATTTATTACCTCACAGTTTCTGTGGGTCAGGAATCAGGAGCAGCTTAGCTTGGGCCTCTGGCTCAGGGACTCTCATAGGCTCCAGTCAAGGTGTCAGCCCGGGCAGCAGTCATTTCAAGGGTCACTGGGGGAAGCTCTGCTTCCAAGCTTGCTCATGGGGCTGTTGGCAGGTTTCAGGTTCTTACCAGCTTTTGGCTGGAGACATTGTTCCTTGCCTCAGGGGCCTTTTCTAGGGCTGCCCACAATATGGCAGCTTGCTTCTCTTAAAGCCAGGGATCTCAGAGAGGGAGCAAACAAGTCATAACCTTTTTCCAACTGAATCTTAGAGGTGACATCCCATTTCCTTTGCCATAGTGTCTTCATTAGAAGTGAGTTACTAGGTCCAGCCCACTTTCAAGGGATGGGAACTACACAAGGGAATGAATACTGGAAAGTAGGGAACTTTGGGGCCATCTTAAGGCAGCCACCTTATAAGGCTGCTTACCACAACCACTGTACTCAACTCCAGAAACACCGCAGCTGCCCTCAGTAATAGTCAGCAATTGCTTAAATGTTCTGGCTGCTTTAGCATATTCATTACAGTGTCCTAAAAAAAGGCCAGGGCAGATGCCCTGAGTGTCCCACAGAGTTCCCCAGGCCTTGGTCTCTGTCTTCCAGGAAATAATAAGCAAATACAGAGGTTGTTGATTCAGGTGTGGATGGATTGGTTGCTAGTGAGAGACTCCCAGAGAGGAGTAGATGTCATTTGAAAAATTAGTAGCATTTGGAAAAACAGCTGAGCCTGTTGTTTTCCTTACACAAACTATGGAGTAGAAAGATGAACAGAATCTCCTTGGTTTGTGGGGATGCATAGATGGAAGGGCAGAAATTCTCAGCTGTCAATGGGTGGGCATTCTTAGATTCTTGGGGAGGGGGGGGAGGAGGATTTTGTGTTATGAAAAGGCTGAGAAATGCACACCTAACCCTAATTCTTTACAGTGTTGCCCTGGATTCCTCTTACTTTAGAACAAGGTGATTTTTCCCAGTTCAGAGAGAGGTGACCATTGGTCAATGCAGTTCTGGTCATTTCTTGAGCCCCTGAACACCTGCATCCTCAGAGCTGGGGCCTCCTCTGTAGGATGGGCTGGATAATGGTGGAGGGAAGGACCTGGTTGTGCTGGGGAAATATGCCAGAATGATTGGAGACAGCCATGCCTGGGAGGTAGGTCTCCAGATGGTGGGGATGCTGGTTCCTGTTTCTGCATTTTCCTGTGAAAAGGCTTTCCTGTATCAGTGCCTTCATATACTGCCCTAGCGCAGACAGAGATCCACAGTGGTTTATCCGCTTTGCAATCTTCCTCCCCACCCCTCAGCAAACCTTCAATATTTCACCAAAACAAAAGACTACGACCATGTGGATCTGGCCTCTGTTGATGTCCTTACCACCTGGTTCACTTCTCTCCCAGATCTATTCTCAGAGGAGTCCAGCAGGAGCTGGGGATGTGAGCATGAGATTTCTCCCTATAGCCCAGTTGAGCCACCAGGAAAGACCAAAATTCTTCACCCTTTCCCCTTTTCTTCCCATCACTAGCATCTGCACCACTCACCAGTGAGGGCACCGAGCCAGGTAAGTGGCCGGAGGAGTGGGGAGGGGCAGCCTCACCCAGGATGGGGCTGGGAAGGAAGGAGTGAAGTGGTGTAGGGTGCAAAGAGCTTGGACCAAAATTAGGACCAGTGATCGGAACTTTCCTTACAAAAGGGAGAGGGGTCTTGAAATGGTCTCTTTTTCCCACTGGCTAGGTTGCAGGAAGAACGTTTGTGGATCAAGTTCCTTAAGCTGGCACTATTGAAACTTTCTCTAGCCTTGGGAAAGGTGGGAGTAAAGTGGGGATGGAAACATCAGCAGCAGGGGCTGCAGGTAATAACAATGACAACAACCACAACTGCTAACTGTCTCGAGCACATAGCATGTGCAGGGCATGCAATCCTCACGCCATGCCACAGGGAGTGACCGTCTTGCTCGATGTCCCCAGCTACATCTGTGGAAACTGAGTGACAGGACACAGAAATGACTTGTTCAAGGTTACATAACTTCTAAGTGTCAGAGGAAAGAGTTACACATAGTCCTGTTTGACTCCAGTGTGAACGCTGCCAACCACTAAGCTATGCCTTCTATGTCCTACATCTTGGTGGGATTGGTAAATTTGTTCGCAAAGCTGTGTTCTTTTGCAAAAATATAAACTCAGCCCTTGTTGTTTCTGCTGAAGGCTGGGTACTCCCACGTAATTCCCCACTTTCCCCACCACAGTCCTTGGCATGCTCTATTTTAGGTCTCAGTGCAACAGGTTCTCTTCTCCATGTCAGTATCCTCAGCACAGAATGGGCCAGGTAAAAATGCCATGGACGTGCAGCCATGTTGTGCACAGAGGCACACATAGTTGGTGCTAGGGAAATATTTGCTCAAGAATTGAATGGAAGGCACCTGGGTCTGTCTTGAGCTGTCTTGAGCTGGGGGCATTTTTGTCTCCACCTTTTTTTTTTTTTTGGCAGGGTCTCAGTCTGTTTCCCAGGCTGGAGCTGGGACTGCAGGTGCACATCACCATGCCTGGCTAATTAAAAAAATTTTTTTGTAGGGATATGATCTTGCTATATTTTTCAGGCTGATCTTGAACTCCTGGGCTCAAGTGATCCTCCTGCCTCAGCCTCCCAAAGCACTGGGATTACAGGCATGAGTTAGCATGCCTGGCCTTTCTTTACATTTGAACACAGGGTTGTTTGACATGATGGAGTCGTCTTACGTGGTGAGAGTGGACATTCTACATCGGTCCCAGTTTTGGTCCAAGCTCCTTGCACCCCTCACTGCACTCCCTCCTTCCCAGTCCCATCTTGGGTGAGGCTGCCCCTCCCCCCTCCCCTGGCCACTTACCTGGGTGACTGCTCTTATAGGTGAGTGGTGCAGATGCTAGTGATGGGAAGAAAAGGGGAAAAGATTAAGGATTTTGGTCTTTCCTTGTGGGTCAACTGGGCTATAGGGAGAGATCTCACACTCACATCCCCAGCTCCTGCTGGGCTCCTCTGAGAATGGATCTGGGAGAGAAGTGAACCAGGTGGTAAGGACATCAACAGAGGCTGGATCCACAAGGTCTTAGTCTTTCATTTTGGTGAAATATTGAAGGTTTGCTGGGAGAGAGAGAGGGAAGCAGATAAACTGCTGTGGATCTCTGTCTGCACTAGAGCAGTGTATGAAGACACTAAAACGACATGCACGTGCACACACACTTGCATACACACACATGCGCACAAGTATGCACGCGCACGCACATGCACGCACACACACACATACACACACACACACACTTATTTTTCTCTACTGGATTGTAAACTCCAGATACTCCGTATACATATCTGATCATATGTCTCTTATAGGGACAGCACCATAAAATATTTGAAATGAAAATGGCCCCAGAGGATGGGGGATGTGTGGTTGCTTTTCAGACCCACCAGAAACATATTCTAGAGAAGTTTTCCCCTGTAGGCAATATTTTCTTATGTCTTCCCACCTGTGACTACCATCTCCTTCCTCTCCATCACCACCTGTACAAGGGTGAAGCCATCAGTGTTCAGCTGGTTTACATGCTCCTCCCCCCATAGAAACACACACACACAGTATTTCCACTCTACATGTATGCACGCACACATGCACTCATACAAAGGAACACACACAGACACAGACCATACAGAAGTCACCTGGACACATGCACCCAAACACTTGTAAACACAGAGTCGAGGTACACAAAGACACAGGCTGCCCATACAGGCCTATATATATACAAATGCTACATGCAGTGGCCACACTCAACACACACACACACACGCACACAGTACAAGTAATCTTCACGTGATTAATCACTCCTTCTTGTGTGTGTGCGTGTACGTGTGTGCCTGTGTGCGTCCCAGCATCCCCCTGGCAGGCCCACGCCGGCCGGCCACCACTTGAATTAGCACCAAAGGATTATGGGACCCTGGGCCATTAATCTAGGTGACAAACAGGACTCAGAAGGCATATTTGCACCCCGAAATTGAAAAGATTAGGCCATATTTGTCAAGGATTGGTAGGGCTTTATCGCCTCCACGGCAGATGCTGTTAAATATTCATGAGCTGCATAAGTGGGAGAAACCCTAGCTAGACCTGACGACTTTCAGCTGTAGAGGGAAAGGAGGGGGATATTTATCTGAACTCGGCAAGGGATGAAAGGTACGGGATCATGTACCCTCAGTTGCTGGGCACAACACACCACTGTTGGGGGAGGGGCTCGGGCGGGGCCTCCTGGGCTTCTTTGTGAGGAAGAGGAGGAGGCTCTGGGCTGGGCCAGACCAGGCAGGGGTGATGGTGGGGGAGGCAGGAGATTGTTCCTCCCTGGACTCTTATATTGCTCTGTTGTGGGTAATTGCTTACTTGGCTGCTGCCCCCTAGTAGATGGGGAGCTCCCCAAGGGGTGCATCTGTGACTTCCACAGCTCCCTACCTCCCCAGTGTCTAGCCCCATGCTCAGTGCATACTCAGCAGGCACTTAATGGTGGAGAAAAATACCTTTTATCTGGAAAGTGCCCCATCAAAGAAGGAGGTAGAGGGGGTCTCACCTCTCATCCCAGGGCTGTTTCTGAGATTGTCCTGGAAGCCAGTCTTGGCATATGGGTGCACTACCGGGATTAAGAAAGGGAGTGTGGAGTCAGACACCCCCAGGCACAATCCCTGGATCCATCACTTCTTAGTTTTCGGAGCTAGAACAAGTCACTTAATGCCCCCATGCCTCCACTTCATCTGGAAAATGGATTTGATAACAATAGCACTGAACTCCTTAGGCTATTGGAGGATTAAATCAAGCTATTAGTGTCTGGCATATAGCAAGTGCTCAATAAATGGCAGCCAATATTGTAGGAAGACTGTGATTTACAGAAGGGTCATTCTGTGCCAGTCACCATGCTCAGTTGGTACAAGCTCAACAGGGAACCCGGGTAATAGGCAAAAATTAGATGGTGCAACTATGCTGCCTAATTAGGTAGATAATAGCATTTAATTAAGTTAAATTAATTAAAATTAAAAATTCATTCCTCAGTCATACTAGCCACATTCCAAGTGCTCAAGAGCCATGGTGGCTACCATATTGGATAGCACAGGTTCAGAACACTTCCACCATTGCAGAAGGTTTCATGGACAACATTGCATGTAATCTTCTCCAGCTCAGAAGAGTGGAGATTCTAGTGAACTGCTTGACCCAGTTTTGCTGGACTTAATTTGAACCTTGGAGGATAAATTTGTCAAATATGTTTGGCAAATTCTGGGGTCAAAGAGTAATTGATCCGTGGGTCCTGGCTGTTGTGAACAGAATATATAGAATTCCACCTGTGATTGGCCACAGAGCATTTCCCCAGCTCAGAGCATGTCCTGGGAGGAGAGTTCCCTAAAATGCACTTTGGGAAACATAGTGATAACACTAATTTCCAGGAAGGTGTTCTGGGCTGACTGTAACTAAAAATAGGCAACAGTTTCCAGGAGCATTTATACTTGCATATTTCATTATAATTAGTTGTGTGTGTGTGTGTGTGTGTGTGTGTGTGTGTGTGTGTGTGTATCAGTCTTCCCTGCTGTCATGAGCTCTTCAAGGGCTCTAAGTTATCTCTACATTCCACCAGCACAGTGTCAGGCACACAGAATATCATTCATTCATTCATTCATTCATTCATTCAATGAACGTCTATTGAGCACTTACAGCAGACACTGTCAGGGTCTTTGCTTCTACTTGGGGCAGGAGGTTTACTCTTTGCCCAAGGAGTTTCTTTCTGGTGATGGGAGCAGGCTGGCTGGGCAAACAGCTTCAGCCAATGGCAGACCAATGCTCAGCCTTTCTCATCCTGGGGGCAGGGAATAACTCTGAGCTGCGTGTTCTCTGTTTGTCTCTCTGAGCTTTCTCGTGGGGTTAAGCTTCAGATGTCCAAGGTGGAAACTGGCTCTGTAACATCCCTTTTATTGGCGTCTTCTCTTCTTCCTTACCTCTCCACCCCCATTTCAGTTGGGATCACCTCCCAGATAAACCACTAGTATTTCAACATTCCCCACGAAGGGATGTTAACCAAGACAGGCATGTACCATGCATTTCCATCACCCTAAAACCAAGCCCTGATACGTCTACTCAGACCCTTTAACATTTCACTGTTTTCTATCAGATCAAGTCCAGGCACCTTAGCAAGGATCTTCAAACATCTGTCTGGTGGCATCTCTCACATACCCGTGCTCTGGCTGAACTGAATATTCACTGTCTCTGAAGCATGCCCTCCAGCCTAGCAGGCCATCGGCCAAATATCCCTGCCTGCCAAACTGCTGTCCATTGTTGACGCCAGCCTCCAAGGTGGCTTGTGGTTCCTGCCATGTTCTTCCCTGGACAGTAGATATTGATAAACACCCAAACACATGTGCGCATCTGGCCCTCAAAGACCGAGACTCAAGTCTCCACCTTCTGCTAAACTCAATTCCCAGCACTCTTGTAGTTCTTTAAGGAATGTTTGTTCAATGTGGGATTTCTTCTGCAAAATGGGGGATCAGGGCTTCAGGAAAGGTGCAGGGCAGGGAACGTGTGGTCTCTGGGGTTTAATGGGGCTATGATTTTGCTCAGAGAGGAGACTGCTGCGGTTTAATGATGAGTCCATTACATTGTGGGTGTGGTAGGGAGTGCAGAGCAAAGCTCTCTGCTGAGAATTCCAGGAAGTAGACCAAGATCAGAGCAGAAGAGGTAGAGGTGAGACCCAGGGAAGCTTTCCCCTAAGCAAAGGTTTTGAATGGGAGAGATGTCCTGGGGCCACTTTCCTCAGATACTTTAAATGACAGGATATGCTACGTGTAACCTGGATGCATAACATTTTTGGGATCATCGTTCCCAAAGGCATGGGGACCCAATAGTAATCCCCGAGGACAAATCTGAACATGCCAGTCACATATAAATGACCAGAAGTGATTGTATCGATGAAATAGGAAAGAGGAAAAACCTCGGTCAAGCCTCTAGGGGTTGGTCAGTGCAATGTCAAGCCATTGGACCTCAGGAACATTTAGATTTAAGACTGGGGTTTGGCCAGGTCCCTTGTGACTGAACCCCAGTTCTGCATTCTTCCAGCTATGTGACCTGTGCAAAGTTACCTCACCTCGCTGGGCCTCTGTTTTCTCATCTGCAAAAAATGGATAATAGTAGTACCTCCCTCATAGGGGTATTGTAAAGATTAACTGAATGAATCCGCATAAAAACAGAGCAATGCTTGGCACATTTCAGTAAGTGTTAACGATTATCATTATTTTCTGGATATTTAATAGACATGATTACGATTACTCTCATTTAATCCTCTAATTTAACTCACTGGGGGTAGGCAAGATTATCCTATTTTACAGATGAAAAAAACGGAGACTTGTAGAGGTTTAAAAAACTTGCCCAAGGTCACACAGTGGGAAATTTGAAGTACTGGCTTCAAACCTGCTGCAAAACCCCTGTTCTTTCTTAGCTTGAGGCTTGGGGGTAGGAGAGAGGGAAGGTGGTAAGAATACCAGCGGAGGCCAGATCCACATGGTCTCGGCCCAGCCTTTGGTGATATATGAAAAGTTTGTTGAGAGAGATATAGGCAAAGCAGATAACCCACTGTAGACCTGTCGTCACTAGAGCAGAACCAATGTACAAAAACCCCCACCCCCATTTTATCTCCTCTGTTGGAATGTGAGTTCCAGATATTCCGTATACATTCAGTCATATGAGTCTTATAGGGACTGCAACACGGAACATTGGAAACCAAAATGGCCCCAGATGATATGGGATGTGTAGTTGCTTTTCAGACCGACCACAAGTCCGGAGGAATTTTTCCATATAGACAACATTTTTTGTCCTTCCCACCTGTGAATACCATTATTCCCTCCCCATCACCACCTATACAAGGGGGAAAATCGAATTAAATATTAAACTGGTTTACACCCCCTCCCCTGCCTTAGATACCCACAGGAAGGAAAGAAATGGGGGTCTAGAAGAAGAGAAGGAGGAGGCAAAGCTGATGACTGTCCCCAACCCTCAAGCCATGGGCCCCCAACCGCTGGCCCATCGAAGTCCAGTCCTGCCCCCACCCTGAGGTTTGTGGGAGAGAAAAAGGAGCTTGCGGAAAGAAAGGCAATGCGGTGTGGCAGAGATGTGTATTCTTCCCGGTGACACAGTGAGCTCTCTCGCTGGCAAAATGTCCCTTGATCTATTTCCCCTGGTAGTGATTTCAACAACAACAATAACAGAAATCCATCATTTCCTTAGCGGGGAATGGAGGGCGCTGGGGGTTTGTTTTTCTTCTGGTGTGGACAGAAAGCTCTTTATTCTCTCCTTGTTTGGAAAGACTTCCTGCCAGAGGAGCCCAGCCCCAGCTCCAGGAGGGGAAGCTGTGCAAAAGACTAGGGTGAAGAGATGGGTGGGGCGGATAAAGCCCAAGCTGGGCCTCTAACCTTCAGCCAGGAAATTCCTCAGTTTTCTCCTCTCCCAAATGGGGAGAACCACTCAGCAAAGGGAGAAGGAGGCAGACAGCAACTGGCAGCCTAGGGCGTCGAAGATGATGGGCCAACTGTTACCAGTAATGAAAATAATAATGAAAGGAAGCATGTGGCATGCCCAAGCATCGCGCTTGGACATGGTAATGACAGATTTCACGATCTGGGCACTCGCCTTGTGCCAGATGTTTTTGCATTCACGATCTTTTGGATCTTCCAGTTAATCCTGCAGAGCAGGTTCCTCCCTCCACATCCATTTTCCATATAATGAAATGGAGGTCCAGAGAGGGTAGGTAACTTGTCCAAGATCACACAGCATGCACATGATATTGTCACGATGTAAATGCAGGTGTCTTTAAGTCTAGGCCTTGTGCCCATATTCACTCAAACTGTGGTCCCTGGACCAGCAGTATTGGCATCACCTGGAAACCTATATCTCACTCCAGACCTACTGAATTCTATATATATATATATCTTTTGAGACAGAGTCTTGCTCTGTCATCCGGGCTGGAGTGCAGTGGTGCGAACTTGGCTCACTGCAACCTCCGCCTCCCGGGTTCAAGCGATTCTTCTGTCTCAGCGTACTGAGTAGCGGGGACTACAGGCACATGCCACCACACCCGGCTAATTTTTGTATTTTTAGTGCAGACAGGGTTTCACCATATTCGCCAGGCTAGTCTTGAACTCCTGACCTTGTGATCCACCTGCCTTGGCCTCCCAAAGTGCTGGGATTACAGGCGTGAGCCACCGAGCCCGGCCCAGACCTACTGAATTCTAAACTCTGGGGCCGGGGCCCAGCACTCTGTGTTTTAGCAACCATCCCCTTCAGTTGAGGAGCAAGCACCACCAAGCTTGGGAGCTCCTGAACCGAGCTAGCCTGCATGTGGCGAAACATCGTGCCTCTCTGTTCCTGTTGTTGCTATTATTCGTACATGCTGATTCCATCCAGCTCACGAAACTCAAAGCCAACAAGTAAAGTGCAACCAGCCATCACTGCTTTCTGTGAGCTCACATTTCTATTCTATCCAGATGAAAAGAAGATGTTCTTGCAGAGAGTGGTTGATGTGGTGGGTACAGCCCTGGAGCAGGAGGTGGGAAGGGCTCAGGGGCTGGTGCAGGCTTCACTGCTTGCTAGTTAGGCATCTTAGGGCAGGTTCCCCCGAAACAGACCCTGAAATGGAGACATGCACGCAGGTGGTTTCCTGGGGCGTGCTCTTATAACAAATGCCTGCGAGGAATTAGGACGGCAGGAGGGGGCCAAGAAGGAAGTTGGGCTGGGATGCAGCTGCAATGGGGAGCTCTGGAGCTGGGGTGATCTTTCAGAGATGCCCCAAATTGAGGTGAAGGGGGCTGAGTCTTTGCACCCTTGCATCAACAGTACCCATGCCTATCACTGGATATGGGCGCCTCTGGTAAGGTGCCTTCCTTCAGCCCAGGGCGGTTCCTGAGGAGGGCTGACAGCGTAGAACCATCAGAAGCCACCACTGCAGCATCTGTGGAATGAGGGCCTGGGGTCTGGGTGGCACACCACAGCACCCACTACCCCAGGCATAGGCCTTCTTCTCAGTCTCTTCACCTGTAAAATGGGAATGATGGCACATTTCTTCTCAGCCTACCATTTAGAGTATTTTGATCAAATGACATGACGATGACATGATTGTAGTGACTGCTGTTTATTGACAGTGTGCTACATGTCAGGCTGTGCTAAGGACTTCCTTGGCAATTGTATCTTGGCTTCATTCCAACCTTGTGAGGTGGGGGCTATGGTGATCCCTTATTGAGGACAAACGCAGGCTCAGAGATGGGAAGTAATTTACCTGAGGTCTCTCAGCTGCTAAAGGAGTGCAGCTGGCCTTCAGAGTCCCCCTCCTTAACCACTGCACTATCCTACCCCACCCCAGTGTAGGTGATCTGCATTCAGACTGTGGGGCTATGCAGGCATAAGACATAGGATTTCTCACCTCCCTTTGGGAATGAATGAATAATTTGGGGATGGCATGTGTACATGTGTGTGCACACGTGTACTCATGCTCTCTGATGAACCTAGTTACCACTCTTGAGGATGACCAGGGACCCCCGGTGTTAACAATGGGGAAACTGAGGCACCCTTTTGAAGAGCCTCAGCCAAGAAAAGAAGCCATACTCTGGATTCCCAGCCCAAGGTCATTTCCAGGGGCCCTGGTATCACAGGAGTCTGCAAAGTGGAGCTGGAAAAGGCCAGCATGGAGCTGAGCGACCTGCAGGTGATAGTCTGAATGAGGACCTAAAGCTAGGATCCACTTGCAGACTCAGCCTGGGGGCATGCAGGCTGGCCATCAAGACCAGGCATGCCCAGCCCCCTAAGTCTAGTCTCTATCCACTGCCGTCCAGTGGCCCGGCCTTCTGGTCAGCCTTTGCCTTTGGCCATCCCTTGGCTGGGGAATATCAAGGGGAAAATTCTCTTTGTTCTCTAAATACAATCCCATGTAATTAAGCAAAAGAGAGTTGCTAGGGCTGCTGGGTGGAAAAAAAATTCAAGAATTAAGAAAACCCTTGGCAGAGCACGATGGCTCAGGCCTGTAATCCAAGCACTTTGGGAAGCCAATGCAGGAGGGTCGCTTGAGGCCAGGAGTTTAAGACCAGCAAGCAAGACAACATAGCAAGACCCCGTCACTACAAAAAAATTAAAAAGAATTAGTTGTGTCTGTAGTTCCAGCTACTTGGGAGGCTGAGGCAGGAGGATCCCTTGAACTCAGGAGTTCAAGGCTACAGTGAGCTATGATTATGCAACTGTACTCCAGCCTGGGCCACAAAGCAAGACCTTGTCTCTACAAAGAAATCCCTAGACCAGGGGTTAGCAAATTAACCCCTGAGGGCCAAATCCAGCTCACAGCCTGTTTTTGTAAATAAAGTCTTATTTGGAACACCATGATGCCCATTTTTGAAAACATACTGTGTTTCACGTTACAACGACAGTGTTGAATAGTTGCAATGGAGAGTATGAGGTCTGCAAAACCCAGAATATTTTGCTGTCTGGCACTTTGCAGAAAAACTTTGCCAGCCCCATTCTAGATAGGAAGCTCCATGAGGGTAGGGGCTGAGATTGAGGCTTGAGTTTGGCTGAAGCCAGGAACAAGGGGCTGGAACAGGCTGGGGGACCTGGGAGCCTGGGAAGCAAGCCTAGCCCTTGCCTGCGGGTGGGTCTTTGCCCAACCCAGACCCTCAGGGTCTGTGCCTTCTCCCCACCCTCCTTCCCCAGTGTCTGATTTGCTCACCACTATGTTCCTAGGGTCTAGAGCAGGGCCTGCTGATAGTTTCCAGAGGACACCGCACATCTTGAATAAATGAATGTATGTTTGATTCCCCAACTCACTCTTGGACCTCAGCTAAGTCTTGCCCTCCCCGGCCTCAGTTTTCACACCTATGGAATAAGCAAGATCAAGGTCTCTTTTTCTTTTCTTTTTTTTTTTTTTTTGAGACAGAGTCTTGCTCTATCGCCCAGGCTGGAGTGCGGTGGTGCGGTCTCGGCTCACTGCAACCTCCGCCTCTCGGGTTCAAGCGATTCTTCTGCCTCAGCCTCTGGAATAGCTGGGACTACAGGCACACACCACCATGCCTGGCTAATTTTTGTATTTCTGGTAGAGATGGGGTTTCACCATGTTGGCCAGGCTGGTCTCAAACTCCTGACCTCAAGTGATTTGCCCTCCTTGGCCTCCCAAAGTGCTAGGATTATGGGCATGAACCACTGCGCCTCGCCTCAAGGTCTCTTTTTCAAATCCTGTGTCTATGAATCCTCTAAGGGTTTTTCCTCTTTTAGGGGAGGTGGAGGAGGGTCTCAGGGCTCAGAGTCTGATTAGGAGTAGAGAGGAGCTGGAGGCATGGTGCCCACTGCTAGGAGAGCCCTGGAGAGAAGAAAGATGAGAAGGTACTGAGGACATGGAGTCAAGAGGGGCGTCTGGGGGCGGCGGAGGGGAGAGGACAAAGGGGAAGATTCCAAGCGGGGAGGCAGATGGGAAGGAGTGGCCCCCGGTGGGACGGAGGAGGCCGGCTGGCCACAATCACGGGCCCAGCAGTCGAGCGTGAGGCCACAAGCTTTCCGCAGAGAATGAGGCTGGGGAGCTAATGAGCTCGGGAGGCGCAAAGGATGCCGTCCTGCTAATTCCTGCTCTCTGGGAGCAGCCGGAGAAGGCAGAGAGGGCCGGGGCCCAGGCTGGGCAGCTGGGCCCCCACTCAGGGGCTCGGCCAGCTGGTCAGCCGCCGGCTGGGGCTTCATGCCAGGCCCAAGGATGCCCCGGCCAGCCTGCTGGTCCACCTTGTGCCCTGCTGCCTCAGGCCTCGGGCAGGGGAAGGAAGGGTCATCCTATGGCTTGGTCCCTAGAGCAAATGTTGTGACAGCCGTGTGCTCACCTGGCCGGTGAATCAGCCCAATGCCTTCCATGAGCTCAGGCTCAGACAACTGACTGCATTTCCAGGTTTCAAAAATATTCAGCTCTTCAAAATTGCTCATAATCATATGCACCATCACGATGATAAGAACAGCAATGGTGATAACAAGAGCTTCCTGTTACCCAGCACCTGCTAGAATCTCACAGGAGCCCGGTGAGGTGCACAGGGGTTATTATTACAGTGAGGGTTTTCTGTCCTCAGTACTTTGACATTTTGGGCCATGTAATTCTCTTTTGTAGGGGCTGTCCTGTGCGCTATGGGATGTTTATCAGCGCCCTTGGCTTCTACTCACTAGATACGAGTAGCACCCGGTGGTAACAACAAAAATATCTTCAGAGATTGCTCAATATCACCTCCAGGGTGGGCAGGGGGGCGGGGGGGGGGGGGGGGGGAAATACTGATTATATCTTATTTTACGGCCTCACCGTTCTGAGGCTCAGAAAGGTGAATACTGTGTATCTTGTAGGACTGAGTCTCAAACTTCTCTCTTCAGCCTTCTCCCTCATCTCCACCAGCGATTAGGTTTGTTACATTTATTTTTCAGATATGGAGTTCTGGATCTTTTTCTATGCATGTATTTACAAAATTGGGATCATACCGAATATGCTTTTTTTTTTTTTTTTCTTGAGATGGAGTCTCACTCTGTCGCCCAGGCTGGAGTGCAGTGGCACGATCTTGGCTTACTGCAACCTCCGCCTCCTGGGTTCAAACAATTCTCTGCCTCAGCCTGCCGAGTAGCTGGGATTACAGGCGCTCACCACCACGCCTGGCTAATTTTTGTACTTTTAGTAGAGATGGGGTTGTACCATATTGGCCAGGCTGGTCTTGAACTCCTGAACTGGTGATCCACCTGCATCGGCCTCCCAGAGTGCTGGGATTACAGGCGTGAGCCACCGTGCCCGGCCCGAATGTGCTTTTTTATAACTTGATTTCCTCCTTTAAAAACCTAGTACATACGTGGTTGGGTGAAAAGTTGCTTATCAGTACATACAGCATGACACCCTTTGTGTCAACACACACACACCATACATACATATTTGTATATGCATAAAAACTATCTGGAAACATACACACAAAATTGAGGTCAGCAATTTCCCTTGGGAAGTTGGATTGGGGCAAAGTGGGAGTAGAGAATAGAAAACTCTGTTTCCATTACACATTTCTGAGTTTTTGACCTTTTACATCAATCAGGTATTTCTTTTTAATTTTAAAAACCAATGAATCAGCACAAACATTCCTTTTTGACAGTTCATTGATAACTATAACACAAATTTTTTTTTCTTCAACTTTTATTTTAAGTTCAGGGGTACATGTGCAGGACACGCAGGTTGTCACATAGGTAAACATGTGCCATGGTGGTTTGCTGCACTGATCAACTCATCACCTAGGTACTAAGACCAGCATGCATTAACTATTCTTCTTGATACTCTCCCTGCCCCCACCCATTCCCTCCAACAGGCCCCAATGTATGTTGTCCCCTGTCATGTGTCCAAGTGTTCTCATCATTTACCTTCCACTTATAAGTGAGAACATGTGATGTTTGGCTTTCTGTTCCTGCATTAGTTTACTGATGATAATGACTTCTAACCCCATCTACGTCCCTGCAAAGCACATGATCTCGTTCCTTTATATGGCTGCATAGTATTCCATGTGTATGTGTGCCACATTTTCTTTATCCAGTCTATCATTTATGGGCATTTAGGTTGATTCAATGTCTTTGCTAGTGTGGAGCTGGAATGAACATATGCGTGCATGTGTGTTTATAGTAAAATGGTTTATACTCCTTTGAGTATATTCCCAGTAACGGGATTGCTGGGTCAAATGGTATTTCTGCCTCTAGGTCTTTGAGGAATCACCACACTGTCTTCCACAATGGTTGAACTAATTTACACTCCCACCAACAGTGTAAGAGTGTTCCGTTTTCTCTGCAACCTCACCAGCATCTGTTGTTTTCTGACTTTTTAATAATAGCCATTCTGACTGGCATGAGATGGTATCTCACTGTGGTTTTGATTTGCATTTCTCTAATGATCAGTGATGTTGAGCTTTTTTTCATATGTTTTTTGGCCTCATGTATGTCTTCCTTTGAGAAGTGTTTGTTCATGTCCTTTGCCCACTTTTTAATGGTTTTTTTTTCTTGTAAATTTGTTTAAATTTCTTGTAGACTCTGGATGTTAAATCTTTGTCAGATGAATAGATTGCAAAATTTTTCTCCCATTCTGTAGGTTGTCTGTTCACTCTCATGATCGTTTCTTTGGCTGTGCAGAAGCTCTTTAGTTTAATTAGATCCCATTTGTCAATTTTTGCTTTTTACAACATGAATCTCTAAATATTGCAAGATACTTCATTGCACGACTTACTATAATGAATTTAGCCATTGTTAAGCCATTGTTTAACCATAAATAACGCTGCAATGAACATCTTCCTTTTGTGCTTAAGAATGGAAGGTTGAGGGGCAGAGTTCTAGGTTTTTCCTTGGCTCAGCTCTTTCAGATGCATTTTTATAGCATTATCTCATTTAATCTTTTCAGCAACACTGTGGTTGGATATAACTGTGATCCCCATTGTACAAATTAGGAAAGTGGGACTCCAAGAGACCCAGTAACTTGCTCAAGGTCACAGAAGGAATTAGCCAGCATAAGAGAGGTGTTAACAAAGAATTAGTTCCCTACTAAGACTTTCTCTCTTAAGTGATCCAAACGACCAAAAGAAAATGGAAGAGAGAAAAACTCAGCATTTGAGTCTCAAACTTAACATGCACGTGACTCACCTGGAACTGGGGTAAAAAGCAAATTCATAGGGACTGGGGAGGATGGGAGGTAGAAGTTGAGTGTGGTATAAGAGGGTAGCACGAAGAGTCCTGTGATGAACAGTTCTGTTTCTTGACAATTGTGGGGGTTGCATGAATCTACACGTGACAAACTTACACAGAACCAAATGCACCCACAAATGAGGGTAAACTAAAACTAAACAAGTAAAACTGTAAAATCTGAATAAGTTGGGTGGATTGGGTCAATGTCAGTCGTGTCAATTTTCAGTTTGGGCTTTATACGAGAGTTTTGCAAGATGTTACCATTGTGGGGACCTGCATGAAGGGTATAGCAGCTCTCTGGATTATATATTACAACTGATTGTGAATCTACAGTGACCTCAGGATTAAAAGTAAGCCCTCAAACCAGATTTTGACTTAGGAGGTCTGGGGTAGAGTCAGGGACTCTGCATGTCTGTATTGGTCCCTAGAGCCAATGTTGTGACAGCCGTGCACTCACTCGGATGGTGAATCAGCCCAGTGGCTTCCATGAGCTCAGGCTCAGACAACTGACTGCATATCATGGTTTAAAAAGTACTTGCAAATGATGCTGATGGCCTGTCCCCAGCCAGGGTCTGGAACTGCACCTTACAGTATCTGGAGTCATAAATGGCTATCGGGCACTTGAAATGGGGCCAGTCTAAATTGAGGTGTGCCATCAGTGCAGAACACACGTTGGGTTTTGAAGACTTAGTATGAAAGAGAGAATGTAAAATATTTCATCAGTAATTTTTAATATTTATTCTATGTTGAAATGATATTTTGGAAACATTAGGTTAAATAAAACAGATGTTTAAATTTCTTTTTAGGCCGGGTGTGGTGGCTCACACCTGTAATCTTAGCACTTTGTGAGGCTGAGGCAGGAGGATTGCTTGAGCCGAGGAGTTTGAGACCATCCTGGGCAGCATGGGAAGACCCCATCTCAAAAACAAAAATTTATTTCACCCGTCTCATTTTTTTTTTCAAAATGAGGCCATTAGAAAATTTGATGTTGTACTTGCTGCTTGCATTATATTTTTATCAGATAGCTCTGGGCTAGAGCGTTGGAAGAAGATGACATCCAGGGGGAAAAAGTCGTGATCAGAGGGGCAGGAGGGGGTCGGTTCATTAGTCAGTCAACAAACAGTTCCTGAACATATGCTATGTGCTCAAGATGAGCCACGCAGCCGTAGCATCTGACCTTGTGGAGCTGGCAGTTTAGAGTGGGAAAACCCAGTTATCTGGGGACATCCTGAAAACAAGGAGAGGGGCTTTCAGAGAGGAAGCAAAGGGCCATAACAGAGTCAGAGTTTGTGGCAATATTGCCACTGACTTTGAACCTGGCCGCAGGCTGATGTGTTCAAACAATAAAGTTAATTCTGTTCTTTGGTCCAGGCACCGGGCTAAGTCTTGTCTGCATAATGGAATAATCAACTGGACAACCCCGCTAGGTAGGTACTGGCATTAGCCCCATCTTACAGCTGCAAAAGAGGGGCTCTGAGAGGTAAAGTGCCCTGCCCCAACGCACACAACTAGAGAGCAGCCAAACAGATGTTTGAACCCAGCTCTGCCTGACTTCAGATCTGTGTGCTTAACTGCCATGAGAAACCACTTTTCTTTGCTCCTGGCTGCAGAAATGCAATGCTGCAATGTTGCATTCATATTTATTGTTTCAGGGCTCTCTCTCATGCCAGCTCTCCAAAGGGGAGAAGTAGGCTGCCCAATTCCTGCCCTCTCCTCACGACCTTGCTGGCACCCTCCCCAGCTGATGTCATAGGAAAATTTGACCCATTCCCAAATTCAGCCTCTCCACGTTCAGCAAGCCCCTATCCCCATGCCTGTGGCTACTGGCCAACTCTTGGGTTGGGGGTGACGCCACCAGCAGTGGGGGACTTGCCCCTGTGGCCAGAACAAAGTTGGAACTGAAGTCACTTCCACCTCCTCCCCTCTTCCTCCCTACCACCCTCCCAGCTGCCTGCCACGGTCCCCAAGCCACCCCCAGCTTCAGTGCAATTTAATGTCTCACCGAGCTGTCCTTATTTGACAAACAGGTGATTTTGCTAACGAGGAATAACTGAGATCCACACGATGAGAGAGGGCATGTGGCAGCTGGCGTGAGGGCAACATGCGCCGGGTTTATTAAAATAATATCTGGCCACATGCTCAGAACTCAGGGTCCAGGGTGGGGGAGCACCTCGCTTTTCTCTCCACCACCTTCTGCTCCTGCCCAGCCGTCATCTTGTCCCTGTTCCATTCCAGCTTCCGAAAGGGTGCCTGTCCCCAATTTGGGCTGGACAGTTGGCATGGATGGGGGAAGCCTGGAAGATGGAGGTATGAGAACCTGGGTGTGTGAGTGTGAGTACGTGTGTGTATGTGACTGTGTGTGTGATCGCGTGCACATGCATGCCTACGTGTGTGACTGTGTGCGAGGCTGGACTGTGTGTGCGGGGCTGGACTGTGTGTGCGGGGCTGGTCTGTGTGGGAGAGGCAAGTTTAACAGAAAAGAGAGCAGGAGAGAGTGGGGTGGGGGATTTGAAGAGAGTGGGCAGGAGACAGGGAGGAAGTGAGGCAAACAGGGGCCCGAGGAGGGGAACAGTGGGAGCCTGGGAGCACAGAAGTCCCAAGTGATGGGGTAGCTCTGGGTTCTGGGATGGCTCTGAGGTTACTGTGGTATGACCTGGGGTGGGTGTCCTCGCTCTCTGGGCCTTGGTTTCCCCCACCTGCGCAATGAGGGGTTGAACTTTTGCCTTGTGCTGGTCCTTCTTGCACTGCTGTTTGATGAGAAAGGAAGACAGCACAGTTGGGAAGGGGAGAGGAGGAGCCACAGTACAGGGGAGATGTTTCCTATTCTAAGGCTGGGGCGCTAAGAGAAAGTGTGACCCCAACTCCCCAGGGGCAGCCTGGCCACATTTGCACCAAACCTGGATGGTGGATCTTCAGGCAGGAATGGGAGTGAGGGCAAGGTCCGGAACGAAGGAAACAGACAGGTGGTGAGAAGGTGGACTTAGGATGGAGCGGGCAGTGGTGGCTGGGAAGGCGGGAGGCGTGTCCTGTGCTTTGCATCTCTGGCTTTGCTTATGCTGTTCCCTCTTTGTCCCTTTCTGCCTGGACTCATCCTCAGACTCAGGCCCACTATACCTCCTCTCTGAGGCTGTTCACCTTCTCCTATTCCCCCCAGCAGACACTACTCCCTTTTTGAGCCCAGGGAGCAGCAAGAGGACCATAGGAGAGGGTGGCATCCTGGAAGGCCTCCTGGGGGAGGTGAGGCCTGAAAGTGAGTTTCAAAGGAGGCAATGGCTCCTGAACTTCTGACAGTCCATGCCCCTTGTGGGTCTGTGCCCACCTGCCCATGACTTTTACTTAACATTGCTCTTGAAGTGGTGTTACATAAAAGTCATGGGCAGGTGGGCACAGACCCAAAACATTTACCTAACATTGCTTACAACGTTTACTTAATATTGCTCTTGAAGTCAGCCAACCCTTTGTGCTTAAGTGGATTTGGAGAGGCAACGTGTACATTACAGTGGCGTGGAAATCCAGCATCACTCAATGGGCTTGTTAACATATTTTCTACCAGAAATGTATTTTCCTGGGTGACTCATGGCATTAGGACACGTTGGTCCAGGCACAGGGGGAAAAGTGACAGGAATCCCTGAGGCTCCAACTAGGGGCCTGAGCTGAGGCGGGGCAGGGGGCGTGGTGGGGGCAGGGCAAGCAGGTCTGTGGGGCCTGGATGCCAGAGGAGAGGGGTGGGCTCCGTTAGCCAGAGAAGGTTGGAATGGGCATGTCGAAGTGGCCAACGTGCTCCCACTCCTGGGGCCAGGGAGGCTTCCAGTCACCTGAAGGTGTGGGGTGGGGTCTCCTAGGGGCAGTGTCACTGCTTCTGGCCTGTCCACTGTGCCCTATGACTGCTGTCACCGTTCTCCCTTTCTCTGTTCCTGTCACTCCCTGAGCCTCTTTCTCTTTGAAGTGCCAATCTGTCTGTCTGTCTGTCTTCTCTCATCTCTGTCATTTTTCTTCTGGGTTCCTGCCTTGTGCACAGCCTCTCCTCTACAAGGCAGGCTGGGTCCCTCCTCCTCTTCCTCCTCTCTGACTCCTCTCCCCCTGCTCCCCGGCCAGCCTTTCTCCCCAGAGTCTCTCCTCTGTATCTGCCTTCTCTGTGTCTCTCTGCTTCTCAGTCTCTTCCCATCTTCCTTTCTCCTTTTTCTCTGCCTCTCTCTTCCCTCCCTCCCTTAGTCTCTTTGCCCATCTCTGACTCCCAGGCTCTCTAGATCCAACTCCATGTCTCTCTGTCTTTATGTCTTTCTCTCTTTCCCATAAAACAAGGATGTCCCCCCCCCACACAAGGATAGTGATCCTTCAGCACCCCCCCCAAGGAACACACTGTCCTTAAATGCACACTAAACCCTAAATGTCCATGGTGTACCCTCAGCTCATGGGTCCCCACTGCAGCCATCTCATCTAGGAACCCACCCTGTCTTCTTGTGGGCGGAATGAAGTTCACCCTTGACCGTCTTAAGGACACTCCCTCTGAGCACTCCCTCACAGCACACAGTAGGTCTTTGGGAATGGTTTGAGGAGTGACCATGACGGGTACAGCTGTTCAGGCTGGTCCTGCTGCTGTGTGGTTTTATCTCCGAGAAACTCACCCTCCCAGAGTAGAAGGAAGAGAAGCAAACACACACACCCCCGCCCACCCGGCTCCCCTCACCCTTCCTTGACAGAGGAAAGACAGTTTTCTTGTCTCCGGCTGTCTTCCTTCCCATCCATCATTTCCTCTTTTCTGCTCCCTCCTCCAGTCCCACACCCCATCACTCTTACTGACTCCTGGTGCCCTCCCCCAATCTCCATCTCCATTGGCCCCAACGCAAACAGTCTCTCCTCCTTGCAGGGATCAGAAGTGAGCCAGGGTGATGGGGAGGGAGGTGTCTTGAGAATCAAGAGTAGAGATGATTCTGGGATATGCATAGAGCTCTGTTGGTTAATAGCCCGGAAGCCTCCCTCTCCCCACACCTCCAGTCACGTGGAAGGCGGGGAGCAGAATTTCCATCTGAGATTTCTCAGGGCTTCCCATCTTAAGTGAGAACCCAATACCAGCCTTTAACAATGATATTCAAAGTTATACTGTGATACTATGTTGTAAGCATTTATCCATGCTTAGATCTTTAAGAAGTAATTTATAAAATTTCAATACGGAATGATCCAAACCCCAACAAAACAAAGCAAAACACCCAGGCATAGAAAACAGCCTGGAAAGAAATAAGCTATAATATTAATGTTGGTTTTCTTTGAGTGGTGAGACGCTAAGTAAAACACGTATACTTTTAAATCTTTTTTTCTGTATTTTCCAAATATTTCTTAGTGAGCCTTTTAAAATTAATTCATTGTTCTCAAGTGGCTATGTTTATCCATGCAGCTGTATATGTGCTTAACATTTTGAACACTGATTTATCAGTGCTATTTTGAAAGTACTTTATTCTCGTGTTTACATTTTATTTATTTTTGGAGTAGGTAATACCTTTGTGTGGTTTATAACTCAAAAGCTACCAAAAAAGTATGAAGTGAAACTGCTACCTCTCTCCCTCCCTGGCCACCTGGCTCTCCTTCCTAGAGGGAAACGGTAGCACCTGTTCCTTATATATGCTTCCAGCGACAACATCATGTTAGGAATTCAGAAACATACATACTCCTTTAAGAATAGAGATGACTCAAGGATTCTGTAGCACCACTGAGTTTTCCCTTCTGCTTCAGGAGACCTAGTCCTGGGCCAAAGGTTGGAATTTCCCCAGCCCAGACAGGTGGTCTCTCTGGCCAATGTCCTCTTCCAGAACTCTTCCTTCCAGCCCTCCTGGCCTCCCACACTGGCCAAGACACAAAGTATCCCTTTTTCTTTTTCAAACCCTCTAGTATTCCTGGTTACAAAAGCAATGCCTAAATGAAAACATTCTGGAAACAGGCAATATAGAACCTTCACTGTAATTGTACCCTCAGACACAATCAACAGGAACATCTTTTGGTTAATATTTTGCTGTGGTTTGAATGTGTCTCCCAATTCATGCGTTGGAAATTTAATCCCTAATGCAACAGAGTTGAGAGTTGGGACCTTTAAGAGATGATTAGGTCTTGAGGGTGCTGTCCTCATGAATAGATTAATGTTGTTAATGTGAGAGTGGGTTTGTTATCAAAGTGAGTTTAGCCCTCTCTTGCTCTCTCTCACTCTCTCACAGCGTGTTGCCTTCTGCTATGTTATGATGCAGCAAGAAGGCCCTCACCAGTTGCAGGCCCTTGATCTTGGACTTCCCAGCCTCCAGAATCTTGAGCCAGATACATTTCTGTTCATTAAAAATTACCCAGTCTGGGGTACTCTGCTATAGCAGCAGGAAACAGACTAAGACATAGTTCCTCAGCATTTTATTCTAGGTATATACTTTTAGAAAGTGGAGGTGGATGGAGCAGAGTGTGTGGCATTTTCCAATTCTTTACTTAATATATCTTCACTTAATTTATCTGTCAAGTCAGTACAGAGAAATATGCCTCATTAATAAGATCCATTTTTGAGATGTGGTTTGGAGTAAGAGAAGGGAAACATTTTGTGCTTTGTCTGATGTTCCTTATTCCTTGCTTTTTGTCTTTTT
Organism: Gorilla gorilla gorilla; assembly: GCF_029281585.2. Classification (NCBI taxonomy): domain Eukaryota; kingdom Metazoa; phylum Chordata; class Mammalia; order Primates; family Hominidae; genus Gorilla; species Gorilla gorilla. The sequence goes on from NC_073234.2 coordinate 128,975,794, forward strand.
TTTTTTTCAGGGGCAGGGCCTGATGAAGTCTAGATGGGTGATATTGGTAGCCAAGCTAGGGTACTCAAGGTACTTGATGCCTCAGCTGGAAGGAAAGAGACCCAGAGGTCCCCAGAATGGTGGAGCAATGCTCTCCAGCCAAGTAGGAAACACTTATTTTGCTAGAAATGATGAAGGGCTGCTTTGGTCCAAGCTAGCAGCTGTGGCCCAGGCTCATGGTCGCTCAGTATTAGCTTGAGACACCTTAAAAAGACTATGTAGCTCACCTCGCTGAAGCTTCCATAGACTGAGCTGCCAGAGCTGGCCGGGACCTGGGAAATCTCCAGATGAAGGTGGCTTTAGAGCCAGGAGACCGTATCTAGTTGCAGCTTGGTGAGACCCATGACACAGCCTCCTCCTTCCTGGGCCCCAGTTTTCCATGTGTAAGAAAAAGAGAGTGGAGTGGGTGTTAGCATTAAATGAGAGCTTAGGATATGCCAGGTGCTGTGCCAAGTTCTTTACATTTAATGATCTCATTTTATCCCCAGCAACTCAGCAAGGTAGGTACTGTTAGAAGAGGAGCCATGATTCAAAGAGATGAGAGAATTTCCCTGAACAGATCCAAATGATAAATACAGGGGCCAGGATTTGAACCTAGGATTGCCCAACTCCAGAGCCCAACCTCTCGACCCAATGGCCTAAGATTCCATGCCTTAAACTGAGTTTCCCATAAAGACAGCCACCAAGGGGACTAGGAATGTGAATGTGTCTTTAGTGGGCTTGGGTTTGACTTTCTCCGACATTGTGTTCCTTACAATCTTCTGATGCTCTTGGCCTCTTGGAGACCAGGCTTTGGATCCTACTCATTCTTGCATCTCTAACATCCTGTGCATTGCCCTGTGCACAGAAGCACTCAAGAAATATTTGTGAAGTCATTTCATAGAGCATCTTTTGAACTCCTCTTGTACATTGGGCACTGTCCTAGGTGCTAGGGATAAATAATGAAAAATAATAGTGAGTAATAATAATAGTATTCTTTGTTTTGTGCTAGGTGGTTTGCTAAATGTACATAGGAATGCACACACACTGTCAACTTGTTTAGTGCAAACCTCAAAACAACCCTACTATACCCTCAATCCTTATATGAGAAAAAAGCTCAGAGAGGTCAAGAACTTTGTTAAGGGCACACAACTGATAAATAGTAGTGCTGGGATTTAAATATGGGTCTGTCAAGCTCCAAAGTACTCTTCGTCACTAAATTGTATTCTTCCATCTTCCGAATCTCTGGTCTCAAGTTGCTCACAGCTTACTTCAGTAGACAGGATATAGGCACAAATAACTATAATAAGAGGTAAGAGGGGGTAGGTACCTTCAGAGAACTGTAGAGAATGAATGAATAACGCAGATTTTGTGAGCTTAGAAGATGGAGAACCTACTTGTGGTTGGGAAAACAAGAAAGGTTTTAGGAAAACACAGTGGCATGTGCATTGGGCATTGGGAAATAGGTAGAATTTGCAACTGCAGAAATTGCAAGAGAGGAGCTCAAGGTGGGGTAAATGTTCAGAAGTGAGAAATCGCAGAGCAGGTGCAAGAAATGTAGGATGTGAGTTTTTGTGGAGGAAAAGAAGAGGCAGGGAAGGAAACAATAATGATTTGGACACAATGTATCTTATTAACTTAAATAATTTGTCAGTTGTTTCTTTTGCATTTTGTAGGTAGACAATCATATCACATATACATAATGTCTCTACCTTTTCAAACATCATACTTTTGTGTTTTTTCTTGTCTCATTGCATTGGTTAATGCCTGAAGTACAATGTTGAGTAGCGGTGGTGATCTTGGGTAACTTCATCCCCATCTTGTATTTAAATGAAAATATTTTAAATATTTCACCAATCTGTATGTCACTTGATGAGATTTCATTAGGAACTGGAGTTGAAACAAATTGTATCTGACACATTTATGAGCCTCATCAGATTCTCTTGTCTCACCTGCTTCCCAGACCTTACCTGTTTGGTTAGCCTTAGTCACCAACAGCAGCCAACTCACTCCACATAGTCTCATGAAATTCTGCTGTCTAGGGCTGATCAGCTACTAACCCCGAGTCTCTGGCTTTTCTTGTCACTTTTGGACTTAGGAGAAATATCACAACACAGTGTATGGCTTCCCAAGCAGCTGCCAGTGGGGCTGTATGATGCAGCCCAGAAATGCAGGGGAGTTAACCCAGGGGAGAATCTTTGACCAAGAGGATCAGAAGATAGGGAGGGAGCTGATCTGATAAATTCCCTCCTTCTTCCTCTGGTGGACTAGTCAGAGGCACACCCACATGGAGGTGCCCTGCAAAGCTGAGCAGCCCAATGGCCAAACAACCTGCTTTCCTTTCCCAAGAAGCAGTGAGCAGCATAGCAATATATCACCTTGCTTTGCTCCCATCTGCTCCTGCCTTAATTCCTCCTTCTCTCACTCTCACTGCCTTGGGTTTGTACCTTTTAACAAGTTACTGTTTTCTGGAACCTGCACAAGGACATTTTCCATATTCCTATTAAGCATTTATTGAGATAATCATATCATTTTCCTCTAAGCTGATAATGTTGTGAATGTCATTGACACTTTGTTCCAAAACATGCTTGTATTCCTGGGATAAACCCAACTTGGTGAGCAGATCTTTTTGCAGGTGTGGAAGAGTCTGTTTTCCATACTGTTGTATACCTTGTGAGTGTGGCTGTGTGTGCACACCTGGCCATACAAAGTACCACAGCCTCTCTCGTTTCCAGCCGTGTTTCTCCTCTGCAGATGGAGTCAGGCAGGCTGGCAGCTGGAGATGATGGAGGTGGTGGCAGCAGCTCTGAGGAGAGTGGGAGGGGGAGAGAGTGCAGAAAGGGTGGTAATTAGAAACCAGGCGGTATCACAAATCTCCCAGCCGCACTGACACCCGGGGAGAGTGATCACACACTTGGAGTCAGCCCAGACAAGTGTGAAAGCTCTTCACTCCATCTCTAGGCAGTAAGAGGAAGGGGAAGATGAGGGCTTGGGTATCCACAGCCCCACCCCCTGCACTCAACCCAAGAGAACCATGAGGTCATCCTTGCACTCCCCCTCCCTCAGCTGTGACCTGGGTCAGGGAACTGTGACTCAGAGGTGTGGAGGAGCAGCCCAGAACCCTGTAAAGATAAGGGAAAGGTCCTGGGATGATGTGGCCCTGGAGAAGGAAAGGTGAGGAAAGAATTCATCGTGGCATCCAATCAAGGCTAGGTAGTCTTTAACAAGCAAACTCAAACTGGCCCTCATCAGAAGTGGCAAAGCATGCTTCCCAAGGTTGAAAAATTAGTCCCTGAGGAAACTGGAAATTAGTATGGGTTGAAAGGCTCCTGTGTGTGTGTACCAGGGATGAGAGTTAGGTTATTTCTCAACAATCCTGCTGTTTGCTGGATGAGGAAGTGGCAGCTCAGAGAGGCTGCGTCCTTGGCCCAAGGGCACACAGCTCTGCAGTGGTGGAGGGGAGATCTCCCTACTTTGGAAGCCATTCATCTCCCTTTTCCCCTAATAAACAAGTGGAAGCTCTCCCTCTATGGGACAGGTGCTTGGAGGTTCAGGGTGTTTTCAGCAGCAAGGAGGTGGGCAGGTGGCCTTTTGATTCCAAAACAATAAACAAACAGGAATGTAATCCCCCACCCACTGGAGCTAGCTTCTTTTTGGGCCAGTGACTTTGGTTCCAAGGGAATTATAGAACTAGAGATTCTTCCTCTTTCTCTGGTTGCAGCAATTCCCAACCCGGGAAGGTGGCCCAAGTGAGCAGCCTTCACTGGCCACAGTGCGAGGCTCTATGGGTGATTCAGGTGTGCCCTTTCCTTCCCTTCTCAGGCCGGCCTCCTCCCTAGAGTGGATACCTGGTAAGAAGTAGAAAACTGGAGGGGTGGGGCCAGCCCATGGAAGGTTCCCCAGATCAGCCCAAGAATTCACATGGAGGATCCGTAGTGGGGTGTTCCAGCCTCTCACTGACTCACTTGTCACTTGGCTCCTGGCTTGTTCTGTTTCCAGAACATTCCAGAATGGCTTCTGGCATGGTGTTACAGGAAAGGAGTCCCAATCCAGACCCCAAAAGAGGGTTCTTGGATCTCATGCAATAAAGAATTCAGGCCGAGTCCATAAAGTAAAGTGAAAGCAAGTTTATTAGGAAAGTAAAGGAATGAAAGAATGGCTACTGCATAGGCAGAGCAGATCCAAGGGCTGCTGGTTGCCCATTTTTATGGTTATTTCTTGATGATATGCTAAACAAGGGGTGGATTATTTATGCCTCCTCCTTTTTGGCCCTTTTGGGTAACTTCTTGACATTGCCATGGCATTTGTAAACTGTCATGACGCGGGTGGGAGTGCAGCAGTGAGGGCGACCACAGGTCACTCTCGTCACCATCTTGGTTTTGGTGGGTTTTGGCTGGCTTCTTTACTTATCCTGTTTTATCAGCAAGGTCTTTATGACCTGTATTTTGTGCAGACCTCCTATCTTATCCTGTGACTCAGAATGCCTTAACCATCTGGGAATGCAGCCCAGTAGGTTTCAGCCTCATTGTACCCAGCTCCTGGTCAAGATGGAGTCACTCTGGTTTAAACGCCTCTGACAACGGGGCCTCTCTACTCCTGCCTTTTCCTTTCTCTTGTAACACCCTTGATTTAGGCCTTTGCTTGGCTGTTTTCTCCTTGACAGTGAGGTCTCCACTCTGCAGAGAGGACTTCCCTGACCAAAGTAGTTCCTATTACTCTACCTTTTTTCCCCCCATGGCACTTATTGCTGCCCATAGGCAAATTAACAAATAAGTTAGACACAATAATTTTTGTCTCCTTTCCATCCCATGCCCTGCTTTTAAGCGGTGGATTTTGTAAAATCTAGGATCTTGGGTATCTTGATCACTGCCGAGGCTGGGTACATAGTGGATGTTCAATAAAATAGTTGTTGAATAAATGACTGAATTAATGAAGGGAAAGCACGTAGGCTCTGCCACTTACTAGTTGCATGACCTTGAGCACGTTACTCAACTTCTCTGTGCCTCAGTTTTCTTATTTTTTAGAGATAAGGTCTCACCCTGTTGTCCAGGCTGGAGTGCAGTGGCATGATCCTAGCTCACTGCAGCCTCGATCTCCTGGGCTCAAATGATCCTCCCATCTCAGCCTCTCGAATAGTTGGAACAACAGGTGTGTGCCACCATGCCCGGTTAATTAAAAAAAAAATTTTTTTTTTTTTTTTTTTCTGTCAAGACGGAGGTCTTGCTATGTTGCCCAGGCTGGTCTCAAACTGCTGTCTCAAGTGATCCTCCCACCTTGGCCTCTCAAAGCTCTAGGATTACAGGTGTGAGCCACCATGCCTGACCTAGTTTCCCTATTTATAAAATGGGGGTGACAGCAGGACGCTCTTCTTGTGGTTGTGGCCATGAGACAATGCAGACAAGTCCTCTTATATCCTGGTCATCACTGGATAATTAGATTACAAAGGAGGAAAGTGGGGCACAGAGAAGAGTGGCTGGTCCTGGGTCCCAGAGAGCATCAGCTGCAGGTGGAGATTGTTACTTGGATGTTCTGGCTTCTGGCATTCCTTCCTTGAGATGCTGGGACTCCATTCAGTAGGTCCTAGGATGCCATCTTAGAGGCCTGAGCAAGTATAGCCATGACATAATTTTTAAAATGAAAGTAGAGTTTTAGAAAAAAGCATCTAGCAGACAGATGAATGTGTCCCTAGAGAAAAGTGGCCCCTGAGTTCCAGGTAGGGATGTTCATAGCAGCTCTGTTTGTAAGAAGCAAAACCAGGAAATGATCTAAATGCTCCAAGATAGGAGAGTGAAATTAATGGTGCTTTTCCCACTGTGCGGAAGACTTGGCTGTTGGAAATGTGGATGAACTAGGGCTCCACACAGCAACGAGGAGGGATTTCACAAACTTGGCCTGAAATGAGAAGGGCAGTATAGCGTAGACAGTGGTCAGTCGTTCCCATCCAGGGGTAATTTTGTCCCCTACCCTGGCCAGGGACACTGGACAATGCCTGGAGACATTATTGGTTGTTACAATTGGGAGGTTGGGGGGTCCTACTGGCTTCTGGTGGACAGAAGCCAGGGATGCTGCTCAACATCCCGCAGTGCACAGGACAGCTCCACCACCAAGAACCATCCAGCCCCAAATGTCAATCAAGCTGAGATTGAGAAACCCTTCAGTGGATCATGCTATTTAGATAAAGCTCAGAAACATGCTAAGCAAACTGTATGTTTAGGAATACGTACATTCTTGGCAAAAGTATAAGGAAATGCATTTTACTAGATTGTTCCATGAGAGTGGGATTTTTGTTTTGTGGTTGTTCACATGTTAGATGTTTCACCATCACCTTTTAAATGAGTGAAGTAATTACTGATAAACATCAAGTTTGGGATAGTGATTATTTCAGGGTGGGATGGAAATGGAAAATGCTTTTTTGTATATCCTTTTTTTTTTTTTGAGACTGGGTCTCACTTCATCACCCAGGCTGGAGTGTGGTGGCACACACATGGCCCATTGCAGCTTTGACTTAGGCTCAAGTGATCCTCCCACCTCAGTCTCCTGTATAGCTGGGACTACAGGCATGTGGCACCATGACTGGCTAATTCTTTTATTTTATTTTTTGTAGAGATGGGGTCCCTCCATGTTACCCAGGCTGGTTGCAAACTCCTGGGCTCAAGCAATCCTCCCACTTTGGCCTCCCAAAATGGTGGGATTACAGGCATGAGTCACCATGCCTGGTCTTTTTATGTCTTAAATATATTTCATAACAATAAAAAATTCCCTGAGAGAGGGGCAAAAACAGTGTATTCTTCCTACCTTTAAAGACATACTCACCTCCGATCTGGGCTCCCCCTCTAACTAGCTTTATGATCTGGGCATGGTGATCAGTTTGAGTCTCAGTTTTACTCATCTGTAAACTAGGTTCCTACCTCCTGTATTTGCCATTTAAAAATGCTGACAGGGTATGATGACTCATGCCTGTAATCCCAACACTTTGAGAGGCTGACGACTTGAGGCCAGGAGTTCGAGACCAGCCTTGCCAACGTGGCGAAACCCTGTCTCTACTAAAAATACAAAAATTAGCCGAGCGTGGTGGCACACAACTGTAATCCCAGATACCCAGGAGGCTGAGGCAGGAGAATTGCTTGAACCCAGGAGGCAGAGGCTGTAGTGAGCCGAGATTGCACCACTGCACCACAGCCTGAGCGACAGAGCAAGTCTCCGTCTCAAAAAAAAAAAAAAAAAAGACTGTTTCAAAAAATAAAAAAAAGATGTAGCACAGCGGCTAGGAAAATACTTGGAAAGATCTGAGGAGCAGGTAGTATTAATTCCTTTGTTTCTATGGCTCCCCCTGCCCCTCCCCTTCATCATCCCTGAATCCTATGGCTCTATGTCTTTGAGGAGGGTCACCACTGAATCTTCAGTGGAGACGCAGCATATGCATGGATGCTACATACATGTAGTGAATTTGCAAAACTAAGGAAGAATTTTTTAAATTTTTGGACAAAAGGCAGCCAGCAGTTGGGGAGGGGTTGGAGGCAAGCAGGGCTGTGCACATATATGTGAACATGAAGACATGCACATGTGTACATGTGACTGTGAATGACTATATGTGTGTGAGCCTGTGTCTAGGCATGTGTATAACTATGTGTGTGCATGTGTGTGGTCTATGAGCACATATGCATCTATGTGCACATTTGATAAGTGTGTGTGTGTGTGAGTGTATGGTGTAGGCATCTTCGCATATGTGATTGTGTATATGCATGTGGTTCTGTGCCTGAAAATGTAAGCGTGGATGAGAGAGGTGCACACAAGCACATATATAAGTAAATCTTCATTCACACATGCAGGCATTTGAGTGTGTACCAATGTATATGTATTTGTGACTATGTGCATGCAAGTGTCTACACCCTACTAAAGGTATATGTCTGAGTCTCTCTCTCTTCCTCCTTCCCACTTCCCCCACTCCTTTTCCTTCTCCTTTTGCCCAGGTGTGCTGGCCTGAGAATGACCACCTCAGGTGAGCCTCCTGGATCTCTGGCTTTGGGCATTCCCAGCAGGTGGGAGGCAGCTTAAGGCAGGCTCTTAGCAGGTGAAAATCCAGCTCCAGCCCCCGCTGAGCCCCAGTGAGAAAGGAATTGCCTGCAGGCTCTTCCCTAATCCTCCAACGGAACCTCCCTCACTTACCTCTCTCTGTGGTAACAAAGGATCTTTCTGCTCTGGTGGTCACATTCCTGACAGCTTAGTTCAGAATGGGGGAAGGGACAGCAGGATTTTGGGGGGCCGTTGGGCAATTTCTATTGGCCTGAGTTTCCTCCTCTGAGAAACTGACACAGAGTGGGAAGAAGACAAGCAGCAGAAGGGTCAGTAGGCAAAACTGTATTGCAGATGTGGTTAAGTATTACCAACCTCCACGCTTCCCCATTTCAGACTTAGATGTGCTCAGCAAGTGTTTACTGAAAACCCGGTACTGGGGGCCAAAAACCCAGAGATGAACAAAAGGCATTTTTCTATTTTGGGGAGGTGGTGTTGAAAGTGGAGATGGGAAAGGAACCTAGGGACACAGATTGCCAGAGTCCTGGTCAAACATGTTCCAGGAGGCAGGTAGGGATTTAAAACCTTCCTGCAGGCCGGGCATGGTGGCTCACGCCTGTAATCCCAACACTTTGGGAGGCTGAGGCGGGTGGATCACCTGAGGCCAGGAGTTCGAGACCAACCTGGCCAACCTGGTGAAACCCCATCTCTACTAAAATTACAAAAATTAGCTGGGTGTGGTGGTGGGTGCCTGTAATCCCAGCTACTCAGGAGGCTGAGGCAGGAGAATCACTTGAACCCAGGAGGCGGAGGTTGCAGTAAGCCGAGATCATGCCATTGAACTCCAGCCTGGGCAACAGGGCAAGACTCTGTCTTTAAAACAAACAAACAAACAAACAAACAAACAAACAAACAAAAAACCACCTTTCTGCAGCTCCATTTCACTGGCCTAATTACTGTCCATATTCTTTGCTGTGGCATTCAACGTCCTCTGTTATGGGGGGAGGGATAACTGGAGAAGGTTTCTTGTAGGTACCGGTATGTGAGAGAGACCTGGACCCTATAGAACAGGTAGAGTTTGGGGAAGTGAAGATGTGAGGGAGGGGCCTTTAGAAGGAAGCTCATGGTTTAAGAAGGGGTCAGCTGCTGGACCTTGAGTCTGGTTGGGCGTCAACCAAAGAAATTAGGGTGGTGACAAGGCTGTGCTAAATTCCATGTATTGATATTGGTGCATGGTGGAGAGTGTTCCAGTTGGCAAGGTGACTTCATTCCTGTTACTTTACCTTTTCTTCTCAACCCAGTGAGGCTGATGTTATTATGTCCATTTGACATTTGAAGAAATGGAAGAAAATGAAATAGTAGTGACTCACTCCAAGTCTGCACAGGGCTCAGGCCAGTACTCCTTTTTCTACAGCACAGCTGCTTGCCCTGCCCCTCTGTGAGATGAAAGTCCTTGAGATCCCAGGGCTGGGAGATCTCTTGGAGGATGGCGGATTCGTGCTACTTTTGTTTATACCTACTTACGTTTTGACTTTGTCATCAAACATCTGTTCCTTAATGTCGTCACTAGGAACATGCTTCTGTTCCTATAAGTTCCCCCATTTATCCGGCCACCCATCCATGCACTCCTCTATTCATCTACATTTTTAGCACTCCTATACATCCACTCATCCATTTATTCATCCTCTTACTACCTACTCATCCATCCATTCATCCATCCACCCATCCGTCCATCCATCTACTCCCCCCAACCCACACATCCTACTTTCTCATTCATCTGCCTACTCACTATTCACCCATTCATTTCCCCATCAGTCCATGTATCCATACACCCAGTTATCCATCTTTCACCTATTTATCCATCCATACGTTCATCTATCAATGCCCTCCTGTCTGTTCACTCACTTATCCATCCACATACCCACCAATCTATACTCCTATCCATTCATCCATCCATCCATTCATCCATCCATCCATCCATCCATCCATCCAAATACTCACCCATTCATCCATCTACCCACTATCCATTCTCTTACTTACCCACTTATCCATTTATATACCCATTTATCCATCCACACATTGACCCATCTACGTATCCACTCATCTATCCAGCCATCCACCTGCAGATTTAGCTAACCCACAATCATCTACTCATCCATTTATTCATTATTCACCTATATTAACCTCTCCTTCATTTACCCACCACATCCATCTACCCATCCATTTACCTACCCATCTACCCACTCAGCCACACACCCACCCAATTCCCAATCAACCCTAGACTATCTACCTACCTATTTCTTTGACCAACCAATCAACCATCCATCCAAATACTCAACTGATCACCCTCCCATTAATCCATTCATCCAGTCACCTACCCACCCACCCATCATTCCTGGGCACAGACTCATCATTCCATGTGAGAGTCCAGGTTGGTCTACCCAAGCCAGTGCTGCCTGCTTACAGGGCTGCCATGACTCATCCCACATGCAGGAAGGGGAGGTGGAGAGGCAGTAACTTACATGCAATCTGCCCTAGGGTTTATTTTTATTTTTATTTTTATTTTTGAGACAGAGTCTTGCTCTGTCAGCCAGGCTGGAGTGCAATGGCACAATCTTGGCTCACTACAACCTCAGCCTCCTGGGCTCAAGCGATTCTCCTGCCTCAGCCTCCTGAGTAACTGGGATTACAGGCACATGCCACCACACCCAGCTAATTTTTTTGTATTTTTAGTGGAGATGGGGTTTCACTATGTTGCCCAGGCTGGTCTTGAAATCCTGACCTCAGGTGATCCACCCACCTCAGCCTCCCAAAGTACTGGGATTACAGGCGTGAGCCACTGTGCCCGGCGATTTCCCCTAAGGTTTAAAGGTCACATGAGTGCTCTTTCTTCCAGGCCCAGCGGTAAGAATTCTGGTAACTGAAAGAAAAAGAGAAACAAGGAGACAGAAACCTGGGGAAGGAGTGGAGAAGAGAGAGGAAATGATAGAGACCAGTGAGTGAACTAAAGAAGGGGAAACAGGCCAGGTGTCATGGCTCATGCCTGTATTCTTGGAGCACTGCGAGGCTGAGGTGGGAGGATCGTTTAAGCCCAGAAGGTCGAGGCTGTAGTGAGCTATGATCCCGCACTGCACTCCAACCTGGGCGACAGAGCAAGACACTGTTTCAAAAAAAAGTTGGGGTATGGGGCGAAAAAGAAATAAACATGGGCCGGGCGCGGTGGCTCACGCCTGTAATCCCGGCACTTTGGGAGGCCGAGGTCGGCGGATCACGAGGTCAGGAGATCTAGACCATCCTGGCTAACACGGTGAAACCCCGTCTCTACTAAAAATACAAAAAATTACCCGGCCATGGTGGCAGGCGCCTGTAGTCCCAGCTACTCGGGAGGCTGAGGCAGGAGAATGGCGTGAACCCGGGAGGTGGAGCTTGCAGTGAGCCGAGATCGCGCCACTGCACTCCAGCCTGGGCGACAGAGTGAGACTCCGTCTCAAAAAAAAAAAAAAAAAAAAAAAAAAGAAAGAAAGAAAGAAAGAAACATGCGTGCAGAGAGAAATAGGAAGTGGAATACAGGAACAAGGGAGAGAGACAAATAGATGATCATATGTTATGTGGGCGGCGGTGGCGGGGGTGGGTGGGGAGGAAGCAGAGGCTAGAGTGTCCCTAGCGTCACGCCCTGTCGCCCTCCCCTGAGCTCCCGGAAGCCCACGGGGCCGCGGCCAAGTTTCCCCGCCTCCCGAGGAGAGACAGAGAAGCCACGAGTCGCCGGGTGGGCGCGGCGCTCCTGGGCTCACCGGGGCGCATTGGCACTGGCAGCAGCTGCGCGGGCTCGGCCGGCCCCACCATCAATTAAGGGACCGCGGGGTCCGGCGAGCGGCAGCGTCTGTGGAAATTACCTTTTGATTTCTTAATTACATTGTCCTCACCTGCAGCTCAACCCGCCTAGGAGAGGCGCGCGCCGAGCTCGATTCTCCGGGTGCCATAAATTAGGATGCCAGTCGCCGGCTAACGCTGGGGGCTTCCAGTATACCTTCCAGCGCAGCCCGCAGGCTATTTTTATCTCCCTCAGCACCTCGGCACCTCGGAGGAGCTTCTGCTAATTCACTACCCCGACACCGTCTCATCTCCCCTGCAACCAAACCCAAGTCTATTCCCAGGCGTAGGGGAGTTGGGCTCTCACAGACCTGGGTTCCAAACCCAGCCTCTGCCAGGCCCTGACTGTGTGACCCTGGGCGAGGGCATCCACCTCTTAGAGCCTCAGTTTCCCCATCTGTAACATGAGAATAAAACATAGCTCCCATTTGTCTGGAGGGTAAGGCTTAAAGGAACTGCGCCTTGTGAAGGCTTAGTCCCACTGACTCTGATTCATTCGTTTCGTGAGTACACCTTGAGTGCCTACTGTGGATCTAGTGCTATTCTAGGCTTTGCAGATAAGGAGATGAACAAAACAGTGTCTGACTTCTTGAAGTGAGCAATGGCTATGATTTATTATTATTATTATTATTTTATGATCAAAAGGTTCCAGGGTTTTTGAGACTCTTGGAGGATGCTGCAGATGGGTGCAGGGAGACATGAGGGTGCTGCTGGGGAGGGCAGGTGAGGATTTAGGGTGGAGGAATCGTCAGATTGGAGTGGAGCTGACCCACAACACAGACATAAAGGCATCCCAGAGATCAAGGTATTTGACAGATGGGGGAGTGACTTCACTATGCCCGGCTCAGGCACTGGTAGAGCTTGGGTCTGACCTTTCAGTGTCTTCTCTCCCCATAGCTTGGTGATGCACGAAGTGTAGTTCTAGACCAGCAGGTTCAGCCTCATGAGAATTCGTTAGAAATGCAAATTCTCAGGCCGTACCTCGAGACCTCTGAAATTAGAATCTCTAGGGGTGCATCCAAGGAATCTGTGTTTTGACAAGCTCTCAAGGGGGTTTTTTATGCCCAGTAAGGTTTGAAAAGCACAATATGGCCGGGCGCGGTGGCTCACACCTGTAATCCCAGCACTTTGGGAGGCTGAGGTGGGCGGATCACTTGAGGTCAGGAGTTGGAGACCAGCCTGGCCAACATGATGAAACCCTGTCTCTACTAAAAAAATGCAAAAATTAGGCGGGCATGGTGGTGCACGCCTGTAATCCCAGCTACTTGGGAGACTGAGGCAGGAGAATCGCTGGAGCCCGGAGGCAGAGATTGCAGTGAGCCAAGATCATGCCACTGCCCTCCAGGCTGGGACAACAGAAAAGAAAAGAAAAGAGAAAAGAAAAGAAAGGAAAAGAAAAGAAAAGAAAAGAAAAGAAAAGAAAAGAAAAGAAAAGCATAGAATTGCCCTAACAAACGCAGGGTTTCCCTTGTTCACTGCCTTGATCTCAGAAAATGGATCGTTGTGCCTCCTTTTATAAGAATTCAAGTGCATCCAGACTGAGACATCCCACATGCTATAAACATGTACTTCAGGGGCTCCCAGACCCACTGACGCCCAGGTTAGAGCCTGTGTCATAGCCCAGGCTCACGTTGGGATTACCTGGGGAGTCTGAGAAAGTTCAGATACCTAGGCCCCTCCTCAGACCAATTCAATCGGCATTGCTGGGAGAGGTCCTGAGTCTCAGTCTTCCAAAGCTGCAGGTGATTCTGATGTTAAGGGAGGATTGACAGCAACTGCCACTGTAGAAGCTGACCAGAGTGGGAAGTCAGAAGTCTCCATTTCCAAGCCCAGTAGTCCTGCCACTGACTCACTATTTGGGGCCAAATATGGTATCCCCTTCGGCACCCACCTAGGTCATATTCTGTCATTTTATCAGGTCAGAAGCAATTGGAGAAACATGCAGAAAAGGCAGGTTCTACATGGGGTCCCCTTCCTAGAATTTGAGCCCTATGTAGGTTTGAGGTAGGGCCTGAGAATATGCTTTTTATTTTATTTATTCTTTTATTGAGACAAGGTCTTGCTCTGCCGCCCAGGCTGGAGTGCAGTGGTGTAATCATGGCTCACTGTAGCCTCAACTTCCCAGTTTTGGTGTGATCCTTCTGCCTCAGCCTCCCGAGTAGCTGGAACTACAGGTGTACCACCACACCTGGCTAATTTTTGTTTTTTTTGAAGAGACAGATTTGCCCAAGTTGGTCTTGAACTCTTGGGCTCAAGTGATACTCCCTGCCTTGGCCTCCCAAATGCTGAAATTATAGGTGTGAGCTACCCTGCCTGGTGAGAATATGCATTTTAAAAGAGCTGCCAGGTAAACTTTGCTACAAACATCCACTCTGAGAGATTCCATGGGAGCAGCAGAGCAGGCAAGTTAAGGACCTGTTTGAACCCTAATTTCATTTTACATCACAATCCTAGTTGTCTCCTTTCCAACCCCTTCTCTCACCTAATTTAGAGTTATACTTTTTTCCTCTTTTGAGCATGTTTATTTAAACTCCTTTAAATTTATGTTTCTTGATATTTTTAAAATATTAATTGATAGCCAGGTGCAGTGGCTCATGCCTGAAACCCTAGCACTTTAGGAGGCTGAGTCAGGAGGATGGCTTGAGCTCAGAAGTTTGAGACCAGCCTGGGCAACATGGCGAAACCCTGTCTCTACTAAAAATATAAAAATTAGCTGGGTGTGGTGGCACCTGCCTATAGTCCCAGCTACTTGGGGGGCTGAGGAAGGAGGATTACTTGAACCCAGGTGGTCGAGGTGGCAGGGAGTCAAGATGGTGCTACTGCACTCCAGCCTGGGTGACAAAGTGAGACCCTGTCTCAAATATATATATTAGTTGAGGGAGACACTTTTTTGGGGGTTATGGGGGAGAAGGTTCCCCCTCCTGCAGTATATGTTTATCAAATATTGATCAAAATTCTCAAAAATGCTTCTACTAAGCTCTTGCTTCCAGAAAAGGTGGCATAACAGAGACCAGATTTATTATCCTGCCTTAAACAACTGGAAAACCAGACCAAATATTTATTTATTTACTTTTACTTATTTAGTTTTAACTTTTATTTTAGGGTCACGGGTATATGTACAGATTTGTCATATAGGTAAACTTGTGTCATGGGGGTTTGATGTACAGATTATGATGTTGTCACCCAGGTACTAAGCTTAGTAATCAATAGTTATTTTTTTCTGATCATCTCCCTCCTCCCACTGTCCACCTTCAAGTAGGCAATGGTGTCTGTTGTTCATCTTTCTGTGTCCATGTGTTCTCATCATCTAGCTCCCACTTATAAGTGAGAACATGTGGCATTCAGTTTTCTGTTCCTGTGTTAGTTTGCTAAGGATAATGGCCTCCAGCTCCTTCCATGTTCCTGCAGAATACATGATCTTGTTCTTTTTTAAGGCTGTGTAGTATTCCACTGTATATATGTACCACATCTCCTTTATCCAGTCTATCATCGATGGGCATTTAGGTTGATTCAATGTCTTTGCTGTAATGAATAGTGCATGAATGTGCATGTGCATGTGTCTTTATGGTAGAATGATTGATATTCCTTTGGGTATATTCCCAGTAATGGGATTGCTGGGTTGAATGTTCTGTTTTCAGCTCTTTGAGGAATTGCCACACTGCTTTCCACAATGGTTGAACTAATTTACACTCTCACCAACAGTACATGAGCATTCTCCTTTCTCTGGCAACCTTGCCAGCTCTGTTATTTTTTGACATTTTGACAATAGCCATTCTGACTGGTGTGAGATGGTATCTCATTGTGATTTTGATTTGCATTTCTCTAGTGATGAGTGATGTTGAGCTTTTTTTCATGTACTTATTGGCTCCATGTATGTTTACTTTTGAAAAGTGTCTGTGTATGTCCTTTATTTATGTATTTAATTTATTTTTTGAGATGGAGTCTTGCTGTTGTTGCCCAGGCTGGAATGCAATGGTGCGATCTTGGCTCACTGCAACCTCTGCCTCTCAGGTTCAAGCGATTCTCCTGTCTCATCCTCCTGAGTAGCTGGGATTACAGGTGTGTGCCACCATGCCTGGCTAATTTTTTTTTTTTTTGTATTCTTAGTAGAGACAGTGTTTCACGATGTTGGCCAGGCTGGTCTCAAACTCCTGACCTCAGGTGATCCGCCCGCCTTGGCCTCCCAAAGTGCTGGGATTACAGGCATGAGCCACGACCCCCAGCCCTTTGACCACTTTTTAGTGGTGTTGTTTGTTTTGTGCTTGTAAATTTCAGACAAAATATTTAAAAGCAACGGTTTTAGGCACTGAACAACAGGCAGTCTAGGTCTGTGTCACTGAGAAAAGGAAAACGAGGAGCCCTCTGGGTTTCCGAGCCATAGCACGGGGAGGGGAAACCCAAAGCGCTTGAGAACTTTCCTGAGTGAACTCAAGATAGAGCTAGGAGTTCAAGGAGTCCAAGGGGGTAGAATTTATGGGATGGGGGAACTGGAGAGTAGAGACTTTCCTGGGGAGATAACCCCAGAAATCAGGAGAGGGGTGCTCTTATGTCCTTGGTTCTGGGTTCTGTGCATTTGCCAGAGGTAACTTCCTGAAGCCAAGGAGAGAACCACCAAAAGGAGTGGGTAGAACAATTCCTAGATCTCACATAGGGCTGGGATAGCTCATGTGACCATGGACAACCCTCATAAGAGACCAGCCACGGGGTAGGATCCTCAGAAGAGCAAAGCTGTAGGAGTGGGGATAAGTTATCCCTAGATGAAAGACTGCTGCTTTGACACTGCCCTAAGAAAACATAAAAACAAGATTTGAAAGCTACAATTGGTTCTAAGTAACTTAACTGTTTGCTAGAACAAAACTCAACACTATTTAAAGGACTACAACAAAACTGAGCAACCAAAAGTAAAACTGTTTTTCTTATAAGGTTAAACGTACATTTATCGGATCCAGCAGTCCCACACTGAGGTAGTTATT
Organism: Gorilla gorilla gorilla; assembly: GCF_029281585.2. Taxonomy (NCBI): domain Eukaryota; kingdom Metazoa; phylum Chordata; class Mammalia; order Primates; family Hominidae; genus Gorilla; species Gorilla gorilla. Next base: position 128,992,668 of record NC_073234.2, read on the forward strand.
CAAGGAAAATGAAAATGATATTCACACAAAGACTTATACTGAATTATTATTATTATTATTACTACTATTATTTTTGAGATGGAGTTTCACTCTTGTCACCCAGGCTGGAGTGCAATGGTGCGTTCTTGGCTTACTGCAACCTCTGCCTCTTGGGTTCAAGTGATTCTCCTGCCTCAGCCTCCTGAGTAGCTGGGATTACAGGTACCTGCCACCATGCCCGGCTATTTTTGTATTTTTAGTAGAGATGGAGTTTCACCATGTTGACCAGTCTTGAACTGGTCTTGAACTGACCTCAGGTGATCCGCCCACCTCCGCCTGCCAAAGTGCTGGGATTACAGGCATGAGCCACCGCTCCTGGCCTATGCTGAATTTTTTACAGTGGTTTTACTCAATGTACCTCCAAACTGGGAAGAATTCAAATGTCCACCAAATAGTGAATGGATATCAAGCAGTGTTATTTCCACATACAAGGGAATGCTACTCGAGAGTAAAAATAAATTACTACCGATGTACACCACACCATAGATGAATTTCAAAACCACAATGCTGAGTGAAATTAGTCAGGAATGAAAGGTTACATAGTGTATGATCCCACTGATATAAAATTCTAAAAAGGGCAAAACTATAGTGATGGAAAGCAGAACTTGGTTGCAGGGGGCTGGAAGGGGGTTGGGTGTGGGGTGGGAGAGGGAATGATGCCAAAGAAGCAGTTTTCAAGTGATGGAAATCTTCTATTTCATGATTGTAGTGGTTGTGTATAATTTGACAAAACTCATGGACTTGCACACTTAGAATTGGTTAATTTTATTCTACGCAAATTATACCTCAATAAAACAGATTAATAAAAATGTTCATGCCCTCTGGCTGCAGAATTTTACTTCTCAGAAGGTATCCCAAGGAAATATTCAGAATGTGGACAAGGATTTATGAACAAGGATGGCCTTCAAAGAATTGTTTCTTATGGTGAAAAATTATATACAAGCAAAATATCCAATTGTAGAGGTGGGATGAAATAATGATGATATGTGCATAGGATGGATTGCTGAGCAAATTATTAAAATAATTTAATGACCTGGGAAAAATATGCATGATGAAATGCCTGCTGAAAGACAAAATGTGAGCTAGGAGTGCAGATACCTGTGTTGAATCCTGGCTGTGCCACACATGGCTGTGTGATGTTGGGAAAATGCTTAGCCTCTCTCATCCTTGATTTTCTCATCCTTACAATGGAGATGCAAGTAACACCTATTGTACAGGTTGCAGTCAGGATTAAATACAATAACACTAGTAAAATTCTTAGCATTTGGCATGTGACAAACATGGTAAATGCTAGTGAAGATTATTTGCTATGACCAAAGTCCATAAATGGCAGGACAGTTGTCTAAAATTCTCTGTAAAGGATAAGACAGAAATATACAAGCTTGTTTAGCGTGGTCATCTTTAGGCTATGGAAAGGTAGTTTATGTTATTTTTTCTCCTTCTACTTGTCTTTATTTTTCAACTGTTCTGTAATAAGGATGTGTTACTTGTAGAATCAGGATCAAACCAATAAGCGTTGTAAAGAAGAGTTTCCTTTGCATTCCTGAAATTCTAAAAATGTATATAGAAGCATCATTCTAGACATAGAGTATTGATTATGGGGTATAAGGTGGAGATGAGAGGAGTACAAGGATGGGGAAAATATGATTCTTGCTTTCAAAGTGTTAGGTGGGCATGGTGGCTCACACCTGTAATCCTGGCACTTTGGGAGAACCAAGTGGGCAGATCACGCGAGGTCAGAAATTGGAGACCAGCTTGGCCAACATGGTGAAATCCTGTCTCTACTAAAAATTAGCCCAGCATGGTGGCATGCACCTGTAATCCCAGCTAGTAGCCTCCCTAGTAGGGAGGCTGAGGCAGGAGAATCACTTGAACCCAGGAGGTGGAGGTTGCAGTGAGCTGAGATCGTGCCACTGCATTCCAGCCTGGCTGACAGCGAGACTCTGCCTCAAAACAAACAAACAAACAAACAAACAAACAAGAAAAACAAACAAACAAAATAAAAACAACAACAAAAAAACAAACCCAAAGTGTTTGCAGCATACTTGGGTATATACAGTTGTAAAACATAGAAACAAATAATCCTAACACAAAATGGAAAGGACAAGCAGCAAGATCTGCAGAGGTACAAGTAGTACGACAGAAGTGCTGTGGCAATGCCCTAAAAGGAAATGTTGGCGTTGCCTGGGAGCAATGGGGTGGCTTCCCAGAGAATGAGTGATCAAGCCCAGCTGGGAGATGAACAGCACTCCTTGTGGAGGGCACTGCATGAGCAAAGCTCTGGAGTTGAGAATGTGCAGACCATCTTCAGAGGATGATGAGTTGACTGTTGAGGCTTGATTGCGGGGTGTGTATGACAGAGGGGAGGGGGAAGATAGAGGCAGCCAAGCTCATGAAAGGTCTTGGTTCTAGTTTTAGGGCAGTGACCACGTGTCAGCACTGTTCTGAGCACTTCACATATGTTTACACTTTTAAACTTACGAAACCCTGAGTCAGGCAGTATTTCAAGCTCCGTTTTACAGAGAGCAAACTGAAGCATAGACTCGGGAACAGATTCGGTCACGCTCCCTACAGCTAGTAGGTGGCAAAACCGGGACTCAAATCCAGGCAGTGTGGCTCCCGGTCCCTGACTTCTTGACACAGCCCTGCACTGTGTAGATCAGGCTTGGATATTTTCCCTTTGCAATAGGAGGCCATGGATGGTTTCATACAGGAACTAAAAAGTGACTTTGGCGAAGACATAATCCTGTTCTCTACATCAGAGTAATTGCTTTCTCTTTCTTTCCTACACAAAAAGATGTTTGGGAAGAAACCAAAGGTGATCTGCTGTACAGGGGATAGGAGACGTGGATTTAACCCTTCAACTCTGACCCTCTAGGAGAAGCAAGACATTTCTATTCCGTGCTATGGATTTCTTGTCTTAATAAAGTTGGAGCTGGAAGGAGGAGGAGAAGAAAAGGGAGTGTTTCTAAGTGGGGATAAAAAAATCCCCACAAAACCCTGAAATTTCATCTCAGCCTCAAGTGGAGATTAACCATGCCAAAAATCTATGTTATTGATAACAATAATGATGACGATTATTATATTTTATTTTTCAATCCTGGTAATTATTGTACATTAAATCATTAGCATTCATTATTCCTACAATGTGTAATTAGGACAATGGTGGATAGATTGCTCTTGACTGTAATGAAGTTTTTATAATTGTAATTTATTGGCATCAAATTACCTTTCTTAAAATGAATCTGAACATCACATTCTTAATTCTGGGGAGGGGGTGGCAATTATTTTTAATTAATGTTTCTTGTTTGTGCCACACAGGGGGAGCTGTCTGGCCAAGCCAATTCTCTGTGTCTGCAAGGAAGTTAACCAAGAAGAGCAAAGACATTCTTGAATCAGTATCTATCACGAAACATTTTCCTTTTTCCTGTCCCCCACCCTGGTTCCATCTCCCCTCCTTCAAGGCAGTGGCCACAGGAAAAAAAACACCCAACCACTTACCAATATGATTAGCCGTGGAGATGGGAGATGATGATGCAGATTGTTTAAGCCAATTTGTTGCTAGGTTTGAGAAGAATATTTTTTTCTTCCTTCAGAAATGCCTCAATTGGGCTGGGTGCGGTGGCTCACACCTGTAATCCCAGCACTTTGGAAGGCTGAGGTGGGTGGATTGCTTGAGCCCCGCAGTTCAAGACCAGCCTAGGCAACATGGCAAAACCCCGTCTCTACAAAAAATACAAAAATTAGCTGGGTGTGGTGGTGAGCACCTGTAGTGCCAGCTACTAGGGAGGCTGAGGTGGGAGGATGGCTTGAGCCTGGGAGGTGGAGGTTGCAGTGAGCCAAGATCACATCATTGCATTCTAGCCTTGGTGACAGAGCCAGACCCTGTCTAAAAAAAGAAAGAAAGAAAGAAAGAAAGAAAGAAAGAAAGAAAGAAAGAAAGAAAGAAAGAAATGGCTCAATTGCCAGCCTGTGCCTCAGGGACTATGTGTATGTGTCGGGTGGGGGTGGTTAGGTGGTGGCTCTTGGTTTTGTTGTCTGTAAATTTTATTGTGATGATTCATATAAGATGGCAAGCTCTTCTCTCTCACCATCCCCACCCAACAATTGGCTAAGGTGGCCTCTCCAAAGATATGAATCTACTTCTTGTTTCTAGAAAGGCCAAGTGAGAAGTCTTGGGGCACGTGTTTCTACTGTTGTAATATGAAGTTGCCTGTATTTGACTGGGTTTGACCTACAAAAAGGGCAATTTATTGGTTCAAACAAATCTATCCACCAGGATGGTAATCAATGAAATAACTCCTTTCCAAAGATGTTGATTAGGAGGGACAGAAAGGCCATTCGTTTTTAGGCAATTGAGTGAGCAAGAAGAGTGTTTGTAAAGAAGGAGTATAAGGAGAGAGGAGAGGGCAGACTGAGGGCTACACAGAGAAGAAGTGACCTGGAGAGAGGGACTGACTTACTTATCAACCATCCTACACCAAGCATAGGTCAGGCCCTTTCTGTGCGCATGTTCAAGGTGATAAGTGGCACTACCCTGGATCTCTCTGACTTCCAGACACCTGCACTTCCTACTGTTCCAGAAATGGACAGCTATCAGTCATTCACGTCTTAGACTAGACACAAGACCAGCCTGATCTTTTGCCTCCTAAACTTGATCTTGGTTTCCTGGTAAAGGAACATTAGGCTTTATTGAGCTGAAAGGGAAGTAGTTCTAGATCCTGAAGACTAAGTTGCTACTGCCCCTATAGCCAGACCAAAGGGGCAGATGTCTACTTCATCTGTGATGGTGACATTCTACACCCTGGTTTGAACAGGGAGACTTTTGCCTTGTCCAGGAGGGATCTGGTGTCATGTCTGTGCTGAGATTCCAGGAGAACACACAGCCTTTGATGCTCTGTATGTGTAAGGGGCTTGTGACATTTACAGTTGTCTGGTGAATATTGTTAAGGAGGACTGAATTCAAGGTAGGCACTTCTGTGGTTGGTGGTGGCTGGGGCAGGGCTTGGATCTGTGGTCAGGACTCAAGGGATCCTGACAAGTTACTACAACCAGCACCTTGGGTCCAAATTAGTTGACAGCACCCATGGATAAAGACATGGTCTTCTAGGAGATGCTGAGGGCCCCCTGGCTCCATGGAGATGTGATATTGATGGTCTGGGATGGGCGCAATTTTCAGCACCAAGGACAGAGGCCAAGCCAAGCCAGGACCGGGGACCTTCTAAGGTGAGCTATACATAATCCTATAGTTTTTAGAGATCTCCTGGTGTCATTTTGTGCAAGGGTCTTCAGTTGGCTTTCCTCTTTCTTGCCTCTCAGGGCAAGAATCTTGATTCTTGGATTCTGATATCTTATTCTAGCTCTGTCACTTATGAGCTTGGAAAGTTTACAGAATGGGTTAATAATTGGTTGGCTTGAAGATTAATGAAATCCTGCCTATAAAAAAGCAAAGCAAGGTACCTGGTAAAGTAAGTGCTCAATAAGGGGCATTTGTGGCTATTATTCTGGAGGTGGAGTTAGTAGCTATGATTAATAATAATGATGATAGCAACCTCCACTTATCGAGTCCTTACTATATCCTAGGTTCTGTCTTAAATGCTGTAAATGCAATATCTCACTCATTATCTATAACAACCCTGTTACAGATGAGAACTTGAGGCACAGAAAGGCTAAGGAACTTGGCCAAGGTCACGCAACTGGTAAGTGGTAGAAATGGGATTTGAATGAACCCATGTGAGTAGAGAGTATAACGCTTATACTATTATGTCAATGGCCTCAATAGTTCAGCTATGACCATTCAACAGCTGGAACAATAATAATAATTACTATTATTATCATCATCACTACCACCAGTTCCAACATCATTTATCTATTACTATTAATTATCAATTGATTCTCTACCTTCTCCCACCTCTTTCAAGAAGTTTGATCAAGGCACATGATGGGCTAAGGAGGAAGGTGCCGTGACAGAAGGAAAAGATTTCCTAGGAAAAGCATGAGGCATGGTGCTGGGCACCTTGGAGGATGTAAATACAGGTCCCAAGTTTGGGGGACTTCAAAGCCTAGTAGAAGAGGATTTTTTCCCCTTTTCATGTGAGTGGTTTTCTAGTGAAAACTGAAAACCTGTTAGATAAATTCTTTTAAAAAGCTGTAACACTTAGTAGGGAAGGTAGACAGTTAAACAAATAACCACAGCACTAAGGTATAAACTACCACAGGTAAGATATGAAATGCTATGGGGAATCAGGAAGACAGCTATTTTCAGTTAGGGGTTAACTTTATGGAGGTCTTCCTGAGGGAGGAAGACTCTGAACTAAGCATGCAAATACAGGCAAGACTGGGACATCGTGCCAATGAAGAGATGTTGGAAACAAAGCAGCCTGGACTGAGGCTCTTTCCTTCCTCCTCTTCCTCATTTTCTCCATCCTCCTCTCCATCTTGTCTTTCTTCCTTCTCTTTCTCCTTTCTGTTCTTATTCTTCTCTTCTTCCTCCTCCATTTCTTTCCCTTCTCTTCTTTCTTCCCTTTGTCCTTCCTTCTCCTTTCTCTTTCTCTTCTTATTATTCCTCCTTTTCTTCCTTCTCTTCCTCTTCCTTCCACCTTCTCCTAATTATTTTATAATAATCAATTGACTCACCATATTAGAGAATCAGCCAAAGTCTGAGGACATGAATGCTGGTAAACCTTCCTTCCAGCTGTTTGCTTCACACTTCAGCCTTGGAGTGGAAATGCAACTCTAAGTGGAAATTGGGGTAAATTCTATTGTGGGTGAGGCAGCATTTTTGTCAAGGAGGAAAAAGCTTAATACCTACACTCAGGAAAGGCAATTAGAAGAATAAATCTGGTCAACCAGACCTAGGCACAGACCCAGCCCTGTCCTATTCTCTCTGTGTAACCTTCAGCAAATAGCTATACATCTGTTTCCACCTCTGTAAGATGAGGGTAAACTGGGATTCTCTCTTCACGGGGTCGTCATGAGGGTTAAATGAAATAATCGATGTGAATGTATTTAGCATCATACCCAGCACATAGTAGATGCTAAAAAAAAGTTCACTTCCCATCTCCTTTAATTAATGAATCTCTATATTTAAAATGGGGTCTGTGGCTTTGGAGCGGGAGCGAGTCATGATGGGGTTGCGCCGGCAGAAGAGATGGAAGGCAGGAGAGAAGATCGCATTTCTGATGGGGTGAAGGTGGGCAGTGTAAATCTAATTTCTTGGCAAAAGCTGCAATTTGCCAGCCCTTTTAATTATTATTTTTATTATGGATACAAATTAAAAATAAACTGTGTGTCTCAGTCACAGCAGGAATTAAAATTGTTCCCTAATTGTTATCTTTGAATCAATCTAGCTTCCATTAGCTTTGCTTCTCAAGGTATAATTGAGGTGTGTGTGTGTGTGCGTGTGTGTGTGTGCCTGTGTGTGTGTGAGCATGCATGTGTGTCTTCTTGGTTTGTGGGGAAGGCACCTTCCTCCATTTGATGCACTCCGTTGTCTTCCAAATTCCAGTTTCCTTTTTCCTTCCTCTTTGCTAAAGGCCTTGAGTGGCAGCAGAGTTGCTGAGGCTTGAACAACAGATCCCTGTCCCTATCCCACTATCCCTAAAATTTTTGTTTCAAAAATCAACGTACTTTCTACTATACTGAGGGGCATTTTTTAATTGGGTTGAAGGTGGGAGAAGAGTGATCTAAAATCAATAGGTTGGGGATTGCTAAGTTCAATTTCTTCCTGAATATAGGGCTCTAGACAGTGAATTCTCTAGACGAGAAAAAGGGCTTCTTGTTCATCTTGTTCTTGGCTATATTCCTGGCACCTAGAACAGTGTCTGGTACATGGTCAGTTCTCATTAAATATTGACTGATTCAACTCAATCAAGCATGTTGTACTAGAAGAAAATATGTGAAATGCATAGTACACAAATAACATGATCCCTGGTATATAGATAGTGGTAGTGATCAATAACACACAGCTCCTGTTCTTTTTATCACAGATACCCAAGCTCAGATGGACCTGAGACAATTTTTCCTCTTAAATTTTAATATTTGCAGTCTTACTAGTTGCCACTTATCAAGCTCTTGCTATATATACTTGATGCTTTACATGTGGTATTGTGAATTCTCAGGCACTCTTACTGTACCCATTTTACAGATAAGGAAACTGAGGCTCAGAGAGATGAAATCACTTGTGCAAGCTCACACAGCTGGTAAGTGATGAGGCTGGGATTCAAACTCAGATCTGCCAGGCTCCTAAACATCTATGATCTCTCTTGTCACCATCCTTCCCTACCTTATGATCAACAACTGTTTATATTTTATTTTATTATTTTATATTTTTGGACACAGCATCTCTGCTGCCCAAGCTGTAGTGCAGTGGCACCATCATAGTTCACCACAGCCTCAAATTCCTGGGCTCAAGTGATTCTCCTGCCTCAGCCTCCCAAGTAAATGGGACTACAGGCACCTGCCACCACACCCGGCTAATTTTTGTATTTTCAGTAGAGATGGGGTTTTGCCATGTTGGCCAGGCTAGTCTCAAACTCTCAATCCCAAGTGGTCCACCTGCCTTGGCCTCCCAAAGGGCTGGGACTACAGGCATGTGTCACCATGCCTGGCTAAGTTTTGTTTATCTTTTTGCAGAGATGGGGCGGGGTGGGGGTGTCTCACTATATTGCTCAGGTTGGTCTCGAACTCCCAGCCCAAGCAATCACCCCACCTTGGACTCCCAAGGTACTGAGATTACAGGTGTGAGCCACTATGTCCAGCCTCCCACTTACTGATTTCTTCCAAGTAAGCAAGCTAAGTATTGTTGGCCTTATTCTTCATATGAAGAAAATGAGGCCCCAAGAAAATTCTTAAGACTTGTTTTGGGGTGGGAGGTATCACATGCATGAAGACCTCGTGCTGGTGGCCAGTGTACCACGTATGCATCCTAACCAGGGCATCACCCATTCCCTCCTGTGCTGGGCATCCGATGCAATGGAAATTTAAAAATGAGAACCTTGGGCCAGGCAAAGTGGCTCATGCCTGTAATCCCAGCCCTTTGGGAGGCCAAGGCAGGTGGACCGCTTGGGGTTGAGAGTTTGAGACCAGCCTGGCCAACATGGCAAAACCCCATCTCTACTGAAAATACAAAAATTAGCCGGGTGTGGTGGCAGGTGCCTGTAGTCCCATTTACTTGGGAGGCTGAGGCAGGAGAATTGCTTGAACCCGGGAAGTGGAGGCTGCAGTGAACCGAGATCGTGCCACTGCACTCCAGCCGGGGTGACAGAGAGAGACTCTGTCTCAAAAATAAAATGAAATATAAATAAAAATGAGAACTTCAAAAAAAGGACTTTAAATCTAATAAATAAAGTTCATATAGAGAGACCAGAGTGGCTGCATTGTGCTTTCAGCAAGAAACTGAGCTGAGGTTGTATCACTAAGAAAGGGGTGCTTTTCCAAGTGCTACACCTGGAAAGAATGAAGCATTTGTTCATTCGTGCTTGCATTAATATTCTTTGAGCACCTGTGATGTGTCAGGTCTGCACGAAGTTCTAGGAATACAGCAGGAAACAAAAGAGCCAGCCCCTGCCCTCAGGAGTTTATGAGCAAGGGGGAGAGACAGATTCAAAAAATATTCCCATAAGCATATAATTACAAACTGTGATAAAACGTAGGAGGAAAAAGTACAGGGAATAACTAGAGATTATATAATAACAAGGGGACACAATATCCCAGTGAGGGTGGGGCCTTGTGTGTTCAGGAAGGCTGAGGCACGTTTGAGCATCGATGTGGAGGAAGAGTTAACTAGGTGGCTCTTCTTGTAGGCAGAAGGCATTGGTTGCAAATGAGTCCAGGAAAAGGGACCAAGGCATCTTCCAGGAACAGAAGAGCAGCTGTGAATGGGGATTAGAGGATGGGGGACAAGTGTGACTAACCCTGGGAAGGTAGACAGGGGCCAGATCCACAGGGCTTTGAGGACAAGGTGTGATGGCAACAGGGATCTACTGAAAATCTTGAGGCCAAGAGATACTTTAATTGGATTTGTGTTTAAAAGACTGAGGTGAGAAGATCACTTGAGGCCAAGCATGGTGGCTCACGCCTGCAATCCCGGCACTTTGGGAGGCCGAGGTGGGCTGATCACTTGAGGTCAGGAATTCAAGACCAGGCTGGCCAACATGGTGAAACCTCATTTCTACTAAAAATACAAAAATTAGCTGGGTGTGGTAGCGCATGCCTGTAATCCCAGCTCCTTGGGAGGCTGAGGCAGGAGAATTTCTTGAACCCGGGAGGCAACGGTTACAGTGAGCCAAGATTGCGCCACTGCACTCCAGCCTGGGTGACAGAGCGAGACTCCATGTCAAAAAAAAAAAAAAAAGATAACTTGAGGCCAGGAGTTCAAGACCAACCTAGGCAACATAAAAAGACCGTATCTGTATTTAAAAAAAAGGAAAAAGAAAAAGATGAGCTGGCCATGGTAATGCACACCTGTAGTGCTAACTACTCAGGGGACTGAGGTGGGAGGATCACTTGAACCCAGGAGTTCGAGGCTGCAGTGAGCCATGTTTGTGCCCCTGCACGCCAGCCAGAGTGACAGAGTGAGACTCAGTCTCAAAAGAAAAGAAGCTCATTAAAAGGACACTCAGAGCAGCTCTTCTTGTGTTTTGGTATCTTGAGAATCTGTTTTGAAATGAGAAAGAAGGATCCATTCTAGCAGGGGTGCTAAAATAGACTGATGGTGTGTGAGGAGGAGGTTTGCCTAGAATACTTTATGGAACACCAGTGGATTGAGGACAGCATTCATGGCCATCATTTTAATTTGGAAAGTTTTCTATGTGCCATCATAGTTTTGGGAGTCATCTGTGGTGGTCATTAGGGCTGTTTCCGAATGTTTTGTTCTCTGCCTTCCAGGCATGTGGCAGGAATGAGCTTCTGTGACCACTTGAAGGAGGCCAGTCAAAAAGATCACACTGTTATATCTAGGCTGAGTCTTTATGAATACTTACCTTTGCAGTCATGGAAAGTTGGGCCCAGATGATGCCTCCAACCACCTGGGTCCTCAAGTGACCCCCTACAGTCAAAGCCTCCTTGCGAACCCACAGTAAAACAAGACTGAGTGAGAAACAAACTGCTGGGGCTGTTTGTTACTGTAGCATAACCTCGCCTTCCCTGACACATACAAAAGCTCTCCCACACGCTGCTCTGCCCACTGCCCACATCCCTCCTCAACCCCTCTCTCAGGAGGCTGCAGCCCCACCCATAAGCCACATTCCTTCCAACCCCAAGGCTTTCATACTTGCAGTTGCCTCCAACCTATGCAACCTTCTTTCTCTCATCTCTTGGCAAATCCCTGCACCTCCTTCAGGTCTCAGTTTCAGTGTCTCACCTCCCTGTTGGAGGTTTCAGAGGACATGAGATTTTCAGAGCACTGACCCCAGTATGTGATCACGTCTTTAGTTGTTTTTTTTTTTTTGAGACAGGGGATTGCTCTGTCACCCAGGCTGGAGTGCAGTGGTATGATCACAGTTCACTTGCAGCCTCAACCTCCTGGGCTCAAAGCCTCCTCCCTCCTCAGCCTCCCAAGTAGCTGGGACTACAGGTGCATGCCACCATGCCCAGTTAATTTTTAAATGTTTTGTAGGGATGGGGGGGGGTCTCACTATGTTGCCTAGGCTGGTCTCGAACTCTTGGTCTCAAGCGATCCTCCAGTCTCAGCCTCCCAAACTGCTAGGAATACAGGTGTGAGCCACTGTGCCCAGCGTCTAATGCTTTTTGAATGAATAAATAGATGAATGAAAGAAACCCATGTGATCTTGAATTGCCCCTCCCAGTATGGAGGAAAGAAGGCCCCGGACTTCCATTCCCCTTATCTTTGGCCAATTCCCCTTTCTGACCTAGGGTCACATTATGACATTCATGGGTTCTTTTTTCCATAAAAAAATTAAAAATTATATTTTATGACTGTGTAGGTATAAACATGAACGTAATCCAGTCTAGATTCATTAATATATATACACATTATTATTATATTCATGTTTTCTTTTGATTTAAAAGAAATTAACATTAAAACATTCAATTAACATTAAAACATTTATACAGACCCCTTGAAGTATTGTGAGCCCTAAGCACTGTGCTTCCTGTGCCTAATGGATAAGTTGGTCCCTTCTGACCCAATTCCCTGTTCATTCATTCCTTCCTTCCTTCATTCCTTCATTCATTCATTGAGCGAGAATTCATAGAGCAGCGTCTCAATGCAGAGACCAGCACCAGTCTTTGGCATGGGGGTGCTGGGATCCCAGACCCTGGGATCCCATCGTAGGCAGAAGTAGCCACTGTCTCCTTTTTTTCTGTCTCTGATATTCTAGTGGGGGAGATAAGCACTGAACAAGTGCAACAAGAAATAAATGTGTAAGTGATTCATACGTAATGTGTTTACACATTTATTTATAAATGCACTTATACCTTATGAATTATAAATGATAATGTTTCACACATTTATTGTAAATTACCAAGTTCCAGTGTCTTTGGAGGGTCAAGAACAAGGAAGTGTGAGGTGGTCTGTGGGAGAAGGAGGGTTGCTTGAGGAAGACTTCCCCAGTCGGAGCTGCAAGTTAACTGTGCCAGGAGGGTGGGGAAGCGCATCCCAGGCAGAGGCCAGGCATGAGCAAGGGTCCTGAGGCAGGACACAGTAGAGCATCTTTGAACAACTTCTCCACCAGCTTCTTCAGCATCATCAGAAAGCCACAACCATCCCTTAGGACTTCCGGATCCTCACTTTCTCTCCAGGCCTATCCCAAACAGTTTGCAGCCTGGTCCACAAGCTCTGAGCATCAGGAGAGCCCAGGAGGGCTGGTTTGATTAGATCACTGTCAGCCAGGGACGGAGGTTAATTGCTATTCTCTTTCTGAGTCTGGCTTGGCCCAGCAGCTTTGCCCACTGCCGTGTGTGTGTGCCTGTGTGTGTGTGTCCGTGTGTCTGTGTGTCTGTAGGTCAGTTTGGCCTCGGGCTGGGCGGAGGCCGAGGGGGCTGGGGGGAGGGTTGCCCAAGATTTTTCTGTGAGTTCTGAGCCTTGTCTTGTCTGGTGTGTAGCAAAGAGGAGTGCTTAACAAGCATTAAGGGACACAAATAATTCCCCTTTTCTCCTCTCCGCCTATTCTTCCCTCTCTCTTTTCTTGTAAATCCTGCTTCTTGCATGTGAATAGCGGAATGGCTTCATCTGGGACCTTTAATCAGATCCCTGGTAGGCTCTAGGAGGGCAAAGTGCCGGAGGGATTACCTTTTATTTTAGGTTTTTCTCCCCTAGTTTTGCCATTCCCCTCTTCCCCTCCCCTGGCTGTGTTTTCCTCCCTGGCGTTTGTTCTCAGCAGAAGTAAGTAAGGAAGGCTTAAAGCGCGGGGGAGGGGGGCTTACAAACTTAAGGGGATCGGGCCCTATTCAGCCGGGCTTGTCCACAGACTTTCTGCTTTTGTTCTCGGGCCATTCTTCAGCTGATTTCTTCACTCCAGCAAAAGCACTTTAATTCCCTTTTAGATACGGAGAATCCGTCCTCTTCCCCTCGCTGCCCCCTCCCTCTCTCCACCCCACACACCCCATTTCACTTTTTCAGACCCTTTATGCTTCGTCCTCGTCCTCCCCAACAAAGACTCAACATCCTCGCAAAGTATTTCTTTCACCGATGGGGGAAGCTCTGGAGAATCAGGGGGAGGGGAAGGGGAAGAGGGAGGAGAAGAGGGGGCTTCTCCGGGACCAGACCCCAAAGCCAGGCCAGGGGAGACCCGTGGCTTCAGACTGCACCCCCTTGGTCTGAGCTTTGCCTTGGTTGGAGAAGAAAGGCACCGATGCCAGCACGAGCGTGTGGAAGGAGAAAATGTCTGAAGGTGTGTCTATGTGGTTGTGACAGGAGGGATAGAGACATCGGAGACCTGGTGTGGGCTTTGTCAGCATTCCTGAAAGGGGCAGGAGGGGTCCCAGAGAAAAGTCCGTGCAAGGAGAGGATACAGGGGCCTCCAGTCTCCGTCAAAATCCCCGACACCTCCTGGGTGCATCCCAGTGAAGCATCCCCGGGGTACGCTGGGTCCGGGGCCCTCGCTGGGGCTTTTCAGCAACCAGGGAAAGGTTTGAGACCTGGAGGAAAAGGGTTGGCTGCAAAATGAGGAAAAGAAAACCCCCAATCAAAATTAGTAAGTGCCGGATTGCAAGCCTACACAACGTATTTTATGTCAACTGCACTAATTGTTCAATTTGACATTCATAAAAATTTCATTGCATATAAAAACAATTTGTGGGGCAGGTTTTCTTTTTCTTTCCATTCATAACCTGCTTCCGTCTCCCACCCTCTCGCCTTACTTCCCTCCTTCCCAATAACCTAATGAATACCTGTGAACCAGCCACCCATCCCAACACTAGAACGTGCTAGTAACTTCCACTGACTGCACACTCCGATTCTAACGCCCTCCCTCCTTGCAAGAAGTAACCATCTTCCTAAGTTTTTGTCTTCCTCTTTAAAAAATAGTCTTTATCACCCATTTATATTCCTAAACAAAGTCCCTCTTTAGTTTGAGTTGATTTTCTCACTCTACCAGCGTCTGTGGGATGGCTGAGCCACCCTACCAAACCATCGATTCAGTGAGTTCCTTACAACCAAATTACAAAAGGAAAATGTGAAAAGTTCTTTCAAACATTTTTTACAGCAAAACCAGCTCTAGGAAATGGGTGTGTTGTGCTTTTAGTGGGTTTCTTAATGATGTGGGGAGGAGCCTTCAAGGTGAGAATGTCTAAGTGCCTGTTAATCACTGAAAGTGGTTCTGCCTCCAATCCTACTTTCATTAGGAGAGTAAGTCTATAGTCAATTACCAGCCTCGGCTTCCCCATCTATGAAATGGGAACAACAAATTAGCTCAGCTTTTTATTGAAAACATAAAAAGTGAGAGCGCGCGCGAGAGAAGCAATCTCACCGACTCGCATCCTAGAAAGATAAAACGAGCTTTCCCATCTTCTCTTCTTTCTGTCTGAGGCTGAGAAAGATGAGTTTCTCTTCTTCAAAATGTCGACAAATCGACGCAGGGCCATTTAAGGGAAAGTGGGCCGGGGCGGTAATAGCCCAATTGGGAGTTTGAACGGCAGAAGGGCTGGCTCCCTCTCCATGCCAGAGGATGGGCAATTACTGCGAGGCACTTTTCGGGCAAAATAGAAGGCAGAGAAATAGCAAGTAGGAGCCCCAATTATCTGGAGTCATTCTCAGGACGAAAAACGCTGTCTCATTCTCCTGCAGCAAACTGTCGGCCAGACGTGGGGCGGTTAGAGTGGTTAGGAGAAGATGGTGGAGATTCAGCAGGGATAATGTCTGGCCTTTCTTAGTAGGGGTGGAGGAGGACGGATGGATGATGCTTTGGAAGCCGGTGTAGCTTGCATCTCCCTCCTGGCTGCTGTGGGGCACGAGTATGGCATTTTATTCTCTACCTTGTTTCTGTCTCCCACACCTGGCCCCATCACAAATAAATCAAGGGTTCTTTCCCTCTCTGTGCTTTTAGCTAGGCAGACAAAAAGGACAGTGTGTCTCCAGCCACCACAAGGGCTTTAGGCAGTGGTGTGTTGGTAAGATGTTTAACAACCGGCTCTACAAAGAAGCCCTGATTTGTAGAGTTTGTCAATTTCTTCAGTGTAAATATTCCCACCTGACATCACCAGATAGAGTTTGGAAGAGATAGGCAGTAGCATACCATTATAGAGTAGTTCTACCACCCAGAAATGACAGATAGAAATGACCTCAGAAGCACAGACAATAGTAAAACATAGACAAATAATCAGGACATGGTGAGTTTGGAGTGCTTATTACCTTTGCTTTAATATGATTGATTTAATTTTAAGCTTATTTTAGTTAATTTTTAATGGGTGGTTGAACACCCGGCTTGCCAAATTCCTGTACATGTGCTGGTCGGCTCTTGGGAACCAGCTCGAGCTGGCTGCAGCTCACTGCCTGCTTGCAGAATATTCTCTGTTTGCTCAGGGCCCACACACTCCTGTGTGCTTGTCATTGCTACATGATGTCAATCAGCAAATTTATCACTTTGTGATAAAGGAAAATCAATAGGCACTTTCCACTCTTCTCCCTGAAAAACAGCCTTCCAGGGGACCCTGGGAGATTGTGTTTTCAGATCAGGAAAGTGGAGTTTGCTGCATTCTCCTGCCTGGAGCTTATATTTTAGATTGCAAGATTGTGGCCTCGTTCCATGCCCATGTGTTCATTCAATAGCAAACCACGAATGCCTACTGTGTGCCAGTCTCTGGGAGAGGGAGATGGTATGAACTCAGTTACAGGCATTCTTCCCTTTCCAGAGAACCATCAACTCAGGAGCAGATGGCGGGCAAGAAGGCAGCTTCAGCCTCCATGGGTTCCTGCACTTCTCTATGAATCGGGGTTCCTCAGAAAGCCTCCCTTTGAGGACTTGCACTTCCCTCTTGCATCTCCCATTTTCTAACAAGATTTCTTCCCTTTGATCCTTAGACTGTTCCTAAGTTAGTTGATAGACTTAAATATAAAAAAGACTCCTATAACTTAATTGCAGAGCTACCTATGAGATTGGCACAGATCAGAAAGCTGAGAAATACAAAGTGTTGGTGAGGACATGGGGACACAGGAACGCAGCTGCATAGCACATTCTGGCATGACCTGGTCAGATTAAGTCTACAGATACTTCATGCCCCAGTAATTCTACTGCTGGGCATAGAGGACAGGTACATCCCTACCCAGGTCCCTCCTTCTTGCTTCTTGGGGTCACCAAACCAATAAGGGTCTAGGATGGACAGAGATCAACACTGATGGCTTTCTTTGCTTTCATCCACCTCCTGAATCTGTGTCCCCTGCATAAAACCCATTGAATGAGAGAAAAGATAAATTTTTTAATTTTAATTTTTTAGTTTTTTAGAGATAGAGTCTCTCTGCTACCCAGGTTGGAGTGCAGTGATGTGATCACAGTTCACTGCAGCCTCAACCTCCTGGCTCAAGCAACCCTCCCAGCCCAGCCTCCCAAGTGACTGGGACTAAAGTTATGCACCACCACATCTGGCTAATTAAAAACAAAACAAAACAAAACACTTTTTTTTTTTTTGGTAGAGATGGGGTCTGGCTATGTTGCCTAGGCTGCCCTTAAACTCCTAGCCTCAAATGATCCTCCTGCCTTGGCCTCCCAAAGTGCTGAGATTTCAGGTCTGGCCACTGTGCCCAGCCCAGAAAAAATTGTTTTAGCTCCCTTTCAGTAACCATAATAAAATTTATTGAGCACTTACTATGCCACATGTGTTATCTCATGGAATCCTCACAACCATTCCAAGAAGGGGGACATATGATTCCTCCCAATTGAAAGTCAAGGAAACTGAGGCTCCGAGACCCATCATTTCTTGCCCAAGGTCACATAACCAGTAGATGCTGGAGCCTGCTGGGGTGTCAGCCCTGTCTGAACCTAGAGCCCATGGGACCTTTCCCCTCACTTGCCAAATTGAGTTACAACTCTCTGTTTATGCGTTCTTGAGGGCATGATCTGGGAACATTCACTGCCTAACCATAGTGTCTGGCATGCCATAGGTGCTCAATAAATGTTTTTTGTTTGTTTGTTTTTGAGACAGGGTCTTGCTCTGTTGCTCAGGCTGGAGTGCAGTGGTGCAATAATAGCTCACTGCAGCCTCAACCTCCTGGGTTCAAGCAATTCTCCCACCTCAGCCTTTGGAGTGGCTAAGACTATAGGTGTGTGCCACCACGCCCAGCTCATTTTTGTTTATTTTTTGTAGAGATGAGGACTTGCTATGTTGCCCAAGCTAGTCTTGAACTCCTGACCTCAAGTGATCCGCCCACCTTGATCTCCCAAAATGCTGGGGTTACAGGCATGAGCCACTGTGCCTGGCCTCAATAAATGTATGTGAAGTTAGCAAGGGGTTGAAAGAGAACATTTTTCCTCATCTTGGTATTGGGAGGATTAAAGGAGATAATGGAAACAAAATACTTAACATGTGCTCAATAATTTTTAAAAATTAGCTGTATGATGGTCTTGATCTTCCTGCAGGCTTATAAATAACCAGGTTTTTGGGAAAAGTCCCAAGCATAGGGAGCTGGGAGGGGATTTGGGGAGCAGAAGAAAATACAGTGTGAGGAAATTTTCAACACTGAATTGTTGAGCCCGGGAGCAAATGCACAAATCATGGACCCATAGAAAATCAGGCCTGGCAACAAACATTTGAAAAAATGCCCAACATCACTAAATGATCAGGGAAATATACATCAAAATCACAATGTCTTACTCCCACAAGAATGGCCATCATCAAAAAATTAAAAAAAAATAGATGCTGGCATAGATGTGGTGAAAAGGGAACACGTCTACATTGCTGGTGGGAATGTAAACTAGTACAACCACTATGGAAAACAGTGTGGAGATTCCTTAAAGAACTAAAAGTAGATCTACCATTTGATCCAGCAATCCCACTACTGGGTATCTACCCCGAGGAAAAGAAGTCATTACATGAAAAAGATACTTGCACACACACTCATAGCATCACAATTAGTAATTGCAAAAATATGGAACCAGCCCAAATGCCCATCAATCAATGAGTGCATAAAGAAACTGGTGTGTGTATATATATATACGGTGGAATACTACTCAGCCATGAAAAGGGATGAATTAATGGCATTTGCAGCAACCTGGATGTAATTGGAGACTATTATTCTAAGGGAAGTAACTCAGGAATGGAAAACCCAACATTGTATGTTTTCACTCGTAAGTGTGAGCTAAGCTATGAGGATACAGAGGCATAAGAATGATACAACGGACTTTTGGGACTCAGGGGGAAAGGGTGGAAAGGGGGTGAGGGATAAAAGGCTACAAATTGGGTTCAGTGTATACTGCTCGGGTGATGGGTGCACCAAAATCTCACAAATCACCACTAAAGAACTTATTCATGTTACCAAATACCACCTATTTCCCAAAAACCTATGGAGAGAAAAAAAAAAAGAAAAAGAAAATCAGGCCTGGGATGATCCAGTCTTTGCTTCACAGTCATAGAGGAGAAACTGTGGCTCAGAGAGCAGCACTAATACCTGGATGTCTGGCTCCTGGGCCACTTCTTACTGCCACCTGGTTGTCCCATGAGTATCATTCCTCTCCAGAGTGGGAGAATAACTTGCCTACCCCATCAGATTTTTCTCTGGCTTCCTTCTCTCCTTTCCTTTCAAGGGCTCGGGAAGAACCAGGCTCCTAAAATTTGACTTGAGCATCCATTGGTGAAGCTGCTTTCCTAGAAAAGAACTGGGTCCAGAGCCTCCTGAAAACTTGAGGTCTCCGTGTAAAGGTGGAGCAGGGGCCAGCCCTCCGTGGGGACCGAGGCTGTCTTCTACACATGGCCTAGAGGTCTTATGGTTTCTTTGAGGTCACCTCTGGGCTGGTGGATGGAGCTCTGGGAGGAGCCAGAAGGCTGCTGGTGATAAAGAATACAAACTATGGCAGCAACTGGTCAAGGACACCCAAGTCCTGCATGGCTGCTGGTGGCAGCCTCTGGGGAGAGAGGCTGAGCACAAGGTGGTCCCATAAACTGATGGGCACAGGGCAGCGAGGGGATGGAGAAGGGGGAATGATGGGGATGCAGGAAGTCAGCCCAGCTGCTGAGAGCATCTCTGTCCTCTCTGTGCCTCTCTTGCAGAAGGAAGGCCCCCTCGCCGGCCTTCATTCTGTTCCTTGCATGCCCCAAGCTTCCTCCCGCTGTGGGGTCTTTGTCCTGCGGTTCCTTCTGCCTTGAACACTGTCCTCTGAGATCATGGC
This sequence comes from Gorilla gorilla gorilla, assembly GCF_029281585.2. Lineage (NCBI taxonomy): Eukaryota > Metazoa > Chordata > Mammalia > Primates > Hominidae > Gorilla > Gorilla gorilla. Next base: position 129,012,485 of record NC_073234.2, read on the forward strand.
TGGCTCCTTCACATCATGTGAGTCTCTGCTCAAATGTCATCCTCTCAGATCAGTGAATCCAAAGTCATCTCCCAGCCAGTCACTTCCTAGAACATCCCCTTTCCACTTCCTTTGTAGCCCTCAGCACTATCTGCAGGGACCTTCCTCATTTTCTGTGTGACTTTGGGCAGTTTCTTAACCTCTCTGTGTCACATTTTTCTTATCTGTAAAATGGTCATACTAGTACCCATCTCATGAGATTGTAATGCTGATTAAGTGAGATGATGTATGTAAAGTGCTCAGAACACTGCCTGGTATGGAGTAAGCAGTATAGAAGCGTTAACAATTATTATTATTATTATTATTATTATTATTATTATTATTGTGTTTGATCCATTGTCCTCCACCCCCAACTAGAACGTCATCTTAATGAGGACACATACTTTGTCTGTCTTGTATTCTAATGCCTGGTACAGGCTTGGTTCATAGTAGGTGCCCAAGAAATATTTTTTGAGTGAATGAATGAACGAATGAATTTCTAAAAGAAACTAAGCCACAGTTTTAATGAAACCAGGCAATGGGTATTAAAAGCATTGGGGTTTGGTTAGGCTCTTGGATACATACGTGGAGGTAGGCACAGTGAAGGCAGGAAGCTGGGGCACCTCCAGATGCCTGTCCCCGGGGCTGGGCCCTTCTTTCAGGTAAGGGGGCAGGAGGAGGAAGGGGCTTTCAGGAACATGGTGGGAGGTGCAATGCAGATTTAGAGGGGGTTCTGATGGGGCTGCATAGTTCCCCCCTGGTCTAGGAGCATTTGCTGTCTCAGGCACGCAGTGGATCTGTGATCTGGAAGGGACTCCAGAAGGAGAGGAGTGAACTCAGGAACCTGTTTATCCTCTGCCCACCTGCCATCTTGCAGAAGAGGAGGCTGAAGTCCAGCCCCAGGATTAACCCAGCATCCTGGCAGCAGGGCTGGCTCAGTCCTTCCCTGGCCCCACATCTCTGGTGTGCCTGGTCTTCATACAGCATTGGTACCTTCCCAGAATTGAGCTCCTCCCTTTTCACCCTGGTCGTGGGTAGTTTAGGGGTCTATTTGGAAGATGAGACCTGAGGCTCTGTACAGGAAGCCCCATGGTCCCTGAAAGGCCAAACCTTGGACTCCTGGAAGATCTTCTCAAGTGCCGGAATCCATCTGCTGACATCTGTCCTCCGGGCCTTCACTGTGACCAGACTCCAGGAGACAGCAATGGGGCAGGGCCTGGAGTGGGAGGGGCCTGTGCCAGCCCAGGTCACAGGCGGTAATGGTGATGACCCCTCTGCTCCAAGTGACAATAGCAGCAACAGTAACAACATAACAGCACTGATTTAAAAATTCATAATACTGGGCCAGGCATAGTGGCTCACACCTGTAATCCCAGCATTTTGGGAGGCTGAAGCAGGAGGATCACTTGAGCCCAGAAGATCAAGGCCAGCCTGGGCAACATAGTGAGACCCCTTCTCTAAAAAATTTTAAAAATTAGCCAGGTGTGGTGCTGTGCACCTGTAGTCTTAGCTACTCAGGAGGCTGGGGTGGGAGGATTGCTGGAGCCCAGGAGGTCGAGGCTGTAGTGAGCACTGTTTGTGCCACTGCATTCCAGCCTGGGCAACAAAATAAGATCCTGTCTCAAAAAAAAAAAAATGATATTTACTGAGCACTTACACTGTGCCTGGCACTGTCCTCAGGGCTTTAAAATATTACTCATTTATTTCTCACAAAACGTATGACATGTATGTTAGATAAGAGAATCGTGGCAAAGTCAAAGTCCCTGAATTGGATAATTACATGGGGGTGATGTTGTGATTAGGAAATGCACCCTAAGAACTTCATGGTGAGATGGTACAAGGCTACAACTTGCAAATGGCTCAACAAAATGAAGTAGATAGGTATGCAGATAGATGAATTTATATGGAGACATATGTGTCAACATATTAGCAATTGGGGAATACAGATAAGAATATACAAGTGTTCATGGATCTTGCAACTTTTTTATAGGTTTTAAAATTTTTTTAATAAAAGGGAAAACCAAAAATGTAAGGGCAACACTAATATTGTCCCCATTTTACAGATGGGGGAACTGAGGCACAGAGAAGTTAGCACCCATAGTAGATGCTTTAGAAATATCAGCTGTTTTATTATTTACATATGATGAGGCCAAGGCTCAGAGACACTCTGTAACCTGTCCACCATCGCACAGCAAGAAAGTGGGTGTTTGCCTTTGAAGGGTCCTATCTCTCTGACCTGCTAAGGTTACGTGGACCCCAGGCTGGCTTGGCTGGGGTAGGGGCGAGTGAGTAGACTCTCCCTATGCCTTCAAATCAGGCCCCTAGTGTCCTCCCAGCCTTCTCGGGCCCCTTAAGACAGGGCGAATCTTTGTGGAGCCCCCGTTCCTCCCTCCCTCCTTGCCCCTGCAGGAACCTCTCCTGGGAACCCTTACAGCCCTCCCTGATCTCCCCCATCCTCTGTGCACCAGCAGCCCCATCGGAGGGGCCTGGCAGGGTGGGGATATTTGCCAGCAAATACGAGCTGTGTGTTAAACACTCCGCCAGCAGCTTCTCCACACCCGGCAATGTTTGCTCAGCAAACATCACTAATTTTCTGGTTTCTTGGGCTGTGCTGGAGCCCCCAGAGCAAAGCTTGTTTTTCATCAGCTCCTCTGACAGTTCCCTGTCCCCATGGCCACCAACCAGGCCCCGGGGCACAGAGTTGAGACCTCCTCCCAACACAAAGTCCCAAGAAGATCTGTGGGGAGAGAGAAGGCTTCTCTGGTTTTCTGGGACAGCATCTTTAACCAGAATTCCTCTAGTGCTGGGATTCTGGGATGTAGGAGAGGGGCTTCAATTATTTCTTGACTTTGAGTGTGTTTGGGGAGTTCTTTTCCTCTCTTCTGGTCTCTGTCCCATCCATCCTCCAAGATTCAGGAAGCCAGTTTATTCCAGTTCATATTCATCCATCCACCCATCCATCCATCCATCCATACATACATACATTCAGGTTTTTTTTGAGCACCCATTGTGTGTCAGGGAGGGCTGGGTGCTGGAGAAATAGTAGTGCATATGACCAGCCTGACCAGCATGATTTCTTGCCTTCCTGAAGCTGACATAATATAGCAGTTAGAGGCCAGACGCAGCGGCTCATGCCTATAATCCCAGCACTTTGGGAGGCTGAGGTAGGTGGATCACCTGAGGTCAGGAGTTCAAGACTAGCTTGCCAACATGACAGAGGGAAACCCCTTCTCTACTAAAAATACAAAAATTTGCTGGGAGTGGTGGTGGGTGCCTGTAATACCAGCTACTTAGGAGGCTGAGGCAGGAGAATTGCTTGAACCCAGGAGGCAGAGGTTGCAGTGAGCTGAGATCGTGCCACTGAATTCCAGCCGCGACAGAGTGAGACTCTTTCTCGACAACAACAACAAAAAAGCAGTTAGCAAATAAATCAACAAGGCCATTCGAGAAGGTGAAGAAAACAAAACAGGGCGATGAAGGGGGTGCTGCTAGCAAGGGTGGCCAAGAAAGACCTCCTGGAAGACGGGTTATGTGAGCTCAGCCAGTACAACTGACTTTTTTTTCCTCTCAGGCTCTGTATGGCTCAGCCTGGCACTGTTACAGGCCCTGTCTTTATTTAAAATGTGGATATCTTGTTCATCATAGATTTTTAAAGTGTAAATGCAATTTACATAACATAAAATCCATTCTGACCATTTCAAGGCGAACAATTCAGTGGCATCTAGTGCATTCACAATGTTGTGCAACCATCACCGCTATCTCACTGCAGACCATTTTCATCATCCAAAAAGGAACCCCTTATCCATTCAGCAGTCACTCCCCAGTCCTCCTTCCCTCTCCCCTGACAATTGCTAATCTGCCTCTGTCTCTGCAGATTTGTCTATTGTGCAGTCATACAAATGCAATCTGTGGTCTCTTTGCGTCTGGCTTCTGAGCGTAATGTCTTCGAGGTTCATCCATGTGGTAGCACGTGTCAGTGCTTCCTTCCTTTTTATGGCTGAGTCATTTTCTTTTGCATGGATAGGGACCACATTTTGTTTATCTGTTTATCTGTTGCTGGACACATGGGTCATCATAATTTTTTTTTGTTTTTCATTTTGACTTTTAAAAATATCACATCAAAATTGCATCGGTCTATGGAAGAGGGTTTCAGAGAGGAGGAAACCTGCGTAAGGGCCTTGAAGGGGGATTATGAGCTTGAAATCAGACATTCTGGGGGAGGGAGCTCCAGGCAGAGGGAACAGCCAGGGAAACCCCTGAGGCAGGAATATGCTCTGGGCAGTGGAGGAGCAGCGAGAAGCCCAGATTGGCTGGAGAGGAGTGAGCTGAGGGAGAGGGTGTAAGACTAGGCAGGGGTGGAGGGATACAGGTGAGGGTGACAGGTGGCTGGACCAGGTAAAGCCCTACAGGCCAGGGAAGGGAGTGTGGATTCCATTCTGAGTGTGACGGAAGCCACTGGTTGGTTTTGAGTTGGTGAAATTATGCAATCTAGTTTCAGTTTGCAAAGCTCTCTGGCTGCTCTGCGTAGGTGTGGGCAAACAGGAGGCAGGCAGGCTTGTTGAGGGGCTATCCCTGGCATGGAGGTGAGACACCATGGGGGGCGGGCCTGCACCAGGGTAGTGGTGATGGCAATGGACTTGGAGAGAGCTGTCAGCTGCCACATAGATTTTGAACGCATAGAGAGATGATCCATTCATCTATTCAGTTGGCAAGCAATTACTGGGCACTAACTATATGTCAGGCAGTGCGAGATACTAGGAATACAGGCAAACAAAACCAGACAAGGACCCAGTCTTCATGGAGCTCACAGTCATTAAACAAATAATTACAGGTATGCTCAGCTATGAAGGCCAAGGTGCAGGCATTTTGGCGCTATTGATCTATGGCTATTTCCAGAAATGGAATCCATCGTTCAGAGGAAGTCCCGCTGTGTCATTGGGAGATGTGCCAAAGAAAATTCTGCTTCTCTCTGATGATGCCATCAACCAAGTAGTCATTCCCAATGTCCTGCAACATGGCAACACCCTTGGGATAAACACTTTGAAGGGGGGAAACAACTGCTTTGGATGGTTGAGTTCTGAGCGGTGTTAAAAAAGAACCAGGGGCTGGGCGTGGTGGCACATGCCTGTATTCCTAGCACTTTGGGAAGCCTGGGCAACATGGTGAAACCCTGTCTCTACAAAAAATACAAAAATTAGCTGGGTATGGTGGCGTGCACCTGTAGTCCCAGCTACTAAGGAGGCTGAGGTGTCAGGATCGCTTGAGCCCAAGAAGTTGAGGCTGCAGTGAGCTGTGATTGTGCCACTGCACTCCAGCCTGAGTGACAGAGTGAGACCCTGTCTCAACAAAACAAAACAAAACAAAACACACACACAAAAACAAAAACAGGGACTCTCCGCCCATCAGCTCCTCTCCCTCTCTGGTCTGTAGAGGAAATCTGGAGGCCTGCAGGGAAGCTGGAAGAGGCCCATTAGTTCCCACCAAGCCCCCTTCCTTCAGCTCTCTTCGGCCGCGGCCGGCTCCTGTGCAACCAATGATGAGTCATGGCAGGGGGCTGATTTGGAAGAAACGAGGCCAGGAGATCCTTCAGCTCTCGCAAAGGAGACACCCCATTAATCTTTAACAAATATGAAGTTCCACGAGGCCGGGTCCTCAACTAATGAGGCCTGGTTTCCCAGGGACTCCCCCGGGGAAGAGGAATTAACCACCAGAGGTACTCGCGAGCAGGGAGTGGGTCTTCTGAATGAGGGCGGGTTTTTCCCTAGACTCACTCATCAGGGGCCACCCTGACAGTTCCCCCATAGACTCAGGCCATACGTACCACTATTCCCTGAATATGCCTCTTTATAGACACTTGATTTTAAAAATGGCCTTACAGAGGTGTAATTGACACAGAATAAATCGTGCTTATTTAACGTGTACAGCTGAGTAAGTTTTGATGTATTATACAACCATGAAGCCATCATCACAATCAAAGCAACGAACATATCCATCACCTGCAAAAGTTTCTTCTTTGTAATTCCTCCCTCTCATTCCTCTCTTCCATCCCCAGGCAGCCACTGGTCTGCTTTCTGTCACTACAGATGAGTGTGTGCATTTTCTAAGGTTTTATATAAAAGGAATCATACTCTTTTTTTTTTTTTGGTCTGACTATAAGTGAAAGAAACTCAGCATAATGCTTTAGAGAATCATCAATGTTCATCATTGTTCATCCCATCAATAGTTCATTTCTTTTTATTCATTTTTAATTTATTTTAAAATTTTATTATTATTACTTAGAGATGGTCTTACTCTGTTGCCCAAGTTGAAGTACGTGGTGCAATCATAGCTCACCGTAGCCTCCAATTCCTGGGCTCAAGCAATCCTCCTGTCTCAGCCTCCTGAATCGCTGGGACTACAGGTGCACACCATCATGCCCAGCTAATTTTAAAAAAAAATTTGTGTAGAGATGGGGTCTCACTATGTTGCCCAGGCTGATCTCGAACTCCTGGCCTCAAGTGATCCTGCTGCCTCAGCCTTCCAAAGTGCTGGGATTATGGGCATAAGTCACCATGTCCGGCCCATTCCTTTTTATGGAGCAGTAGTATTCTGTTGTATGGATATACCACCAGTTTGTTTATTGATTTCTCTGTGTCCATCAGGACATTTGTACATCCATTCTCTTTTTCAAAAAATAAATTTATAATTTTAGAATAGTTTTAGACTTAGAAAGATTGTGAAGAAAGTATAGAGACTTCCTATATAACCCCACTCAGTTTCCCTTGTTATTAACATCTTAAATGGTTCATTTGTTACAATGAATGAAACAATGTTGAAACATTGTCATCATTAACTAAAGTCCGTACTTCACTGAGATTGCCCCAGTTTTTACCCAATGTTCTTTTTCTGTCCCAGGATCTATCCAGGATCCCACATTACATTTAGTTCTCACGTCTCCTGAGGCTCCTCTTGGCTGTGACAGTTTCTCAGGCTTTCCTTATTTTTGATGGCCTTGACAGTTTTGGAAAGTACTGCTCAGGTATCTGGTAGAATGTCCCTCAATTAGGGTTTGTCTGATGTTTTTCTAATGACTAGACCAGAGCTATGGGCTTCAAGGAGGAAGACCACAGAGCTGGACTGCCATTCTCATGACGTCATATCAAGGGTATGTCCACTATCATCGTGACGTGCCATTGTTGGCACTAACCTTGATCACCTGCATGAGGTTGTGTTTGTCAGGTTTCTCCACTGTAAAGTTACTCTTTTGCCACTCTTTCCATACAGTATTCTTTGAAAAGAAGTCACTATGTGCAGGCTACTCTTAAGAAGTGGGGAGTTGGCTGGGCATAGTGGCTAGAATCTGTAATCCCAGCACTTTGGGAGGCTGAGGCAAGATAATCTTTTGAGCTCAGAAGTTTAAGACCAGCCTGGACAATACAGTGTGACCCCATGTCTAAAAAAATTTTTTTTAAATCAACTGGGCATGGTGGTATGCGCCTGTAGTTCCAGCTCCTCTGGAGGCTGAGGCAGGAGGATCGCTTGAGCCTGGGAGGTTGAGGCTTCCATGAGCTATGATCACGCCACTGAACTCTAGCCCAGGCAACAGAGCAAGACCCTGTGTCAGAAAAAAAAAAACAAAAAAGAAGCAAGGAGTTATGCTTCACTTCCTTGAGGGCTGAATATCCACATAAATTATTTGGAATTTTTTTTTTTTTTGCATGGAGATTTGCCTATTCTCACCCATTAACTTATTATTCAGTCAGTTATTTGTTTGTATCAGTATGAATGCATGGATATTTATTTTATACTTTGAGTTATAATCCAATTCTACTCTATTAATTTTGTTGCTCAAATTGTTTCAGGTTTGGCCATTGGAAGCTCTTTCAGTTGGATACTGTATCCCTTTGACATGTTCTCATTATTCTGTGTGTGTGTGTGTGTGTCTGTGTGTCTGTGTGTGTCTGTGTTTGAGCACTTTATTACTTTCTGGTATGACAAGATGCTCAAAGCTCATTTTTTATATTTCCTTCCCCAATCCCAGAACGATCCATTTCTCCAAGGAATCCTGGTTCCTTTTACTGGAATAGTACTAAACCAAGATCTGGGCACTAAAGTGTGCTCATTGCTTCTGGGGTGTTGTGTCAAGGCCCTGTTGGCTGACAGAGCAACGAAATGTAGGCATGCATACATCTCTCTCTCTCTCTTTTTTTTTTTTTTTGAGACAGGGTCTTACTCTGTGGCTGAGGCTAGAGTGTAGTGGTGTGATCATAGCTCATTGCAACCTCAACCTTCTGGGCTTAAATGATCCTCCCACCTCAGACTCCTGAGTAGCTGGGACTACAGGCATGCACCACCAGGTGTATAATAATACACCTGGCTAATTTTTTTTATTTTTTTTAGAGATGGGGTCTTACCATGTTTCCCAGAATGGTCTTGAACTCCCAGACTCAAGTGATCCTCCTGCTTTGGCCTCCCAAAGTGCTGGGATTACAGGCATGAGCCACTGTGCCTGGAATCTCTCTCTATTTTTATATGCATCTATCAGTATCTATATTAAGCTGAACATGAGTTCACACTGATGTCACCAATGCTAATGAATAATACTTGGATCATTTAGCCTCCTCTCCTTGCTTATCTGAAACTTTTCACTCCAACAATGAGAATTCTGGCTCCTACCATCTGCCTTCCATTTGCTTAATTGTTTAATTCCAGTATACATGTATAGTGGTTTCAGAATTGTTAACCCATATGCTTGTGGGAAACAAGCTTATCAACTAGAGTACTGTGCTTGCATACAGTTCCTTTTGCTTTTAGTCTTTTTTTCTTTTTTTTTTTTTTTTCAGATGGGGTCTCACTCTGTCACCCAGGCTAGGGTACAGGCATGATCATGGCTCACTGCTGTCTTGACCTCCCCAGGCTCAAGTGATCCTCCCACCTCAGCCTCCTGAGTACAGCCTCCTGAGACTAAAGGTGAGCATCACCCTGCCTGGCTAATTTTTCTATTTTTGTAGAGACAGGTGTCTCACTATGTTGCCCAGTCTGGTCTCAAACTTCCGGGCTTAAGTAATCCACCCATCTCAGCTTCCCAAAGTGCTGGAATTACAGGCCTGAGCCACCATGCCTGGCCCCATTTTGAGTTAATTTTTGTGAATTATATAAGGTCTGTGTCTTGCCTCTTCTTGTTATTATTGATTCATGTATTTATTTTTAGCATTTGGATGTTCAATTGTTCTAGCATTATTTGTTGAAACAAATGATGCCTTCTTCATTGAATTGCCTGTACCATTGTAGAAAATCAGTTGACTATGTTTGTGTACAATCCACTTTAAAATTAAAATTTACTTTCAGAAGAAACTGTACAGACTTACCAGCATCTCTTGCCATAAATATAAGGAGATTTTGAAAATAAAATAGAAATGGATATTATAGTTAAATACTCTGCTGTCTGCCATGATTTTGGGGCTGGGACTGGCAGCATCATTACTGAAGGGAGGTGAGTGTATGTGTTAGAGAGGTGTTCATGTGCATCTGCTCTCTGCTCCAACAATTCAACTCCTGGGTCGATATCCAAGAGAAATGAATGCTTATTTGCTTAAAACATGTACAAAAATATTTATAGTAGCCCAAATTCCACTAACAGGGGGATAAAACAGCAAATTGTTGATGGAATGCTATATAGTTATAATATAATATTATATATAAATAAGTATATATTATATATTATGGTATTATTGTGTAATATAGTTATTACTGCATAATACATGATATGGTTTGACTGTGTCCCCACCCAAATCTCATCTTGAATTGTAGCTCCCTTAATTCCCATGTGTTGTGGGAGGGACCTGGGGATAAGTAATTGAATCATGGGGGCGGTTCTCCCACACTGTTCTCGTGGTAGTGAATAAGTCTCACGAGATCTGATGGTTTTATAAGGGGAAACCCCTTTCACTTGGTTCTCATCCTCTTCTCTTCTTTGCCACCATGCGAGATGTGACTTTTACCTTCTGTGTCGTGATTGTGAGGCCTCCCCAGCCACATGAAACTGTGAGTCCATTAAACCTCTTTCTTTTGTAAATTGACTTTATCAGCAGTGTGAAAACAGATTAATACAATATATATAATGTATATATTGCACTACAATATATATTATATTATATAGTATAACATATAGCATATAGTGTAATACCTATTATACTATAGTAAATATATAATAGTAATATAGTAATAACATATAGTAATAAAAATGAATAAACTACTGATGCATGTTGTATTAGGCTGTTCTTACATTGCTATAAAGAAATACCTGAGACTGGATAATTTATAAAGAAAAGAGGATTAATTAGCTCATGGTTCTGCAGATTGTACAGGAAGCACAGTGCTGGCATCTGCTTGGCTTCTAGGGAGGCCTCAGGAAGCTTACAGTCATGGCAGAAGGTGAGCAGTGAGCAGGCATGTCACATGGTGAAAATAGGAGCAAGTGAGGGTGGGTCACTTTGAAATTACCAGATGTCGTGATAACTCACTATCAGGAAGATAGCACCAAACCATGAGGGATCCACACCCATGATCCAAATACATTCCACCAGGCCCCAGCTCCAGCATGGGGGACTACAATTCATATTGAGATTCGGGAGGAGACAAATATCCAAACTATATCACATACAAAATGGATTAATCTCAAAAACATTATGCCAAGCTAAAGAAGCCAGAAACAGGAGTTCACCCTGTATAATTCAATTTCAATGAAGGTTTAGAACCAAAAAACCAAGTCTACATTGATTGCCATTGGGACTGATCTGGCAAGGGAGAACTTGAGACAGTATTGTGGCAGGCTGCTGGGTGGAGGTGGGATAGAGAGTGATGTAATAATAACAAGAGGGAACATTTACCAAGTGTGAACTATGTGCCAGCCACTGTTTTTAAGACCTTGTGTGTATTAATTCATTTAATCTTCCCAGCAACTTCATGAGTGAGTACTGTCACTATCCCCATTTTACAGTGAAGGAAGCTGAGGCACTGGGAGGTGAGGCCACTTTCCCAAGGTCACACAGTGAAGTCAAGAAGTAGGATTCACACATGGCCTATCAAGTTCCTGTATTTTTCCACGCATTGTGCTGCTTCTCGAAGAAGCAAAAGGGAGACTGTTGGGGGTTAGTGGCAGAAGAAGATGGAGTTTTGGAGTCAACAAGCTCATTGGAGTCCTGAATGGGCCACTTGCTACCTGTGTGATCTTAGGCAAGTCTCTTAATTCAATTCCTCATGTGAACAATGGTGCTACCAGTCACTCCTACCATGTTGGATTTGGGGATGACACCCAGCACATAGCCACAGCCCAATGAATGGCAGTAAGAAAACAAATCATCTACATTTCTATAGCTATGCTGGGGTTGCTTTTGGAGTCATAACTAGTGAGATTACTTCTCATTTTGTGGATGTGGAAACAGAGGCTCTGAGATGAGAGGGACTTTCCCAATTTCATCTGGCTGGAATTCACAGCTCCTGGCTCCTAGTGCAGCCTAGCACATCTCTGAGGGAAGTGGAGAAAGCAGTGAGCCAGGAGCGGCTGCAGAGATTTCTCCCATGTCACTAATGTACCCTCCAAGGTTTTCTAATAGGACAGCACATCAGAAAGAGTAGCCACAGAATGAGGTAGGAGAGATGATGTCAGATGAATAGGAGGGGAAATGGAGAGGTGTCTTTCATTCTTTGTTCACTTATTTATTCGTTCCTATTTATTAGGTGCCACTGCATACCAGGCATCAAGCCATAGACTGAGGAGGTAATAATCACTGCCATCATGGAGCTTATGGTTTCAAGAGGGAAGTTGCTCAAGCAATTATACAAGTAAATGTGAAATTCTAGCTGTGGCATAGTGTCATAGAGGTGAGAAACATGATGCCATGAGCACCAACAACAGGAGGGTTTGACTTGGTTGAGAAGGTCAGGGATGGCTTCTTTGGGAAGGCAATACTTGAGCTAAAATCTGAAAGAAGAGTAAATATGTGGAGTAGTCATCAGGATTGTTCATAAATATTTGATTCCTTCTCTTTGTCCAGGGATACGCATGGTAGGGTTGCACTTTCCTGCCCCATTGAACCCAAGAGTGGTCATTGCTTCAACCAGTGAAATGTGAACAGAAGCAATGGCTCACTTCCAGGCAAAAGACCTCAGAGGCAGTACACATTTTGCAATATTCTCTTTTTCCTCTATCATAGTTGCTAGCAATATTTCAGATAGTGCTTGCCCAGGGGCCTGGATCCCAGAGTGCAAATGAGAGTAAAAATGCAGGGCAGAATGCCCTGCTAAACCATGACAAACATGAAAAGTGTACAAGTAAAGGATGCAGTGATGAGTTTGCCATTCATTCAGCAAGTATTTGGAATGCCTACTGTGTCCCAGATACCAAGTCTAGCAGATGCATCCTAGATGGAGTGACAAAGGGGAGGGTGGCATCTGAGCTAGGCTTTGAAAAAGACATAGGATGTTGACTGCTTTAGAAGAAAGGGGTTGGGGAATGCATTTCAGGCAGGATAAATATCACTTGCAAAAGTGTAGGCATATGAAAACTATCAGCTTGTTGGAGAGACAGCTGGAGGAGTAGAAACTGAAGACAGAAAAGCAGGTGGGGCAAGGCCTTGAATGCCAAGCTAAAGAACTGGGGGCCTTTCATCTGAGAGCCACAGGGAGTCACTGAAAAAGTTTGAGCTGAGGACAGTCATCATGTAAGCTGTTCTTGAGGAACTGGCTAGGAAGCAATGCTCTGTGATGGCAAGGGTCAGAGAGTGCATATGGGAGCATTTCAGCTTGGAGAACTGTTTGGAAACTGATCCTTATAAATTGCTGGGGAGGAGAAAAGAGTCCTAGAGGGCTGTGGTCATTGACTTAAAATGTTCAAAAAGCTCCAAGTGGGTGGGTGAGTGAGTGGGAATCATGGGTAGTCTAAGAGAGCAAAAGTGGGTTCAAAGATACTGATGGCTGGGAGGTAGATTTGTTCCAGCAAACAGAACTTCCTGACAATGATAGCAACTATATTCATTTTCTTTTGCTGGCCTAACAAATTACCATAAATGTAGTGGCATAAAATGACACAAATAGATTTTCTGATAGTTCTGTAGGTCATAGTTCAGATGGCCTTTACTCGTCCTCTGCTTAGGGTTTCACAAGGCCAGAATCAAGGTGTCATCAGTGCTACATTCCTTCCTGGAGGCTCTAGAGGGGAGTCCATTAATGTAGTTGGACAAATGCAGTTCCTTGCCATTGTAGGAGTGAAGTCCTTATTTCCCTGGTGGCTGTTCACTGAGGGATTGTATTTGCTCCTAGAGGTTGCCCACATTCCTTCCCATGCTTTCCATGTGCTCCCCTCATCCCCTCCACCACAAAAGCAGGTGGCATTTTTCTCATGCATCACTATGCTCAGGCAGGTGGAGACAAATTTGATTTCTTTTTTTGCCACATCTCCCTGACTCCAGCTAGAAAAACTTCTCTGCTCTTAATTTGTCATATAATTCGATTATATCTACCATTTGGATAATCCAGAATAATCTCCCTTTCTTAAGGGCGAAACTTTAATTATATCTGCAAAATTCCTTTTGCCACGTATTTACACGTTCTGGAGAGTAAGATGGGGGCATGATAGAATTTACTACAGCAACACAATAAGCTGACTCAAGTTGGTAGTGAGCTCCCAGTTCTGGATGGCAATAAGCATTCATTCGTTCACCAAACATCCACTGGACACTTACTCTTTTTAATGTCATTCTCCTTAAATTCCATTGTGTGTGTTATTAATATGGCTGTATACCAGCTTGTTTTTGTTAGTATTTGCCTTGTACCTCATTTTACCCTTTTAGTCGTACGCTTCCTGTCATTTCTTTAAACAACATATAGCTAATTTTGTATTTTAACTGACTTGAGAATCTCAATCTTTTAATGGATAAATTTAGACCCTTTACATTTATTGTAAGTTATGTGGTTATAATTATTTCTGTCATTTTATTTCTTATTTTTTGATTACTATACTTTATTATACTGTGGTGTATGTGTGTGTGTTTCTGATTACTATACTTTTTATTTTCTCTTCCCCTTGTCCCTTCTCTGCTTTCTGTTGAATTGATTGAGATCATTGATTTCCTTTTACTGTTTTGGAAGTTATATATTGGATTTTTTTTTCCTTCTAGTGATTCTACATTTAAAAAATTCTTATTTGCTTATACTTATTTAACATCTATTCAGTGCCAGCCTAGTTGCAGTTATGCCTTCAGTTGGCAGTTCCATTTTGGGATGCTGGAGAAGTAACTGCTACCTTTGGAAGAAAGATAGAATGAGCTCTAGAGTCCTCTTGACTTTAATATCTTAGGGTTTTACAAGTCTGTAATTCTAAGATTTTAAAATTCGGTAATTCTCACACTCTCTACATTTTATTCTAATATTCCATTAGTTTAATATTCTAAAATTCTGTGGTTCCCTGTTCTTAATATAATTATGAAATTTCAAGGACATGAGGCACCCTATATCTAGTACTTATAAAATTAATTAGCTTACTATTCTAGAATTTTTTAATTCTAAAGATTTACTTAGGTTTTAATTAAATTAGTAGTTTAAAATTACTTAGTTAAAACTAAGGTTTTAAAATTTTGTCTTTAAAACTGAAGGTTAAAGGAGTTTCATTTTTAAAGCTTTCTCCAGTTCTAAAATTCTGTGGTTCTAAGTCTCCTATAAAGCTAGAATTTTAGAATTTATTGGTTTAATATTATAGAAATAGATATATATATATTTTAGATATGGAGTCTCACTCTGTCGCCCAGGATGGAGTGCAGTAGTGCGATCTCTGTTCACTGCAACCTCCGCCTCCCAGGTTCAAGCGAATCTCCTGCCTCAGCCTCCCAAGTAGCTGGGACTACAGGCACGTGCCACTACGCCCAGCTATTTTTTGTATTTTTAGTAGAGACGGGTTTTCACCATGTTGGCCAGGATGGTCTCTATCTTTTGACCTCGTGATCCGCCCACCTTTGCCTCCCAAAGTGCTGGGATTACAGGCGTGAGCCACCACGCCCGGCTGAATTCTATAATTTCAAGATGTTATTGTTGAGTCTTCTAAAATAATATGGTTCTAAATGTCTCTTGAGCTAGTTTTTAAAATTCTCTTGCTCCAAGGGTCCAAGATTCAATCTTAGGTCTCTTGCAGAATCTGCATCTGGTCTCAGCCTAGGTCTCTTGCAGAATCTTGCAGAATCTCTGAGGAGGCTGAAGCCAATCAGTCTACCCTCCTCACACTTGATCCCAGTGCAACCAGCTCTGTCCCAGGTTCTCCTGGGACTGACTAGTCCAGTTCTGGATTAAAGTCAGGCTCTGGCACCTGTCCCTGGAATAGTACTTGAAGATCAGCAGTTTCACCTGGCTCTATCACAGGCCAGGTCTCCTTAAATGCAGTGAGGCCTGGTTCCCTTGGACCCATGAGCCCTCAGTAGCATGGAGGTACTGAGCAATTTAACGAAGTGGCTGACACCTGATTGATGATGGGTCCTTTAGAAAGGACGACACAGGACTGATAAGTTGTGCTGAGAGTTGCTTAGATGGCAGGCTCTTGTACCTGGTGTAGATGGAGATATGACATGTTTCTTCTACAGCCTTTCCACCTTTCCTATTTTGAAATATTGCCTGGAGCCAGTCCTTGCTAAAGGCCAATTTTCTTCTCCATCTACCTACAATTTATGGTCCCTCCAGATTGCTATCTTTGCTAGGTAACAGAGACGAGTGAACAAGGTAGGTGATCATCTTGGAGCAAATAGAGAAGTCAAAGCAATTTCTCCTCATCCTACCAATTTCTTCCTTCACATTCCTTACATCTCTTGGAGAAGGCGTATCAGGCAAGAGTTTTTCAGTTGCAAAAACAGGAACCCCACTCTGTCAGTTAGAATTGTACTTCCTTGAAATGCAAATATAGTAGCTTAAATAAGCAAAGTGTTTATTTTTCATAGGTATTAAGAAATCCAAAGGTAGGTATTAAGAAATCCAAAGATAGGCATTGCATTTGTAATTCAGGCAGGAAAAAGGCAAAAGAGCAAAGGGGCAAAGAGCTTTCTTTTGGGGTCTTCTCTTTTTATTTGGGAATGACATTTCTCCCAAGGAGTCATTGCTGAGAACTGGGTCACATGGCCACTTAGAGCTACAAAAAAGTACAAACAAGTGTTTCAGAGAGCTGCATTGCTATATGAAATGCCAATAGCATTGGAAAGGGAAAATGAATTCTGATCGGTGACCAGCAGCATCTGCCATACCCATTAAAACTTATGTAATCGGAAAACAACTCTAGGTGTATGCAGGCTTCAGGCATAGCTGGATCCAGGGGTTCAGTGTTGCTAGATATAGTGGTTACTCTGTGTGGTTCCATTCTTGGTGGCAAAATGGCTCACAGGCTGGGTATGAACCCAGCACTATGATCCCAGCACTTTGGGAGGCCAAGGCTGGAGGATCACTTGAGCTTACAAGTTCAAGGCCAGCCTGGGCAACATAGGGAGGCCCCATCTCTATTTTAAAATAAAATAAAATAAAACAACAACAACAAACAATAACAACAAATGGCTACCAGAAGCTGCAACTGACATTACATTAGTTTAGCAATCCCAGGAATTGAGAACACTCAATTTTGTTGTTGTTGTTGTTGCTGATAGTTCCAGCAACAAGCCTAGACTAGAGTCTCATTGTCCTGGCTTGGATCTCATGTCCATCCCTGGATAATCCATTATGCCTGGGGACAGAGCTTGTGGTAGAAAATATACTCTGATTGGTCACAGTTGGGCAATGTCTCTCCCTTGGAGTTTCAGGGTAGGGTCAGCCCCATTGAAAACGTATGGACTGAGACCAGGTGAGGATGAGGCACCACAAAGGAGAAGGGATATTGGGCAGGTAAAAGTCACTAGTTCCCACTTAGGGATGTGCATGTGCTTTCTTCATTATGCCAAGTCAGCATCAACAGAGGATCAGCCAAGTTATTGGACCTTGAGTCATAAGTCACAAGGTTTGGGTTCCACTCACTCATTCATTCATCCATCCATTCACTCATGCATCAAATAATCCTTACATTTCCTGTGTGATTCAAGCTGGCCACACTCCTTTTCAACGGCTTCAGTGTCCTTTCTGGCATAGGAGTAGATACTCCCATAAAATCCCATAATTTTTAAAAGTGTGAACCCCAGGCTCAGACACCTTTGTTTCATTCCAGGTTCTGCCACCTCTGTGACCTTGGGCAAGTCACTTCCCCATTTGGATCTAAGTTTCCCCAATGTCCATAATCCCACCTACTTATTGGTTGTTGTGAAGAGGGTGAATGAGATCATGAATATGACACATGTACCTGGGTCCTGGGCTATAGTTAGCATTTCCTATCTGGTGGCCATCATCATCATCATCAGCAGCAGCAGCAGCAGCAGCAGCATCAACATTGTTACCTGTCTCAGGACACCGGCCAAGAATACTTTCATTGAATTGCAAAGCATCTCAATCAAAAACAAACCGCCAAATGCCAAAGCTCAGTACCCGCTGTCTACCCCTTGTCCTGCCCCAATCACCCCCCTTTTCCAGTTTTTCCTGGGCCAAGAGAAGAGTCTCCCTGTCCCAGGAGCTTTGGGGACAGCACGCTGACCCCTTCTTTAAATTCATCTCCCTCAGTGTTCCAGGCCCATCCCTATTGGAAAAAATGACTCTCACAAAAGATCCCTCAGCAGCAATTATCTAAATGGGAGGCTGCGAGGGGGAGAACCATTTAGAATCCACTTCATTGCAGGATTAGCTAATTAATTAACGGTTTCACTGACAACTCGTTGGAGAAGTGTATGTTAAACAGGAGCACAGTGGGGCGTGATTTATAGACTCTGACACCCCCCCTAATCCCTGGCCTCTCCACCCGGGCTCCCTCTTTCCCACCCCCACCCTTCTGCTCACCCCCAGAGCAGCGAAATCTGTGGGGATCCTCTTGCAAGCTCCCTCTGGAGTTCCAGGGCTGGGCTGCTGGCCGAAGGGGACCCTGTGGAGTTGACAGAAGGGCGACTGAGGAGGGGGTGGGCTGGGGAGACAGGGGACAATGAGGAGATAACAAGAGGGCTGAGGCCCCAGGGGTGGCTGCATCTGCCCCTTGCCCCCAGCCCAGAGCCCCTCCATCTGTGCCCATCCCGGCACGTGGGGCCCTGTAGGCACCTGCTGGCCACGGCTGTTTCCTTGCTCCTAGAGTTCAGGGCTTTCCAGAGCCCCACCCACTCTCTGCTTGGAAGAGACAGCACTGTTCAGGGAGCCCAGAGACTTGGCTTTGCCTTTCTTTTGGGAAGGGGGTTTTCAGAGGACGTAAACTAGACTAGGAACGAAGGGCAGGATGTCAAAACAGGGTAAGGAAAAGGAGAAGAAGCCAGAAGTGAGGACGATGGACAAGAAGCCAGTGGTAACATCCTGGATGAGGGTTTCTCAAAACACACCGCATGGGCCACCTGCGTCAACATAATTGCGGTGGCACATGAAACACACAAATGTCTGACCCAGACAGGTTTCATAGCAACCCAATATCAAACCCTGGTGTGGGCACTGGGTATCTGACTTTTAACACCCTGATTCTGAATGCCATGGATGTTTAGGAGCCCGACTTAGGGCCGGGTGCTGTGGCTCACATCTATAATCTCAGCACTTTGGGAGGCCGAGGCAGGTGGATCACTTGAAGCCAGGAGTTCGAGACCAGCCTAGTCAACATGGCAAAACCCTGTCTCTACTGAAAAAAAAAAAAAAAAAAAGAGCAAAAAAAATTAGCCAAGTGTGGCGATGTGTGCCAGTAATCCCAGCTACTTGGGAGGCTGAGGCAGGAGAATCACTTGAACCCCGGAGGTGAAGGTTGCAGTGAGCCGAGATCACTCCAGCCTGGGGGCCAACAGAGTAAGACTCCATCTCAAAAAAAAAAAAAAAAAAAAAGAGCCTGACTTAGAAGCTTGCTAAAGGAGAACGACACATTTGCTGTATACCGAGAGCCCACAGCAAAGCGGAGCCTGCATTCCAGCTTTGGATCCTTTCTGCTACCAACGAGGTTCTAATCTGGGCTTCAGGGGTGCTGGGGTGAATATGGGAAGCTTCTGAGGCTGCAAACAAAATGTTCTGAATGTAGACAAGTATTTTTCTGGGGAGAGGGTCTGGAGCTTACGTAAGGCTTAAAGGGGAACATAACCCCAGATGAGGTTAAGCATCTTCAAATTAGCTTCTCTGAGCTTCAATTTCTTTGGCTGCGATTCTAGAAGAATCACCTCCGTCTCACACACCATAGGGGAATGTGAGCAAAAACACCAGCAGAGATATACATGCTCTCCAATGCAAGGCATGAGGTGCCCCAAAAGGGATCCTCTCACCCTATCCTCGGAGGGCCCCATTTCTCAGTTATTAGGGGTTCGGTCAGCAGTACCTGAGAGGAAACGGAGGAGGGAACCTGGGCTGGGTCATGTCACCCGGGGAAATTCTCCAAGGAGGAATGCATCACAGAGGGCTGGATGGGAACCACCTTGCCAGGGACTCCCAGGGACAAGGGTGGATGAGAGAAGAGAAAAGGGGCCACACCTGCCAGAGCCCAGCATCGAGGCATCTGGAAGGGAAGGAAAGGAATTCATGTGCCCTGTGTGTCTCCATTTTATAGATGTGCAAACAGAGGCATTACGAGATTAAGTGATAAAGCCATTTATGGAGTTCCATAAATGTTTGATATAAACATTCAGCGAATGCTTAAATATCATAAAATATATATCAGAAGATTAGAATAGTTCCCGGCACATAGTAAGGGCTCAGTAAATGTTATTATTATGCATTATGTTTACCTATATGCATAGGCCCCACTAGATGGTTGACCCATTTACTGCTCACAATGGCCTCCTAAGGTAGCTAGTGTAATGTTCTCCACTGCACAGGGAGTAAACTGAGAAGGTAGGGGACTGACTCTCTTCTAAGGTGGCACAGCCTAACCTGTGGAGCCTGTCTCAGTGTTTCTATGTGAAAGAACAGGTTAGGGGTCCCAGCCTGGCCTCATTGAGCGCCCCAGAACCCACAGACCGGCACTGTGCTGTCAGGGCTGACTTTGTGTGACCTTGAGGCCAGCCTCTCTCCGTGTCATCTGTGAGACCCCTTCCAGTCCTCTGGCTTTGAGCTTTTTTTTTTTTTTTTTTTTTTTTTTTGAGACGGAGTCTTGCTCTGCAGCCCAGGCTGGAGTGCAATGGCACCATCCTGGCTCACTGAAACCTCCACCTCCCGGGTTCAAGCGATTCTCCTGCCTCAGTCTTACGAGTAGCTGGGACTACAGGCACGTGCCACCATGCCTGGCTAATTTTTGTATTTTTTAGTAGAGACGGGGTTTCACCATGTTGGCCAGGCTGGTCTTAAGCTCCTGACCTCAAGTGATCCACCCGCCTCAGCCTCCCAAAGTGCTGGGGTTAGAGGTGTGAGCCACCGCACCCGGCAAGCGTTTTACATATATACATATATATACACACACACATATATATATACACACACACACACACATATATACATGTATATACACATAAATACATACATACATACATACATGCATATTATACATATATATTGGCTTTTCTTTTTTAATATATGAGAAGGGGGTCTCACTATGTTTCGCAGGCTGGTCTTGAACTCCTGGGCTCAAAGTAATCCTCCTACCTCAGCCTCCCAAGTAGGGGACTACAGTGCTTGCCACTATGCTCAGCTGTTTTGCTGTTGTTCTTCACTTGATCTTAGCCAAAAGGCCGAGAAGCGATTTTGCTGTTGTACTTGTTGTACAGAAGGGGGTCTCACTATGTTGCCCAGGCTGGTCTCAAACTCCTGGGCTCAAGCCATCCTCCCACCTCGGCCTCCCAAAGTGCTGGGATTACAGGCGTGAGCCACAGGTTTGAGCGCCCGGCGCCGGGTCCACCCTCTGGTTGTCAGGTGGGGAGGTGGGGCTCAGAGAAGTCCAGGCACTTGGCCTAGGTCACACAGCACATCGGGGCGAGCGGAGGAGAACCTTGACCTCCTGCCCTCCCCTCCTCCCCTGCTCGCACCGCCCTACCCCCACCCCTTCCCCAGCTCGAGTTCAAGGACGCAGAGAGGACGGGAGGGGGTTAAAGCCCATTCAAACACGCAGCCCCCCGCCCCCGGCTCGCCCCCCACTCCCCGCCGGCCGCCCGCATCTGGGCGCGCAGAGGAACAGATTTCGCGTTTCACACAGCGCACAATGGCCGCCCTCAAAGGCGCGCCGCCCGCATTGTTCGGGCCGGCGCCCGCGCGTCCTACCTCCGCGCGCGAATTAACCCCCGTCACCCCGCCATTGTCACCGCGCACTTCGGGGCCGGCCACAAAGGCGCCAGAAAACCCTGCCGTGTTCGGAAGGGTGGGGGGTGGGGGGAGGGAAGCAACAGGGACTGGAGGGAGGGGGGCACTGGAGGGATGGGGAGGGCTTGGAGGGGAGAGAGGCCGCCGGGGAGAGGGGGCGGACGCAGACTGGGTGGGGGAGCCTGGAGCAGGGCGTGGGGGCGCAGGCTAGGAGAGGGGGCGCTGGGAGTAGGCGGGTAGGAGGGAAGAAGGGGGTGCATAGGCTGGGAGGGGTGGGGGGCTCTTGCCGGCTAGAAGGGCTGCTGGGGGCGGGAGCTAGGTGCAGGGCGGAGGGGCTTGGGGGCTGCCTGTCCACCCCTGTGCCTTCGGATCTCTGATTAGCCTTCTTTATCTATTCCGCCTCTGGCTTCTCTGTTCTCTTCCTCCGATCGTCTCTCTCCGTTCTTTCTCTTGCTGTCTCTGTGTCTGTGTCTATTTTTTCTTTGCCTCTAGTTCTCCCTCGCTTTCTCTCTCTCCGCCTCTGATTACTTGTCTCTCTGTCTCTGTCCCTCTCTCTTCATCTCTGTATCTATCTATTTCTTCCTCTCCTTCTTTCTTATCTTTTCTTTCTTTTTTAAGGCAAGGGCTTGCTCTGTCTCCCCGGCTGGAGTGCAGGAATGGGATCCTGGCTCACTGCAGCTTGGATCTCCCTGGCTCAAGTGATCCTCCTGCCTCAGCCTCCTGAGTAGCTAGCTAGGCCACCACACCGCGCTTTTTTTTTTTTTTTTTTTTTTTTTTGGTAGAGAACGAGTCTCACTATTTTGCCCAGGCTGGTCTTGAACTCCTGGGCTCAAGCGATCCTCCCACCTCGGCCTCCCGAAATGCTGGGATTACAGGTGTGAGCCAGGGTGCCTGGCACTGTCTATTTCTTACTGTCTCTCTCCGCCTGTCTGATGATCTTTGTCTCCCTGTTTCTCTCGTTCCCTCCCTGACTCTCAGTCAGTTTACCTCTCTGTCTCTCTGTCTGCTTCTGACAGTGTCTCCCTCTCTGTTTCTCTTGGCCTCTTGAGTTCTCTGTCTCTGAACATGTGTGTCTGTCTCTCTTTCTCCAGGATAAAGAATGCTGGCCTCGGTGGGCACCCACAGTCCCTGCAGTTGGACTACCCTGCTCCCAGCTCCCATAAATAGTTTGGCTGATACCTTGAGGACTAAAGAAGTGCATGGTGGGGCACTAGTCCCAGTGGGGCTCCTCATCTCCTGTCATGACCCCCTCAGGGACTGGGACTGGTACTCTCTCAGGGACTGGGTTTCGATTGTCCCTAATCTTGTCGCATGTTAGAGCACTTGCATGTGCACATTTGCGCGCACACACACATGCACACACACACACGTGCACGCCTTTCACTTGCTCCTCCGTGGTGGCAGAAATCAGACCCATTGTACATATGGGGAAGTTGAGGTTCAAGAGATACAGCCACCCACCCAGGGCCACACTGTGATTAGAGGCCCTCTGACTCCTGGGCCTTTACACCCATCTATAGGAGGATGGCCAGACCTGGTTGGTGAACCACTCCCACTCAAGGCCAGGTCCTCTAGGTATGGGAGACCTGTCTGAGGAGGAACCTGGTAGGACTCCACAGCCTCCCAGAGGGCACATCCTGCTCAGGTGACCTCAGCCAGGGTCTTACCTCCAAACCAGTCCAAACCCAACGGACCTTTCAGAGGTTCCCCTATCACCTTCCCCAAAGACGAGGCACAGCTGCATTTGAATCCTCTTCCAGTGCCAGCAAATTACCTTCTGCATTTAGCCTGAGTCGCTCATATAGGAAAGTGCCCTCAGGCCCTAGACTCTGGGCCTGGCTGGGGAAACTAATAATGCCCATGCCCAGGCAGTACTTACCATGAGCTGGGCAGCGTACTAGGGAATCTTTAACTCATTTTCATTTCCACTTTAAGAGGTTGCCGATGTTATCCTCATTTTTCAGACGGGAAAACTGAGGTACAGAGTGTTTAAGTAACTTGCCAAGCTTACACAAAGCTGGTGGTATATACTGATGGCATAAACAAGGTAGATTTGGTTCTAATATGTCTGTGTATATATTTATAGGGACAAATATGGATATATATGTATAGGTGTGTGATATATATGTAAATATCTCTATAGATGGATGTAGACATATACGTGTGTGTGTTTGTTAGTATTGCTATTGTTATTGTAGTTACAGTTTTTGGCTTAATCTGTTTGAATAATGGACTGATTCTTGAGCACGTTTCTGTTCCTCTAGAGCTTTGTGATCTTTTTCCCTACAGGGGCATTGGGAATCTGGGGAACGGACCTTAGGACCTTATAGAATTTGTGTTTTTCCACCTTTTGATCTGATGAGCAGCTAAGAGAAGCCTCTCTTCTCCACTTCCCCAACCATGCTGGCTCCAAGTGCCCCCTAGGCCAGGCCCTTGAAGGAAAAAATCAAACCCTAAATTTGAAGGTCACTGAAGCTGTCCCTCCACCCCCTGTCAATTTACTAAGAGAGGGTTAGAGGAAAAGTAACCCCTTCACAACCATGTCCAGAGACGTGTGTGTGGCCTTTGGTCAGGAACCAAAATGGTTCTATTATCTCATGTAATCCTTATAACAACAAGAGAAGATCGGTGCTATTAAGATTTCAAACCCAGGTCTACTCCAAGCCCCTGGCTGATGAGGATCTCTAGGTGACTTCTCTGTTCTCTGCCCTCTGCTCATGCCAATATCATTGAAGCATAATGGGAAGTTACCTACTGCCTCCTAATGAGTCGGTTTACCAGTCTGTAAAAAGGGCATAATGTTGCCGCTTCTCCCTGGGGCCTTGTGAGGATTAAATGTGGGGAAGCAGGTGCTCCCAGAAAGTGTAGTTTAGACTGTGTTCTCTCCTCCTCGCACTATCTTTCTCTGTCCTACCCTTCATCTACTTGTTCCTCCCAGTATCACCCATCCATCCCTTCCTCCACCTCCCCCCCAGCTCCCCGAGTCAATATTCATAAAAATAACTAAGTTGTCCAAATGTGACCTGCAGCATCCTGGGCCATTCTTGCTTTCTGGCTGGTGCCTTGGGTCTCCTGGGCAGGCAGGTCCCTATGTCCCCCAGTCCCCCATCTTGGGGACAGCTTGGTGGGACCTCAACTCACCGTCCCCTGTTCAGCTGTGGATGCCCTTCTGACTGCCCTCACCCCTCACTTGGCTCTGGTTCCCCAGTGCCCCCAGCTGGGATGTTTCCCTGCTGGAGCCTTCTGCTAGGCTGGAGTGGGGTGATGTGGAGGGGGGACAGACAGCCAACGTGGCTGCACAGCGTCCTCCCCCTGGAGAGAGAAAGCCCCCAGCCAGGCCTGCTGCGGGTTAGATAAGGAGCGCAAGCCACTCAGCTTGTCCTCTTTTTTGTAATCTCCTCCTTCACCTCCACCCCTCCCTGCTACTGACTCCCCCACTTTTTTTTATATATCATCTTTATGGCTTTGGAATGATCTGGGCTGACACTGCGTTCACTTAGCCAAGGGCAGGTGGGGTCACAGGAGACAACTTACTCCTACGTGTATATATTCATGGGGGTCGATAAGGGAGCAGCCCTACCCCCTCCTCCCTAGCGGGGAAGAGAGAATAAGGAGACCGGCTGGAGGAGAGGTTGGGGACATGGTGACAACCAGTTCAGGGCAGAAAACAGATTTTGAGCGCCAGAAACCCTGCAGTGGCAGAGGCGAGCTCTCAGGGAGCTGTGGCCAAACCTCTGATGGGGAGAATCATTTAAGGTCGAAAGAAGCACTGATTGGCAAAGGAACTGAGTTTTTAAACTTATTATTTTCTTTTTTTCTTTCTCTTTCTTTCTTTCTTTCTTTCTCTCTCTCTCTTTCTTTCTTTCTTTCTTTTTCTTTCCCTCTCTCCCTCCCTCCCTCACTCCCTCCCTCCCTTCCTTCCTTCCTTTCTTTCCTTCCTTCCTTCCTTCTTTCCTTCCCTCCTTTCCCTTCTCCTTCTTCTTCTTCTTCTTCTTTTTTTTTTTTTTAAAGATGGAGTCTCTCTATGTTGCCCAGGCAGAACTCGAACTCCTGGGCTCAAGTGATCCTTCTGCCTTGGCCTCCAGACTAGCTCTGCCCAACTCGATGAACTGAATTTTATCTCTAAATATTCTTTTCTTCCTTCCCTGCTCCCTCGCTCCCTCCTTTCCTTCCCCCTCCCTCCCTCCCTCCCTCCCTCCCTTCCTCCCTCCCTCCCTCCCTTCCTTCCTTCCTTTCTTCTTTCCTTCCTTACTTCCCTCCCTCTCTCCTTCCTTCCTTACCTCTCTCCTCTCTCTCCTTCCTTCCTTCTCCCCTCCATCCCTCCTTCCTTCCTTCCTCTTCCTTCCTTCGCTCCCTCCCTCCCTTCCTCCCTCCCCCTCCCTCCCTCCTTTCCTTCCTTCCTTCCTTTCCTTCCTCCCCTTCCTCCCTCCTTCCTTCTTTCCCTTCTTCCTCCTTCCCTCCCTCAAACAGTAGACCTTGAGTTTCAGGACATGGTTTTAGTTGTTACCTGGTTCGAGCCTGGCTTTTGCAGGCTGTGTGACACTGGGTAAGTGGCTTCACCTCTCTGAGCCTCAGTTTCCCCATCTATGAAATGGAGACAGTAACAGAGCCCACTTCCAGCTGTATTATGAAAACTAGATGAAGAAATTAATGAAAGTGCTTGGCACATAGTAAGGGTGGAATCATTGCTGCCTATAATTTTTCTAAATTATTATTTATTGCATGCATCTCATGTACCAGTGGGGCACAGAGACGAATCGCACAGCCTGTGCCCCTAAAAGTGCTCACTGACATGACAGCTCTCATAAGCACCCCCAAGTTATGTTTTTAAAATAGTATTTTGTGTCTGGGCAGGAATACAGATATGTTCACAGTGCTCAAAAGAAAAGTGATACTGAACTTATGAAGCAGATAAATTAGGGGTGATTATTCTCATTACAAAAGGATACACTACAGGGATTCTTTAAGTGGTAAGTCCTCTATTACTGGAAGCATGGAAGCCTTAGCTGGAGCTCTCTCTGCCCTGGCTCCCCCACAGAGCAGTTAATAGTGGTGAAATGAGAGAGCCTGGCCTGAGACAGGAACTCCAAATTTGCACCTCATCACTGACTGGTCAGGCAGCCTGCGGCAGGCAGTGTCCCCTCTTGGACTCTCAGTTTCCCCAATGACTGGACGACTGGATGGGATTGTATCTCTGCAGTGTCCCCATCCCTGTCTGAGCCCAGATGACAGCTTTGCTACTGGCCTGTCTGCTTCCACTCCTCCTCCAATCCCTTCTCCATATCACAGCTGCAGGGATCTTCTAAAAGCCCAAATCAGTTTCCCCTACATAAAGCCCTCCAGTGGCTTCCCCTAACCCTCAGGACCTTACCCTCACTTCCAGCCCAGCTGATCTCATCTGTTCCCCTTTCCACCTTGCTCCTGCACCTCTAGCCACGCCAGTGCATTCCTACCCCAGGGCCTTTGCACTTGCTGGTCCTTCCCGGAAATTTGCCTCAGGCCCCTTTTCTTGTTACTAAGTTTCTAGTTGAAATGTCACCATCTTAGGATCCCCCATCTAATAAATATCTAGTACTCACTGGATCGTTTTTGTTTTATCTTTATTATCTTAATTGTACTTGGCACTGATATGATCATGTGTCTTTGCTTCTTTAATGTCTTTCGTCTACCAAGAATGCTATCCAAGGACAGAGACTGGGTCTGTCTTCACTGTTGGCTTCTCAGCCCCTTACATGGGAATTGGCACTTAGGAGGGGCTCAGCAGGTATGTGCTGAAGTCATCATTGGACTTCGATGTTTCAATATACTCATTTTAGGTGTGTTTAAGTTTTGTGCAAAGGAGTGAGTGATTGGTTTCCTAACTTTTGGAAAGTAAAGATGATGTGAATCCAGTCATATAGGACAGTCTCCTTGATGCACCTGCGGTCAGGCTGGTGCTGTCCTGGGTCGAAAGCAAAGGAGTGGACTCAGAACCAGCCCCGAGGGGACATGTTACCCCTGGGTGCAAATAGCATCAGGATATGGGGCTGCTCACCACAGATACCGTGATGGAAAAGGTCACCAGCAACTGGCCTGCATGGTTTCCACGTCTTGGCCACATGGTTCTTTACTTATTTTTATTTTCATTTATTTATTTTGAGACAGGTTCTCTCTCTGTCACCCAGGCTGGAGTGTAGTGACTCAATCATAGCTCACTGTGGCCTCAAACTCCTAGACTCAAGTGATCCTCCCACCTCAGCCTCCCAAGTAGATGGAACTACAGATATGTGCCATCACACTTAGCTAAGTTTTATTTTTATTTTAAAAATTATTATTATTATTATTATTATTGTATTTTTTTGTAGAGACAGGGTTTCACCATGTTGCCAGGCTGGTCTCAAACTCCTGGGCTTAAGGGATCCACCTGCCTCAGCCTCCCAAAGTGCTGGAGTTACAGGCGTGAGCCATCACTCCCAGCCTTTATTTTAATTTTTTTTATAGAGACAAGATCTCACAATGTTGCCCAAGCTGGTCTTGAACTCCTGGCCTCAAATGATCCTCCTGCTTCAGCCTCCTGAGTTGCTGGGATTACAGGCGTGAGCCGCTGCACCCAGCTTTAGTCAACCAAGACAGCAGCAATGCAAAACAAAATGAAGGCGCTCAGAGAGACACAGGGACATGCCGAGGAGCCCTGGAGGAAGGGGAGAATTATTCTGATGGGAGAGATCTGGAAGGACGAGGCTGGAGTGAGATGGAATGGTGGAACAGCAGGCAGGGGATTGGGCTTGCTGGTACCTGGTTCTGGGAGTGGGGGCTGGGTCTTTTCTTTCAGGTTCCTCTCGTTTGGAATTGATTCTGATGCTCCTAAAAGATGGTTCACCTGATCCCCTTGAAATGATCTACTGAAGTAGGTGCCAGAGGCGACCAATAGTTACCAAGAACTTACCATGTGCTGGACCTACATAAAATGTTTCACTTGTGCTGCTTGACTTAATCTTCACATTGGCTGATGCCAGCCAAGTGATGGTATCCTAGTTTCAGGGATTCGGAAACAGGCCCAGAGAGGTTGTGACTTTTCTAAGCACACACAGCAAATAAATGCTGAGGCTGGGATTTGAACTCAAGTCTGCCTGGTTTTGGAGCCAGTGCTTGCCGGAGACATCAAGATGCCTCCTGAATTCAAGAAGGGAGGAAGGGTGATGCTGGGTGCTGTGAGAGCAGGGATAAGATTTAGGAGCAGAAGGTACAATGAAGAGGGGGCCATAGGTGGGGTTTCAGAGGTGGAAGGGAAGAACATTCTGGTCCCAGAGAAGACTCCTGCCTCCAAGCTTCCGGCCCCACTCCACCCAGCCCTCTCTGCCCCTGGCCCGGAGCAGCCCCGGGTGGGGGACGTGGGGAGGAGAACTAAGCATCATGTAATTGCCCTGGCTCTTCTGTGAAATTTGTTTCGGGACACATTAGTTCCAGTGAATTTAGCTGAACTGCGGGGAGCCCTGAGAAATGATTTGCAATTAGCCGCAGCCCTACGGCCCCCCATTGGGATGCGAGGCTTGGGCACTGAGTGGGGAATGGCCAAGGGGGTGGAGCCGCCACCCAGTGCCTGTGGAAACGCCAGCAAGCAGGCGGGAGTGGCTGAACTGGTGCATTTCAGACCCGACGTCTCTCTGAGCCTGGCAGAGGCTGACAGGGGCTGAAGTAGAAGCATTTGACCCCCAAATTGTCAAGGCCAAGACTTAGCCAGGCCAGAGGGGCATTTGAAATGATCAAATCCAATTCTCCTGCTTTGCAGAGGGGATGCGGGAGGTGAGCATTGCACATGTTCGCCTCTGTGGGGATGGCTCCTGGAGCATCTCCTTGTGATCACTGTGCCGGGTACTTCTCTAATCATAAATCCTCCCCAACAGTTGGGGAGGCAGGGAGATGATGCCCATTTTGCAGGGAAGGAAATGGATGCCCAGAGAGATGAAGGGAATCTTGCCAGGTTAACTGGAATGTGGCAGGAGGAGGACTTGAACCCTGGCCTCTTGGACTCTCCATGTCGTTACAGCTGCTTCCTTTGATGGCCTCTAAGTGGAGGCAGAATGGCAGTCATTAGGGCCCTGAAGCCAGGCACACCTGGCACAAGTCTCAGCTCTACCACTTTCTGGCCTTGTCACCTTGCACAGGTCACTTCTGCTCTCTGAGACTGTTTCCTCATCTGAAAAATAAGAATACGCTACCCATATCATGGTGTATCTACTAGGATTAAATGAGAATATAAAATGTTATGGCAATGGGAAGAGCTCAATCAGTAACAGCCATTACTATTACTATCATTGATTGATTGATTGACTGATTGGAGACAGGGTCTCACCCTATCACCCAATCTAGAGAGCAGTGGTGCAATCATAGCTCATTGCAGCTTCAAACTCCTGGGCCCAAAGGATCTTCTTGCTTCAGTCTCCTGAGTAGCCAGGACCGTAGGTGTGCCCCACCATGCCTGGCTAATTTTTAAAACACTATTTTGTAGAGATGGGGTCTCGCTATGTTGCCCAGGCTGGTCTCTAACTCCTGGCCTCTAGCGATCCTCCTGCTTCTGCCTCCTTAATTGCTGGGATTACAGGCTGGGATTACACCATGCCCACCCATTATTGGTATTGTTATTATTGCATCCTGATCAAACTTGTCTGTAGAGGAGGGAAGGGACTGGAGAAAGATCCCATGTTCCCAGTAGGTGGCTGCTTGCCCACATACATAGCCTTCCCAGCTCAGTTAGTCCCCTCTGTCCTAGTCATCGGGTGGGCATGGAGATGATCAAGACACAGTCCTGGCCTCACACAAATGCTTCTGGAGTGAGCTGAGCAGTTGGAGCCATGGGTCTTCATGGCACACAGAGGTCTCGTGGAATGGGTAGTTAGGGAGGGCACGTGAGGGGAGGTGACTTTGTCCCAGTATTGTCCCTGTCATATTGGTGGATCTCCGTTGTACAACCCCAGGGGGCGCCCTTCACATTGTGTTTGATGTCAAGCAACACAGTGGCTGGGATTTTGATAAAAATGGCAGACACTCGCCATATGCCAGACACTATTCTAAGCACCTTACAAATTTTATTAGCTAATTTACTCCTCACAGTAATATTACCAGGTAGGCCCTATTATAATTCTACTTTTCAATGAGGAAGAAAATAAAGCAAAGAAGTCTTTTGTGCCTTCCTTCTCCCTGGTCACACAGCAAAAGGCATTGCTGAGACTCGACCCAGGCTAGCTGGTTCTAGAACCACCCTAATCACTACACTACTCTGCCTGCTTCCCCAGGGCCCTTTTTCCCTCCTGCTGGTCACTTGCCATACTTTGTCCTCCCCATGAATAAAGGAGGCAGGACAAGAATGTGAATCTGGGCCTGGCGCGGTGGCTCTCGCCTGTAATCCCAACACTTTGAGAGGCCAAGGTAGGTGGATCACTTGAGGTCAGGAGTTTGAGACCAGCCAACCAATGTGGTGAAGCCCCATCTCTACTAAATAGAAAAAATAGCCAAGCATAGTGGTGGGCGACTGAAATCTCAGCTACTCAGGAGGCTGAGGCAGGAGAATCATTTGAACCCGGGAGGCGGGGGTTGCAGTAAGCCCAGACTGCACCACTGTACTCCAGCCTGGGCAACAAAGCGAGACTCTGTCTCAAAAAAAAAAAAAAAAAAAAAAAAAAGAATGTCAATCTGGTGCCCCAGGTAAGACCCTCAGGGGCTTTGCCCAAGGTCTCACACATGCCCTGAGAATGCCAGGTAATGACTCAAGATTGGCAGTGACCCCATGCTGGGGTCTGATCTGAAAGCCAGCTTGCTTCCTGTATGGCATGAGGATGTGATCAGCCATTTAGCTAAGGGGATCCAGGGCCCCACAGCTGCTCAGGGATTCTCCAGAGAAGAGGAAGAAGAGGAGGCAGAGAAAGAGGTGGCTATTTTATGTCAGCAGTCACCCTGCTGGCTGCTGGTGCAGTGCCGGGCACATAATAGGCCTTCAGTAAAGTGAACTTGGGAATCTTGGAGAAATAAATCATTTCCTCCTTAGCCTGACATCTCAGAGATTTGTCCAGCCTTAGATTGTAGCAGGGATAGGAAATTCCTGATTTCAAAGCAGGAGTGAAAGAAGAAAGCTAGTATGTGGTTAAGAGTTTATGTGTGCCGGGCTCAGTGGCTCATGCCTGTAATCCCAGCTCTTTGGAAGGCCGAGGCAGGTGGACCACTTGAGGCTAGGAGTTTGAGACCAGCCTGACCAACATGGTGAAATCCCGTCTCTACTAAAAATACAAAAATTAGCTGGGCATGGTGGTACGCACCTGTAGTCCCAGCTACTCGGGAGGCTGAGGCAAGAGAGTCGCTTGAATCCAGGAGGTGGAGGTTGCAGTGAGCTGAGATTGTGCCACCGCACTCCAGCCTGGGTGACAGAGAAAGACTGTCTCAAAGAAAAAAAAAAAAGTTTATGTGTCACTCAGTTCAAGAAGAAAGAGCCAGACAGATGAGTCTTCATGGCACGCAGAGGTCTCTGTGGGCTCAGGTGGTCAGGGAGGGCTTCTAGGAGAAGGTGGCCTTGATCTGGAATTGTCTCTGTTATGGTGGAGGGCTTCACGTTGCACAACTCCATGGGGCTTTCACCTCCCTCCATGGAGGCCAGAGAGGTAGGTCTCATCTTTCTCAGGTCTACAGATGAGGAAACTGAGGACCAATTGCCCAATGTCATGTAGCTAAAATGTAGGGTGACCAGCCCTCCTGACTTGCCTGGGGCTGTCTGGGTTTAGCACTGAAATTCCCACATCCTAGGAAATCCTTCAGTCCCTGGTAAACTGGGGTGGTTGTTCACCTCATTTTTAGGGACAGGGCTGGGATTTGAACCCAAGACTGGCCGACCCCCGCATCCCCTTGTCCCTCTGCACCATCCTGTTCTTTTTGAGTTCGCTCCCTGTTCCTCTTCTGAATTTATCAGCTCTAGCTCCCTCGGTCCCCGGAGAACTGCCCTGTCCCACGCCTTCTGCGCATCTCCCCAGCGCCCGGGGCTGTGCTTTCTCTCCCTCCAGTGCCTTATCTTCCCTTGTCTTCTTGTGGAAGAAGAGATAAAAGTAATTCTTATGGCCGCTTCACCACTGGCGACGGCCAGCCCCGTCCCCCTCCTGCTGCATTTCCCTGGTCCGGCCAGATAAAGGGTTAGGCCTAAGCACATGTCATTTTCTTTGTGTGAAATCAATATTCAGCAAAGTTTATCTGCCCGACAAAGCAGGAAGTGCTAATTTCATCCGCGTCAATTATTTTGATGAATGTTCATAATGCCCGGGGTGTGAGCAGAAGATAAAAGAATTACTGGAATAACGCATACGTACTCCTTGCACACACACACACACGCTCGCCCACAAGTTCACACTGGGGCACACACAGGCCTGGCCAGGGGAAGGTGTTAACTGACAGCTACCCTGTCCTCCCCAGCTGCTGATGGTTCAAAACATCTCCGAAAGAGGGATCAGGAGAGGGGATTTGTGTGAGAGTGTTATCAGTCCTTGATTTTTAGGATAGAACAGAGGTTCTCAACTAGTGGGTGATTTTGACCCCCAGGGGACTTTTGGCAATGTCTGGAGCCATTTTTCATTGAGGAGGGGAGAGGCTACTGGCATCTGGTGGGTAGAGGCCAGGGTTGCTGCTAAACATCGTGTAGTGCCCAGCACAGCCTGAAAACAAAGAATTCTCTAGCCCACACTTCAGCACTGTTGAGGCTAAGCTATATTAGAATGGAGTTTTAAAAAATTTTACTTTTAAAGCATTTCTCTGTAAATACATGTTTCTAATTTCTAGCAGTACTGGCAAGAAAATATCTGTGGGGTTGCCCATATAGTTCTAAGATAGGATGAAGAAACAAGAAATCAGATGCTAAATACAAGTAGACAAATATTTTTACTTAGGTAATTCCACCTCCTGGTGATTCCCTGTGACATTTAAAAAGATATGGTAGAATAAAGACAAATCTGAGTTTTAAAAATTGGCCTGGTAGAAATTCTCACGGGCTATAAGCCATGGGCCAAGCCATAGTCAACAGAATAGGAATGCTAGGAATGAATTCTGGAGGGTCTGAGAGTCTCTCTTGGATGTGTGTGTGTGGGGCTCTGCAGGTGAGGGGGCCCTTGGTCTGCCCCTGGGATCCTGCCACGTGTGAGTGGAGGCAAACATCATCCCACACGTATTTGTCATTGCAGGACATGTACACAGACCGGAGGACCCTTGCCTTCTACTTAGAAGCAGCTAAATTTGACTGTCTTGTCGGACAGCATGTCTTAAACTGTAACATGCTCACAGATCACCTGGAAATCTTATCTAAAGGCAAAGTCTGATTCAGCAGGTCTGGGGTGGGGTCAGAGATGCTGCATTTTTGACCAGTTTAGTGCAAGAAGCCAGATACTTTTTCTATGAGTCTGGCCTAAACTACGTGTCATAGATGAGGTGCTACAGGCTATGTGGTGCTGGGATTTTTCTGCCTTCCTTCATGTCAGCCTCCAGAACCTGTGAAAAACTCCTCACCTTCTAACAAAAGTCAGCAGCACATACAAATATATATATTTTTAAACAAATATATCTGAAGATGCCCCTTCTAGGATGAAATGCTGCATGTCGATCACATAATATATGATGTTGTGAGCAGATGTCATGATATAATATGATAAAATATTATGAGCAGATGATATGCTATTTATTATAAGCAGGTGATATATGATGCCATATTACGATTATGTATGATGATGTATTGTGTATCCTGGCATATGCGGGAGATTATGTATTCACATGCTCTGGCACAAAGAGTCTGATTTAAGAACTTCCTTCAACTCACCTACCTCTGGCTCTGCCAATCAAAGTCTGTCTGCTGAGTGGGACAGAGGATCAAAACTCGTCAATCCTTAGGACTAAGCCATGTGTGGATTTGAGATTTCTGGGGATTTTAGGCCCATGGGCCATGAATTCTGAATATTCTGCAACCTGCTCAGGGCTTTGGGTCTGCAAGAGCTGGTTCTCAGATCCATTTGTAGCATGAGTAATATTAAGAATAAAATTTCTGCAAGCCAATGGCCGGTCCAAGGCATGTAAAGAAAAAGTTGGATATACTCATGATCTTGAAACTAAATTACAACAAGCAAAAATGGAATCAAGAGGGAATATCTGAAAGTAATAACAGGAACCCTTTAGAGTTCATTTCATCAAAGCAACCGTCAGGTGAATACCAATGCAAATACTCTGTAGATAAACAATCACTCCTTGCCAATTTGGAGGGAAGGAGAGAGCAAAGAGGAGTTTGAATGAATAGCAGGTCTGAAAACTAAATATCCTCCAATAAAAAAAAATCCATTTCCTGCACATCAAATTCTAAGGTCTTGCATTTTTAAATGCAGAGGTAAAATTCACTGGTAATTAACAATTGCAGAGGCAATAAGAGGCAGCGCCTTGGGGTGCAGACTCTGGAGGTAGCCGGCCTAGGTTCAAGTCCAGGTTCTACCATTTCCTGGCTGGGTGACCTCAGGCAGGTTGCAGAACGCTTTGTGCCTCTATTTGCATGCCTGTAAAATGGGCATAATGGCAACTCTTTTCTCATGAAGTAGTTATGGGGATTTAAGAGACACAAAGTGCTTGGGGCAGTGCCTGGCATACAGGAAGCATTCAGCAAATGCCTAATTTTTATGTTATTACCAATGAACTTATCTACCCAGCAATTAAAGTGCTGCACTCTGTAGACAGTTGCTCTTCTGAAGAAGCTGAAATGCGCTCCCTGAAATCTAGCTTCAACATCAAAAGTGTGCCCAGCGCACTGCTGTTGTCAGTGGAGTAGAGGTGGACCTTCCCCCAGTGAAAGTGGTATTATTGTCAACGGTCAACTGGATGGAGGCTTTGGTGACTTCAGGGTCAATGAAACACTGAAAATGTGTGTTGACAATTACTTGACATTAATTACACTCCCCATTCATGAAGTCCCTATTAAAAAGAAAATAATAACCCAAGACCTAGATTCATAAGCTTAGGAGAAAGGGCTCCCTTACTGATTCTCACTAAAGTGGATATGGCTATCTTTGATGACCCAAAAGAGTGGTCTCTTTTCATCCCCAAGCTCTCTTCCCACCTCTTTCCACTTCCCCTGAGGCTCAACCCCATAGGTGGCTTGTTTTTCATCTAAAGCAGGATTGCTCAACTTGGAACCATTGGTATTTTGGGTCAAGTGATTCTTGTCATAGACATGCTGTCCTGTGCATTTTAGGATGTTTAGCAGCATCTCTGAACTCTACCCACTAGATGCCAGGAGTGTCATCTCCTGAGTTGTGATACCCAAAACTGTCACCAGACATTATCAAATGCTCCCTGGGGAGGCAAAACCATTCCCAGTTGAGAACCACTGATCTAAAGACTCCCAAGGTCCTCAGGGTGCCTGCCTACCATCTTTATGGGGACCAACTGTACCCTTTGTTTACAGGCTGAGGCAGCTAGCTTTCCCAAATGCTATTCAAAAGAGAGGCAGATTCATAGGCTAGGATGTCACCCAAGCAATTGGAATAGGAGGCTCTTCACACAGCACTCTCAGTCTTTGATGAGTCAACTAGATGGTAAAGGAAACAGAGAGGATCTGAATAAGGCAATTAATAAAGGTAAATGAAGAGAGGCAGAAGGAGAAAGTGTGGTGGAGAGCAGGTGGATTTTGGAGACAGACCTCTTGGGCTGAAATCCTGGCTGTATAAACCTTGTTATTTAAGGTTTCCAGGCCTGAGTTTCCCTATTCATATTGTGAGGATACAGGTGTCAGTGAGTTCTCTGGAGATAAGTGAGATGATGTCTGTAAATTTTATGCTGTAGTGTCTGGTCCTTCTCAAGTATTCAATACTAAGAAGCTATTGTTACTAGCTTTATCAATACACACGCATACCTCTATATCCTACAGACATTTGTGATAATGTAATTGTTTATGTAGTTTTTATTTTATGCCTGTCTTTCCACTAGAACATAAGCACATGAAGGCAGGAGCCAGGGTGGACTTTTCCACTGCGGTATCCCTAGTCCTAGCAAATAGTTGGTGCTCTGTGTTTGCCGAATGCTGGATACACTTTCAGATGTGCCCTATACCCTAAGGGAAGTCTGATTCTGCAAGTAGTTGAGTTTCTACTCCTATGTCAGGGCAGTTAGCTGGAGGTATCTACAGTGGAAACACCATCAGTCACCCTTGTGAGCATACCCTATCTGCCAGACTCTGTACTTAGTACTCATATTGGTTATTTATTGCTGTGTAAAAAATTACTGCAAGCTTACTGGCTTATATCGACACATATGTATTATCTCACAGTTCTGCAGGTCAGAGGTCTGAGCATGGCTTAGCTGGGCCAGGGTCTCCCACAAGTCTGCAATCAAGGTGCCAGTGGGTGCTGAGATCTCATCTGGAGGCTCAACTGGGGAAAGATCTTCCAAGCTCACATGGTTGTTGGCAGGATCCGATTCCTCATGGGCTGTTGGACTAAGGTTCCTCAGGGGTGCTGCCCTCTGTTCCTTGCCATGTGGGCCTCTCCACAGGACATCATACATCATCAAAGCCCATGAGAGAGACACTCAGCTAGGAGGACAGAAGTTACAATCATGGAAATGATATCCCATCACTTTTTTTGTATTCTATTGGTTTGAAGTGAGTCCCAGGTCTTGCCCCCACTCGGCGGGGAGTTGTGGGGGGAACATTACACAATGGTGTGGATAGTAGGAGGTGGGAGCACTGGAGGATGTCTTAGAGCAGGGCTGTCCAATCTTTTGGCTTCCCTGGGCCACACTGGAAGAAGAAGAATTATCTTGGACCACACATAAAATACATGAACACTAGCGATAGCTGATGAGCTAAAAAAAAAATTGCAAAAAAATCTCATAATGTTTTAAGAAACTTTACAAATTTGTGTTGGGCTGCCTTCAAAGCCATCCTGGGCCACATGTGGCCTATGAGCCATGGGTTGGACAAGCTTGTCTTAGGGTCTGGCTACCATAGTCCCTTATAAATATTACCTTGTTAAATCCTCACCACAACCCCATGGGACAGATTTTTTTTTTTTTTTTTTTTTTTTTTTTGAGATGGAGTCTCGCTCTGTCACCCAGGCTGGAGTGCAATGTGCAATCTCAGCTCACTGCAACCTCCACCTCCCAGGTTCAAGTGATTCTCCTGCCTCAGCCTCCTGAGTAGCTGGGATTGCAGGCATGCACCACTATGCCCAGCTAATTTTTGTATTTTTAGTAGAGATGAGGTTTCACCATGTTGGCCTGGCTGGTCTTGAACTCCTGACCTCAAGTGATCTGCCTGCCTTGGACTCGAAAAGTGCTGGGATTAAAAGTGTGAGTCACTGCCCCTGGCCTTGGACAGGTCTTATTCCCATTTTACAGATATGGAAAAGAGGAAAGTCATGGGAGTCACAATGACATTGTGATTCAGTCAACAATGACCAAAGAAGACAGTGTTGTCACTGTGGTACCTGTGGTATTGGACAGAGTCCACATTGCTGTGGCCACTCCAATGTGCTGTGACTTTCAGCTTAATCCAACTTGGGGTGTTATATGACTGAGTTCCTACAGAATACCATAGGCTCCAGAAGATAAAAAGCTTGAAGGATGCAGTTAGTTTAAGCATGGCCGAAACTGGGAGTTCAGGTCCCCTTTGAGAGGAGCTTGTCTCTGTCTACTCCACGGGATGCCTGGTAGAGTTGGGACATCTAAGATGTCATCACCACTCACACGGCACCTCAGCAAGGATGGTTCTCGTGGCAGGGTTGGCTGCAACTCTTTGATTGGGGTCACATGTCTGGGGACTCAGTTCTTGCCCTTGGCTAAATTTCTTGGTCTTCCTCTATGACATCTCAGGTTCTCTTTCTCCCCACATAACCTGTCCATATAGTCTTTCTAGCAATGTGGCCAGACTTCTTACAAAACAGCTCCAAGAGGGAACATTGCAAATGGCAAAGAAGGAAGCTGGAGATCTCTGAAGGCCAACCTTGGAAGTCACACAGCATCACTTCTAGCACATTTTGTTGGCTAAAGTGAGTCATGGGGCCAGCTCAGATTCTATGTAGGAGGGAACTGGACAAATGCATGGCTACCAGGATACCTGGCTCACGGGGGACTGTGTAGGAAGAGTTAATGTAGCAGGTCTGATTATAGGGCTGGTCCATGGCTGGTATCTGGGAACTTGGCTGTTGAAATGTTCCCTATGCTACAAGGTTGTTTTGCCAAGCTGCAGGCACCAACACCAGCTTTCTTTCTGAGAATCTGGAATTTTGAGCCTTGTGGCTGTCTATGTGATGAACCCCCAGTAAAAACATGAGCTTTGAGTCTCAGATGGACTTCTCTGGGCAGAAACATTGCACGTGTGTTGCCTCATCTTGCTACTAGGTAAAGGAGCTCTCTCAACGTCCATTCCTGGGGAGGGAGGGAAAGAGCATCCGAAGCCTGAGTGTGGAGCCCTCCAGATGTTACCTGATGTGTCTTTCTTGCTTGCTGATCCTGCCACTGTAATAAACTACAGATGTGAATATAACAACCTCCATGAGTCCTAGCAAGTCACTGAATGGGTGGATGATCTCAGAGATCCTTGAAACAGGGACCATCTCTCAGAAACAAGCTACCACAAATGGGTGCTACCAAGGCCCATAATGGGAATCAGGATTCCCTTTGGAGGCCAGATGCCAACACCAGGTACTGCCTTACGTCTCTGACCTATCCCACCCAGCTTCCTGGAAAATGAGAGTCTAAGAAGTTTGATGAAAAGGAAGAATATGAGTACTTCTGGATACTCCCCCATAGGGGGCATTCTGCCTACACATGGTTGAGGGCAGCATCTTTACGAAGGTGATACCAAAACTTGAGTTGCCTCCAACCCCTGCAATCTAATCACAGTGCAGTTGGTCATGGTAGTATTATTGACATGAGCAAAAAATAGAAAACAGCCTAATGTCCAACAGTAGAAGGCTGGTTAAGTAAATTACGGCGCATCCGTCAGATCTAGTCACTGAAGTGAGGTTTTTGGAGAGTTAATGGCAGGGATGTGCTTATGATATACTATTAAGTTAAAAAAAGATTAAATAATTGCTTAAGTGTGATATTATCACCATGGATCTCGCTTCATGTTGTTCTAATTAATTAATTAATTAGTTAATTATAATAGCCTCTTTCCTACCAGGCTGTGAGCTCTTTCAGGTGGAGATTTTGATTTGCATTTTGTGTTAATGGCAAACATTTTATTGGGCACTCACTATGTGGGTTGCAGGTACTCTGTTAAGTATTTTACATGGTTTAATCCTCATAACAGCTGTGGTAGAGTGACTGCATCAATGGCCCCATTCCCTGTATCCCCCTACTTTGCAATGTGACTTTGTAATTCCTCCCCTCAAGGGTTGGAGTTGGTTTCTCTTCCCCTGGAGGCTGAGCTGGCCTTGTGACTTGTTTTGACCAATAGAATGAGGCAGAAATGATGACATGCTAGTTCTGAGCCCGGACCTCACAAGAGACCATCTGCACTTCTGCTCTCTCTTGGGGCCCTGTCTCTGAAATGAGGACAAGCCTGGGCTAGCCTCCTGGAAAATGAGAGACCATGTGGAGAAGAACAGTCATTCCAGCTGAGTAAGCCCCCAACCAAGCCACCAGCTGATTTTAGAACTGCTCAACTGACAGTAGACTTAAGGACCATGATACATAGTGATTGTTGTAAGCCACTGAGTTTTTCTCTTTTTTGCGGGGGGTGGGGGGCAGGGAGGGGATGTTGGGGTTTGTTACACAGCAATAGCTAACTGATACAATAGCCCTAAGGAGGTAGGTTCTGCTATCCACATACCAATCTTATGAATGAGGAAGGTTTCAGAGGCATTAAATAACTTGCCTAAGGTCATGAAGTTAATTAATGCTGGAGGGAGGATTTAAGCTCATGCAGGCCAACTCCAAAGTCCTAGCTCTTACCTTCTACACATACTGTGTCTGTATTTCCATGACAGCACAGGACTTGGCATGTAGTAGGTGCTCAGTTATTGTTACTTGAATGAATGTTTTACTATTCATTCTAAATTTTAAGCAGATCTTTACCAAAGCATTAACAATGGAAAGCACTGAGTGGAGGAATCATGGATTTAAGAAAAATTCACCACTTTGGGAGGCCGAGGCGGGTGGATCACGAGGTCAGGAGATCGAGACCATCCTGGCTAACACGGTGAAACCCCGTCTCTACTAAAAATACTAAAAATTAGCCGGGCGTGGTGGCGGGCGCCTGTAGTCCCAGCTACTCGGGAGGCTGAGGCAGGAGAATGGCGTGAACCCAGGAGGCGGAGCTTGCAGTGAGCGGAGATCGCGCCACTGCACTCCAGCCTGGGCGACAGAGCGAGACTCCGTCTCAAAAAAAAAAAAAAAAAGAAAAATTCACTTATTTATATATTTGCTTTAAAAGGAAAACCCACAAAAGTATTATTTACAAAAAAAAAAATACACAGAGATCAGAAGAGTGGAGGACACAGCTGGTCTTGGGAAGGTCCAGAACTGATCATTTCTTCTACAATGTTGTCAAAGCCAGGTGGCAAGTCTTACCATTCTAAAGTCTTCCCAGTGCTCTGTTGGTCTCATGCAAAGGCCAGATTCCCACCCCAGCCTCTCAAATTCTCTGTTTGAGGGAGCAGAAGCCAGCACTCTATTTCCTCACAGATCCAAGAGCATCCTGAGAAATCCAAACACCAGGGCGTTTTCCTATTAGTTTTTGTTGCTCTATTTTTTCAAATAAGGGAATAACAAATGTCATATAGATTACACAATTTAGTACAAAATGTAGTTTAGCCGCAAAACAACAGCTGACAAAAAGAAAAAGAAACTCAGCAGTCTACTGAAGAACAATTTCATTTAGCAGATAATTTAGAATCACTAAGAATTAGTTTTCTTACAATCAAGAAATGCTAACAGTATTTCAAGGATCTTATTGCTGTTACTAACTGGGAAAGTCTTTGCATAATTAGCAATGTGGCTCTTTGCAAGAGCAACATGTCCCTTTTATGTGGAAAGATGGGATTGAATTATCTGTGGTGTCTTGTGCATGTTTATGTAGGCTTTTATAAGTGTCACCACTGATACATTCCTGGACTTCAGCCAGATCATGTAATGTTTGGCAGGCATTTGGTGTGGGCAGGAAGGAAGAAGTTTGGTGAATGGCTGGAATTAATTCCGCAATTCTTGGTATTGGCAAGGGAGGTCTGAGTCCTTAGTTTCCCGACTGAGACTCATGTCTGGACAATGGACTCATGTCTGAATCATGATCTGGGTAGGAGTTGAAGTTCTAGGGGCAGAGGAAGGTTAATGGCTTTATTGGGTCCAGAACTGATTATTCAGCAATAGTGTGAGGTGCAGGCATCAATTTAGGAGATAGTCTAAATTCTTCCTCTTGTATGCAGCCTTTGGGAAAGGACTTACTGGATTGTTTTAGTCAGTAGAGGCTAGGTCATGCTGCATAACAAACAGTCCAAAAAAAAATCTCATGGTTTAAAACAAAGAGAGTTAGTTTCTTGCTCAACTCACTTGTCCAGTGCAAATCAGTAGGTGCACCACTACTCACTGAAGTTACTCAGGAACCCAGCTAGAGGAGCAGTCACTATTTTTAGGACACTGCTATCTCAACATATGTTTCCATAATCCATGTAGCAGAGAAAAAGAGTGCTGGAGAATCAAGTACAAGCAATTAAATGTTTGACCAAGAAGCAACACAATTACTCTTGTTCAAATTTAATTTGGCCAAACAGTCACATCACCACATCTAATTTCAAGGGAAAGAAGACTTGTAACCCACTTGTACCTGGAAGTAGAGACCTAGCTATTGATGAACATTAATGATGTATACTTCATGCAATAAGAGATGTTTGGGGTCTGAGAAATTGGGTGACCAGGAGTGGCTACCTCTAGATATGAATCTTATTAGTTATTAGCAGCAGCATTTCCACCACTTATTATTTTTGTACCTCTTTATATTCTACAAAGGGTATCCACAGCTTACTTCATCCCTTCAGTAATAGTAACTGACATATATTTTTAAACCAGTAACAAGGTAGCTACCAGGCACTTTACATATGTTGTCTCACCTAATTCTATGAGCACTGTATTACTATAAATCCCCGTTTTACAGACAGAGCAACTGAGGCTCAGAGAGGTTAAGTGACTTGCCCAGCGTTACACAGCAGTAAGCAGCCATGCCTCCAATTCTAGCTGTGCTTTTCTCTTACGGAAGGAACAAAAAGGGTTGACAAGTCCGAGATGGTTGATTATGTGAAACTAGTCACTTAAGTTAGCCAGAAAACCTCCTCTTTGAATGATTAAGTAGACTCAGTGATCGTTTTAGGCAAAATCTGTGATTTCCAAATTATCTATTTTCTCCCCTTCCACCAGATGTATCTTGATCTGTCTTGAAGGCAGGCATCAATGAACAGAGCAGGGGTGGGTTGGTTTGCGGGGTGCAGTGTGGAGGGGAGGGGAAAGAGGCTTTGCAATGGTGCTGAGCAGTGGCAGTCTCAGGGGCGCAATCAGCAAGTGTCCAGAGGTGGGAGGGGGCTTCTTAGCAAGCTTAGCGTGATCAGAGGTGATGCCCCATCTGTCTCATTGGAGCCTCAGGCCATCTGTTTTCCTGCTGTCTCCAGGGGCTGCTGACCTGACCCCTTTCACCAGCATTTAAAGGAAGAAGTTTTGAAACATGCTTGTGCCAATGAGCCCCCCAAAACCGTGAATCAGAAGGAAACATTTTAGAGCAGCATTGTTCGATAGAACTTTCTGCAACCATGGAAATGTGCTTCTGCACTGTCCCAATACGGAAGGCAATTGCTACATGTCTTGAAATGTGGTTAGTGGGAATGAAGAACTGGGTTTGTCATATTATTAAATTTACATTAACTTAAACATAAATAGGCACATGTGGCTGTGGCTACCTTATTAGATAGTGTAAGTTTAGGAAGCACTTCCTAAAGAAGACACACCTTTACGTAATTCACAGACAACAATTTTTTTGTTTGTTTGTTTTGTTTTTCTGAGACGGAGTCTCGCTCTGCAGCCCAGGCTGGAGTGCAGTGGCGTGATCTTGGCTCACTGCAATCTCTGCCTCCCGGGTTCAAGTGATTCTCCTGCCTCAGCCTCCCAAGTAGCTGAGATTACAGGTGTGTGCCACCACGCCCAGTTAATTTTTTGTATTTTTAATAAAAATGAAGTTTTGCCATGTTGGCCAGGCTGGTCTTGAACTCCTGACCTCAAGTGAGCCACCTGCCTCGGCCTCCCAAAGTGCTGGGATTACAGGCATGATCCACTGTGCCTGGCCGGACAACAGTTTTAAATAACCTACAATTACATGATGAGAAGTTATTCTTTCTGTTGTCTTCCTCCAACTTTGGGATTCCAGCCAGGAGGAAGTCTTCTTTGCTGCTGATAGGTCTTTAACACTTTTCAACAATTGCTCACCTCCCTTTTCAACAAAGAGGGCAAAAGCAGGCCTGGGGCCTTCCACAGATAAATGCATTTGGCTTACATTTAATAGCATCGTTTTGTTATTTTTACTTGTATTTATTTGTATGGTTACCACCAATTTGTGGCAAGAGAAACAGATTTTCCATTTATGGTAGTGATACAGAGTTTCATTTTAAAATAAAAATTTAAAAGTAGAAAAAATGAATTCACTTAAATAAAAATATTGAATTGGTGGGACAGTGAACATATGGAATATAGATATGAAATGGATTGTGATGGTGGTATACTAACGGATAGGTTTCTTCCTCAGCCAATGTTATTTTTTAAAAATAAAGTTTGTATTTTGGAATAACTTTAGATTTACAGAAAAGTTGGAAAGCTAGTACAGAGACTTCTCATATACCCTTGGTCCAGATCTTTGCTAAAGTGACCATCTTACATAAGCCTGGCATATTTGTTGAAACTGAGAAATTAACACTGATGCAACACCATGAACTAAACTCTAGACTTTATTTGGATTTCACTGGTATTTCCACTCATGCCCTTTTTCTGTACCAGGATCCATTCCAGGGTACCACAATGCATGATCTAAGCCAATCTCTTCCCACCTTTCATCTGTCAGGATGCCAGGCTTATCTGGAAGAAGATGCTGGAACCAGCCCAGAAACTTCCCAGAATAGTCCTGCAGCCCCAATCTGAACATTCTTACAGCGGATTTCATGGCACAACACAGGTTCATGACCCCGAATCCTGCAAATGAAAACACTTGCCTTTGTTTTTCACCCCTAGGTTACAACTTGGCATGCTATCTACCATTTTGACTTGGGGTCGTTAGCTTGGTTTACTCTTCTTTTTTTTTTCTTTGGGAGCCATTGATTTCATGGGTCCCAAGAATAAAACTTCATAATTATCCTTCTTGTATTTCACTTCAGTAGATTCAGCTGAAAGACTTGCAGGAGAACCCTAGGAGCCTTTTGGTTTCAGTGAGGGGGAGAGTTCTGTGGGGAGTGGTGAGGAAGCTTTTCAGGGAGGAATTAGAAGAGAGAAGCTAAGAGAGTTTTCCCTGGAAGTGCGGGAGAGTCTTATGATGTATCATAAGTATTCCATATTACTTATTATATTATACAGTATTCCATCCCCACCTGATGGTCATCATATTATACAGTATTCCATCCCCACC
This sequence comes from Gorilla gorilla gorilla, assembly GCF_029281585.2. NCBI lineage: Eukaryota > Metazoa > Chordata > Mammalia > Primates > Hominidae > Gorilla > Gorilla gorilla. The sequence continues at coordinate 129,057,453 of NC_073234.2, forward strand.
TGATGATCATCATAAAATCTCTGCTTGCATACCACCAGCAACGGGGAGGTCACTCCCTCCCAAGGCAACTCTTCTCATTTTTGAACAGCTCTGAATTGGACTCACAGATTTTCCCCATTTCTCTGTGTCATGAACTTGTTGGTTCTCTTCCATGTGACAGACTTTTCTCTCTTTCAAGGCCAATATACATTCTCCAAGAGAATTTCATTTCTAAGTAAAGCTGCTCTTCCCAGAACAATTTCAAATTTATAATCCAGGATAAAACAGGATATTTTGAGTGTGGGGCTGACCAGTTCAGAGTAGAGCAGTAGTTTTAAATTGAGGGAGATTTTACCCCCAGGCAACATTTGGCACTATCTGGAGACATTCATTTTTGATTATCACTGTGTGTGTGTGTGTGCACGCGTGCGTGCGCTACTGGCATCGGTGGGTAGAGGCCAGGGATACTCCTCCACATCCTATAATGGTCAGATGCCCCCTACAACAAAGAATCATTGTGCTTGAAATGGCAATAGTGCCAAGGTTGGGAATCCTGGAGTAGAGAATTCCAGTCTCTTTCTCTCTCTTTTTTTGAGACAGGGTCTTGCTCTGTTGCTCAGGCTGGAGTGCAGTGGTGCAAACCATGGCTCACGGCAACCTCTACCTTCTGGGCTCAAGTGATCCTCCTGCCTCAGCCCCCTGAGAAGCTGGGACCACAGGCAAGCACCACCACACTCGGCTAATTTTTTTTTTTGTAGAGATGGAGTTTCATCATGTTGCCCAGGCTGATCTTGAACTTCTGGACTCAAGCGATCTGCCTGCCTTGGCCTCCCAAAGTGCTGGGATTACAGGCTTGAGCCACTACGCCCAGCCTCCAGTCTCTTCTTTTATGACTCCATTAAAGCAGCCAAGGATGGGATTAGCCTTGCAGTCAGGCACATCACTCTGTTGATTTGGAGTAAGTACACTCCAAAAATCTTTTGGTCTTTGTCTGCCATAGGCTAGGACTATGAAACATCTTCTCCACCCCGAACCTGAGTAAGTCTAAGGGAGCAGAGAGTCTTGCTCAAGGTCTGAAATAGTCTCCAAATGTGTCTGTGCACTCTGCTCCATCTCTACTGTCAACCCCCAACAAGAGCCACCATCTCTGCCCTGAGTTACTAGAATATTGCCCACGCAAATGACTACATAGCACTTAATAATAACACGTGCCCATATGCCCTAGTTGTTTACATATATGGACTATTTTAAGCTTCATAATGGCCCTAGGAGATGGGTATGATTGTCATTTTGTCCATCTTTTAGATGAGGAAACTGAGTCCCCAGGTGGCCAGGTAACTTGCCTGAGGTCATGCTAATGGGAGTTGGAGAAGTGGGGTCTTCCATGCCAGGCCATCTGGCCCCCCAAGTCTGTGCTCCTGACGCCCCGCCAAGCACATGGCCTCTTCTTTCCTCTGCAGTGGGAACTGTGATGAGGAGCTTTGTCCAACTGGAAGTGCAGAAGTCACCACTGGAGGGTTTTATGCAGGGGAGTGACGTAAACAGGATCCCATTTGCATTTTTACAAGGTCACACAGGTGCTGGTAGAGAATGGGTTACTTAAGTTAGCTGGAAAACCTCCGATTTGAATGATCAATAGACTCAGTGATTGCTTTGGGCAAAATCTATGATTTCCAAGTTCTCTTTATTTTCCCACTTGGCTCTGCAGCCTGACCTCCTGAGGCCTCCCCTTGGCACCCACGCCCTATCATACTTCTCACACACATCCGGCACCCCTTCTCCTTCAGGTCTTTGCTCTGGCTGGCACCTCCTCCTGGAAAGCCTTAGGGTTCCAGGTCGGGGACACCTCCTCAGGGATGCCCACCCTGATTACGCCTTCTCCACAGGCAGACCTCCATCCCCAGTACTCACCCCTTGTTAGCCTCAGCCACACACCTTGTTTATGTCCGTTATCGCGATGTCACAGTCTGCCACCATTTTTATTGATTGACTTCCCTGCTGTGGTTTGTCTCCCTGACTCTGTGAGCTCCGAGACGAAAGGGAGGGAGCTTACTCACCGCCGTATCTAATCCCAAGCACCCAGAACAATGCTCTGGGGCATGCAGTAAAAATAATAATAATAATAAATAATAGAGTAGCCATTGCTATTTCTCGTTCCCATTTTATAGATTAGAAAGTCAAGATTTAGAGAGGTTGAGTAACTACCCTAATCACACATACCGTGTGTGTGTGTGTGTGTGTGTGTGTGTGTGTGTGTATGTGTGTGTGTGTCTCACAGGGGACAGGGCATCAACCCAGGCAGTCTGAAATGGGCATCCAAACTCCACCCTCACACCATCTCACCTCGCCCTGGACCTCCTGGCTGCACCTCATCTCCGTAATGCATCAGAAAAGCCCTGGGTAGGGAGAGACCAGGGGCAGAGCAGAAAGAGAGAAAGGAACAAGAGAGAGTTAAGGAAGGACCTGAGAAAAAGAGACTGAGTTGGGAGCGTGGAGAGGAGGTTGTGGGAGGGGATATGTAGGGGAGAGATTTTTCCCATCAATTAACACAGGCTTCATAGAAACAGAAAGTATTCCTGGCAGTCTTGCCCTCTTAATACATCATATCTCTAATCCCCGGAGCCCTCTGACCTTACCCATAATCCCTCCTCTTTTGTTCTGCTGCCTAAACCCTTCCTACCCTGAACCGAGTATTACATCCCTGGTGAGGTCTGAGCAGAAGAAAGAAGGTGGCAGGGAGCAGGCCTGGGGGTTGGGGGAAGTGGAAGAATATACATCCTCCTAAGTGTTTGACCAACAAAATCGAGCTAAATTCCCCAGCCCAAGCAGTAAACTGTTCCTCTGAAAGGCCCGGGAGCCTCACCCTGTCTCTTTGGAGCCTCCCTGGCCCCCCTCCCCTTCCCTCCTGGCTTCCCTGCCGTAGCTGAGACACAAAGCTGGGCCCTGGATTATCTTAATTTCCATATGGAGAGCTGTGTAAGCCAGTTCAATGCATGGCCAGTCATTTTGTTCACAACTTTGCAGCAAGCAGGAGCAAAAGCCGCTGGGAAATTAGCCATTCATCCTATCTCACCTTGTGTGTGCATGCATAGATCAGTAAATACAGAGGCACGGGGAAACCGAGTCTTCTTTGTTAATTACCACATTGGGCCCTGCCGCTTCCCTGAAATTCACTGCAACTCTTGATTTTTGAGGAAAACACACACACTCACGTACACACAGATGCAAAAACACAAACACAAACACACACATATGTACATGTATATATTTTACATTCACTTTTCAGCAGCACTGGGGCAATGAGGCTTACGTATTTGTGTTTCTTGGAATTGGGCAGCCAAGGGGGGCTATCGGGACTCTCCATATCCATCTTCCTTGCATACACAGACACAGTACACCTCACCCCTATACACACACAGGGCCTACCTCAACCCCTATACACACACAGGGCCTACCTCACCCCTATACACACACAGGGCCTACCTCACCCCTATACACACACAGGGCCTACCTCACCCCTATACACACACAGGGCCTACCTCACCCCTATACACACACAGGGCCTACCTCAACCCCTATACATAAACAGGACTTGCCCCATCCCTATACACACACAGGGTCCACCCATCCCTATACACAGGGTCCACCCCATCCTACTCTCTTACACACTCATAAAATCTACCCTGTCCTACTACACACACACACACCATCTCTTTCCTATCTATGTACAACTACACACGTACCGTCTCCACTCTATCCATACACACACACCACCCACCACCCATCTCCATCCTATCTATATACGACTACACATGCCATCTCCTCCATCCTATCCACACACACACACACATCTCCATCCTATCCACACACACACACCATCTCCATCCTAGCTACGCACAACTCCATCTCCATCCTATTCACACACATACACACCCCATTTCCATCACACACACACACACACACACACACACACACACACGCAGTACATGCCATCCTCCCTCACACTCCCACAGTCTGCCCCCCCCTTCACTCCATCCCCAGTCAAATTCTGAGTAATACCGTCTGACAGCATCTCTGGGCCTCTCTCTCCTGACCTTGATGGGGTCTGCATCTTCCCTGCGACCCCCAACCTCTCCCCATCCTGGCATCCCCCCAGGTCTGGGTGGGCTTCTCCATCAGCCGGCCCCCGCTGCCTTCAGGATGTCCTCAAAGCCTCCCTGCTGTCTCCAAGGTTCTCTGCACCTCCACCAGCCCCTTCCACCTCCTAAGACTTTAGAGCTCCCCTCGACCCCCCAGGATCACCCTCAAGCAAAGCTCTGATCTCCCAGTGAGCCTGGCCTGGGGTGGTTTTGTGTGCCCCCAGCCGGCCTTCTCGGGGATCTCTGTGCAGGGTTGCATATCGCCCCCTCCGACACCAAACCCAGGACTGGGGAGGGGTGGGTGCCCAGGCAAGAGGAGAGAAGAGAGAGCAACGGGGTCTTTAGGAGGATCGGGAGAGAAAAGGGAAGATGGCTAAAGAAATAAATAGCCCAGACAAAACACCCCTGGAAAAAGCTTCCAGGAAGTTGAGAGAGGCCCAGATGGGGAGGGAGAGGGAAGCCGGAACAAGAGGGTGTGGGAGAGCTCAGGATGGCCTCCTAGGTGTTTGGGGTTGGCCTGTCACTGTCACCGCAGATGAAACCCTGCATAATTGTCCTCCATCTATTTCCTCACAGTCAACGCAGTTCAGGGAGCTCTCGGGGAGCACTTGGGGAGCACTCCAGGAGCCTGGAGGCAGAGGCTGCAGTGCAGTTCCTAGCTCTGCCTCTTCCCAAGGTAAACCCCTGCACCTGTCTGAGCACCACTCGCCCGATCTGAGAAATGGGTCAAGGTTGGGACCCACCAGAAGGAGTTACCATCAAGATCTAGTGGGTGATGAACCAGGGCAAGTGGCAGGTGCAGTGGGCACCCTCCATGGGTCGGGGAAGCCGGGGTGGTGCTTGCTGCTGTCACCTCGGAATCTGGTATAGAGTGAGTGTTCAATGAACAGTGACAACCAAAGTCTTTCCCATGACAATACCTCACATCCAGCGGGTGCTTCAAGATCGCCAGCCGCAATTGCTATTGTGGCTGTGAGTGTCATAGTTACTATTGTCATACTTCTAGTACTAGTACCACTTCTGCTATGTCACAAAGTCTGGAATCCAATAGGTACTTAATAAATGGCAGCTAACACCATACCACAAATCAAGAAACCCAGGGAAAAGGCCCCTGCACAGAATGTCATAATATAGGGAGAAATGACTCAGGATAGGGGGCCAATTTGACTGGAAAAGCTTCCTGGGGCAGGCACTTCCCACTTGGGCCCCGGAGGGTGAGTAGGAGCTGGTCAGCAAAGTGAGGCAGGAAGCCTCGCTGATGTGTGCAGCTGAGAGGGTGGGACAGGGTGAGGCCACCTGAAGGTTTGGGGAGCTTCCTCCTTGTCTGGGGAGAGAAGACTCTGCCCAGGCCCCTGGGGAAGCTTTTAAGGCAGAGAGAGCCCCTGTTTTTTGCAATGGCTGAGAGCTTGGACACTGAAGCCAGATGCTTGGCACATGACTTTACCTCTCTGAGCCTCAGCTTCCTCATCTGTGGAATGGGGATGATAATAGGGCCTCTCATAAGGTTGATGGGGAGGGATTGATAAGACACGTGAAGCATGAAGCAGTTTCTGGGCCCAGCAAGTGCTCAAAGAATGGTGGGTATCACAACCTTGATCTTGACAAAACTGCCCCTCCCTATCCCCCCAACCTCAAATATCCCATTTGAGCATTCCTATGCTGCCTTGATCATGAAGAGCTGGAACTTTTCTCTCCTAGGCACAAAGCTGTTGTCAAGCCAATTTGCAAACCCCTACCGCAGCAGGGACCCCATCTCCTTCCCCTCCCCCCTGGTATCCCCAGCTCCATCCTCTCCCCTTTCTCAGCCTTTGCACAAACTAGTGCCTCTGTCTGGAACACCATCTCCCCTCTTTTCTCTCTGAGTTGCTGTGTCCCATCCTCTGAGTCCCAGCTGCCAGGCTAGGTCCTTCTGGAAGCCTTCCCCGGCTCTGCAAGCTGGGTCGGGGCCCCTCTTAGGGAGTCTCTGCAGTTCCCTGTGCTTTTCCATCAAGCATGTGTCATTCTATGTGAATGTGAGCAATATAAGGGCAAGGTGTATGTAGTAGGGGGGCTGGCACACAGTAGGTGTTCAACTGAAAAATGTCCACAAAAAACAAAAACACACACAACAAAAATGTCCACATGACCCACGAATCCCTAGGGAGCATTTCAAGACTTCTGAACCACCTCCTATAGAACCCCTGCTGTGAGCTCAGATTGATGGCCAGAATGTCTTGGGTCTCTCTTTCTCAAGTCGCATCCAGCCAAATGAGGTGATGCAGAGTCCCCTGCCCGACTTAGACCTCATTTCTGGATGGGGCCCCTCCTTCACCTCCTCCTCCAGGAAGCCTTCCCTGATACTCTCAGCAGCATGTGCTGGAGTTCTCCTCTGATCTGCCAGAGCCTGTTGGGGTGGCCTTTCTATTTGGATGGTGCTAATTCTTCCCCATACCCTAGTTAGGGGTCTCCACAGCTGACCTGCCCCTGCTAGATGGCAAATTCAGGGTGAGCAAGGGCATTCTCAGGCAAGGCAATTTGTGTCTCTCTGTTTCTGGAGTCAGACTGTCAAGGTACAAGCCTGGATGCCACATGTACCAACTCTGTGACTTTCAGTCAATTGCTTAATGTCTTGGTGTCTTGGAGTTCTCATCTGTAAAATGGGAATAAAGACACCAACTTCTGAGAATTACTAGGGGATTATCTTCAGCCATGCATTTACATGCTTAGCAGAAAGAAGGGCTCCTAAAAAGCCGGTTGCTGCTACAAAGCCAACCTTTGTAGTTCTTACGCCACTTAGGACAAAACTTAGCACACATTACGTGCTCAGTCAATGCCTAAAGAATGCATAAGAGAGAATGCATTATTTTGCCAGCTGGGGTGACGCTGGGCAAGGTTCTGAATCTTAATTTCTGCCTCTGTAAAATAGAAATAATCATTTTACCTACCTCACCTGGGTATGTTGTGGAGGGTAAATGGTATAATGTAAATCATGTAAATAAAACATCTGCCCTGCGTAGGACTGGAATGAATAAAAATATCTAATATTTAATTGATGTTTCTAAATGCCAGGCCCTTGTGTTATGCATTGAATCCTCCTAACCAGGGAGGACCTATTATTGTCACAGATGAGGAAACCGAGGCACAAATAGGTGAAGCCACTTGGCTAAGGTCACGCAGCTGGAGTGGCAGAGCCATGAGGAAACGGCATTGGCTGCAGAGTCCCTTCCCTTACCCACTACACTTTCTTGCCTATTGTGATAAATAGTTCTTTCTACCCTTCCCACACTTCCCATTGGATCACCAACTCTAATGGGTGGAGCAGAGGGGAATGGCTGCTGCACATCTCTTATAAAAACTCTCCCTGGCTGGGCACCGTGGCTCATGCCTGCAATCCCAGCACTTTGGGAGGTCGAGGTGGGCAGATCACCTGAGGTCAGGAGTTCGAGACCAGCCTCACCAACATGGTGAAACCCTGTCTCTACCAAAGATACAAAAATTAGCCTGGCGTGGTGGCAGGCACCTGTAGTACTTGCTACTTGGGAGGCTGAGGCAGGAGAATTGCTTGAATCCGGGAGGCAGAGATTGCAGTGAGCTGAGATTGCGCCACTGCACTCCAGCCTGGGTGACAGAGCGAGACTCTGTCTCAGTAAATAAATAAACAAATAAATAAATAAATAACTCTCCCTGCTCAATGTCTAGAACACAGTTCTGCAAATATTGGATTACCAGCCTGCGTCCTAAACGTGCAAAGCACTTCACTCCCATGCAAAAGCAGGTTCTGGGGAAGAGCATTGCACGGTGTTTTAAGACCACAGGCTTTAGGGCAGAAAAACCTTTGCTCGAGTCCCAGTTCTGCCTGCACAATGCTGTGTGACCTTGGGCAAGTGACCTCCCCTCTCTGGACCTCAGCTTTGCATCTGTACAATGGCGTAAAATAAGCCTCTCTCCCTGATAGGGTTGGGGCATAGATTAAATGAGTGTGAACCAGGGGACCCTAAGCACACGGAAAGAGCCAGAATGAGCCCGGGCTGCATTCTGGGATCTCCCATCCCTGGTCTCTGTCCTGCACACGGAGGGGCAGAGTGGAGATTCCGAGAGTGGCCTGGCCGGCTTTTCGGCTGCCGCCTGCGCACGGTGTCAGGCGGCGGGTGATGGATCGGCTCGGACACACTCCACAATAGCTCGCAGACACTCTATTACCCGGTGATTGTCTGCCCAGCGGCCCTGCTCGGGCCGTGCTGCTACAGATAATGGCCCAGAACAAAGATGGCAGCTGCTTTGTAGGGGAACAGATTTGTGGCAAGTTGAGATAAAATAAAGAGGAAGGAGAAAGGGGAGAGGAGACGGCGGCAGGGGGGCAGGGAACATAAAAGGAAGAAAGAGGGAGTGCGGGCGAGAGAATGGAGGGACGGGAGCCAAGATGTTGCGGGAGAGAAGGGTGGTGGGGCTCAGGCTGGGGAAGGACGGAGGCTGGCTTTGTCCAATAATGATGGTGACAATGATGGTGATGATAATAATAATGATGGTAATAGGCTGCAAGCTCTTGGTGCTGTCAGTGGAAAATGCCCCAATAGCTTAGGCCGAGCTGATACTTTCTATTCTTGCCCAAACTCACGAATAGCGGTGGCTCTGGCCTCCGGCCTGGGGCCTCTGGAAGTGGGTGGGGGTCTGGGCCAGGGGGTTCCACCCCAGGTAGGAGATCCAGCTTCCAACTCCCATCCTCACTCAAAGCTCAAAGAAGGTAGAAGGGTGGGAAAGGGCAGGGAAGGGGAAAGGACCCTCCTTCAGCTGGGGTCGTTCCCTTTAAATTTTCCCAAGCCCCACACTCAGTGACTTTGGCGGACACCTTATTGACCATCCTGGTTGCAAAAATAGGTGAGAAATGTGTTCTTTCACCTGAGCCCAAAGCTGCCCAGAATAAAACCCAGGTTCTTTAGTAAGGAAGGCAGGGGAATGGATATTGAGAAAGCAGTTAGCTGTCTCCACCTCAGGTACTTAATAATGAACATTTATTGAGCATCTATTATGCTCTTTGACCCATGGCATTCTACATAATGCCTCACCTAGGAGAGAGGCAGTGTGATTATCCATTTTGCAGATGGGACAACTGAGGCTCAGAGAGGTAGACTGACTGCTCAAGGCCACACAGCACACGTAGCACTCAAACCTAGGTCTGTGGTCCGGTTTTCTGCTAGATTATCTTCCTTCACCCAAAGAGTCTCTCAATGAGGTCATCATCATGATATTCAGGAGCTGGGGTGTGGCAGGACAAGAAAGTGGATTTTATAATTTCAGGAGGGAGAAGGGTAGGAGCAAGCTTGGAGGAGGTGTGGACTGAGGGCCGAGACAGGGTGCCGATGAGGACAACAGTGACAATAATATTTGCCAGTCACTTTCCCTTTTCATACTGTTTCCTGGCTATCATCTCAGTTGAAGTTTACAAATGCCTCTGGGTGAGCCAGGGAAGATTTTAGCAGCTCTGTTGAACAGGTGGGGAACACAGCACCCACATCCTGAAGTGGAAAGGACAAGTCAAGCCCAGACCTGCATTAGTCCATCTGTTTCCTCTGCCTACAGGGTTTCCCCATGCTTTTTCTCCTCATTCTTCAAGGCCTGTTGGGATGCTCCTTCCTCCAGAAAGCCCTTCCCGTTTCCTCCTGGACTTGTCCATACCTGGGGGAGTGCTAGCCTGGGAAAAGGATTGCGCATGCCTGGATGAGAAGAGTATGTCTCATTTCCCTCTATGTCCTCATGCCCAGCCCGGCCCACACAGCACTGGGCTTATAGGGGTGGAACAGACCACCTGCTCTGTCGTGACTTAGGGACAGGTTGTGTCTTTCTTTCCCAACTGCCGCCGGAACTAGACTTCCCAGGCACAAATCCCACCAGCAGAGTAACCTTGGGCAAGTCTCTTCACTTAGCCAAGCCTCACGTTCCTCATCTGTCAACTGGGGACATAATTGTAGCTGCCTTGAGGGTGTGGTTGTTGTCAGGATAAGAGAGGACACTCGTGTTGAGTGTGAGTGTGGCACAAAGCTTGCACATAGTAAGTGCTCAATAAACACAACCTCTCCAATCCTTCCTGATCTCCACCGCTACGGGGGAAAAGACTGACCCCACCTCTCAATGCATTGTTTGGTTAATCAAGGCCACCTGAGTAACGTGCTCAGAGCAGAACCTGGCAGGCAGTAGGCGCTCCAAGCCCTGGGCTGCACAAGCCTATGGGTCTACACTGAAGAGATCCAGGCCTCATCGTATTGGCATTTTGCTAACCCCTGGGCCTAGCTGGCACTTAAAAGCTGGAACAAATTCCATTAATTTGCTCCACTCCTAACCAATTGGATTCCATGGCTCTCCAAGTGCCAACTGTGTACAAGACCCAGTGTCTAAAGCAGGGACACTCAGTAGAAATATAAAGGAAGTCACACCCATCATTTAAAATCTGCTCGTATCCATGTGTTTAGAAAGTAAAAAGAAATGATGAAATTAGTTTTAATAATATGCCTGATTTCACCTAGCATGTCATTCCCATCATCAATATTTTCATTCCCATCATAAATATAGAAATATTGGCTGGGCAGGGTGGCTCACGTCTGTAATCCCAGCACTTTGGGAGGCCAAGATGGGTGGATTGCTTGAGCCCAGGAGTTCGAGGCCAACCTGGGCAACATGGCGAGACCCCATTTTTACAAAAAATAAAATCAGCCAGCCTTGGTGGCTCTCAACTGTAGTCCTAGCTACTGGGGAGGCTGAGGTGGGAGAATTGCTTGAGCCTGGGAGGCAGAGGTTGCAGTGAGCTGAGATCACACCACTGCACTTCAGCCTGGGCAACAGAGTGAGACTATCTCAAAAAAAAAAAAAGGAAAAAAATAGAAATATCTTTAATGGGCTATTTTACATTTTTTTTCTACTAAGTCTTCAAAATCCAGTGTTTTTTGTTTTTGTTTTTTTGCATTAACAGCACATCTCTATTCAGACCTTCAACAATTCAAGCACTCAACAGCCACACGTGGCGAGCTACCATATTGGCAGTGTAGTCCTACACGAAAAAGATTTTTTCACTGGGCCATAAACCAGGTAGTTTTTTAAAAAATTAAAATTAAGCCCGGGTGCAGTGGCTCACGCTTGTAATCCCAGCACTTTGGGAGGCCGAGGTGGGTGGATCGTGAGGTCAGAAGTTTGAGACCAGCCTGGCCAACATGGTGAAACCCCGTCTCTACTTAAAATACAAAAATTAGCCAGGTGTGGTGGCGTGCACCTGTAATCCCAGCTACTTGGGAGGCTGAGGCAGGAGAATTGCTTGAAGCCGGGAGGTGGAGGTTGCAGTGAGCTGAGATCACATCACTGCACTCCAGCCTGGGTGACAGAGAAAGACTCTGTCTTGGAAAAAAAATAATAAAAAAATTAAAATTTTATATTTTTTAAGACAGCAAGTGATACCCTCCCTTCTATAGCTAACATATCTATGTTTATATTTTAAGCTGTGATCCAGCATGGTCTTTGAACTCACCCTGAATGGTTGGGTGATTTTCTTTTCTTTTCTTTTTTTTTGTCCAGAGGACTGTGCTGCAGGGCCACATTTAAGAGAAACTGGGGCGTCCTTGTCAGCCCAGAGCCTGAGTGCAGCGGCCACCTCCTCTCTAGAGAAAAAGATATATAACGCTGAACGCTGTGAAATTTGCCGCTGTGAGAACAGCTAATTTTTCACACCCAGACGAACTGGCTGGGTTTGTTAAAGCCCAAGATAATCAAATAATCATTATAACTCATCTTCGCCCCTCCTGTCTTTCGCTCTTTGTACCATTAATGTCCCAGTGGGGAGCAGCACTGGGTTAGTTCAGACCTAGCCTATTTAGATAACCTTCTGGTTGGTCTTCTGAGAGCAAAATATCCCTCCTGGAGTATCTTACAACAAATGAACCAATCCTCTCTAATCTTCTTATCGTTGTAGCCTCTGCTCCAGGCCTGGTTATCTCTTGGGCTTGCAAAAGAGAGAAAGAGAGAGATTTATACATATATATTTATGGTGCATAGAAATTTATATAAATATATGTATATGCATGAGATAACAAAAAGGGAGGTGCCAAGCCAGAGCCTAAGCTCTTTTCTGTCTCTCCCCAGTGAGGCAGCCGGGCTGCAGCTGGCCGGCCCCTCTCCCTGGTTAGGGAGGCGTAGAGAAGCCCCTCACCGGGGCAGCCTTCCCTCCCTCCACCTGCGGCAGTGGCCGGCTGGGCAGGGGAGAGCGAGAGAGGGGTCCTCTGTGGATAGGACCCGGGGTGGGGGCCTGTCCTGACCAGCGAGTGGCAGGGAGGAGTATCCAAGTGGCCGACCCCCCTGGGGACCCACCTCACCTGTCACTGAGGTTGCCTACCCTTCCTTCCTTCTTTCCTTCCTTCCCTCCTTCCTTCCTCTCTCTTTTCTGTTTTGTAAAAATTTACTTTATTTTACTTTTTTGTTTTTTATAGAGATTGGGGTCTCACTACATTGCCCAGGTGGGTCTCAAACTCCTGGGCTCAAGCGATTCTCCCTTCTCGGCATCCTAGAGTGCTGGAATTACAGGATGAGCCACCACGCCTGGCCCTATGATTTTTTTTTTTTTTTTTTGCCCTCTGTAGTTCTTTCTCTCTCCTTCTCTGTCTTTTCTCTCTCTCTTCCCTCTATTTCGCTCTCTGTCTCATCCCCTCTCTGTCTCTCCTCTCTGTCTCTGTCTCTCTGTCTCCCTCTCTCCTGTTTTTCTTTCCTCGGCTCTCCCTCTCCCGCCTCTCTTTCTGTATGTCTCTCTTGTTCTCTCTCCTTTCTCCTAGTTTTTTCCCTCTCTCTGCCTCCATCTCAGTCTCTCTGCTCTTCCTGTCTCTCCCTCCTTCTCTGTGCCTTGATCCTAGACTCTCTCTCATTTATTCTCTTCTCCTCCCCTTCATTCCTCTCTCTCTCCCCCTCCCGATTTTCCCTCCTTTTCTTCCCACCCCCTCTGACCAACTCCTCTGACTCCAGCATTCTCCTCTCCCTCCAGACCCTCCTCTGGTGTCCTCTGAGTCCCCCCTTTGCCCAGCCCCCCCATCGCCATCATCCCTTCCAGAGCACCTGGCCCCTCCGGCCTCCCTCTGCCACCTCTCCCTGCGGCCACTCACACCCACGTTCTCTCCCTCACCTCCCTCCACACCCCTTTCTCTCACTGTTCCCATCACTCTCACCTCTGTTCCTCCATCAGCCTTAATTTCTGATTAATATGTTCTTAGCCAAGGAATGAGAGACAGAGAGACAGAGAGAGAGAGAGAGAGAGAGAGAGAGAGAGAGAGAGAGAGAGAGAAGGGTGGTGTTGGGAAATCTTCTAAATAAATCATTTCGTCATGTGAAGAGCTAATCTGCAAATGACGGTCGCTGTTTATCGAGTTTTTAGCAGTGCATGTTAAATAGTGATATGGAAGCTACATTTTAAAAACCCCATCGGAGTGCTGGGAAGGGATTTTTAACTTCATTGCCCAGAAAGAAAAATGGTAAAGAAGAAGATAAGACTGCTTGGAAGCATTGGCCCTGAACCGTTAGCAGGAGCAATTAGCAGGCTGGGGCGGAGGGCGAGAGGCTGCCGGTCTGGCTGGCTGGCGAGGACCCAGGCCTCCCAACCCTCCCCTCCTCCAGCCCCAGATGCAGTCCCCTCTGCCGCCTCCACTGGAGTCATCCCTTTCTCTCCACCCACGTCTGTTTCATAACCAAGAGATTAAAACACAGGTCTTGAGTTGGGCTGGTGGCGTTCAAACACTGCTGCCACCACTAAGTGTGTCTGTTGGGCAGGAAACTTTGCCTCCCCGGGCCTCATTTTCCCCATCTGGCTTCCTTGAACAGGAGTGCTTGAGATCTGAAGAGGGGGAAAAAGACTAGCTCTAATATACTAAAAGAAACTTCAGGAATCAAAATGGAGCATAATGTCCGAAACAAAATTACAAAATTCCTTCTTGATTATTTTAACAGAAAATTGTCTTTAATGCAGGATATGGGTGCATTTTAGTGTATTGGATATGCTGGGACAGGCGACTTCCAAATATGAGCATGCTTAGAACCCCTGGAGTTCTTAAAACAGTCCCAATGCTGCTTCTGGTAATAATAATAGAATAATAATGGTAATAACATCTGCTTCTCCTTTTTTGAGTGTGTGTCGTGCTAGGGACGATGATCCGTACTTTGCATATGCTATTTTATGTGATTTTAGCTTATTTCCTCATCTTTCTGCCTGTCCCCAGAAAGATTAGGTTGAGTTTTTATTGCCTCAGAGACCAGACCAAGACTGGGGTGTGAATTTACAAGGAGAGACTGACTGCAGCTCGAAATGATCCCATCTGTGTTGGGTGGACCTGGTGCTGGGCTTTGAGGATGCTAAGCTGAGCAGGACCAGACCCAGAGCTTGAAATGCTCAACGGAGCTGCCCAGCAGTAGACTGACAAGCTTTGCAAGGTGGGGAGTCTCCCGTCGACTGGGGGCAATCAAGTTCAGATGCCCTAAAAGGAATTCCCGTCTTGAGGGTGAATGAGGATTAGATTCTGGAGTTCGACTGACCTGGATTTGAATCCCAACTCTGCCAGTTGTGTGGCAAAGAAACTTAAGCCTGTTTACCTCAGTCTTCTTGGCTATAAAATGGGTGTAGTTAAACCTCACAGGGAGAGTGAGTTCAAGGGCTAAAGAGAGTTTCTGCAAAAGGCAAATCATCTGCAAAAAGCACTGCTCAGTACATGGCAGTGATCATAATTCTCTGTCTTTTTTCTTCTTGCTGACCTCCAATGAGCTAATGGAGGGGAAGGTAACCAAGACTGGCTCCAGCAGCTGATGTGGGTCTCTAACTCAGCTCCAGCCTGCCCAGTGATCATGCACCTGCTGGGCCTCAATTTCCTTATCTGTAAAATGGGGATGATTGCGTAGCTATAAAGACTGTACTCACACAAAGAGAGAATAATCAGCAGGAGTAACATAAACAGTTACCATTAATAGTACAGGGGCCAGGGATTTGCAGATGCACTTAAGTTAAGGGTACAAGCCCTGGGTTCAAGTTCCAGCACTGCCACTTACTAGCTGTGTGACCTTAGATAAATCACTTCACCTCTCTGTGCCTCCACATCTCATATATGAAATGTGCCTGCATCAGCAGGCTGTACTGAGTGTTTCAGTCTGGACTCCTTAGGTAGAGTTTTTGCTTTAGGAAGGCAGGGCTGAGGTCTTGGGTTTCTCTGTATCCCTTGAAGTAAAGGGCTGGAGACACAGGCTTAGTTAACAAAGTGTTTGTTGACTGACTGTTTTATAAATATGCAAATAGCAACTCCAGCAAGAAGCTGTAACAGATACTGTTGGTTGCCACACCTATCACTTGGCACACCCTGGACAGTTCAGATGACAGTTCCCAAAGACATTGATGGCATTCTACCTCCAAACCTGCCTCTGCCCGAGGGCTTCCGATGGCCATAGCCATGTGCTTGGTCCCTACACAGGGTAGATGAGAAGTGCCTAGAAGTTAATTCCCCCAAGAGCAACCTTCAATCAATGACCATGGGGGTTGGTGGACAAATGTCCCAGCTTCTGTGTCCTCAGAGCTGTGATCTTAGTGGCCTCCCAGGCACCCCCCTCGGGACTGAACCCAGCTGACCACAGCAGTCACTTGCTCATAAGTACATCTGGATTGGTTTCCTCTTCTTTCTTGTCTCAATTTGGGAAGAACCCAGCCTTCCCAGAATGGCTTACATTTGCATCCCACAGAGCCTCCTAAATTCACACATTGACAAAAATATGTTCTCACATTTTTGCATTGTCAACTCCTATCAGCACTCTGAAGAGATATCAGGTGTGCTGAGAACTTCTAAAAGGGTAGATCTGCTCCACTCTAAGCGGCGAGGTGGCTTCTGCAAGGAGGAGATATTGAAAGAGATCTGAAGAATAAGAGTTTACAAGCGGGTGGGGTGAAGGGCATCCCGGGTAGGGGAATAGCCTGTGCAAAGGCCCTGCAGTGGAACAGGATGTTGAGTTTTTGGCAGAGAGTGAGGGCGGCATGTGCCCCCTAACTTACTGTGTGATCCAGGAAGTCACTTCACACCTCTGAGCCTCATTTTCTCTATCTGTCAAATGGCCCAAAGCTACCTACTCCTGCCCATAGCTTCTGCAAAACAGGATGTGGGAACTTGGAAGTTAAAAGTGATAAAAGTGACCTAAGGATGGACCCAGTAATAACAATTAATGTTTTCTTCTAATGGCCGGTGGTTGAGTAGCTACCATTGAGACACCAAGCAAGGCTGTGTTTGGTTCATAATGGTTTTCTCCAAAATTTTTGTCCTCATAGAGTGATCATTTAGTGGGGGACAGTGTCAAAGAAATAAATACACAAATAGCTGCAAAGTATGATATATGCACTGATGAATTTTGTAAAGAAAAATGAAGCAGAAAAGACAGACAGTGTGGGAAAGGAGATGTGTTTTAGATAAGGCCTCAGAGAGCAGAGACTTGAAGCAAGTGGAGGAGACAACTGCAAATACCAGGTTCAGAGCAAGCCAGGCAGAGCTAACAGGAGGTGCAAAAGTCCTGAGGCAGGAGTGACTCATTGGAGAGACATAGCAAGGAGACTGGTGGGGCTGAGGCATAGTGAGCAAGATGGAGTGGGGGTGATAGGAACAGAGGTCAGAGAAGTCATGGAGATTCAGATCCCGCGGGGCTTTGTGAGACCAAGGTGGGATGTTTGGCTTGTAACCTGAGTGAGCAGGGATCCGGGGAAGGAGTCAGAGCTGTCGTGGATGACATCATGTGACTTATATTTAAGGAGCATCCTGGCACTGTGTGGAGAATGGCCTGGCAGAGGGCAAGGCTGGAGGCAGAAAGGCAATTGACGAGCCCCCTCCCTAGCCCACTTCCCAACTCAATGCATTGGACCTGTTCCCTACAGGGACATCCGTCCAATGTCCAATCCCTAGGCCGTGCCAGCCAGTGAGTGATGGGCTGCAAATGAGTGGGCAGGCAAGCACCTCTAATTTCCACAAGCGCTGTGGGTAAAGGCTGTGGCAACGTGCAATTAAGCTCCGAGCTTTGAAAACATGGTAATAAGGGAATACGGGCAGAGGAGGCAGCCTGGCAATTTAAATGATATCCAGCTCGAATATGGAGTGTCTAAATGTTCTCTTCCAGAGATTTATATCAGCATAGACCTGCCTTATTCATTTATTTAGTTAACTAGCTACTTATTGGTACATCCTCCCAGCCGCTCTCCAGTGGAAGACACAGAGGTCTGGGTAGCTGCTGGGGGTGACACAGTGGAGGGCTGGTCAGAGGGGGAATAACGACTGCAGTTATCATTGGCGTGTGTTGAAGGCCTACTGTGTGCATGCTGAGGATCTAATGTGAGAAACAGAAGTGATGTTTGCATGAGTTTATGAGATCCGCCTCATTGTGACATGAGGAAACTGAGGCACAAGGAGGAGAAATGACTTGTTCAAGTTCACACTGCTAGTGAATGATGTGCCTGGGATTCAACCCAGGTCTCCTATACCAAAGCTGCATCTTTGCCCATGATCTAACATTGAATATCGGTTCCTTGATTCTTGGTCATTTTCTTGATATTCGTCCTGGCGTGTGTGGCTGTTTTCCGTCTAATGGTTGTGCAGCCATCAGAATTTATCCTGGTCAGGTGTGGTGGCTCACATCCGTAATCCCAGCACTTTGGAAGGCAGAGGCAGGAGGATCACTTGAGCCCAGGAGTTTGGGACCAGCTTGGGCAATAACAACAACACCAAAATTAGCTGGGTGTGGTGGTGTGCACCTGTAGTCACAGCTGCTCGAGAGACCAAGGTGGGAAGACTGCTTGAGTCCAGGAGTTTGAGGCTGTAGTGAGCCATGATCGTGCTACTATACTCCAGGTGGGTGATAGAGTGAGACCTTGTTTCTAAAAAAAAAAAAAAAAAATTAAATTATCCTGGGTGTATCCTGTACATAAATCCATCACCCCATTCAGACTCTCCAACCTGAGTGGGGCTTTATAAATCGCATAGGCCAGGGATCTCACTTTCAGGTACCTCCAAGGGTAGTAAGGCGATGAAGATAACCTACAAGGGCTATATGCAAAAAAAAAAAAAAAAAAAAAAAAAAAAAGTTTCTCAGTTTTGTTAGAGACAGGAATATTAAAAATATATCACTTTCATCTTTACCAAAACAGTGGTGTAAGTGCAATGGTAAATGGAGCTAATGCTCCTCTTCAGTGCCTGAGATGTGATAGGGAGTGGTGGGGACTGTGGCATTCATGGGAGCAGCTGCAATTCAGCCCTGGCCAAATATTGCCCCCTGAAATATGGATCCAGAACTTTAAGTTATTGAAAGATGCTGGAAATCTAAAGTGGCATCATACAATTTCCTTTTAATTGTGGGATCAACTTTTTTAAAGACACTCCAAATAAAAATATATTTGCAGGCTGGAGTCTGCTCAGGGAGCCCTGTTTGAAACTTCTTGTCCAGTCCAAAGCCTGCATCTTGCAGATGAGATGGCTGAGGGCTGGAGAGGGTACGAGGCTCTGAAGGTTGCACAGGATCTGAGAGGTGGAGCCTGAAACTCGAAGCCAGGTAGCCTCACCCTGCATCAAACCTGCCCATTGCTCCTGGACCACTGCAGCCAGGGAGCTTTTCCTCCTCTCTTCTCCTGTATCCCTGGTTCTCACCCATTCTTCCAGGTCCAGCTTATGTCCCTCTTCTGCCAGGAGGTCTGCCTGACCACCCCAACTTATTCCCCATGTCCAAACTCCTAAATCTGTTTTTCCCAAACTTCATTCATGACTTTCACTTTGCCCATACACTGCCTGTGCTATTATTTACTGAAATTTTTCTTTAAACGAACTCCTTTGAAAAAAAAAAAAACCCAAACACATTATTTTAAAAGAAGACTTAGGATTAGTACTGTAGAGAGAATATCCCTTTGCCATAAAGAGAAAGTAATAGATACACTAAATGCAGTGAAAACAAGTCAGTTAATGTTATTACATTCCAACAAGGCACAGTTTGGCAAAGGCTCAAAACCTGGGGCTCGTTCTCTCTTTGTTCAAAAAGGAGCTGAGCAAAAATATACCTACCCAATGACCAGAAATTCCACACTTGGATATACCCAGCCAAAATAAGGCCATCAAAAGACATGCACAAGAATATTCATGGCAGCCTTATTCATAAGAGCATCAAAGTGGAAACCACCCAGATGTCCAGCAACAGGACAATGGACAGTAAACAGGGGTGTGTTTATTTGATGGAATATTATGCAGCAATGAAAAAGAATGAACTGTGAGCACACTATAACATGGATAAATCTCACAGATATAATATTGAGTGGAAAAAGCAGATCCAAAAGGTACGGACATGTCTATCCACTGATGAATGGGTAAATAAAATGTGGCTTATTCATGCAATGGAATACTAGTCAGCCACATGAAGGAATGAGCTACTGATACCTGCTGTCACCTGGATGGACCTTGAAAACACCATGTTAAGTGAAAGAAGCCAGATGCAAAAGGTCACATATGTATAATTTTATTTATATGAAACGTCTAGAATAGGTAAAGCCATAGAGACAGAAAGCAGATTGGTGGTTTCCAGGGGCCAGGAAGAATGGGGGAGATTGAGGAGTGTTGGCTGAAAGATTCTTTCTGAGGCGATAAAATATTCCAAAATGGATTGTGGTGGTGGCTCTACAACCTTGTAAATATATGAAAAGCCATTGAGTTGTACACTTGAAATGCGTGAATTGTGCAGTGTGTAAATTATATCTCAATAAACTGTTTAAGGGAAGGGTCCATATTATATGATTCCATTTGACTGAAGTTCAAAAGTAGGCAAAACTAGCTGAGTGCAGTGACTCACACCTGTAATCCCAGCACTTTGGGAGGTTGAGGTGGGAGGACCACCTGAGCCCAGGAGGTTGAGGCTGCAGTGAGCTGACATTGCACCAGTGCATTCCAGCCTGGGCAAATAGTAATAATAATAATAATAATAATAATAATAATAATAATAGGCAAAACTAATCTTAGGTGAATAGAAGTCAGACTAGCAGGTATGCTTGGAGAGGGTATTGACTGGGAGGGCATGTGAGGGCACCCTGGGGGCCATTGGGATTCTATTATCTTGATGTAAAAATCACTTTGGTGGTGGAAACGTAAAAAGTTATTGAGCTATACATGTAAGCTTTGTGTACACTTTCATGTATTTAAGTTACACCTCATTTTTTTTTAATGGAGACAATGAGAAGGTGTTAGAGATGGGGCAGCACCAAACTGAGCCTTTCTCAGTGATGGCATTAGAAGGACCAAGGAGAATTGAAAAGGAGTGACTTTCTCCCTCTGTTGCTCAACATTAGCTAATGCCCTTTCTCTGCACCACCTAAAACTACCTTTAGTACCACAGAGGAGAGTTCCTCCCTTCCATTCTTAGAATAGTCCCATGGGAATAATCCTGAGCCAAGGGTTCTTCACTTCTCATCTCATTAGAAACACACCCCCCTGATTATCCCCTTTGTACAGATGAAGAAACTGAGGCTCAGAGAGTTTGGAGAATTTGCCCAAGGTCTCCCAGTTACTAAGTGGCAGAGCTGGGATTTGAACTGCCTGGAGCCCTGAGTGCCTTTGTCACTCCTTTTCCTCCTCTGAAGCTTGGACGTCTCACAAGAGCCCTTCCTGTCAGGGTGTCACCCTGGAGATTGAATACCCCCCAGGCAAGGAAGCTCACTACTGTTCCAGGTGATTTGTCCCATAATTGGGCACTGAGTGTCCACACAGCCTTGTTGAACCTTGGCTCTGGTGTCTTCTGTGTCCGCTCTTGATGATGTGACCAGCTTGGTGGCCCCTGAGGTCACCAACCCTAACAGCTGGGTGAAGGAAAATCTCACCCATCTCCAAACAGACCCCACTGGCCATGCCCATTCACTCCTCCTGTCCCCAAAACTCTGCTGCCTTGAGGGTCTGGGGTCCTCGGCCTAAGGAGGGCCTTATGCTGTGTTGAAAATGACCACCCTGTGGCCTCTTTGAATGTGGGGACACCCAGACAAAGCAGAACCTTGTCCTCTACGTGAAAACCCTTTTTGTGCCAGACAAGCCCTTTGCTGTGTACAGAATCACTTCCTCCTTTCCAAGCCTCAGTTTCTTGATATGGAAAAATGATGACTACAGTGGCAACTTTCTCAGCGGCTGAAATGAGATCTTGGTGTGACCGTGATGCTGTTTTATGTGTACCAAGAGAAAGTGAGGGCGATGTTAGGACCCTGAGATTTGGTGTATGACAGACCAGGCTTCGTACCCAGCACAGTACCTGGTGTGTTGCGGCTGATGGGAGGACTTGCTGGAGAAAGGTGTGAATCAGGGATCTGCTCTTCTGCCTTCTTGCCATCTCGGGCAAGTTCTGCAGCTGGCCGATCCTTGGGCCCTCTTCTATCGAGTGGAGATAATGGTACCTTCCCCATCACTTTGTATGAGACTTCAACATGAACATGCCTTAAAATTACACTTCTCAAACTTCAACCTGTGCATGAAACACCTTTTATTAAAAGAAATGCAGCTTCTACTGAGTAGATCTGCATTTCTAGTCAGCTTCCAGGTGATGCTGAGGCTGCAGGTCTGCAGACCACATTTTGAGTAGCGAGTCATTGAAGCGCTTAGCACATTGCAAATGCTCAATAAATGCAAGCGATCTACAGCCTTAAATTTCTGTCTTTCCAGAGTTTCCTGTCTCCCAGCTTCCTTCCTCCACCCCCTGGTCCCTAATTCTCTTCCTGTTCCTGGGAGGCAAGGGCATTGGGGCCTCCTTCCCTCCAAGAGTCCCTCAGCCTCGTGCCTGTCCCCACATGCTGCAGGGCCCATTTTACCCCTCCAGCCGCAGGGGCAGGTTCCTTCTGCCCATGGCTGCCTTGGGTAGGTTTTCAGGAACAGCTGCCAGCAGCTGAGATATAATGACTGCCTGGAGAGTCGTTAGGAGATAATTAATATTTGCAGCACAGAGCTGTGACTGCTAAGCCACTCCCGCTCACAGAACTGGGGCCTCCAGCTCTTCCCGGCTGAGGGTCCCAGACCCTAAGGGCAACACATCCTTGGGGCAAGAGGGGGACCCTGGAGGCAGGGGCTGCGGCATGGCCATTGGGTTCTGTTTCGGGAGGTTCTGTTTCCACTCAGCTGCTAGGGTTGGTGACCTCTGGAGGCTTCCAGGCTGGATACAGCATCAAGAGTGGTCAACGAGGGCACCAGGGCCAGGGCTTAAGGTGGCCACAGCCCCTCCTCGCACCTGAGGCCAGCTGGCCTTTGGCAGTTGCCATGGTGATGGTCGTCCCCAGCAGTTGGGCAAGGACGTTGCAGCAGCAGCAGCAGCAGCAGCTGTGTGTGACTGCATGAGAGAAAGACGGTCCATCTCGGCTCCCGGCTCCCCTCCGGCTCTCCATCTGTGAGGGGCAAACATCTCAGCCACCCAAAGTCACCCCCATCAGTGCTTATGTCAGAGACAGCTCCAGCTGGAGGTCTGGGCTTTCATCTGCCACCGGGCATTTGTTTTGGTGTGGTTTGCACCGTGACTCAGCCAGAGCCTGATCACTCTCCCAGCTCACATGCTTAGCAGCTGCAGGACCCCGCTAGACCATCACACTTTCCAGGGCCTCAGTGGTCAGGTCTATAAAATGGGGCTAATCACTCCCAGAGGGTTATGGTTAGGATTAAATGAGATATGGTTTGTAAACAAGTAGTTCTCTTTGGGAATAGAATGTTGTTGTTGCCAGATGGTGGGTCCCAGAAATTTAAGAGGGAAGGGACTTCTCCTATGGCATGTATTCACTTCATTTATTAAGTGCCTCCTGTATACTAGCACTGTGTTCCATTTATGAAATATATTCCTTCATCTGTTGATTCCTTCCAGGGCACCAGCTGCCTCATCTCAATTAATTCTCACAGTGTGTAGGAAGGCCCTATCATCTCCACTCTACACATAAGGACGCCAAGGCTCAGAAGGTCACACAAGGCTCAAGAGATCACAGCCCCATGGTTACACAATGAGAACACTGCAGAGCTGGAGTTCCAACTCCCAAGCCTACTCTTCTCTCCACATCACAGCTCTAACTTGCCTTCGGTTTGCCAGGCAAACCTGCATTCAAATCCCAGCTCAACCGTGCCCTTGCTGTGTGACCTTGGCCAAATGAACTGTGAGATTCAGTTGCTTCTCTGTAGAATGAGGAAAATAGCAGAATCTGCTTTATAGGGTACTGTATGGATTACATCAGATGCATGTCAAGTGTTTAGTATACAGTAAATGTCCACTAATTGCAACTATGATTTTCATTGTTCTTATCATTAGTATTTCTCTACCTGTGGGGGGTTGGACCCCATGATCTCCAAGTTCCCAGCTTCAGCTCGTATCCACATGTGGGTTGGAGTGCCTCTGATCTTTAGTATTTTGGGGTTTGGGCTGGCTCCTGTGGCTGGGAGATGAGCCTTTTGGGAAGGATGATGGCAAGAGGGTCTGCCATTTCCGGATTCCCTCAGCCTGCTTTCTGATCATATGCCTGTTCCTGCCACGCAGCATTAGGCCGGGTGTGTGAACGTAGAGGGGGGCCGGGGAGGGAAGCGGGGAGCCTTTCCCTGGGAGGCTGCCTTCTGTCGCTAGACAAACAAACACGCAGTACCCACGCTCGTTTGGAAATGGAGCAAGGCGTTAAATACAAGCAAACAGCGGAGGCCGAGGCAGAAGGCCAGCTTCCTTGAGCTTCCTTGGACCTAGCTGGCCGCTGCCGCCGGCAGTAGCTACTCAAGAAGCAGCTCACGTTCCCTGGTGCCTGCTGCTTGCAGCCCAGGCTGACCCAGCACTGCTTCAGAGAGCAACTGGAGGTTCACACGGGCTGCAGTGTTTGCCTGGCATCTGCCACGGCCTAACTGGAGGGGAGTGAGGGGCCTCCAGAGGTCATCACGGTAGCCCCCACTTCCAAGGGGCGTTTTCAGGCTGAGAAATAGCCACGGTCTGCCTCATGCTCACATGGCCCCTCCAGCATGGCTACTGCCCCGCCACTACTCGGGGCGCACCATGGTACAGCCTTGGTAGGGACCCTGGCTGGGGAGACAGACAGGCCTGTGTCCACAGTCCCTCTGCCACTTGGATGCTGTGTGACCCTGCACAAGTCATTTCATTTCTCTGAGCCTCCCAAATGAACCTCCCTATGTGTAAAATGGCAAGTGTAATAGTATCTCCTTGTTGGCCAGTTATGGGGATTAAAGACCAACACACATCCAGCCTGACCAACATGATAAGACCCTGTCTCTACTAAAAATATAAAAATTAGCCAGGCATGGTGGCACGCCTGTAATCCCAGCTACTTGAGAGGCTGAGGCAGGAGAATCGCTTGAACCGGGGAGGCAGAGGTTGCAGTGAGTGGAGGTTGCGCCACTGGACTCCAGCCTGGGTGACAGAGAGTCTCTCTCTCTCTCTCTCTCTCTCTCTCTCTCTCTCTGTCTCTCTCTCTCTCTCTCTCACACACACACATGACAAACACACAGTATTCCTGGCACACAGACTGGTTGATCAATGATGTCAGGATGGCCATGCTTTTTACTATGTGATCTTGCACAAGTGACCCAAACCTCACTTTCCAAATCTGACCAGTGAGAATAATTATACCCCTGTCTTGGAGGATGGTAAAAGCAGGAAATGAGTAGCCCATGCTGCTGAATCCATTTTCATTTTACTGCTTTCCTCTCCTTGGACAAGTAACATGATAACAATAATAATAACAATAAGTTTGTAATCAGCCTGGGCCACACAGTGAGACCCCCTATCTCTACAAAAAATAAGAAAATTAGCCAGGCGTGATGGTGCACATCTGGGGTCCCAGCTACTCGGGAGGCTGACGTGGGAGGATAGCTTGAACCCAGGAGTTTGAGGCTGCAGTGAGCTATGATTGTGCCACTGCACTCCAGCCTAGGCAAACAGGGTGAGACCCTGTCTCTAATTTTAAAAAATTCAAAAAAACAATAATAATGATAGCCAACATTTTGGAGCACTTATATTGATTTAGGCTTGTGTTATCCAATAAGTAGTCATTGTGGCTCTTTAAATTAAAATGAAAATTGGCTGGGTGCGGTGACTCACGCTTGTAATCCCAGCACTTTGGGAGGCTGAGGCAGGCGGATCACCTGAGGTCAGCAGTTTGAGACCAGCCTGGGCAACATGGTGAAACCCTGTCTTTACTAAAAATACAAAAATTAGCTGGGCGTGGTGATGGGTGCCTGTAGTTCCAGCTACTTGGGAGGCTGAGGCAGGAGAATCGTTTGAATCTGGGAGGTGGAGGTTGTAGTGAGCTGAGATTGCACTACTGCACTCCAGCCTGGGTGACAGAGTGAGACTCTGTCTTAAAAAAAAGAAAATTAAAATGAAGTAAAATGAAATGTACAATTCCTCCAGCACACAAAGCACATTTCAAGTGCTCAAAAGCCACATGTGGCCAGTGCTGGTGAAACCAGCAGGTCTCAAACTTAACATACACAGGAGTCACCTGGGAATCAGGTTAAATGCAGATTCAGGTTTGGGAGATCTGTAGTGAAGCCCAAGACTCTACATTCCGGAGGCTCTTCCAAGGTCTGCAGACCACACTTTGAGTAGTGCCCGTCTGGAACTGGGCTGCTCAGTACGGTGGTCAGTACCCACCCATAGCCACTGGGCAGGTGAAATGAAGTGAGTCCAAATTGAAATGTATGGGAAGAATAAAATACACACTGGATTTCAAAGGCTTGGTACAAAAAACCAGTAAAATATCTTATTAATACTTTTAAAAAATTGAGTACACATTAAAACACTATTTTTAGATAGAGTGGGTTGAAGAAAATTTATTAAACATGTAATTTCACCTGTTTCTTTGTACTTTTTAATATGGCAGTAGAAAATTTTAAATTACCTATGTGTGACTCACATATTTCTATTGGGCACCATGAATCTAGACCTAGTCTGCATGCTAATTATGGATTCATGTCAGAGTCAGATGTATACAGTCTTTTTCTTTTTTTTTTCAGACGTTCTGTTGCCCAGGCTGGAGGGTGGTGGTGCGATCTTGGCTCACTGCAACTTCCGCCTCCCGGGTTCAAGACATTCTTGTGCCTCAGCCTCCCAAGTAGCTGGGATTACAGGCCTGCACCACCATGCCCAGTTAATTTTTGTATTTGTTTTTTTCAGTAGAGAAAAGTTTTCACTATGTTGGCCAGGCTGGTCTCGAACTCCTGACCTCAAGTGATCTGCCCACCTTGGCCTCCCAAAGTGTTGGGATTACAGGCGTGAGCCACCAGGCTCTGGCCAGATGTGTATAGTCTTAAGGAATGCATTTTCACCTTTGCCCTTCCTTTTTTTTTTTTCTTCCCCGGCTCCTGGGTTGTTTCTTGGGCATTTTTCACTCCAACTAGAGGGTAAATTTTTGGCAGGAGGGTCTGTGCCAGCCGGCCCCTTTGATCCACCATAGCACAGAATATGATGGTGCTCCATTTATATGAGCCTGTCCAGCAGCACTTGATGCTCCTGAAGAAACAGGATCTTTTTATTCCCTCTTGGAACTCCCCTTTCCCCTATGCTTGGGCCACGTGTCTTGACGGGGGCTCACCTTCCTGAGCTCGGTGATTGGTTATGTGACCCAGGTCTGGCCAATCAGACCATTCCATTCCATCCTCAGATTATTGATTGGTTAGGTGACAACCACATGACCTGAGCTTGGCCAATGAGAGGTAGTCCTTGAACTTTGATGGAATTAGCAGGAGAACTGGGCTGGACCTGAAGGATATAAAAGACATAAACCAGGAGGTACTGGGCCTCCCTGTGGAGGGAGTCTGAGGATGAAGCCTACTGAGGAGAAGAGAGCTGGGGTGAGGTGGAACGAGACGAGTGCCTGACAATAGCTGAGCTCTGGATCCAGCCTTCCAGATCATCTGCCATCATCTGGCTTTTTCAGGGTGTGGAAGACAGATCAAGTCTAAAGTCTTAGTTGAAACTGCTAAGAAGAAGAGTTCCTCTGTCAATCTTTTCATTTAATGGGAAAACACCAGGCAGTGGGAAGTGTCTCTATCTCTGGACATTTGTGGTATATGAGGTACAGGCTATTTTCCAAAAATGGCGACAGCCATATTTCCGATCCCACGTGTTTTCCCAGAACCTCACCACTTCCCAAGCAAGAGATGGAGTCTATTTCCCCTCCCTTTAAACCTGTGTAACTTTGTGATGACTTCAACGAACAGAATGAGGCAGAAATGACACTGCATGATTTTTAAGGCTAGGTCCTAATAGTTAATAGGGCTTCCATCTGCTCTCTCTCTCTCTGTCTGTCTCACACTCTCTCTCTTTCTCAGGACACTTGCCCTTGGAACCGAGCCGCCTTGTTGTGAGGAAGCCCAGTCCACGTGGAACGGCATATGTAGGTGTGCTGGCTGACAATCCAGTTGAGGTCCCAGGCAGTAGCCGGCATTGGCCACCAGACAGGTGAATGACATGAGTGAGCTGTCCTTCAGGTGACTCTAGCCCAGCCTTTGAGTCTTGAAGCTGATGCCAGTGAAACAGAGACAGGCTGTCCTTACCAAGCTCTGTCCAAATTGCATATTCATGAGCAAAATAAGTGGTGCCATTGTTTCAAGCCACTGTGTTTGACCAATAGATGTCTGTTATGAAGCAATAGATGAGCCAAACAGGCATCCCCTATGCCGATTGCAACCAGATTTTTGCTATTTTATTGTGTCTTTTCTGAATAAGGAAGGGTGGAGGCTCCCTGGCCTAGCTTTTGTTTTCACCACCTGCTATGCACAGTATTTCTTGTGTTTTAGTTTATTCCATCAGGGTCCTTCCTATTGGAACCCCCAATGACCCCGTGAGTTGATGAAGGGTGGGGCCGATTGCCTCCATTTCACAGATGAGAAAACAGAGGCTCAGAAAGCTACAGAGTCTTGCCCAGGGTGAGTCAGTGGGTGAAGGCGAGGGGGAGTCTGGAAGCCAGATTACTATAGCCTTCCATGGGGGCTCTGCCAACTAGACCTCGTGAATGGGTCTGGAGGGGATAATGGGGGTCAGAGAATTCTTTTTTTTTAATTGAGGTGAAATTACATAACAAAAGTAACAATTTTAAAGTGAGCAATTCAGTGGCATCTAGTCATTCTCTGTTCCTCCTTTCCCCCAGCCCTTGGCAGCCACGGATCTGCTTTCTGCCCCCTATGAATTTGCCTATTCTGGGTATTTTGTAGAAATGGAATCGTATAATATGTGACCTTTGTGTCTGGCCTCTTTCACTTATGATGTTTTCAAGGTTCATCCTCATTGTATCATGTATCAGAAGTTCATTTCTTTTCATAGCTGAATAATATTCCATGGTGTGGCTAGACCACATTTTGTTTAATCCATTCAACCGTGAATGGATACCTAGGCTGTTTCCATCTTTTGGCTAGTGTGAGCAGTGCTGCTATTAACATGCGTGTGCATGTACTTGAGCACGTGTTATCAATTTTTTTGTGTACATAGCTAGGAGTGGAGGTGCTGGGTCATATGGTGACTCTATGTTTAACTTTTTGGGGAGCCACCAGACTGTTTTCTGCAAGGCAGCGGATTCCCTCCTAGCTTCATGACCACAGTGAGTGAGCCAGTCTGAGCAATAAATATATTTGGTCAAAAGGGAAAGAGAAGAAAGAAAGTGTGAAAACCATATTGCATTCATTCATTCAACAATTACTTGTTGAACTTGATTCAACAGTGGGTGCTAAGGAAGGACTAAGAAAGAAAAATTTTCTGCCATCGTTGAGATGTGAGATGATGTTCTAGTTGCAGAGAGAGAGACAGACAATTTCAGAGTCACAGGTGCTATGAGGAGAATAAAGTGAGATTCCATGACAAATAGGGATTGGAGATGCTATTTTTGGGGTTGTCAGTGAAGGACTGTCTTGGAGGTGACATTTAAGCTGAGACCTGAAGGGTGAGATGGAGCCGGCTATCAAGGCAGAGAGGATGGAACAAGAACAAAGGCCTGAGGCTGAGAGTCCTTAGCTTTGCTTGGTAGGCTCAAGTTCTAGCTCCATTATTAATTCCCCATGGGAGAACCTCAGTTTCCTCACCTTGAAAATGGGCAGACTGAATATGGAATCAACCTAAGGGCCCATCAATAGATGAAAGGATAAAGAAAATGTGGTGGATATATACACAATGGAATATTAGCCATGAAAAAGGATAAAATCCTGCCATTTGCAGCAACATGGATGGAGCTGGAGGTCATCATGTTTAAGTGAAACAAGCCAAGCTCACAAAGACAAGTATTGCATGCCCTCACTCATATGTAGGCTAAAAAAAAGTGGATCTCATGAAGATGGTAGATTGGAGGTTACAAGAGGCTGGGAAGGGTGGGAGAAGGGAGAATGAAGAGAGCTTGATTAATGGGTACAAATACATACTTAGATGGCAGAAATAAGACCCAGTGGTCAATAGAGCTGTAGCGTGGCTATCATTAACATTAATTGATTGTACATTTCAAAATAGCTAGAAAAGAATTCGAATGTTCTTGGAGTAAAGAAAAGATAAGTATTTAAGGTGGTGGATATCCCAGTTACCCTGATTTGATTATACACATGTATCAAATGATCAAACATGTACTGTAAAAATATGTACAGTTATTATATACCAGTAAAATTAAAAATTGTTAAAAAGTTGGCATCATATCCAAAATCGACCCTACCTCCCTGGATGGGGTAGAGATGATAATGCAGAGGAGATGACTGAGGCTCAGAGAAGTGAAGATACTTTCTCAAAATCACAATTCAGTGAGAGGAGGGGCCAGGATTTGAACCCTGAGCTGTTGGGAATGTTCAGGATTAACCTAGTCTTGCCAGTTGGGTGTGTGTTGGGGTGGGGGTCAGGGGCTGGTACAGCTATGGGTTTGGGGAAACAGCCCCTGGGATGCTCCATGCTGTAAAGGAACACCACCTTCCTCCCTGTGAGGACATGGTGTGAAGGCATTTGTCTTCCTGCTGTCCAAGTGAGGAAGATGGAGATCGTGAGGTTTGCCAAACAGTGAGCCCACGGTGGAGCCAAGTTCTCTTGGCTTAGGTCATAATGTCAGCTTCCAGCTACCCAGGTCTTAGGAGGTACTTGGTGCTGTTCTGAGCATTCTGGTATGCTGTGTTACTTCTGACATTCTCTGGGAGAGGTACCGTGATTATCCTCATCTTCCAGATGAGATGACTGAGGCCTGGAGAAGTGAAGACACTTTCTCCAAGTCACAGCTTGGTGAGGGGAGGGGCCAGGATTTGAACCCAGGCCTGACTGCCTTTATAGCCTGTGTTCTGAGTCACGGGCTAAGTGCTGTACTGCCTCCCATGGCCTCAACCGCAGGCTGGGCTCCAGGGATGCCATGGTTAGAGGAGGGGCTGCAATCCCCATAAAAGGGAGTGGCTCAGGAGCTTGTACGCACCCCAGCATGCGCACCCATGCGCCACACACACTCCGACACATGCACCCTCCAGCTCAAATAGGTGGACATGCTTGGGAAAACCATGGAGAAAGTGAGCCCCACAGAGAGAGACCGTGAAATCCCTGTTGTCGCCGGGGCCACCAGAGTGGTTCAGACACAGAATTCTTCTCTCTCACTTGCTCTGTGTGTCTCATTCTCTGCAAAAAGTGTCTTCACCAAGAGATGCATTGGAAAAGGAAAGAAATGTATTCAAGTATGTTGTCATGGCACTGGGGCAGAGAAGATACAGGAAGGTCATGTGTGTGAGTGTGTGTTCAACTGTAGGTATGAGTGCAAGTGTGCAAGGTGTGGGGGGTGTGCAAGCGTGTTAGTGGTTGGTGTGTGAATGAGTGTGTGAGTGGAGAGTGTGTCCTGGTATATGTATTGTGTGTGCATGCGGGTGTAGGTGGGTGCCTAAGTGTGTATGTGAGTGTGTATACATTCTAGCATGAATGCTGTGAGCATGTGTGAATGGTGTGTGTGTGTGTGGGACAAGGCGGGGGAGACAGACCTGGCACTGGGGGCAGGGGACAGAGGCTCCACAGGCTCTTCCCGACATGACAGGGGGACTCTAATTCCCAGGGAGACCCCTGCGCTTGCTTTGGAGGAGGTGAACAAAACTGCAGCCTCTCTTTCCAGAGCCCCTCAATCTCACGACCTCTTTCTTCCTGGCCCCTTCATTCCTAGCCTGGGTTCCGTCTCTCTGAGAGGAGTTCTTCCAGCTGATCTGATGGAGTGGCCCACGGAAATAGTAACAGTATTAACAGTGGACACTCAGGAATCTCAGTGCCAGGCACTGTTCTAAGCGTTGTATTCTGCTCCCAGTGACCCTAACAGGTAGGCACTAGTGTCGTCCCCATTTTACAGACAAGGAAGCTGAGCCTATTTCAGGACAGGGTCGTTGGATTTCTTAACATAGGGGCAGGCAAACTTTTTTCTGAGGGGACGGATAGTAAATGTTTTAGGTTTTGTGGCCTTTGGGTGGGTCTTTGTCACAGCTCGTACACTGCAGTAGTAGCAACAATGCAGCCATAGAGATAAATGAACAGGCGCATGCATGTGGGTTGTAGTGTACTGACTCCGCCTTAACCTGCAAGAGTGGTAAATGGTGGGATTTTAGGCACCACAGTAGATATGTTCGTGGGAGATATATTCAGTCATTTGATCACTAAGTCATTTATCGCATGCTGTGTGCCTGGCTCTGTGCTAGCAATAGAGAGAAAACTGTGGACAAGACAGACCCCGTTTCTACCCCCAGGGCTTGCCGACAAATAGATGGGGTGTCCTGGGGTGGCATAACCTCAGGGTACAAGCACTTTATCCCATGTTGTGAGCAGGGAAGGCTTCCTGGGGGAGGTGACTTCAAAACTGGTACCCAAAGGATAAGTGGTTGGGGAAGACAGTGGGGCTGGTATGGGGTTACAGAAAGTCTCCCTGACAGTAGGAACGTGGGGAGAGGCCAGAGGTCAGACAGGGCTGATGGGAAGTGCATCTGACCGGATATTTGAGATGTGGGTGGGGCCTTGTAGTCACCGGTGTGGATTGTATTGGGAGGGAATGGGGAGCCATGGAGGGATTAAGCGGGTGAGCAGCCACTTCCCTGGCTTCTGAGAGAGGCTTCTCTGGCTTTCATCCCCAGGCCCTATTCTCACCTGGTACATAGAACTTGACTGTTTAGCTGCTGGCTGAAAGCAGGGACCCTCCCTGTTTTCCGCCCTGCCGCATCTTGTATCTAACGTTTCCTGGCAAAGGCTAAGCCTTCCTGCACAACAGCAGCTATTCTTAATAATCTTCACGTATTTATGTGCCCATGTAGCATCTGTCCCTCTCCTGCACAAGAATGTCAGCTCCAGGAGGGCAAGGGTGTTGTCTGTTTTGTTCACTTCTGTATCTCTAGTGTCTAGCACAGCTCTGCACAGACTAGGTTGTCAGTTAATATTTATTGAACCTGAGATTTTATGTCCTTGGCTGAATCCTGGCTGATCATGGGGTGAGAGCCTTTGGCCTGTCCCCTTAAGAGCCTCATTTTCCCTTCCCCTCCTCTTGTCCCAGAAGTTAATTAAGTGCTCTGCCTCTGGAGGGTGAATCCCATTATCAGCTGCACCCCCCCCAACCCCAACATCAGCTGTGTGTTTACTTGTTTATGGTGCGTCACCTTCCACCCCCAATTAAGCTCTGGGACCTATCGTCTTATGCGCTGCTGCATCCCCCACAGCCAACACATAGTAGGTGCTCAATTAGCTTATATCGAATGAATGACTTGACATCTCCCTTAATACACGCCTTTGCAAGGAAGAGAAGAAAGACTGGGAAACTGTGATGGGAAGGGTGATCTGGCAAGTCCGCAAAGCAAGCTAGAGCTGGATTATTTGCCTGGAAGGGGGATGGTGTGGAAGGAAGGAAGCACGCCATGCCCCTCCTGCAGGGGTCACGGACACAGGCCTGTTGAGAGACAGGGGCAGGGACACTGTGGCGTTTGGCTTTCCTTCTTCAGGTGCAGTGAATCGTGTTTGAGAGATGAAGCCATGCAGGGAGGCTTGCTTTCTGGCTGAGACCTTTAAAGCCAGCAGCCTCTGAGCTCATCCAGGGTGCGTTCTTCAGCGTTTCCGATGTCCTTGGCTCAGTCGGGCCATCTTGGTGGCAGCTGCCCGGAGCTGGAGGAGAACAGGCCTCAATGTCCCCTATTATTGCTGGAACGTCAAGTACCCCTGAAGTGGAGGGCAAGGCTGGCCCTGTCTGCCAGCGACAGGGCGCGGTAACTCAGCCACCTGGGACCCCAGCTGCTCAGGCCTGAGGGTGAGGTGCTGACGTCCTCCACCTCCCTTCCTGATGGGCACAGCCGCCTGCCCTGGTTCACCCGGCTCTCTTTACCTCCCCCTCCCTGGCCATCTCTTCTTCCTGCTTGCCAATGGCCTCATTATCCCAAAGGGTGAGCTGTGTGTCCTCGCTGGCAACGGTCTTTGTGACCCAGGCCTCCTCCAGCCCCCAGACCTCCCAAGTATCCCCGTCTTGGCTGCAATGAGCTTCCACAGAGGTCAGCCAAGCCCAAGCATTTTCTGAGACAGACCTGGGTCAAACCTGTGCCTTGTGACTCTGGGCAAGTGACCTTCCCTCTCATCTGTCATAGGGGCTTGATTTTCAGTGACAATGTTCTGGGGTCGTTTTGCAGGTTGTTCTAGGTCGGGCTCCGAAGAAGCAAAGCCTGGGACACGGATGGGGTGTATAGGCTTTATCTGGGGAGTGGGCTTGAAAGGAAAACCTCAAAAGGAGGGGAGACACAGGATAGGACCCGGGGAGGGGCTGAGCAAGGGTGTGGTCCCTGCTTTGGGCCTAATCCCACAGGGGCTCTGGAGCATAAATTGAGCTTGGAGTCATCCCACCTTAGCAAGGGGGCCAGGTGTGAGTATATGTTGATGGCCACTCAGGGAGGGGTGGCGGTGTAAACACTCGGGCATTGGCTCACATCAGCGGAAGGCAAATCTCTAAGAAGGGGGCAACTCCAGCAGCCACGGGGGTCTGACAGCCCCAACAACATCTACTACGAGGATGAAATGAGACGATTCACAGTGCTGGAAAGCACCCGACCACCCCGAGGGCAGCGCCCTCATGCTAGTAGTGTATTCTCATGAAGCAGGTTTTGCCTTCAGCCCAGAAAGACAGCAGAGCCTGGTGGGTGAACCCTTGCTTCCATCTCCAGCCACCCTCCTCATCCTTCATCCCATGTCCCTTGAGATGTCCAGGTTACCTGCCGGGGTCGAGGAGCAGAGCAGATGGCCCTGTGCCTTCAGAGTCACGTGCTCATGACTGGCATTCCAGCCCTTAGGATGATGTGGGGACGCCCTACATCCCTCCACCCATGACCCCACGGGCTGCTCTGTAATGATCCCTGTGTCTTGGCATGTGTCCTTCATTACAGCCCCCTGGATGGAGCATGGCTCCCCACAGCCATCCTAGACCCTGCAGCTCTGGGCCAAGACAACTGTCCAAGATGGGGCTGCCTTTATTGGATAATTAATCCAGCAGGAAATCTGTGGGAAGTTTCCAGTGACCTGGCCGTGAGTTAGGAGGTTAAGGTAAATGTGATCCTGTGGGAAAATAAAATCCCTGGATTCCCTCATCTCTTTTTTTGGGCCTTCCTCACCCCCTCAGGTGGGACTGCAGGTATGTAGGCACTTCAGATCCTAATCTCCTAAAGGCAAGTCTTTTGGAGCCTCTGTTTCCTCATCTGTAAAATGGGCATGTCAGCTTGCTGCCCAGTATATTCTGCTGCTGGCTATGGCCAAAGATGGGTTGTGACGGCCGGAATGAAATCCTCCTTGGTACTATTGGGATTGCAGAGCACCCTGGTATACCTGGAGGCAAGAAATGTTCAAAGCTGAAGGGATTTGGAGAGCATCTAGTCTGCCCCCTTAATGATTTCTGGATTGGGAAACTACAGCCAGTGGGGACAGTGATTTGCTCACCTGGAGAGGGAGTGGCCATCCTGCTGGGAGGGAAGAACCTGGAAGTGGGAAGTAGGAATTTCAAGTTCCTCTCTTAACTCTGCTGTCAGGGAAGTTGGTTAACTTCTCTGGGCCTCCATTTACTCATCTGTCAAATGGCCCCAATAACAGAGAGGGAATGAGGTCATTGCCAAGTCTCTTCCAGCCTTGAAAATCGGATTATCTCACAGTGCCATGTACACCCTCTCAAAGTACCAGAGAAACAGGCAGGAGAGAAATCAGCCTGCTTTTTTGGATGAAAAAAAACATACTAAGATCCAGAGGGTGTTTCTGAAGTTTTTTCAGGGCCTTATGGTTATTACAAAGCACTGGGACCCAAGAAATCCTGGGTTCAAACTCTTGCTCTGCCTTGATAATGACTGTGGAGTAAGTAGGTATCAGGCACTGGCCAAACACATGAATCCCAACAGCCCTCTGAGACGGGTCTTATCTTCATTATTTTGGGGAAGAAATTGAAGCTCAGAGAGGTAGAGTGACTTTCCCCCCGTCACACAGCTAGTGAACAGAGAAGGCTGTATTAGAAACTGCATTTATCTGATGCCACATCTGTGCTTGGAGCCACCTCCCTGCAGCTCAGTGACAGTCATCAATAATCATGTGATTGCCTGGGATTGGGTCAGGAGGAAATGTCAGGTGCAGGGAGGGGCTCAGCTTATTTCTGTGGGGTCTCTTTTACGGTTCAGCGTGCCTGCCCATCAGCTGGTGCTGCGACGAAGCCTTCACTCCTGCAGCTTTGCTTGGAGAGTGGCCCTTAGATGCTTGGAGCTGCCTTCCTAGAAGTGGCTTGGAGTTGCATCTGCCTCCCCCAAATGCCTTGGGGGCGACCTATAG
Organism: Gorilla gorilla gorilla; assembly: GCF_029281585.2. NCBI lineage: Eukaryota > Metazoa > Chordata > Mammalia > Primates > Hominidae > Gorilla > Gorilla gorilla. The sequence goes on from NC_073234.2 coordinate 129,093,350, forward strand.
CCAATGATAGACTCATGTCAGGGCACAGAAGTTCTGTTCCCTTGCCTTGAAGTGGGACAGACTCTGAAGTACAATAGAAACTCCAGAGCTTTCTGCGGGATCAGGCTGGGTCAAGACCTCACCTGCAACCCCATCCTTGCGTAGCTTCTCTGCCTGCCCTGTCCCCATCCCTCGGTCCCTTCTAGGTGTCACCTGAGAGCCTTCTCAATAAATCACTTGCATAAGAATTCCCTTCACAGGCTTTGCTTCTAAAGAACCTGCCAAAAGTTCCCTAAGACAGGAACTTGAGACAAACTCTTGGAAATGAACTGACCATGTAACCATAAATTGGGTCTAATTACCCTGTTTTGGCCAAGCATTTCAACTGTCTTCTCAAGAGGCCAAGAAAATGTCTTGGAGATTCAGAAACAGTGGTCAGATGTTACTGACCATTGCTATTAGGTCTATGCCAGGACCTGGCATACAGTAAGGTGTTTAATAAATATTTGCTGAGTGAAAGGCCTGAATGAGTAAACATTTCTGGTGCTGGGGAGGTGGGGGTTTCTGGAAAGAGAGGATGTAAAACAGCCTTCCTGGGTCAGATCCCCAGGAAACACGCAGGCTCAGGGACCAGCCTGTGCACATTGAAATGCGGGGTCAGGTGCTCAGATATTCATAGCTCCATCAGAGGCTTAGCCTAAGAGGCTGCAAGCCCCAGAGGAGCGACAGACCCGGGAGGGAGTCGTGATCACAGCAAAGATTACAAGAGCTTGTTAAACAGAAATCCCTCCTGGCAGATGGTCAGCTGGCTCCCAGACGTGGAAAGGAAAGCCCTTTCCTATTGGGAGTTCCAGAAGCCTTGAAACCAGGGGAGGACATTATGCCTTCATGAGTTAACAAAACAACAATAATGATGATGATAAAAATGACAAAGCAATTATCCGATAGTTACTATATCCAGGACTTGGTATGTAGGATGTTGTTTAAGCCTCCCAATAACCCCTGCAAGATACACACTATCACTCCCATTTCACAGATGAAGAAACCGAGGCTCCGTGAATGACAATGACGTGCCCAAGGTCACACTGCCAACAGGCAGTACTTGAACCCAGGTAGCATGATGGCAAAGCCTCGGCACCATGGCAAGTGCTGATTTAAGAGGATAGTAGGGAAAGGGCTGGGCACAACTGAGGCATAAAAATGGATGGTTAGCAGGGGGTGGGAAGGGTAGTGGGGGGTCAGGGGGAGGTGGGGATGGTTAATGGATAAAAAAAAAATAGAAAGAATGAATAAGACCTAGTATTTGATAGCACAATGAGGTGACTATAGTCAATAATAATTTAATTATGTTTTTGTTTGTTTGTTTGTTTTTGAGATGGAGTCTCTCTCTGTCGACCAGGCTGGAGTGCAGTGGTGCGATCTCGGCTCACTGCAACCTCTGCCTCCTGGGTTCAAGCGATTCTCCTGCCTCAGCCTCTGGAGTAGCTGGGACTACAGGCGTGTACCAGCACGCCCAGGTAATTTTTTGTATTTTTAGTAGAGATGGGATTTCACCATGTTGTCCAGGCTGGTCTTGAACTGACCTCAAGTTATCCACCTGCCTCGGCCTCCCAAAGTACAGATGTGAGCCATCGTGCCTGGCTTAATTGTACATTTTAAAATAACTAAAAGAGTATAACTGGATTGTTTATAATACAAAGGATAAATGCTTGAGGGGACAGATACCTCATTCTCCATGTTGTGATTACTACGCATTGCATGCCTGTGTCAAAATATCTCAGGTATGCCATAAATGTAGACACCTATTGTGTACCCACAACAATTAAGAATTTAAAAAATTTATAAAAAATTACAAAAATGTTGTAAACTCATGGAATATCTCTGTATGGATACAGAAGAGACCCATAGCTATAGTTGCCATGAGTTGTACATGGAGGGGAGATTTTTATTATAAACCTTTCCTATTTGAATATTGAAGCATGGTGGGCTAGATCACAAAATTGGCCCCCATGATGCATCGCTGTCCACGTTTACACCCATCCTTTGCTGCTGATTTTGTGGTCCTTACCCATTCTGACTCTGGGCACAGGGATGCAACTGGCTTTGACCAATGGGATATTAGTAAAAGTAACACAGGCAGAAGCCTGCAAATGGCTTGTGCAATTGGGCTCACTCTGATGCTGCCCTTCTGCAGGGCCATAAGGACACACTCAGGCTTACCTGCTGGGGGACGAAGGCTTGTGCAGCACAGCTAAGCTGCCCTCATCAACCCAGTGGAGGCCATCCCAAATCAGCCATCAGCCTGCTGACTCAGACACATAAATGAGCCCAGGCAAGATCAGCAGAGCTGCCTGGCCTGCTGATGTGGTTTTGCTGTGTCCCCACCCAAATCTCATCTTGAATTGCAGTTCCCATAATCCCTACATGTCAGGAGGGACCTGGTGGGAGGTAACTGAATCATGGGGGTGGGTTTTCCTGTGCCGTTCTCATGATGGTCAATAAGTGTCACAAGAACTGATGGTTTTATAAAAGGGTAGTTCCCCTGCACTGCCTGCTGCCACGTAAGACGTGCCTTTGCTCTTCTGTTGCCTTCTGCCATGATTTTGAGGCCTCTTCAGCCATGTGGAACTGTGAGTCCATGAAACCTCTTTTTCTTTATAAATTACCCAGTTTTGGGTATGTCTTTATCAGCAGCATGAGAACAGACTAATACACCTGCTAACCACAACGGAAGTTTTGTTTTGTTTTAGAGACAGGATTTCATCTTGTTACCCAGGCTGGCATGCAGTGGTGCAATCATAGCTCACTGCAGCCTCGAACTCCTGGGCTCCAGTGATTCTCCCACCTCAGCCTCTCCAGTGGCTTGGACTACAGGCACACACCACCATACCCAGCTATTTTATTTTTTGTAGAGATAGGGTCTCAGTATGTGGCCCAGGCCAGTCTTGAATGCTTGGTCTCAAGTTATCCTCCTGCCTTGGCCTCCCAAAGTGCTCGGATTACAGACATGAGCCACTGCACTTGGCAGGTTTTGTGATTGTTTGTTACAGAGCATTATTATGGCTATAGATAGCTAACATAAGTAGTGAGGCATTGCGCCTTCCGAGATGAAAAAAAACAAAACAAAAAAACACGTAAAGTTTAAGTGTATAAGATAGTTTCTACTCTGTAGGAGATCCTGAAATCTGGAGGCTCTCCTGCTCCCTGCAAATGTCTTTTCCATTCTGACTTTGGTGCTTTCAGTGAAGCCATTTCTTCAAAATCAAATTCACTCAACATTTCTCCAGACCCCACCTTCTCCAGAAAGCCCTCCAAACCTCCACAGTCCTCAGCCTGGCTGCCAGGCTGATTTCACTAACGTTCAGCATTATTACAAAGAGCAGCTCCTGTATAGTCAGTGCTGACCATGGGCCAGGCACTGGGCAAGCCCCGTCTCACTGAGTCATCACTACACCCTGTGAGGGAGGCATGCCTAGCGTTTTCCTCCAGTTGCAAATTAGAGACCGAGACCAAGAGGGAGTGAGTCTGTTGCCCAAGGTCTCACAGCAAGCGAATTCCAGAGGCAAGATTCAACCATGCAGCTGCCCAGCTGTGCTCCTCACACCTGCCTAATGGCTTTCTCCCCTCCAGGCTGGAGGGAGCTGTCCTTTGATTAGATCTGCATTGAGGGCAGGAAGGCTAACACTGTCATTGGATCAACCTGGGGTTGAAAAGTGCATTTTCCCTTCTTGTCCTTAGAACAGCCCTATGAGGCAGGGAAACAGGAAAAATGAAGACCATCTTTGAGGAATAAACTGACTTGCCTAAGGTCACATGGTGAGTCACAGAGCGGAGACTAGAATTTGGGAGTCTCTTCTTTCCCTCTCTAAGACTCATCAATTATATATATATATACACCATATATATATATATATATATACACCATATATATATATATATATACACCATATATATATATATACACCATATATATATATACACCATATATATATACACACACCATATATGTATACACACCATATATATGTATACTATATATGTATACCATATATATATACACACACCATATATATATACACACCATATATATATATACACACCATATATATATATACACCATATATATATATACACACCATATATATATACACCATATATATATACACCATATATATATATACACCATATATATATATATATATATATACACACACACCATATATATATATATATATACCATACAGCGTGAAGGTCTTTTTATGTGTCCACCCCTCCTGCCTCTGTGGCTGTGCTCAACATTTCCTCTCTCATAGTGTACCTTTCACTGCAGAGCAGACAAGCAGAAATGTGAGGACAAGCATCCTGGGGACACTGGGTTATAAGCTCCTTCCTTCTTCCTGCTTCCTACTTTCTCCCTCCCTTCCTTCCTTCCTTCCTTCCTTTCTTTCTTCCTTCCTTCCTTCATCCTTCTCTTCTTTCCTTCCTTTTCTTCCTTCCTTCTTCCCTCCCTTTCTCCTTCCCTTTTCTCTCCCTCCCTCCCTCCCTTCCTTCCTTCCTTGCTTCCTTCCTTCCTCCCTCTCTCCCTTCCTCCCTCCCTCCTTTCCTTTTTTCCTTCCTTCCTTCCATCCTTCCTCCCTCCTTCTCTCGCCCTTCCTTCCATCTTTCCTTCCTTCCTTTCTTCATCCCTCTCTCCTCCTTTTCTTTTCTTTTCTTTTCCCTCCTTCCTTCCTTCCTTCATTCCTTCCTTCCTTCATTCCTTCCTTCCTTCCTTCCATTTTTACCCTCTCTTACTCCTTCCTTTCTTCCTTTCAAAATTCATTCTGCAAATATTCACTGTGCACCCACTCTCTGCTAGGTACTCTGCCTGACTCTGCAGATGCAATGGGAATGAAACAGGCGTGGACCTTGGCCTTGATCTCGTGAAGTGGCAGGGAAGATGGGACGTAAGCAATTGTATAAATAATTAACTCATTGCAGTTGGAGGACAGGTAGTGAATAGCAAGAACTGTGTCAGACTTGAGTTGGAATCTGAGCTCTGCATTTTACCCAGCTGGGTTGCTCCCAGTCGGTTACCTAATCTCTCTGTGTCTTGCTTTCCTCATTTGGGGATTAATGTCCATCTTTCAGGGTGGTTGTGAGAGTTAAAGCAAGCTGTTGATCTACAGCATTGAGCATGGAGCCTGGTGCAGGGTAGGCGCTGTGACAGCAGCTGTCTTCATCTCTGCTGCTATTGTTTCTGCTGCTGGATCCTTGCTGCCCTTGACCCGGAAGGTCCCACCTGCATGACCATCTTATCTGCGAGGGGAGGTGGCTTCACTCACCCTTCTCCAACCCTCTGAATTATAATCCATCTTTAATGTCTCTAGAGGAAGGAGCTTTGAACAGAAACCAGCTCCAACCACTCACTGCCGTCCACCCAGCGAATGCTTGCCTTTCAAAGGCATGACGGGGCCGCCAAATCCGCCCCAGGGACCTAACGCGATTGTCTCGCTTCTGTAACTCTGCTGGGAAGCTGAGCTTGGGGTTTCTGGCTGGGCTTCCAGAGGCTCCCAGAGCTGGTGGGGAGCCGCAAGGGAGGCTTATGGGAAACCATCAGGCCAAGGAGCCTAGCCTGGGAGGGACAGAGCCAGGGTGGAGGAGCCCATGTCCAACTGAGCACCCACGATGTGCTAGGCAAGAGTCCCTCTTCTGCTTGGCCCATGAAAAGCCTTTCCCCAGTGCTTATGGGGGTCAGGCAGACATAGTCACCTGTGATGACAAGAACATGGTGCAGGGAGTCCCAATATCCAAGTTAAAGCCTCCACTAAGTGCCCTTAGGACTAACACAATCTGTGTCTTAGCTTTTCACATCTATAAAATGTGTGTCTCTTTTATGAGGCAGTATAGTTTGGTGTTTAAGAGCTGAAGTTCTGGATCCATTGAAGGTCCTTGTGACCTTGGGCCAGTTGCTTACCCTCTCTGTGCCTCAGGCTCTGAGACTATAAAACATGGAGAGTAATACTATTTGATTCTGTTGCCTACTAGCTGGATGACCTCAAGCAAGTTGCTCCACCTCTCTCAACCTCAGTGTCCTCCTTCTGAATTGGGATCAATGAGAATACTTACTTCACAGGGCTGTTGTGAGTATTGAATGGGATGATCCAAGCTGAGTGCTCCAAACCACACTTGGCATGGAATAATCATGTTAGTGTTGATTGAACACCTGCTATTTTCATCCCCTTCATTCTTCCTTTTCTCCCTCTTTTCTTCTTTGTTTCTCTCCCTCCTGCCTCTTTCCCTCACTCCACAATTGCATACTGGACACCTGCCATGAGCCAGGCACTTTTCTAGGCACTGCCCATCTTCAGGATGACTTTAAGAACCAAACGTGCTTAATGGGGAAGTGCTTTGGCAATATCAAGGCTAATCTGTCGTGGAAGAGAAGAGGTGATAAATTCACACTGTGGCTTGTGGTGACTTCTTTTTATGCTCACTCTCATCTAGGGTCATTAATTTAGAGCCTTGACTAGGATTTCTATCCTATGCAGCTGCAGTGACATTAATTTGATATTCGCTAACCTCAGTTACTTGTGTGTCACCGTCATAATGATTATTTGCCACAGCCACATAAAACTATACTTTAATATTTTGTTTTAAGTCACTCTTTTTAAGAAACTTAAACTGAATTTTTTTTTTTTTTGAGATGGAGTTTTGCTCTTGTTGCCCAGGCTGGAGTACAATGGTGTGATCTGGGCTCACTGCAGCCTCCACCTCCCTGGTTCCAGCGATTCTCCTGTCTCAGCCTCCCGAGTAGCTGGGATTATAGGTGCCTGCCACCATGCCTGGCTAATTTTTTGTATTTTTAGTAGAGACGGGGTTTCACCATGTTGGCCAGGCTGGTCTCAAACTCCTGACCTCAGGTGATCCACCCGCTTCAGCCTCCCAAAGTGGTGGGATTATAGGTGTGAGCCACCACGCCTGGCCTAAACTGAATTTTAACCTAAACAATGCTATCCATGAAACCAAAAGTCTTGGTGAGCTGGCACACATTAAGCACTTAACTATTAAAGAAAATTCTAAAAGTTCATAGATGACCCCAAAGCATCTCCATTTGTACCATATTATATTAGAGAGCAGCTATACCAGACAGTATCCTCCATTCGGCTAACTAGAAAATCGTTTGACTCATTGCTTCAAATTTTTCATATTTATCAAGTGCTATCTCCTTATTCCAAGCCTAGGGGTTTCTGTCATCTGCAATTATCATGATGTTAATCTGAAAGTCATTAACCTTGGTTACTTAGGTATTGCCAGCATAACAAACATTTGTATTCTTTTTGCCATAGCCACATGCCAAACATGAATGTGCTTGTGCTTGTCCTTTTATTTTGGATCATGGTTTTTTTCTTTTTCTTTTTTTTCTTTTTAAATTTAGCCTCAACTGAAGCAATCGTATCTATGAAATCATGGGTTCAAGGAGCTGGTTATATATTTCTTTCTAGCATGCATTAAATATGTAGCTATTATGTAAAATAAAATGTCAACCAAACACATCTCCATGTGTGCCTCATTCTTAAGGTGGGCTGCTGTTCCAAGCATAACCCTGTTACCATTCAGCTGGTTAGGAAATTCTTTGATTCATTGCTTCATATTCACCAAGCGTTACTCCTTTTGTCCAAGTCTTGAGATCCCATGAAAGCATAGACAGGTCAAAGCCATCGTCCTAGGTGACAGAGTGAATCTCAGAACCCAGGAGTCCTGGTCCCTGATTCTGCCTCAAGGCCACACAGGATGCCTAGCCCCATCTTGACCTATCTCCTGGCTCATTAAAGGCCTTGGGGCTTGGACCAGCTCTTTCATTTTTCCATCCTTCTCTCTTTCCTCGCTAGCACTCGAAGATACAAAAAGGGTTAACATCCATCTCCCGCTCTTCTTGACACCTCCCACCCTGGGTTGCTGTGGGTAATCACCAGCTTCCCTTGAGGAATGACCTTAACCCCCACTGTGGGGGCTATCAAGAGACAGATATAAACACCTCAAAGTTCTCAGCTAGCTCTCTTAATTGGCACCTTTCTGTTCTGCTTTAAATTAATCAAAGCCAGTCCGATATTAATACTGTAGGGGGAATTAAAATCATGCAACGCATTAAAGATGTAATTTAAAATTAATAACTCATAATTATTTATCATGGCATATCAGTGGAGCTATGAATTTTCCCTTCTAACTCAGCGCACAGTCTCCTGCCTTTGCTTTTAATAGCATTTGGACCATTACTGTGCCCAACCTTGGTTCCTGCAGACACCCAACCTAAGAGACGTAATTCACTTAATTTAATTTTGGGGGGCTTAATTGTGGTAAATCACTACTTAAGAAAAGACATCTATTTGAAAGGACAAATTGGGATAATTTAATAAAAGCTGGAGTGAGGAAGCCCAAAGACTTAATGATGCGCTGTGGGTTTTGACCAGAGAAGCCCTTACTCTTCAACTCATTCACTGAGAGTTGCTAGGCTCGGTTTCCAAGTCTTTAAGACAATGGCAGCATTCAAAAGGTTTCACTAACTAAGGAAATGACCCACCTGTCCATCAATATGGGATTGAGCAAAAAAAACTATGATGGATCCACCCAGTGGAACACTATGCAGGCATATAAAAGAATGACAGGTCACATGTGTGGATATAGAAGAATCACCAGGATATATTAAATTTTAAAAATGCGGCTGAGCATGGTGGCTCATGCTGGTAATCCAAGCACTTTGGGAGGCCAAGGTGGGTGGATCACGAGGTCAGGAATTCGAGACCAGCCTGGCCAACAGGGTGAAACCCCGTCGCTACTAAAAATACAAAAACGAGCCAGGTGCAGTGGTGGGCGCCTGTAATTCCAGCTGCTCAGGAGGCTGAGGCAGGTGAATCACTTGAACCTGGGAGGCAAATTTTGCAGTGAGCTGAGATCACGCCACTGCACCCTAGCCTGGGAAACAGAGCGAGACTCCATCTCAAAAAAAGAAAAATGCTAGAAGAGTGTATAGCGTGCTGTTATGACAAAAGGAAAATATATATACACACATGTAATTACATATACAGCATAGAATAGAATATCCTTGGAAAGAAACAGGAAACCTCTGGGGATGGGTTTAGGTAACTGGGGGACAGAGGAGGGAGGGAGAGTTGTCATGCTTTGTATACATTTGTATCTTTGAAATTTTGTACCACATGCAAATATCAGCAATTCAAAAAGATTAGACAATTAAAATAATAATAGTAGGAAAGATTTGTCAACCTGGGTCTTGCCATATCTCATGTACCCTCACTCCTATTTCCACATATCGCTACCGATCATAATGATGGTTACCATGTGTCGAGTGTCCTCTCTGGAATGGTCACTGAGCTGGCTTCATCCCACGAGGTCCTTACATCAACCTGGTGAGGCAGGTCCCCAACATTTCATGATGAAGTTTCTAACATAAAGGCGAAAGGGTTTTTCAGTGAATACCCATCTATTTACCACCTAGGTTCTACCATTAGTGTTTTTCAACATTTTCCTTATCCCAGACGGATTCATTTACCCATCCCTCTATCCAACTATCAGCCCATCTACTTTTCATGCAATTCAAGGAAAGTTACAGACATCTGTACATTTCTTTCTAACTATGAGCACGTCTCTCTTTAACTGAAATGCAATATTTGGTTAGGGTTCCTTTTGAAAGGTAAAATTCACCAACGGCAAAGAGCACAGACCTTAAGTGTACCATTTGCTGAGTTTTGACAAACACCTGCACTTGAACAATGCACATCCATATAATGATACAGAATTAATTTCCATCTCCCTAGAAAATACCCTAATTCCCCTTCCCAATAAATCCCCAAAGCCCTAGAGGCAACACTCTTACTACCTTTTTTTCTTTTTACCACCACAGATTAGTTTGGTTATTGTAAAACTTCATATAAGTGGAAGTGCACAAATGGACCCTTTGTGTAAGGATTTCACTCAGCAGAAAACTTAGAGAGTCATCCATGTGTTGTGTTTATCACTAGTTTGTTTTAAAGGGAATGATCAACAGTAAAAAAAAAAATCCTATTAAAAAGTGGGCAAAGGACATGAATAGACATTTCTCAAAAGGGGACATACAAATGGCTAACAGGTATGTGAAAAATACTCAGCATCACTAATCAGAGAAACACAGATCAAAGCCACAACAAGATACTGTCTTACCCCAGTTAGAAAGGCAATTGTTAGTAAAACAAAACAAAACAAACCCAACAACAACAAAAACAGATGCTGGTGAGGATACAGGGAAAAGGGAACTCTTATACACTGTTGATTGGGATGTAAATTAGGACAGCTACTATGAAAAACAGTACAGAGATTTCTCAAAAAACCAAAAGTGGAACTATCACAGGATCCAGCAATCCCACTACTGGACATTTAGCCAAAGGAAAGGAAATCAGTATATCAACAAGATACCTGCACTCCTGTGTTTACTGCAGCACCATTTACAATAGTAAAGATATGAAATCAACCTAAGTGTCTATCAATGGACGAATGAGGAAAATGTGGTATATATACACAATGGAATATTATTCAGCCATAAAAGAGAATGAAATCAGCCGGGCGCAGTGGCTCATGCCTGTAATCCCAGCACTTTGGGAGGCCAAGGCGGGCAGATCACTTGAGATCAGGAGTTCAAAAGCAGCCTGGCCAACATGGTGAAACCCTGTCTCTACTAAAAATACAAAAAAATTAGCCGGGTGTGATGGTGGGCACCTGTAATCCCAGCTGCTTGGGAGGCTGAGGCAGGAGAATTGCTTGAACCTGGGAGGCAGAAGTTGCAGTGAGCCGAGATCATGCCACTGCACTCCAGCCTGGGTGACTGGGTGAGACTCTCCGTCTCAAAAAAAAAAAAAAAAAAAAAAAAAGGAAAGAAAAAAGAAAAAGAAAAAAAGAATGAATGAAATCATGTCATTTGCAGCAACATGGATGAACCTGGAGATCATTATGTTAAGTGACATAAGCCAGGCATGGAAAGACAAATATCGCACGTTCTTGCTTATAAGTGGAACTAAAAAACTTGATCTAATGAAGGGAGAGAGTAGTATGATAGATACCAGAGGCTGGGAAAGGTGTGTGGGTAGAAGATATAAAGAGATTGGTTAATGGTACCAATATACAGTTAGACAGAAGGAATAATTTCTAATGTTTGATAGCAGAGTAGGGTGACTATGGTTAATGACAATGTATTGTGTATTTCAAAATAGCCAGAAGACAGGACTTGAAATATTCTCAGCATGTAGAAATGATAAGTAGTCAAGGTGATGGACAATCCAAATACCCAGACTTGATCATTACACAGTCTATGCAAAATATCATATGTACCCCATAAATACGTACAACGATTTGTATCTGTAAAAATAAATAAATAAGTATAAGGAGGAGTTTTTTTTTATTGCTGGGTAGTGTCTATTGTATGGACACATCACGATTTGTTTATTTATGGACCTGTCGGGAACATTTGGGCTGTTTCAAGTTTGGCGCTATCATGAATAAAGTTGCTATGAGTATTTTTTTTTTTTTTAAACAGAGTCTTACTCTGTTACCCAGGGTGGAGTGCAATGGCGTGATCTCAGCTTACTGCAAACTCCGTCTCCGGAGTTCAAGTGATTCTCCTGCCTCTGCCTCCTGAGTAGCTGGGATTACAGGCATGTGCCACCACGCTGAGCTAACTTTTGTATTTTTCTTAGAGATGAGGTTTCACCATGTTGACCAGGCTGGTCTTGATCTCCTGGCCTCAAGTGATCTGCCCGCCTCGGCCTCCCAAAGTGCTAGGATTACAGGAGTGAGCCACTGTGCCTAGCCTGCTATGAGTATTTTATACAAATCTTTTGGAAGACATGTGTTTTTGTTTATCTTGGGTAAATACCTAAGAGTGGAATTGTTGGGTCATAGGTTAAGTGTAGGATTGGCTTTTATTAAAAAATTGCCACAGAAATTTCCAAAGTGATCATACCGTTTTACATTCCCACCAGCCTTAACAGGTGACAGAAGAATTAGAAACCAGCGTGTATCAAATGCACTTTTCACTAAATGGTGAGTTGTTCAGGTTGGTCCACATCCTTGCCAACATTTGGTGTTGTCAGTCTTTGATTTTAGTCATTCTAGTGGGTACATAACAGTCTCTCACTGCAGTTTTAATTTACATTTCCCCTGATAACTGACAATATTGAGTAGCTCCATTGTAAAGATCAGAAAATGGAGGCTCAGAGAGGTTCAGTAATTTACTCAAGGCTCCACAGACTGAAGAGCTAGTGTTCCAACACACTGCAGTGGTCTGAATGTTTGCATCTCCCTGAAATTCGTATGTTGGAATTTAACCACCAACATGATGGTATTAGGAAGTGAGCCCTTTGTGGGGGGATTAGGTCATGGGGATGGAGCCCTCATGAATGGGATTAGTGCCCTTATAAAGGAGTCTCCAGGGAGATCCTTGGCCTTTTCCACAGCTAGAAAGGGCCATCAATGAACAAGAAAGTGGGCCCTCACCAGATACCAAATCTGACAGCACCTTGATCTTGGACTCCTACCTCCAGAACTGTGAGAAATAAATTTCTGTTGTTTATAAGCCATCCAGTGTATAGCAGCCCAAACAACAAACACACCCACTTCTCTTGACTTTAAAACTATAGCTTGAAACTATAAAGATGTGCTGTATTCGTCTTTCCGTGAATTCCTCCAATCTCTCATCACAGGACAACTTTCCTGGACTCTCCTGAGGCTCTGAGCTGCCTGGCACCCAGAACGTCAACCACCTAAAGAAACATGTAATTGAGAAAGAGGAAAGAATCCCACAAGGGGCAGAAAGCTTGCGTTTGAGGCAGCCGCTAATTACTCTCTAGGGCATTTTTACAACAAATGTAAAAGTGGGTTTCATTGTTAAAATCCCAGTTACTGAAGACAATTCTGCCTGATGTTTCTGAGCCAGATCCCCCCCAAGCTCGATTCACATGGCTTGAGGGTTGTTTTCCAGCCCTCCTTGGAGGCAGGGGGATGAGTCTTGTGACCTCTTGAGCCCCTCTTGGCAGGGCGGGTGTGGTTTTTTTGTCAAACATTATTGGCTTTGCAGCTTGTGGGACTCAGAGCATCCTCCCCGGCTAAGTAACCCCTTGCTGTTGTTTTTATGTTGTTTCCAGTGGGTTCAGACTTGGCACGGTCCAGATGGCCTTGGGGTTGATGGCTGGGCACAGACTTTGGAAAGCTTTATGTTTATGCTCCAGACTTTGTTTGCAAACAACTATAACTGTGCTGCCTAAATGTTCTTGCCTTTGACCGGGTTTTATGAGCTTCCAGGTTCTGACTCAGGAAAATTAGTAATTGCAAAGCTACATGGGGATAATTCAGGCTGTCGCTGCTGCCCCTTCGTCGGTCAGAGGTGGCCTGGGATCAACCACACCTTCTTCTCCTGTGGCTCCCTGTCCATCTTCCCTGGAGGAATCTCCTTCCTCCTTTCTTACCTCCATGGATCTGGCAGGGCTGCCCCTCTGCCCTCGGCTCCAGGGACATGAGACCATCCCCAGGCAATCAGAACACTCCATATCTCTGCCTGTGATGATTAGTTAAAGAATGTGCACATGACTCAACTGGGCCAATGAGATTCCATGCTGATAATTTTGCTGGTAAAGAAGTGGTTTCTTTCTCTTGGTTTGCAAAGCTGGAAGGGTGTCGGCCTGGAGCTGTTGGTGGCCATTCTTGCCACCATGCAAAGAGAACCTTCAAGACTAACAGTGAAGAAGTCAGAGCCATGTGGTGGAGAGGAACAGATTCCAAATGATAGCAGTGGGGTTCCTTGGTCCAGCTGCACCTGAAGCCTGCCCTTTTCAATTTTGTGATCCAATCAATTTCCCTTTGTGCTTAAACCAATCTGATGTAGGTTCTTGTCACTTGCAACTAAAAAATATTCTGACCTATCAATGTAGGTGTTGGGGGGTGGCGGTGGGGGAGTTAGGGGTAGGAAGGATAAGAAATTCCGAAAACCTAAGCGCTCTCTTTAAAATCTCAGGATACAGAGGAAGTCTAGGGGTCACTTTAGGCTCCTCAGGTTTCACCACTTGCCCACTCACAGAATGTCTCTACTTTATCCCTGACAAGGCAATCAGGCTCTGCTTTATGCCTCCCATGGCAAAGAACTCAGTTTCTCTCCAGGTAGCCCATTTCATCAAGGGGCAGCTCTGCTGGCTACAAATTAAGGCAGAATGTCTGCCAATAAGGGAGTGGAGAGAACAAAAGGTAGCCTTGCCTCCTCCCTTTCCTTCCTTCAGTCTGTTCTCTTCACGGCAGCCAGAATGGTCCAGTTATAATTTGTCGGAGAGTGTTGCTTCCTACTCAGAAACCTCCAATGGCTCCCATCTCATTGCACAGTGAAGTTCAAAGTCCTCACTCACCAGGGCATAAGAGGCCCTTCAGGATTTTACCACTTACCTCTCTGGACTTGTCACCCACTTTCTCTGCTTTGTCATTCACTCCACCCCAGGAACACTGATCCCCTTATTTTTTCTAGAACTTTGCAGCTGCCGTTTCCTGGCATGGACTGTCTTCTGCCAGATTGCCAATGGCTGGCTCTCTCGCCTTCTTCAAACAGCTTTCTCCCTCTCTCACCTCCTCCAAGTCTTTGCTCAAATGTTACCTTTGCTTCAAATGTTACCGTAACACACCATTTAAAATTGTAGCTTCCCCACCTCAACACTCACTACCTCTCCACTCTATATTATTTTTGTCCTTATCATCTGTCCCCATGTGACCCATTGCTATAAATAGTTTACTAATGTTTCTCATTGTCTCCCATTTACAAAGGTAGAGAATTTTCATCTGTTGCTCACAGCCGTATCCTATCTAGAACAGTACCTGTCACATAGTAGGTGCTCATTAAATATTAGTTGAATGAACCATTTAGTAATTCAACTTGAGAATGGGGCCTGGCAAACACTAGGTGCCCACACAATGCTGAAGGCATGAATGACTGACCCATCCAGTCCCTCAGGGGGTGATAGAGGAAAAGGGGGGTTAGTTTGTTTCTCTCTGGAGCCCCATGGCAGCCAGGCAGCCAGGTCCCTGCAGCCTGATGTGACAGCTGGTGGCTGTCTGAGATGGGGGGAACTCTTAAGCAAAACAGACATGCTCAGTCTCTCCCAACACCCACTGACTGCAGCTGGAGGTGGAGATGGAGAAATCAATATAAAGATTGGCTTTGGAGGAAAGGAAAAGAAGAAAAGGGCTCTCTACTTCATTGAGGAGGCAGTTGCAGAAAGGACAGGTGGGGGCTGTGTGATAGTGTCACATGGTGCACACCGACCTTCGTAGCCCTGCTTTATGTTCTGCTCCCTGAGTTGCAGGTGTGGATTCCCACTCCCAGGCTTCGTTCATAGAGATGCTCAGCTCCTGAAGCCTTGAGAGTTCCTCCCAGACCATGTTTCCCCTGTTCAGAGTTTAGGCATTTATCATATGCTGGAAAGTGTCAAGTGACTTACTAGGCCCACTAGTGTCTGGCTCCAGTGTGCAGGTGCTGGGGATACAGGGGTGAACAAGACAAGACAGACAAAAATCCTGGCCTTCATGGCCAGGGAGAGAGACAGATAGTGAACAAGATAAATAAGTAAAATGTGTAGTGTGTGTGATGGTTGTAAACACCAAGGAGAAAAACAAATCTGGAAAAAGGTAAGAGTTGTTGGGTGTGGAACTGCAATATTATATAGTGACATTTGGGGAAGGAGCAAGCCACGTGGTTATCTGGAGGAATGTGCCAGGCAGAGCAGCCAGTGCAAAGGCCCTGAGGTGGGAACATACTTGGAGAATTCGAAGACTAGCAAGGGAGCCAGCATTGTTGGAGTGAATAAGCAGCGTCATTCATGTCAATGTCAGAGAGGTAATGGGGGTAGCGGAACTATTATAAGCATGGAGATTGAGATTGGTGTATTAGTCTGTTTTCACACTGCTGATAAAGACATACCAGATACTGGGTAATTTATAAAGAAAAAGAGGTTTAAAGACCCACAGTTCCACATGGCTGGGGAGGCCTCGTGATCATGGCAGAAGGCGAAAGGAAAATGACAGCCAAGTGAAAGGGGAAACCCTGTATAAAACGGTCAGATCTCATGAGACTTATTCACTACCAAAAGAACAGTATGGGGGAAACCACCCCTGTGATTCAATTATCTCCCACTGGGCCCCACCCATAACACATGGGAATTATAGGAGCTACAATTCAAGGTGAGATTTGGGCGGGGACACAGCCAAACCATATACATTGGGAAGCCTTTGGAAGAACTTGAGTAGAGGAATTATATGGTGGCTTCCATGCTGTTGGGTGAAGAGACCAAGTATGCCAAGAACAGAAGCTGGGAGGCAAGTTAGGAGGTGGTCATGATGGTGGCTTTGACCAGGGTGGTAGCAGGGGTACTATGGATGCTCATTCATTCATCCAAAAACCCTTTCATTCAGAAATCACTTATTGGACAGCTACAGTTTGCCAGCACCATTCTGGGTATTGGGGGTGGTGATATGCAAAATTCACCCTGTTTAAATGGAGCTTACTATCTAGTGGGTGCAGGGCAAGAGCCAATTAATAGGGTGACCAACTGTCTTAATTTTCCTGGGACTATCCTGATTTTAGCACTGAAAATCCCATGTCCCAGGAAGCCACTCAGTCCTGAGCAAACCAGAACAGTTCACCACCCTAATTGTGGAGATGTGTGTTTTGGAGAGTGAAGGGCTCAATGAGAGAGAACCAAGCTCCAACACCACAGCTATCCACCCTTGATGATCTGGCTGACCACCTCCCATTGTTCACAGATGGAGAAAAGGCTCAGGGAGGAAGGTGTGGGCCCAAGGTGATGTGGCAAATTAGTGGCAAGGCTGAGCATCAAATTGAGGCCTCACATTTTAGAGTTGGAAGAAATCAGAGCTTGGGAAAAGGAGGCAGCATCACTAGCCACTAATGAAAGGCAAAGGAAGTTTCCAGTGAGAGACTGGGACAGAAGAGAGAATCCACAAACAGACACGGTCGTGATGTTGACAGAGGAGACATTCGAAATCATGGAGACCAAATGGACTATTTACTGAATAGTGATTTTTGGGGGGGTAGAGATAGGGTCTCCCTATCCTGCTCAGGCTGATCTCAAACTCCTGGGCTCAAGCGATCCTCCCATCTCAGCCTCTCAAAGTGCTGGGATTACAGGTATGAACAACTACTCCTGGCATGAATTGTTTATACACAGGAAACAAAATGTGAATCCCAACCTCACACTACACACACACATACACACACCCCATACACACACAATTCCAGAAGGTTAAAGAACTTAAATGTGAAAAAGCAAAACTTTCTTGCAATTAGACAAATTAATTTCCTGATCTCAGGAAGTAGAAATGGGTTTTCTAAACTATTCATAATAAACACAAATAAGAAAGGAAAAGTGATACATTAATAATTAAAACTTTTATGCACCAAAACCACCATAGTTACAGTGAAAAACAAGCTATAGACTGGAAAACATATTTACAATGCAAATAAACAACTGTTTCTGAGTTAGTACTCAGTGTACAAACCAGTAAGGTAAAAAGCCAAACAACTCGATAGAGAAATAGACAGCAGATAGGAACAGGCAGTTCTGAGAAGTATCCCATACAGTCAATAACACATCAAAAAAGAGGCTCAATCACATTGGAAGGCAGATTCAAATAATGAGACACAATTTCTCCCCCATCGGATTGGCAAAAATGAAAATGTCATCAATATCCAGTGTTGGGGAGATGTGGTGCCAGGGAAATATTTACACTCCGCAGGTGGGAGTATGATTTGGTAGAACTACTTTGGAGAATAATTTACGAATATTTAGGAAGATTGAAGATGCATGTACCCCTGTAACCCACCAATTGTTCCCCTAGTTTCTGAGAAATGTCACACATACAAAACATTCAAGGTTGTCGATTGCAGCATTGATTATTAAAGTGTAAAAACTAGAAACACCCTAAATATGCATCAGTAGAAGAATGGACTAATGAATTACATCATACACAGGCAATGGAATGATATACAGCAGTTAGCAAATAAGCTGCAGGAATCAGTTTTATCATTAATAAATCTTAAAAAGCATAATGCTGAAGAAAAAAGGAAGTTGCAGAAAAAATACCCTCAATACCATATCACTTCACATAAAATTTAAAAGCGCACAAAACTTGGGCATATAGACAAATGCAATAAAATATTACAAACTGCTTATATCAATTTTAAACACCACATTGAGGTGTTCCCTTTCCTATAGGAAAGAAAGGGAGAGTAATGCTTTTAACATATCTGTAATGGTAAAAAAATAAGTGAAATATGGCAAAATGTTAAGGTTTGACAAAACTGGGTAGAAGTGTGTAAGCATTTTGTTTTGTTTGCTCCGCGATTTTTCGTTTGTTTAAAACATCTTGTAAAAAGAGGAATAATAGGTTAGGTGTGGTGGCTCATGCCTGTAATCCCAACACTTTGGGAGACCTAGGTGGGCAGACTACTTGAGGTCAGCAGTTCAAGACCAGCCTGGCCAACACGGTGAAACCCTGTCGCTACTAAAAATACCAAAAAAATGAACCAGCTATGGTGCTGCACACCTGTAATCCCAGCTACTTGGGAGGCTGAGGCAGGAGAATTGCTTGAACCTGGGAAGCAGAGGCTGCAGCGAGCCAAGATCATGACAGAGCTGATCTGATCTTGCCTGAGCGACAGAGCTGTCTCAAAAAATATATATACACGCTTATTGCTGGGAAACTCCAAGAGGTCCAGCATTCTTTCTGTGGCATTCACACATCCAAGAAACAATTATTGAGTGCCCACTGTGTGCATGCTCCACCTGCTGTGTTAGATGTGGAAGCACAGGAATGATTGACATCATCTTATTTATAATTTGCTGAGTGCTTATATATATAGCAGTAGGGCCAAGGGCTGTACATGCATTTTCTTTTCTTTTTTTTTTTTTGAGATGGAGTCTCGCCCTGTCATCCAGGCTGGAGTGCAGTGGCATGATCTAGGCTCACTGCAACCTTCGCCTCCCGGATTCAAGCGATTCTCCTTCCCCAGCCTCCCAAGTAGTTGGGATTACAGGCGCGTGTCACCATGCCTGGCTAATTTTTGTGTTTTTAGTAGAGACGGGGTTTCACCATTTTGGTAAGGCTGGTCTCGAACTCCGCCCACCTTCGCCTCCCAAAGTGCTGGGATTACAGGTGTGAGCCACCACGTCCAGCCTGTACATGCATTTTCTCACTTTCCTTTTACATCCCAATGATGTAGGTACTATTATTAGCTTTTTGTCTTACAGATGAAGAAACAGAGGGCAAATAAGGGATGGTGGCAAGATTTCACCCTAGGTCAGTCTGACTGTGGCAGATTGTATTTTCAAAGATGACTGCCATCCTTATAATGTGATCTTGACCTTCTCCCATGGAGTGGTAGGATCTATGCCCCCTCCCTTGGAACCTGGAGTTTTTGACTGCCTTACTGATGGAGTATGCTAAGCCAGAAATGACATTATGTGACTTCAGAAGCTAGGCCCTAGGAAAGTGATGCACTTCTGCTTTGTTTTCTTGGGATGCTCACTCTTGGAATCCAGCCACCATACTGTGAGGAAGCCCAGTTTAGCCCATGCAGAGGAACTAGTGAGAGGCCACATGGAGGTGCTTCAGTTGACAGCCCCAGGTGAGGTCCCAGCAGACAGCCTGACTCCGCCACCAGACATGTAAGTGAGGGAGCCTTTGAGATGACTCCAGTTCCAGCCTCCATCCACCTGTGACTGCATGAAAGACCATGAGCAAAACCACCCAGCTGAGCCCATCAACTCTTGAAACCAAGAGAGATAATAATAAAATGATTGTGTTTTTAGGCACTAGGTTTTAGGATGATTTGTTATGCAGCAAGAGATAACCAGAGATTGTCTCCAAAAGCTGTTCTCCCAGCCACTATGCTCCACGCATCTCCTACCAAAGTGACCAGCCTGAATGGAGAGATGGACAAGCAGCAGGCAATTCCATCACATGTGGATGGCTATGGAGTGAGCACAGGCAGCCTATATTTCCAGCCCCACCTGGATCTGTACCAGGAAGATTCTGGAGAGCTCCAGAAGTCTTCCCAGAGGTGGCGACACCTGCTCAGCTTTAAAAAACAGGCATTCCTAGGGCATCTCAGACACAGGGAACAGCCCATAAAAGGACTTAGGCTTCAGAGACCTTGGCATCTTTGCAGAGCGGCCTCAAGGCCTGGCCAGAGGAAAGGCAGCACCTGCTGGGGAGGGAGGTAGGAAGCAGGTGGTAAGGTCGCTGGTGGGGGCCTGGATGTGAAGGGCCTAGACCATTCCTCTGGAGAGGTAGAAGGTGTTGCAGAAGGAGCGCTTGCTCTATACTCATGCTCGGAATCAAATCCCAACTCAGGTGACCTTGCACAAGTCACTGTATCTCTTCAAGTGCTATGAATGAGCAACTAGAAACCAATGCTAATACTGTAGTTACCACGTCTGTTCCTATTCTGGGGCACAGGGTGTGGGTTCCAGCTCTGGGTTTTCCTCACTGCCCATGGAATCTCCAGCAAGTCCCATCCCCTCTCAGAACTCATTTCCTCCCTGGTCTCATAGGAGAATGATTCTGGTCTTCCTTCCCCATGATGCATAGTGTGGCTCTGAGACACAAACGTTTGAGGAGGCTGCACACACCATGAGAAGGAGGCAGGCTGCAGAGGGGCCTGTGTCTTTATGTACAGATAACTAAATAATGCCATGGGGGTGGGGGTGGGTGAGAGGCAGGGGGAGGACGCAAATGCGGAGTTCAGCGCTGTGGGTCCAATAGATGGGGAGGGAGGGGGCTTGAAGCTGTGGAGAGGAAGGAAGACACCACTCTGACCCTGAGGTTAATCATGATTACTTCTCCATCAAATCCCACCAAATTAAAAGGAAGTGTGTATAGGGGAGACAGAGAGAGAAAGAAGGACAAAGAGAGACGGTTGCCCAGGTGGCACAGTCTTGGCTCACTACAGTCTCGACCTCCCAGGCTCAGGTGATCCTCTGAGCTCAGTTTCCCAAGTAGCTGGGACTACAGGCATCCACCACCATGCCCAGCAATTTTTTGTGTTTTTTGAAGAGAGAGAGAGAGAGAGAGAGAGAGAGAGAGATGATTAAGAGAGAGAGAGAGAGTGCTTTGCAAGCTGTTGCTGGAGAACCATGAGAGTGATTTTCTGAAATGAAGATGAAACTGCTGAGAGAACAAGAAAGTATCGCAGGTTCTGACACTCATCCGCCCTTCCAGCTTTCCCTCTCCCTACCCCTCCATCACTCTCCACAGGGCTCACTTGCCATTTTACCTTTCCCAGGGCTGAGCTTTTGCCCCCTGGGGCTGCTCCTCCCTGGGGAAGAATGCTGACCTCCCTGCACAGAGAACACATCCCCCTCCAGGGCCCAGCTCCTGTCCTGGGAGGACTTCTCGTATTCCCCACCTCCCTACATAGGTTCTTCTGCTACTATTACCTTGGCTAAGCTGGCCACAGGGGATGGGACATCTGTCCCCATCCCATGACTGTGAGTTCCCAGAAGGTGGACCCAGCATAGCTGGATCCCAGAGCTCACTTCCAGACAGCCCTTCTCTCCTATCCAGGGCAAGAGGACACTGCTGGGGAAGGGACTGGGCATGGGGGTATCGGGGTCACCCCCAGAGCAGTGAGCTTTCACCTGCCCTGGAGTTGATGTCTACTTTGCCCATCCCCACAGTGGCCCACTGCACAGATGGGGAGAGAGTGGCACTCCCTGACACTGTGCCAGGCCCGAGCCTCAGCACTTTACCACATCTCTCTTATTCCACATAGAGCACAGTGCTTGTCCAGGCTCACCTAGCTGGGAGGGGACAGAGGATGAATCTGAGCTCAGGTAACTTGGTTCCAAGCCTGAGCTCTTCAACCCTGTGGGTCCTGAAGCTCAATCCTTTTTTCTGGCATAGTGGTGGAAAGAGGTTTATTCATTTATTCAACAAATGACCAGGGACACACAGGTGAATAAGACGGAGGTGGCCCTGTGCAGGTGGGGTTAGGGTGTGGTGGGGAAAAACATAGTGAACCAATCATGATGCTAAGGATTGAGGACTGAGGCCCTTGTGGTGCAGGGGACTTGAAGGAGTTGAACTGCAAGAGCTATCCTGTGGGGAGGAGGGGGACAGGGGTGGGAAAGTTCTCAGGGAAGCTTCTTAAAGGAAGGACTTGTCACAGCCTGGGAGGAATGTTCTAGCAGATTGGCAAAGGGTGGTGTCCAGGCAGAGGGAATAGCATGTATAGGTGCCAGGAGGCTGGCAGGGGCATGTGAGACACAGCAGGGAGGGAAAAGGTAGGGGAACTCAGTCCAGTATGTGCAGAGCCTTGGAAGTTTCTGGAAGGACTTTGAGCACTTAGGACTTGCTAAGCATTTCACATGATTTGAATCCTGACATCACCCAATGAGGGAGCTCATGTTTGATGCCCATTTTGCAGATGGTGTAACTGAGGCTCAGAGAGTTGCATTCACTTGCCTGAGGTCACACAGCAAGTTGACTCCTGATTCTTTGCTCTTTTTTTTTTTTCTCTGTCTCTCTTTTTTGAGATAGGGTCTCACTCCGGTTGTCCAGGAGGCACGATCTTGGCTCACTGCAGCCTCCGCCTCCCAGACTCAGGTGATCCTCTGAGCTCAGTCTCCTGAGTATCTGGGACTACAGGCACATGCCACTATGCCTGGCTAATTTTTTGTTTTATTTTGTGTAGAGACGGGGTCTCGCTATGTTGCCCAGGCTGGTCTCAAACTCCTGGGGTCAGGGGATCCTCTTGCCTCAGCCTCCCAAAATGCTGGGATTACAGGCATGAGCCACCGCACCCAGCCTGATTCTTTGCTCTTAACGCCCCCTGTGGCCTCTTCTCTGGCTCTTTCTGTGGGAGGTTAGAACCAAGACAGGAGAGACCCCAGTCCTCCCCTGCAGCCTCCTCAGCCTTGGCTCCAGCACCCTTAGAAGGAGGAGGAGGAGAGGCATGGACACTGAACTCCACAGCCTGAGGAGAGGGAGGAGGCAAGAGAGAGGAGAGGAGTGAGGCTGAGGGTTTGGCTGCTGCTTCTGCCTTTTCCAGGTTGGAGTGGATTAAGGGCTTGCTAGGAAACAGTTTTCCAGGATAACAAGCGGTCCTTGGAGGGTCAAAGTCCAGCGGCCTCTCCCCTCCCCCGTGGGACTGCACAGACACCGCAGTGAGGGGAAATGGCAGGCTTGTTGTACAGGACAAAGATGGAGTCAGAGTTGGGGGGAGGAGGAAGGGGAGGAGGAACAGGAAGGAGAAGAGAAGGAGGAGAGGGAGGAGTGGGAGAAGGGAGAGGAGGGGGAAGGGCAAGCTTTTCAGTGGCAAATATTTGATTTCCAGAGTTGACCCATTTCCAGCAAGGACAGAATGATGAAGGGTGACATGCATAGGTCTCTGCAAGAACACAGGAGATCATACTCACGCCAAGCCATGCACCTCTCAGGGACCCCACAACCACCCTGCAGCCGAGCCACACTGGGTTAGAAACCGCAGATGCAACCCACGACCTCATTCTACAGACTGAGAGCAGAGCCAGGGAAGAGGTGGGGCCCCTAATGGTATGATGGCAATTCTAGCTACGGTTAACTGAGCGCTTACTCTTTGATGGACCTTGAGCTCGGCACTTTCTATTCAACAAATAATGCAGCTTCATTAACTGCCTTCTATTTATTTAGGTATGGCCGTATCCATTTATTTATATGCCTTTGTGTTTCTCATATAAATTCCTGAGGGAGGTGAAGCTGTCCCTTTGTCTGCTGGGAAGCTCATGCTGGCATGCTCAGCGCCTGATGCATATTATCTCATTTAATCCCAACAACAGTCCTATTGTAATCATGATTTCTATTTTTTTACTCTTAATTTTTTGAGACAGGGTCTTGTTCTGTAGCCTAGGCTGGAGTGCACTGGTGTGATCACAGCTCACTGCAGCTTCAAACTCCTGGACTCAAGTAATCCTCCTGCTTCAGCCTCTGGAGTAGCTGGGACCACAGGCATGAGCCACCGCCTCCGGCCCCATATTCATAATTATATCTGGCACCGATTTCATTCTTGCTGCCTGCCCAGCATTGTGCTAAGTGCTTTCACATGACTGACTTTGTTTAACCCTTATAATAATTCTATGATGTGTTAGAGAGCTTTGCCATTTCCCTTTTGCAAAAAAGAAAACTGAGGCTCTAGGAGAACTGATTTGCCAAAGGCCACTCAGCCCACAAGTGGCATTGCCAGGGCACCTGCCTGACTCCAGCGCCCTAAGATCCTGAACGTCAAGTGCGGTCTTGTCCAGGGATGTGAGGACTGCGGAATAGGTTCCCCCTGAGAACAAGGAGATGTGGGCTGCAACTGCAGTGTGTGGATTTAGGTTAACTTCAAGAAGGACTTCCTGACAATCTCATGGGCCCAGAGGAGTTTCAGATGTGTCCCTGAAAGCAGGGTCAGCCTGTTCTTTCTGGCTCTGCCAAAGGCAGGGAGGTGGCCCCATGGCCTCTGGAGGCTGTTCCAGCCTGGGCTGGGCTTTGCAGTCTCCTGTTTCTCCCTTTCTCCCCGATAGGTGCATTGGGGTCTGCCTGGCTTTCTCTCTGGGTGGGGGCTTTCCTCCCAGCCCCAGGCTCCAGGGGCCTCTCACCCCCATTACCCTCCCCCAAGGCCACCCTTCTCTCTGTGCCCACCCAAGCCAGCAAGGTTGAATTCCTTCCCTATGCCCCTCTCTCCTCCTTTTCTCAGGACACTGCCCACTCAGCTCCCCCTCTCAGAACATTCCTGATGTCCAGGGCATGGCCTGGCTCAAAGAAGGTGTTCCAAAAAAAAAAAAAAAAAAAAAAAAAGGCTGGAGTGCAGTGGTGCGATCTCAGCTCACTGCAACCTCCACCTCCCAGGATCAAGTGATTCTCCTGCCTCAGCTTCCCGAGTAGCTGGAACTACAGGCATGCACCACCACACCTGGCTAATTTTTATATTTTAAGTAGAGATGGGGTTTTGCCATGTTAGCCAGGCTGGTCTTGAATTCCTGACCTCAGGTAATCCGCCCAACGCAGCCTCCCAAAGTGCTGGGATTACAGGCATGAGCCACCACACCCAGCCAGCTGAATATTATTAATATGGGGCCGGGGTCAGCGGCTCATGCCTGTGGTCCCAGCTGAGGCAGGAGGTTTGCTCAAGCCAAGGAATTCGAGGCTTCAGTGAGCTATGATTACACCAGTGCACTCCAGCACACTTAGTGGTCCCAGCTATTTGGCAAGCTGAGGCAGGAGGATCACTTGAGCTTCAGAAGTTCAAGACTACAGTGAGCTATGATTGCATCACTGTGCTCCAGCCTGGGTGACAGAGCAAGACCCTAAAAAAAAAAAAATTCAGCAATGACTTGAGGTGAGGGTCACTATGTCAGGCTAATTTTTTTAATGTTTTCGCAGAAATGGGTCTCCCTCTGTTGCCCAGTCTGATCTCAAACTCCTGGCCTCAAATGATCCTCCCACCTTGGGCTCCCAAAGCTTGGGATTACAGGCATAAGCCACTGCCCATGGCCAGTTTGTTTGTTTGTTTTTTTTAAATTAAGTTAAGGCCAGGCACAGTGGCTCATGCCTATAATCTCAGTGCTTTTAGAGGCTGAGGCATGAGGATCACTTGAGCCCAGGAGGTGGAGTCTGCAGTGAGCTATGATTGCACCATTGCACTCCAGCCCGGGTGACAGAGTGAGACCCTGTCTCTAAGAAAAAAAAATGAGATCAGCCTTGGAAGGTCCTTTAGATATTCATTCATTCATTTATTCCTCCAATCACTATTGCCCGAGCATCTACTGTGGGCCAGCCAATGTTCTAGGTGCTGGGGACCCTGTGATGAACAAACCCAACAAACACTCTGCCCTTACGAAGCTCACCTTCTCATGGGTGAAAGGCTGAGAGCAAACAAACAATAAGTAGATACTATACTATTTCAGAAGGTAGTGGGCAGGGGGTGGTTACAGCAGGACCGGGGTCAGGGAGTACCAGGGAAAGGTTGGGTGCATTTTTAGGTAAGGTGGCCAGGGTAGCCTCATAGAGAGAACATGTTTTTAGCAACGACTTGAAAAGGGTGAGGAAGTTTGCTATGGGGATATAACAGGGAAAGAAATGCAGGCAGAAGCAAACAGCCAGTGCAAAGGCCCTGCGGTGGGCAGCCAGGGGCTGGGGTAGAGGGAGGGAGGAGTGCGCAGCAGGGGTTGGGGTGGCCAGAGGGGCTGGCAGCAGATCATGCAGGCCTTGTCTGACATGGAGAAGACTTCGGCTGTTTCTCTGAGGGAGATGGGAGCCATGGGAGGATATTGAGCACAGGAGGCACTGATTTATTTGTCTAACAGGATTCCTCTGGGGGGTTGTGGGGAGGTGGACTGTAGGGGGCCAGGGTGGTGACAGAGACCAGAGAGGAGTTACTGCAATAGTCCGATCGGGAGATGATGGTGGCTTGCACCACGCGGTGGCATGGTGGAGTGGATGGAATTGGATCTGTTCTGAATTTTTCACTCCCTCACTCATTCATTCATTCCATTATCCATCCAACCCATAATTTTTTTTTTTTTTTTTTGAGACAGGGTCTCACTCTCTCACCCAGGCTGGAGTGCAGTGGCACAATCTCGGCTCACTGCAACCTCTGCCTCCCCACCCTCCCCACTCAGCCTCCCGAGTAGTTGGGACTACAGGCATGCACCACCACACCTGGCTATTTTTTTTTTTATTTTTAGTAGAGATGGGGTTTTGCCATGTTGCCCAGGCAGGCCTGAAACAATCCACCCTCCTCAGCCTCCCAAAGTGCTGGGATGACAGGCGTGAGCCATGGCACTTGGTCCAACCCATAAATATCTATTGGGACCCTCCTATGTGGCAGACAGGAGGGGTACAAAAAACAGTATGCAATAGAGACCTAAACCCTGCCCAAATGGAGCTGAGGTTTAGTGGAGAGACAGATACTCATCCAATAAGCATGAAATCAACATATCGTTACACACTGCAGTAAGTGTCAGGAAGGGGAGGGCCAGGGGGCTACCAGAAGACTGTCACAGCCACAGGCCCCAGCCCAGGGACCTTCTGGCTCAAGCCCCTCATCACGCATGTGGAGAAACCGAGGCGCACAGAGGGAGCATGACTGGCTCAAGGTCACACAGCAGGTCCTTGGCAGAGCTAGAGAAAGAACTCAGCCCCGTGCCTCCCAGCAGGTGGCTGTCAGCACCCCCATCACCGCTTCCAGAGCTCAGGCCTCCCCCGCCCCCACCGCAGCCACCTGTGGTTTATGGCCCCCGGAAGCCCCTCCGAAGTGTCTCATCAGCGAGGCCCCGGGCCACGGGAGATGGGCTCGTCCCAGCTCGGGCCAGGCAGCCGCCGATCGATTGCGCGTGTGCCGCCCCGATACTCCATCTCATTAGGCCTTCGTTTTCATCTCCCGGCTTCCTGGCAGCCTTCAAATTATCCCATAAAATTTATTTACTATTTCATGAATACATAAGCAGCAGGCAGGCACAAGCTTTTTATATATTTACACTGTATATATTTCACGGGAGACTTATAGCTGTCTCTAAGGCAGAGGGGGGAGAGGGAGAGAGACTGAGCAGACGGAGCCAGCAGCTGGTGGCAGAGGGAGGAGACAGGAGGGAGGCGCGTGGAGGGCAGGCGGGGACGAGGGGCGCACGGTGCCCACGGCGGCACTGGGCCACACTGGGCTGACCTGACACTGCTGGGCAAGGGATGGGGGAAGGCTCCACTTTGGGACACACATTTCACCTCAGTGAGGCAGGGCTCCTGGGCTCTGAGGTGTGGGGCTGAGGTTGATGCTGCAGGTCAGTGGTGCTGGGTGTGAGGCTCCAACCTTAGAACAGTCTAGTATGGAGGTACTGATGGGTCACAGGGGATCCTCATGCTGGTGGAGAGCTGGACCCTCATTCTGGACCCAGAGTAAGCCCTGACTCTTGCTCCAGACTAAGCCCTGATCTCAGTTACAGACTGAGTCCTAATCCCAAGCACAGACTGAGCCCTGATCCCAGTCACAGAGTGAACCCTGATCCCAGTCACAGACTGAGCCCTGATCCCAAGTCATAGACTGAGCCCTGACCATTGTTTTAGCCTGAGTCTTGAGCACAACCACAGAGTATCCCAGTTACAATGTGAGCCCTAATCTTAGTCCCAGCATGACTCTTGACCCTAATCCCAGACTAAGCCCCAACTCTGGTCAAAGATTGAGTCCTGACCCGAGTCACATACTGAAGCCTGATCCTTGCTCCAGACTGAGCCCTAACCCTGCTACAGACTGAGCCCTGACCCTAATCCCAGACTAAAGCCCTATTCTAGTCATAGACTGAACCCTGATCCTAGCCGTAGGCTGATCCCTAACCCTATTCCCCATACCCATGACTCCTCACCCCAGCTTGCCATCTCTCAAGGTTTCACTCATGTACACAAGCCACAAGCAGCCTCTCCTCCTCCCTGTAAATCTGCATGGGGACTGTGTGTGGTGACCACATGGTGGTATTGCCCTCCCACCCCCTCCACATGAGGCATGGCCGTGTGACTTGCTTTGGCCAGTGAAATGGGAGAAGCAGTGAAGCGTGGCCCTGTAGGCTGAAGTCCAAACATGGCAACGTGTGCTTCCACCTCCTCATCCCCCATCCCATCATCTACCAGCTGTGTTCCACCAGTGAGCGCTCCCATCAGCCTGGCACCTGGTGGGGAGGACGATGTGGGGTGTAGCCCTCACCAACCCACAGGGTGAGATGTCAGCCTTTGATGAGTTGTTTTCAGGGGCTGAGATTTGGGGGCTGCTTGTCATTGCAGCATAACCTGACTGATACAGCCAGAAACCCCTTTTCCTCTGAAGTAAGCTGCTCAGGGTTCTGTCCATTCTTAATCTCCAAGGTTTTGCCCTACAGAAGGCAGAGGACAGGTGCAGAGAAATCACTCAACATGTCAGAAAACCTGTTGCACAAGACCAGGCACACCGTAGGTGCTCAATAAATGCTTGCTGAATGGGAAAACATGTATTTTTTTCTCCACACTTCTGTCTCAGTCCTTTAGAAAATCTGCTCATCCCAATACTGTGAGATGCCAGTCCAGGAGTCTTGAAGGACAGTGGTTGTGCCCAGAAAGTTCTTCTGGAATCGAATCTTGTCTCTGATATCAGCCGTGTGGCCTTGGGAGAGTCTCTCTCCACTCTTGGTGCCTCTGAGTGCCGTATCTATACGGAATAGAGAGAGGAATCCAAGCCTCTGTGTGTCTCACATCCTGGCTTCTCCAGAGATCTGGCTGGTCAAACCCTCCAAATGTCAAGCCACTGGTACCATCTGCTGTCATTTTTGTATTTCTCCACTCAGCTGTTCTATCTTCATTGTTATCACTGTCTTGACCATCCTCATCACTGCTAATGTTCACTGAGCACTTACTATGTACCAGACCCAGAGCCTTTACTCATTTTAATCTTCTTAATGACTCTCAGAGGTCAGTTGTTACTCTTTCATCTACCCATTAATTCATTTATGAACTCTCTGTTCACCTAATGATCTCTTTTATATCTCCCTCTCTCCTTCCTTCTTCCTTCCCTCCCCCGCTTCCTTCTTTCCTTCCACTGTCTTCTCCCTTCTTCCCCCTCCCTCCCTCCCTCCCTCCCTCTCTTCCTTCCTTCCTTCCTCTTTCCTCTCTCTCTTTCCTCCCTCCCTCCCATCCTTCCTCCCTCTCTCTTCTCCCTTTCTCCCTCCCTCCTTTTTCCCTTCCTTCCTCCCTTTCTTTCTTCTCCCATACCTCCCTCCCTCCTTCTGTCCCTCTCTCCTTCCCTCATTCATTCAAAAGCAGTCTATTACAAGGTGAGGAACATGGGCTCTGGACTCTGACTGTCTGGGTTCAAATTCTGGTGCCATCTTTTACTAACTGTATGACACTGGGCAAATTAATTCCTCTCTCTGCCCTGGTTCCTGCATCTGTAAAATGGAAATAGTAATCACTTTTTCCTCCAGGAATTGGTGCAAAGATGAATTGAGTTATGCTTCAAATAGTACTTGGCAGAGTCAGCAGTGAGTAAATGCTGGTCATGATTATTCACAGAGCCACTGATAAACCCACATGTACCAAACCCTTCTCAGGGTTTCAGTGAGGGACAAGACACAGGAAAGTAAACAATGACAGTGAACATTGGAATGGTCACTATGTGCAAGGCACTTTATGCCCATTGTCTCAATTGTCACAGAAGCCCCGTGGGATGGGCACTGTCATTATAACTATTTTGGGAATGAGTGAACTGAGGCCCAGAGGGGCTAAGCAACTTGTCTGAAGACACATGGTTCATAGGTGATGAAGCCAAGATTGGAATCTCTGTGGCCTGGCTGCTAAGCATGTGTGCCTCACCATTAGGCAATGCAGCCACCATGCAATGCATGCATTCAAGGGCAGCAGTACTCTCCAAGAGGGTGTGCAGAGGCCTCTGCATCAGGGACTGAGCAATGAGGCTTCCCCAGGCCAGGGGGGCAGTGGGGTCCTCTGAGCTGGCCCATCCAAGGGAATCTTCTGGAGTCTCCTCGTAAACCACCAACAGCCTGACCTCCATCCAACTCCAGAAGGACTTGCTTTCCCTGTGGGTCCTCTGGCCTCTCCCACTCTCCCAGGGAGGCTGTGAATCCACATGCTACAGAAGCAGGGGCTGCCAGAACCCCACCTGCCCTCCCCGCTCTCCTCCATGAAGAGAGGAGCTCCGTAACTGCACAGGGCTCAGTGTGAAGGGCTCCGAGGCAGGCACACATCTCACATTGCAGCTTCTTTTGTCCGGACCATGTAGCATTTATTATTAATGGTAATAATAATTATAATTGCTTATTGATCTCCTCCAATGCACCCGGCACTCCACCCAGCACTGAATTCAGGTCACTGCCCAGCAGACACACAAATCTATGCCCCGTGCAGTGCATCACACAGTGTTAGTGCTCAATAGACATCCAATAATGTGACCAGGTCCACATGTATGGTCCTGGCCTGCCACGTCCAGGCGCACAGGCTTATGAGGCTCATGTCTAACCAGAGAGCCTCCCCATCAGCCACGTGGAATCAGTCTTTGACCCACAGGCATTTATTAATTGCTTTTTTTTTTTAACATTTGCATTGGACCAAGAAAATGCTGTCCTGGAACATGAGAAATAAAAGGAAGATGCTGTCCTCTTCCTCAAAGACTGTCTAGGACAGCGCTTCTCAACCTTTAACATGCACACACATGCCCTGGAGACCTCATCAAAATGCAGATTCTGATTCAACAGCTCTGGGACCGGGGACTCTGCATTCCTAACAAGCTCTAGGAGCTGCTGATGCTGCTGGGCTGCGAGGTTGCAGGCCGTGCCCCGAGCAGCAGGATCTAGTTGAGGACTGACAGTGTTCACTGCAAATAAGTAAACATCCAGAGGGGGCAATGGGAGAAGGCAGAAAGAACACATGTTTTAAAGTCCAAGATTGGGCTATCTATTTAGCTGTGTGACCTCAGGCAAGTGACATCACCTCTCTGGGCCTCAGTTTTCTTGTCTTTAGAAAACATGGATGATGTTACCTACTGGATAGACTCATCATAGTGGTTTTAATGAGACAACAGATATGAAAGTGCCGTGCACATGGGAGGTACTGAATGCCTTTCTCCCTCCCTCCCTCCCTTCCTCCCTTCCTTCCTTCCTTCTCTCCATCCCTCCCTCCCTTCCTTCCCTCCCTCCCTCCCTCCTTCCAGTTTTTGTCAGCATATGTAACCTAAAGCCATCAAAATGATTCAAATTATTGCCACTTTTTAAAGGGAAGATGGTGAAGGTGAGGGTGGATGGAGAAGAAGCCTTTGAGGCTGGGAAGGCTGGGGGTTGGTTTTGAAGGATGGATCTAGCTTGGCTTGGCAGGGCTGGCCAGGCACACACCATGAGAGAGCAACAGAGGCTGGGGATGCCCCACATCCCCTTGCTGAGCTCAGAGCTCACCTGCAGCTGGCGAGGACATTCTGTGAGCTGCCAGTTGCCCTCATGCCCCTGCATGTGCCCGCAGCCTCCTGCTTTTCTGGCCAAAGGTTTTCACCAAGGTGCACAGGACAGCCAGGAAATGCTGGGGATCTAATGTCTCCAAAAGCAATGGGAGTAGGTGGAGAAATGCTACAACTTCCATGTCCCTCAGTGGGAAAGTTCTGAGGTGGGATCTGTATGGCTCGTCTGAGGGTCCCCATGGACTGACACCCTGTAAGTAACCTGCGCCTTAACAAAAACTGCACTGTTTTCCCCTTCTCTGCCTCACTTTCCCACTTTCTTCCCTCCCAAATAAACAACCTGCACCCAAGTCCTTGTCTCAAGATCTGCTTTTGGGGGACCCCAAACTAAGGCAGATGGGTCGTAGACAGGAAGTCATTGTCATCCTTCCAGGGATTCAGGTGCAGAGAGCATCACTAGGTTTCTCCAGCCACAGCTTGCTTTCCTTGGTGCTTATTAACATGAAGGCTTTCTCTCTCTCTCTCTCTCTCTCTCTCTCTCTCTCTCTTTCTCTCTCTGTGTGTGTATGTGTGTGTGTCTCTGTCTCCCTCTGTCTCTGCCTCTATCTCTCTGTCTGTCTCTCTCTTCTCTCTCTGCCCTGTGTACCTTCCATCTCTCATGTCATTTTCTGTGGAGAGTTCCTACTCTGGCCACACTTCAACCTCAAAAGTATCAGGTGTATCACCTCAAAAGTATGAGGTGAGTTAAATCACCTCAAAAAATAGTGGGCAAGGCAGAGATGATTATCCCTCCCATTTCACAGACGAGGAAACCCAGGCCTGTAGAGGTTTTGCTTGTTCAGGTGTTCATTCAACCAGCCTATGTTGGATGTCTGCTATGTGCCAGGCACTGGGACAGGCAACACCTTGGACAGGGGCTCACCTAATGATTCTGAGACATCATCGAGCACCAGGGCCCTTCAGGGAGCTTATTAAAATTCAGATCCAGGCTGGGCACCGTGGCTCATGCCTGTGATCCCAGCACTTTGGGAGGCTGAGGCGGAAGGATTGCTTGAGCTCAGGAGTTTGAGACCAGCCTGGGCAACATGGTGAAACCTCATCTCTACAAGATATACAAAAATTAGCTGGGCATGGTGGCATGTGCCTGTAATCCCAGCTACTCAGGAGGCTTAAACACGAGAAGCGCTTGAACCCTGGAAGCGGAGGTTGTAGTGAGCCAAGGTCACACCAGTGCACTCCAGCCTGAGAGACAGAACGATAGTCTGTCTCAAAAAAAATGCAGGTTCCAGGGCCCCATCCCCAGAGATGGCAATTCAGTGGGTATGGTTCAGGAGAAGACCAAAAATCTGCAGAGTAACCCCCCCGAGCTCTACCAAACACTGCAGGTGATTCTGGGACAACGGGTCCTCCCTGGAAAGACTCTGAGAAACACCAATTCAGGAGAGGTAGATTTGGGCCAGGACAGGAGGATGCGCAGGACCCAAGGATGCAGCGGAGCCCCACCCCAGGGTGGGAGGCAGGAACTCTCCAGCCAGTGGTTTCCCAGTGCTGGGGCCCTGCCCTTCCAGCCGTCTGGTCTCCCTCTGCCAAGATCTCAAGGCTGTGGATCCTATCCACAGAGCTAGATCAGCTGAGCACTCACATCTCCCCAAGGGGAGGTTTGTCAGGTGACTTGGGCCAGACAGGGACCAGAGTCAAAAAGTTTGAATTTTGTAATGTCCTTTTCAATGGATAAAGCACTCCACAGTGTATAAAGTGCTCACCCACATCGTGAAGCACTTCCCAGTGAGTAAAGGTTTCCAGAGTGCTTCTGCCCTCCTTGCCTTTCATCCTCACAGCCACTCCTTGAGGGGGACTTCTCATCACCATTTTGCAGTTGGGGAGACTGAGTCTGAAGTAGCCAGCCCAAGGGCCCCAGCAAGTGAGTTGAGACTGGAACCCACGGGCTCTGAATCTGAATTCTGAGCTTTTTCTGATCGGGAGGTCATGGAGGACAAGACGTGGTCTGAAGGTGTTTCTAACCTCAGATGACCAATGCCGCCACCCATTGATGGGGAAAATGCCCAGCACAGGGCATCTTGCCATACCTTCCCCCCTCCTAGCATCCTCTGGCTCCTGGCACGTGTAGCAACAAGTCCTCGTCACTAGTTGAGGTCAGCTGCCTGCACATCCTTCCCTCCGACCCTGCCCTCCACTTTTCAAAAGGCTCCCATTAGAAGACCGACCCCAGCCCTTTATATCTAATCCTCATACCCCCGCAATATGGGCAGCTTTATTCCTGTTTCACAGAAGAAGAAACAGAGGGTCTGGGAGGCCAAGTTGCTTGCCTGAACTCACATCCACTGAACCAGTGTGGCAGACCTGAATCCAGGTCTAAGTCCTATGTATGTGCTTCCCACAGCTGGGCTGCATTCTCTACCCTGTCTTCGAAGCCTGGATCCCGACCACAGTCCTCAGGACCATCCTCAGGCGGGCAGAGACAGTGGTCAGTCCATCTATCCACACCTGTCCCCAGAGCGGAGGGAAGGGGGCTGCATTGCATCATTCAGAGTGCCCCCTGGTGGAGCCCTCATCGCTGAGAGTTTTGGGATGTTGTTATTGCTGAATACTACAATTAATTGCAGAGACAGATTAATTGCAGATGATTCTAGGACAAGGGGTCCTTCCTGGAAAGACTCTGAGAAACAGCAATTAAGAAGGAGAGGCAGATTTGGGCCAGGACAGGAGGCACCGGGCCCACAGATGCCGCAGAGAGAGAGACAGAATTAATTGCAGAGACAGAAACAGAGAAAAACAGATGGAGACAGAGACAGAGAGAGAGAGAGAAGAGGAAGGGCTGAGAGGGCCCTTTGCTGGATTCCTCTGTTGGCTGCGTAGAAAACTAAGAACAGATTTTTTTTAGGCCAGGCGTGGTGACTCATGCCTATAATCCATCCCAGCACTTTGGAGGCCAGGGCAGGTGCATAACTTGAGGTCAGGAGTTCGAGACCAACCTGGCCAGCATGGTGAAACCCCATCTCTACTAAAAATACAAAAATTAGCTCGGTGTGGTGGCACAAACCTGTAATCCCAGCTACTCAGGAGACTGAGGCAGCAGGAGAATTGCTTGAACCAGGGAGGCGGAGGTTGCAGTGAGCCGAGCTCATGCCACTGCACTCCAACCTGGGTGAGAGATCAAGACTCCGTTTCAAAAAAAAACCAAAACAAAACAAAACAAAAACCAGACTCTCTCTAACCTGGTGAGTGAGTTTCTGTTAAAGAAATGACCGAAAATAAATCTATAAAGGTTAGGTTGGGACCCATAAGATGTGGCAAGGCCACCAGTGGCCCAGAGCCTCTGAGACTGAAACAAACTAGTCCTGGGGATCAGAAGAGGCTGCCACGTACAGACAGGCAGGTTGGTCCCTGCAACAAAGGTACTAGGCCAAGGAGATGTCTAGTGAGGGGGAGCAGTCTGTCTACCAAGCCATTGCCCCAGGCCCAGGGTTGTGCCCACCTGGAAGATGGGAAGCCTTTCTCTAATATGTACAAAGATGCCCTATGGGCGAATGACAGTGCTGGTTCAGAGGGAGTGGGAACCTGGTGACCGTCAGTCTGGAACTATCCCCAAGCTAGCAAAAGTCTGGAAGGAAAAGGTTCAGTTTCAGCCTCATTGAATTATACGGGAATCTCAACCTCCCACAGGAGAGAAACACAGAGCAGAAAAGAAGGAGATGACTTTCATTTGTTTTGATTTTCAAAATACCTTATTTGCTTGAAGATCAGAGATAAGCCATTGTTGCCAGGTAAATGCTACTTTAATTTGTTTTTCCTCTTTCAGGAGACTTGTCTTCTTTCAGTTTTGATGGGAATGTATTTTAAAGTGATTTTCATTGGAAACTTTCCTTTGGAGATTCAAAGTCTAGAATGGGAAAACAAACCCTTCCCAAACCCCGAGACTATCTAAATTCCATCTATCCGTGCATCTATTCATCCACCCATCCATTCATTCATCCATCCATCCTTATTCATCCATCAATTTTCCGTCCATCCATCCATCTATCCATCCATCCATCCTTATTCATCCACCAGTTTCCCATCCATCCATCCATCCATCCAGTTTTCATCCATCCATTCATCCTTATCTATCAATTTTTTTTTTGCTTTCTTTTTTTTTTTTTTTTCCTTGAGATGGAGTCTCGCTGTCACCCATGCTGGAGTGCAGTGGCACGATCTCAGCTCACTGCAACCTCTGCCTCCCAGGTTCAAGTGATTCTCCTGCCTCAGCCTCCCGAGTAGCTGGGATTACAGGTGCATGCCATCATGCCTGGCTAATTCTTTTGTATTTTTAGTAGAAACGGGGTTTCACTATGTTAGCCAGGCTGGTCTCAAACTCCTGACCTCAGGTGATCCACCTGCCTCGGCCTCCCGAAGTGCTGGGATTACAGGCGTGAGCCACCACACCCAGTCTGAATCCCTGCCCTTCTGGGGCTGACATTCCAGCTAGGGAAGACAGACAAAAGACAAGTCAAATAAGCAAAATCATGTCGGTCAATGCCAAGTGCCACACCAAGAGTTAAGACACGGTGATGTGCTAGACAAAGACAAAGACCACACTGAGACCACATGGTCAGAAAAGGCCTCTCTGAGGGAGTGACACATATATGAGATCTGCCTGGCAAGCAGGAAGCTCTTCCATGCAGCTGATCACCCAATATTTGCTAATTACAATATGGCGCACCAACATCATCAACATGAAAGCTCTGCAAAGCATTTTATAAAACCTGGAAATATTCACAGCCAGGCTCATGCCGGTTGGCAAGGCCAGTCTCTCAAGGTGATTGAGAATACACAGCTGGTCCTTGGTAACTATCTTCAGCTGACATCAAAAACCACGTATTGATTCTCACTGATGACAATGATGTCCTCCATTTGAGGGGTGGAGTGAAGTGTAGTGTGGTGGGAAGATCAGAGGGATAAATTCCCTCGTCCCTTCCTCTGCTGCTGCCACTCCTAGTCCCTCCCTTTGAAGCTTCTGACAGCATGGCCCTTGGAGATCTGGCTCTATCATTTCCAAGCTGTGTGACCTTGGACAAGTAACTTTGCCTCTCTGAGCCTCAATTTCCTCATTTGAAATGAAAACCTCCCTATGTTCTTGATTCGAAAACATGCATTTCCCCCCATATTTCAATGATGCCAAAATCAAAATAGGTTTTTTAATCCAGTGCCTCTCAGACTTCAGTGGGCACAAAAATCCCCTGGGGGTGTTGTTAAAAATGCAGATTCTGATTCAGGAGGTCTGAGGTGGAGGCCAAGATTCTGCACTTCTCCCAAGTTCTCAGGTGACGTGGATGCTGCTGGTTCACGGACCACCCTTCAATAGCCAGAAAGCAGCGGACTTATACATGTAATGTGGTTGTTATTAAATCTAGGGGCAAAGCTACAGTTGATGGAATTTTCGATTTCGGGAAATGCATTAACCCTGTGTTTCATTTTATTCCCCCAGTAACCCCATAAAAATGTTTGTAAAGCACCCAGCACACAGCTCGGTACGTCGAAAACATTAATAGATGTTAGCTCACTCCTTTGAAAACCTCAGGAGCTGGTGCGGGATGTGAAGGCAGACGCTGGACTTTGAGGTCCGTCTATAATTGGATGCTATCCCCATGAGGCCGAATGCAGGAGGGGGCGGGACGCCGGCAGGCTCAGCAGAGAGAAAAATGTTAATTCCTCTCTCCATCCCCACATCCTCCAGCTCAGGGACGTGTTTGATCAGGCCTGCATCAAACGACACATTTGCAACAAGACAAAACTGAACGCAGGGGACTTGAGCCTGTTTGAATTGGTCCCGCTCACCCCCCGGCCACCCCCCACCCTGACCTCCTTCAGACGGACACGTGCAAAAGCTTGTTTCAAGCCACAAAAACTGAGAAGCACCTGGACAATTCTGCCTGCTATGAGAGACTCCAAGGGGAGGGGCGGGCAGGAGAAGCAGGAAGGGGAATTTGGGTTTTATTTAGGGACTGGGAACTTGGGAGCAGAGAAACAAAGAGAGGAAGAGGGTTAGCTAGAAAGGAAGTTGAGGAAGCAGGGTACTATTTATAACCCTCCAACCACTCATAACAGGAATGATGCCATCTTGTAAACAGCGTATTCAAGTTTGCACCTTCCAGTCCATTCTCTCACCTGATATGGGCAACAGCGCTAGGAAGAGGCAGTAAAGGGCTTTATTACCTTTTATTTTTCAGCTGAGGAAACTGAGACTTGGAGACTTATGTGCAATTACCCTCAAGCAAGTGGTGAACTGGATTCAGTCCATGCAGATGTCTGGGGTGGGATACTGAGATGCTGCGTTGCTCATGAGCTCCCAGGTGATGAGAAGGGGCCTCGTCCATGGACTACACGTGGAGCAGCAGAGATGTATCGACTTGTCCATTGAAGAGACACAGACCAGGAAATTGATCTGCTGCCACCCCAGAACTGTGTCATTTATTTATTCTGCCCATACGTATTGGGTGTTTCTCCTGTCCCAGGCATTGTATTGAGATACAATAGAAGACTAGAAGACGAGACAGGCCTGCTCCCTGACCTGGTGGACTTTAGACCTAAAGCAAATAAATTAGACTCTTACAAAGTGTAATAAGAGGGGTTTTGCTTACAGCACACAGAAGTACATTATATTGTGGGGATGGATGTGATGTGTAAAAGGGCCGCAGCGAAAAGACATGGGTCGGTGTAGCAGAGGCAGGATATCTGCAGACAGGCTTGAGTGTCAGACTCTCACTTCTCTTGAGAGTCTCTGAGAGTGGTATGCCTTAGTATGTCCATACAAGTGGTGGGAAAATTACCCCCCAACCACAGTATGGACGCTGAAGCCCAGCCCTCAGTTTACTGTGAGAGTCAGCTCTTTGGATTTTTTGAATTGCAAAGGATGTCATTGACCCCAGTGTTACCCTATCTTCACGGGGTCCTCTGAATTTTCTGGGCATATGGTTGCCAGAGTTGGCAAATAAAAACACAGGATGGTCAGTTAAATTAGAAATTCAGATAGACAAGGAATAACTAGGGGCATATAAGTATAGCCCAAAATTTGGGATATACTTATACTAAAAAATTTAGCAACCCTAACTGGGAAGCTTTTAAAAATAACAGTGTCCTGGCCACAAGCCCAGATATTCAGGGTCAACAGGTATTAGCATTGTTTTGAAACTCTCAGGTGATTTTAATCAGTGGCTAACAGATGAGATCCACTGATTTGAAAGTGGCAAATCCAAGCTGGCGAAAAGAGCTAGTTCCACAGGGCAGTGATCACCTGGCCTTATTGCTATGACCCTGGAAGAGGCTGGGAATCTCCTACATTCAATTTTAAAAGCAGTCTTGGGGTTAAACATACTACAGATGATTTTCAGCCCCTTGCCAGTGCCTAATAAGAACTATTTTGATGGGCCAGGCGTGGTGACTCACGCCTGTAATCCCAACACTTTGGGAGGTTGTGGCAGGCAGATCACTTGAGCTCATGAGTTTAATAACATCCTGGGCAACATAGTGAAACCCTGTCTCTACAAAAAATACAACAACAAAAAATTAGCCAGGCATGGCGGTGTATGCCTGTAGTCCCAGCTACTTGGGAGGCTGAGGTGGGAGGTTGGCTTAACCCAGGAGGTGGAGGTTGCAGTTAGCTGAAAGCATGCCACTGCACACTAGCCTGGGCCACAGAGACAGACCTTGCCTAAAAAAGAAAAAAAAAGAGAACTATTGTGATGGACTAGCAGCTGTGAATGAAGGCAGCAGCAATGAGTGAAATAGTAACCAACTCCTTAGTCTAATATTTAATATTATTACTATCGCTTTTATTGGGCCCTTACTCTGTGCCAGGTACTGTGTTAAGCATTTTCACAACATGCTGTCAGTTTGTTAACTAACCCTTACAGCAATGCTATAAGATAGGCACTATTATAATGCCCATTTCAGAAGTGAAGAATTTGAGGCCCAGAGAGGTTAACTATTTTTCCCAAGGTCACATAGTCCTTTGATGAACTCTGACTCACTGGCCAGACTGATGTGACTGGCTTGGTGGAAATCTAAAGGGAGAAGGGTTGGTAGAGTGGGGAGTGTACCCCCTGCCCTTATCAGCCCTCCACTGGGCCAGCTCTGTAGAGGATGACAGCAACTCCAAAACTGTAGGCTTTCCTGGGAGGAACAGTTAGAAGCTGACATCACCTGGATACATAGTTCCAGACTTAGTAGATCCAGAAGACCTGTTGCAAAACCTTTTTTCTCAAAAACCCTAGAAGAGAACTCTGGACGAGAAGGAAGCAAACTTCTTGGCTACTGAGAAGGACAGTGTGTATGCTGGTCCCAAGGACAAGAAGGAGAGCTGGCTCTTGAGTCCCCTGTAGCAGAGAAGGGGAGGTTGTCAGGACCCCACGCACTGAGCATCTCTTCTGTATTCCCTGGTCTTCCCTCTCCCCCAACCTCTTTCTGTCTCTCTCTCTTTGTCTCTCTCTCTCTCCAGGCTTCTCCATACCAGTTACAACTACTTAGATCTACACATATGGTTTAATGTGGTCACCTTGCACCTGCTGAGTTTACATATCCTCGGTCAGCAACAGATAATTTAATGTGGTGATCAGAAAATGGACAAGTGAAAGTGTATTCATTTGGAAGTCTGGAAGGTGTACTAGTTTCCTGTTGCTGCTGCCGTTTGGGCACTTGGCTTAGCTTTCTGAGCCATCTTCCTTTTTTTTTTTTTTTTTTTAGTAGAGATGGGATCTTGCCATGTTGCCCAGGCTGGTCTAACTCCTGGGCTCAGCCAATCCTCCTGCCTTGGCCTCCCAAAGTGTTGGGATTACAGGCATGAGCCACTGCACCTAGCCATATTTCTTTTCTTTGCTTTGCTTTTTTTTTTTTTTTTAAAAAAATGATAGTATGTTTTCAGCTGAGCACTACCATCAGCCTATTTCCTGCCTGTAGAATTCTGAGAGACAGATAGCCTTTTTCAGTTTGTCATCTCTCTGTCCCTCTTAGTCCAAGGTGACAGTGTTTCTGCTGGTATAACAGTCTCAGAAACCTTGTGGATTTCCCATGCATGTCACAGAGATTCACTTCATTAGACAAGAGGCTCCTCTACAAATCTTTCCTGGATCGTCTCATCTCTATTCCTGTCTTCTGCTGAGATGGCTGAGGGAATCAACAAGTCACATGTTTAATCCCTCCAAAAGCCCTGTATGTGACTCAATACTGTGACCTTTGGGTCTTTCTGAGGCACTAGTAAGGTGCTTTCCAGTCATACCCTTGGCTTTCTCTCCAGAGCACGCTTTGCTGACAGTGAATCTACTAATGTTAGTATCATTTGCAATCCGAATAATCTGATAATATCTCAAATCTTCAAGTCCTGGTTCCTTTTTGTTTAATAGTTCTTCTCTGAATTTTTTTCTTTCCTCTCATATTTTACTTTAAGCAGCAAAAAGAAGCCAGGCTACACTTTCAACACTTTGCTTGGACATCTTCTCAGCTAAAATATAGAAATTCATCATTTGCAAGTCCTGGCTTCCACATAATTGCAGGATAGAATTCAGCTAGGCTTTCTTACAGTATATAACAAGTATCCCCTTTCCTCTACTTTCCAAAAACGTGTTTTTATTTCCTTCTGAGCCTTCATTGGCAGAATCGTTAGTATTTGTATTTCTATCATCAGAGAGTTTTTGATGATTTAGATACTCTCTTAAGATGATATGGACTTTCTCCATCATGGTCCACTATTCCTTCTGAGCCCTCACTGGCAACAGCTTTAACATCTTTTCTTTTTCTTTTCTTTTCTTTTTTTCTTTTCTTTTCTTTTTCTCTTCTCTTCTTTTCTTTTCTTTTGAAACAGAGTCTCACTCTGTTACCCACCCAAGAGTGCAGTGGCACAATCTTGGCTCATTGCAACCTCTGCCTCCCAGGCTTAAACGATCCTCCCACCTCAGTCTCCCAAGTAGCTGGGACCACAGGTATGTCCCACCACACCTGGCTAATTTTTGTAGTTTTTGTAGAGATGGGGTTTTGCCATGTTGCCCCAGCGGGTTTCCAACTCCTGGGCTCAAGTGATCCATTCACTTCAGCCGCCCAAAATGCTGAACAACCACATTCGTATCAACAGTCTGTTTAAGGCAATCTAGGCCTTTTCTGTCATGTGCCTCAAAATTCTTATGGATTCTACCTATCACCCAATTCCAAAGTCACTTGCACATGTGTAAGTACTTGTTACAGTAGCACTCCACTCTTGGTACTAAAATTTGTAATGGTTTTCTATTGTTGCTGCGAAAAATTACCATGTGCTTAGTGGCCAAAGACAACACAAATTTTTTCTCTTACAGCTCTGGAGGTCAGAAATCTAAAACCAGCCTTACAGGGCTAAAAGCAAGATGTTGATAGGACTGACTGCTTCTGGAGGCTCCAAGGAAGAATCCATTCCTTGCTCTTTCCAGGTTCTAGAGGCTGCTTTGGCATGCATTGGCTCATACCTACATCATTGCATTTTTTTCCTTCTGTCTTTACGTTGCCTTGTTCCCTAACATGGACTCCTCCTGCATCCCTTTTATAAGGTTACTTGTGGTTACATTAGGACCACTCAGATAATCCAGATAACCTCCCCATCTCAAGGCCCTTAATCTAATCACATTTGCAAGTCCTTTTTGCCATATAAGGAAACACTCACAGGTTCCACATGGATCTCTTTTGGAGACCATTATGCAGCTTACCACAAAAAAAAAAAAAATACATCAGGTTATGAACTGGTTATTAGGGCTAGGTCTGGGGTGGGGGAGGGTAAGGAAGTGGAAGGTATGCAAAAAGAAGAGGACAAAGTGAGGAGAGAGGGTGTGAGGGAGGAATAAAGAAAAAAACCCTCTATTATAAGAAAAAAATGACCATATTTAAGCCAGCACGTGTGACATGAGCCCATTCATTTAAAATTCCATTTATATAAAATTAGATATATGTGTGTGAGTTAATACACAAAGAAATGAATGAAAGAATGGTCACCAAATATAAATGGCTAACAGGATGATGGGCTTTCAGGTAATTTTTATTGCCTTCCTTCTATTTTTATGTAAAAGTTTG
Source organism: Gorilla gorilla gorilla (assembly GCF_029281585.2). Lineage (NCBI taxonomy): Eukaryota > Metazoa > Chordata > Mammalia > Primates > Hominidae > Gorilla > Gorilla gorilla. The sequence goes on from NC_073234.2 coordinate 129,136,422, forward strand.
AATATTTTTTACAATCAGCATGTATTATTTACATAATTTAAAAATAATAAAACTATTTTATGTGACAGTTTTAAAAAATTAAAAAGAAAAAAGATTAGATTCCCAATTCCAAACTTCAGGTGAGAGAGGATCTGATTAGCTCATCTTGGATCAGGTGATCACCCTTGATCCAATCAGCCTGGGAGGCAGGGTCACATGACACCAACATGGCTCCCAAGGGCTTTCTCCATTAGGGGATGAGGGAATGTGAGGTGAAGAAGGGTGTTGACCTGGCACACGCCCCAGAAATATTGATTACTCCATGTTAGGGATTTTGTTAAAGAAGAACTGTATGTGAGCCATGATCAAAGTGTTATAACCTTGAATTTGCTATTTTAATTTCTGACCCAATCTGAGTGAAGACCAGCCATCTTGATGGAAAGCTCAGCTGTAATTCTCAGCCTTTCCTGGGTATGGATATGGTTTTAGGCATTCTTCCTTGGTGAAAGGCTATAGCTAAGATGCCCAATGGTTTCTGCTGAGACAGTGATGGGGCTGGCCCCTGAGCCAGGTTCCCAGGGAGGGATGATTTGTAGACCAGAGTTCCAGCCCTGACTGGGATTCCCATGGCTTCCCAGACTCCCTCCTGTAGCAGATCAGTGAGGTGAAGTTCCAGAAGACCTTGTTTCCAGCCCTGCTTCATGTCTTACCAACTGTGTGACCTTGATCAACTCATTTAACCTCTCTTGGCCTCAGTTTCCTCATTTGTAGAGTAGGGATAATAATGCCTATTTCTTGGAGGTGCCCAGGGGATTCCTGGAGATGATATACATAAAGGATTTAGTACAGAGAAAATGCCTGATAATTTTTTATCTTCATGATTATCATGATCATCATCATCATCACTATTAACAGCCACAATGTGCTTGGATTCCAGAAACGTCACACATGAGCATCCTGGGTCCAGATGCAAACAAGGCCCTCAGAAAGAGATACCAGGAGCCAGGAGCAATATCTGCCCCACTGGCTGTGTGAGGATTGAGGAATGAATGCCCATAAGTGTGAAGAGCTCAGAACAGTGTCCAGAACAAAGCACACACCCAATATATGCTAGCTGTAGTGAATACCTATAAAGAGAGAGGAGAGGGGGGGAAGGAGGGAGGAGGAGGGGAGAATAAGAAAGTCACATCCACACCCAGAGAAAAAACAGAGGAAGAGAGAGAGGGAGGGAAGGAGAGACAGAAAGAGATGGAGAGAGAGAAGGGGAAGGGAAAAGGGGAAGAGAAGGAGGAATGAAGGGAAGAGAAGGAAAGGGACAAGAGAGAAAAAGGAAAACCAAACATAGATGAGGAGACAGAGGCAGAGACATGGAAAGATAGAACGTGAAAGAGACAGTATGTATCTAGGGGTCTCTTGTCCTCTCCCCAGATCGCCACCCAAGCTGTTCCCACTGCCACCCTTTTATCCACCTTCCCCAACCTGGCGTGAAAATCCACACCTTCCACCCATCCATGCCACGTTGCAGAGGGCTGTCCAGCTTCTTCCCTACCCACAGGCTTACTGAAGGGGCTGTAGTGGGGGCTGGCTGTCTCTGCAGTCATCCGTCTTGGACTCATCCAGATCCTATCGGTCGTAAGTACCACCGACCACACTGACCTATCTGCTGCCCCGCTGGCCTCCACCCCAGCTTCCCTATTGGTCCATCAGAACAATAAATGTCCTGCTGTCACTTTCTGTTTGCCCACCACCCCTCCTGCTTGGATCCAGGACAGGCACGGCCACAAAAGGAGATTTATACAATAAGATCCTATCCCTATGCAACTGTCATCCTCCACCCATCTGCAGAGGGGCAACTAGGGGCAGGGGGCTCTGTGGGGGCACCTGCAAGGGGCTCCACCATGGTCCTCGCCCCTGGGCAGCAGCAGCGGCGCTGATGGATGAAGAGGCCAGCTTCCCTTGCACTGTCTGCCTGCACTCCGCTCAATACTTCTTGGAGTGGCTCTATTTGTGTTGGGTGATATATAGGTCTATCCGGGCACCATTGGAGTGGAGTGGATCCTGCTGCCACCTCCCCTTCCTCACCTCAGCCCCTCCGTCAAGAGGGAGGCAGTGAATTCAGCCAAATCGCTTCACCAGCCTTCTGCCTTCTGGTGCCCTGGGCAGTGAGCATGGCTGTGGCAGTCATGAGATGAGGAGGCCTCCCAGGACATGTCACATGCAAGAGGGCATGTAGATGATGGGTCAGTTCAAAAACATGTGCATCTACTATGTGCCAGGAACCATGCAATACATGCGGGATCCGAGGCTCCATTAGACATGTTCCATGCCCTTGGGGAGTCTGGTGAGTTAGGCAGGGAATGTGTCCAAAACCAACTAAGGATGAAGGAAGCACCAAAGTAAGTGTCCCTTTGTGTGCCACGATCACTTGCTTATCCTTCAAATATTCAGTATGAAATGGTCACAAGTTTCTGCACTTGGTCAATGAGAGGCTGGGAGGATGAAATATGTAGAATGCTCAGCACAGTGCCTGGCACCCAACAGGCCTGCAGTAAATAACAGGCAGCTGGAGTGAGGCTGCCGGGGTGCAAATTCCAGCTCAAGCTTGAGCAAGCCCTTAGTGTCTTTTTATTTCTGTTTCCTCACCTGTAAAATGGGAAGAATCATAGTAAGTCCCTCATCAGGTTACTGTGAGAGTGAAATGAATTAACATGCATGCAAAGCTCTTAGACCACTATCTGGCACGTCCGAATCTTGTGGAAGTGCAAGCTGTTTTTATTATTACAGCAGTGCCCCCTGACCTGAGGGGGATACATTTCAAGACTTTTAGTGGATGCTTAAAACCATGGATAGTAATACACAGATGGTCCCCAACATATGATGGTTAGACTTATAATTTTCTGACTTTACAATGGTGTGAGAGTGATATGCATTCAGCAGAAAACATACTTACAGTACCCATACAACCATTCAATTTTTTACTTTAAGTACAATATTCAATATATAAGAAGAAGCTGGGCACAGTGGTTCACGCCTGTAATCCCAGCACTTTGGGAGGCCAAGGTGGGAAGATCACTTGAGGCCAGGAGTTCAAGACCACCCTGGGAAACAGTACCTCGTCTCTACAAAAATAAAAATTAAAAGATTAGCCAGGTGTGGTGGCATGCACTTGTATCCTAGCTACTCAGGAGGCTGAAGTGGGAGGATGGCCTGAGCCCAGGAGTTCAGGGTTGCAGTGAGCTATGATCATGCCACTGCACTCCAGCCTGAGTAACAGAGCAGCCTGTTACTCAGAAAAAAAAAAAATTAAAATTAAGAGATGAGATATTCAATGCTTTGTTAGAAAATAGGTTTTGTGTTAGACGATTTTTTTTCAACTGTAGGCTAGTGTAAGTGTTTTGAGGATGTTTAAGGTATGCTAGGCTAAGCTCTGATGTTTGGTAGGTTAGAGGTATTAAATGCATTTTCAACTTAAAGATCTTTTCAACTGAACGAAGGGTTTATCAGGACATAACCCTATTATGAGTTGAGAAACATCCGTACTGTTTTTTCCTATACACACATGCCTGTGGTAAAGCTTAATTTATAAATTAGGCACAATAAGAGACTAACAATAACAACGAATGAAATAGAACAATTGTAACAATATACTGCAATAAAAGATACGTGAATGTGGCCTCTCTCTTTCTCAGAATATCTTAGCGTACTGTACTGTACCATGGGTAAAGGGGACTACTGAACATGGTAGCTATTGGTTTTACTTTCCTCGATGCTGCAGTTCTTTGGGAGCTTGAGGTTTCACCTGCAAAATGGGGATAATAGCAGTTTATCTACCTAATAGGTGAGGATTAAAAGAGATAATGTAGGGAGATAATGTATATTCAGGGCAACTTGAATCTATGTTCCTGGGTAAAAACATTATTTTTAATAAGACAGATAATGTATGCAAAATGCTGTCTTAGTCCATTTTCTGCCACTATAACAGAATATAAGGAAAAGACATGTATTTCTCAGTTCTGGAGGCCGGAAGTCCAATAGCAAGGTGCCAGCATCTGGTGAGGGGCTTCTTGCTGTGTTATCCCATGGTGAAAGGAGGAAGCACAAGCTAACATGAGAGACAGACAGCAAGAGAAAAAGGGGGTCCACTACTGCGATAGCGGTATTAATCCATTCACGAGGGCACAGTTCTCATGACCTGATCATCTCTTAAAGTTCTCACCTTGCAACACTGTTGCAATGGCAATTAAATTTTAGCATGAGCTTTGGAGGGGACATTCAAACCACAGCAAATGCTCATCTCAGGCGTGGTGCTTAGCAGGCACACAATATACTCGTAGTGATGATTATCTGTTCACGCAAGCTTGTGTTGGAATAATTAAGGTATTTGACTTCTCCGTCCTCCAGAGGAGGTTCATAGTGACGTACGTGGTAGCAAATATGTATCATAGGTGCTGTAACGACATAAAACAAAGGCACATGGGTCTGGGCAGCTAGGATAGACAATTCCAGCCTCATCTACATCTACTCTTCAGGCAGAGGAGGCATCCTGGCACCTCCATGCCTTTGTGCTGGTAGGATTTTCCTCCCTGTATTCATTTCCTAGGGCTGTCATGACGAAATGTTACACACTAGGTACCTTAAAATAACAGATGTTTATCATTTCACTGTTCTGAAGGCCACAAGTCCAAAATCAAGGTGTTGGCAGAGTTGATTCCTTCTGGAGGCTCTAGTAGAGAATCAGTTCTCTGCTGTCTCTCTTTTCAATTTCTTTTCTCATTTCTCTTGTTTCTATATGCATTAAGACTCAATCTGTCTTAATGCCAAAGGGTATTTATGAACTCAAGTAACTGCAAAGTCCAGGAGATCGTGGTGGCTTCAGGTGCAGCTGGACCCAGGGGCTCAAATGATATTTTCAGGCATCTGCTCTCTCACCATCTCTTGGCTCTGCTCTTCCCTTATTGGCTTTATTATCAGGCAGGCTCTTCTATCACGGATGCACATATTATCAGTAGCCCAGCAGAAAGAGAGTGCCCCTTTCAGAATAGTTCCAGGCAAAGCCCTGCATGCCACTCCCTTGGTCTGGCTTGAGTCACAGGTCCAGAGTTGAACCAATCACTGTGCATTTGGTTGTCCAGGCTTGAGACCTTCACTCATTTATAACTGGGGGAAGGAGGTAGTGCCTTCAAAGGGAAATTGGTTTGAAGTTTCTATACAAAGGGGGAAGGTATGATGAGCTTGCCAAAATACTGACTATTCTCCCCACTCTCCTTCCTTTCCTCTGATTCCACCTCAAATGCTGAGCTGGACTCATGATGTGTGCAGAGACCCTGAGTCCTGGGTGTTCTCCAAGAGCACATGCTAAGTGGTGGGTGGGGTGAGAAGAAACAAGCGTTTGAAAGGTGAGATGTCAGGGCAGAAGAAGACCACTCAGCACCAAGAGTTTCTTTTCAGGGAATAAAAATGTTGAGACTTGAGGCCATCAGGTCCACTGCCTTAGTACTATAAATGGAGAAACTGAGACTGAGGAGGTGAAGGGACTTGCTTGGGGTACCCTGTGAGTCAGTGGCAGAGCAAGAAGTAAAACATTCATCTCAGATTCCTGGGCTGGTCTTCATTCCCCCACACACTTGCATGGTCAGATGGGTAGTTGTTTTGTGGGATGTAGCTACCTGCTTGAAGGAGACTCTGGAGATGGTGCCCAAGAAGAGGCGCCATTTTGGATGGACACTGAAGGATGAGTAAGCTTTTGCCAGGGTAGAAGGAATGGAACCCATACATCCAAATCCATACATCCTTCCATTCTCCCTCCTTCTCTTCCTTCCTTTCTCTCCCTCTCTCTTTCATTTGATTCTCCCTCCGGCCCTCCCTCTGGTGTGACTTCAGAGGGAGCGATCCTGGCTAGCACCTGGGAAGAGAGGGAAGAATTTGTTACAGCATCCAGGACTGAACCCATGAGAGCCTGAAATGGAGGGGTAGTGGTGAGACCAGAAGTCATAGCGTTCAAAAGCTTCCCAAGAAATGCAGGTGTCCAAGCATGGAGGGTGCAGCTTCCCAGGAACAAAAACAAAACAAAACAACAGCCTCAAAAGCAGGAACTGTACCTCCCTTGCCCAGAGTGGCCACTAAAAAAATTAATTTTATTGTGGTAATCATTTTGCAGTGTATTCATATATCAAATAATCACATTGGACATCTTGAATATATGCCATTTTAACTTTTCAATTATACCTCAATAAAACTGGAAAATAAGTAAATAAAATAAGGAAAGACAAAAATTCCAATTCACCAGTGAGTTCAGGCGCAGTTCCCTGGGGATAGCAAAGCTTGTGTGTTACAAATGCTTAAGGAACAAAAGGGAAACCTCGGAGTTGGAGAAAACCATTTAAAGCTACATGCCAGCCTCTACTTTCCCTCTGTCCAACCCCACACAATTTATAATCCCAGTCTCCCTGGCAATTAGCCCAGATCTCCCTCCACAGGGAGGGGTAGTTAGAGTTGGTCATGTGACCACGGGGTCACATGGCCCAGAGCTGGGCAGAAGCAGTCCAGGTCCTCAAAGTGCTCCATGTACTTTGCTTTGTTGGGCTGATTTGTTGCCCCTTCTGTCCCAGCTTGGCCTGCTTGGAGGAACACCTGCCGTATTGGGGTCTGCCTCTGCACTTCCCAGCCTGGTTTGCCTTCTCCTGTGCTAGAGGGGAATGACTGGGAGAAGAAGCTGGGGTGGTAGGCTTTGTGGCCTTGGCAAGTCCTTTATCCTAAAAATGGAGGCTCCTAAGTGAGCCTTAGTCCTCTCCTAAGTGAGCCTAAGTGAATTATCTGCTAAGTAAGCCTTAGTCATTTTCTAAGTGAGCTTCACCATGGCTTTCCTCAGCTGCAAACTCCAGGAGATGCCCCTCTCAGGGACAGTAACAGCTGAAGTCCTCATGGAAGGGGGAACCTCTCCACCCTCGTCCCCTCACCCCCTGCACCTCTGGGAGGTTCCTTTCCCACACCAAGCTCGTTCCCTCCCCACTTTAGGTTTCTGCATTTGCTGTTCCCACTGCCTGGCACACCATTCCCCCAGCTCCTCCAGTGGCTAATTTTTTCTCATCCTTGAGGTCTCCTTTTAATTGTCACTGTCTCTTGTCATCCAATTACTGCCTACCCTCACCCCAGTTCCCATCATTGCCTCATCACCCCATTTCTCCGTCTTCACAGCACTCACCCTATCTGAAACTATTTGTTCATCTGTCAAATGGGCAATAGCCCATCTCCCTTCTAGAATGCAAACTCCATGACGTGTGTCCCATCTTACTTGTCTTATTCACAGCTGAATCCCCATTCCTGATAACTGTGCTCAACACAGTAAGGACTCAATAAAGTTCATGAATGACTGACTGCCTCCTTTTGCAGATGAGGAAACTGAGGCTCAGGGAGAGTAAGTGATTATCTTAAAGTCCACCACAAACTATCTGCAGACTCTGAAGTCCTTATTCCTTTCTTTAGGTTATACTTTTCCCCTCATCTGTAAAATGGGGACAATGATGGCTCCTGACTCTAATGAGAAAGTTACAGGACCTAGAAATACCCCTTCCTCTAGGTGGGAACTCGAATTAGAACAACGCAAGCCCAGGTTTCTTCTCCCTCTTCAGGTGGGAAGCCTTTCAAACTCACTGCTAGCAGTGCCCAGAGAAGGAAACCATAAAACCCGTGACAGCATGGTTTATTGCACCCATGCAAACACACCCTCAGGCCAAATCAAGTTTCTCCCAAATCATAAAACCCTAGAATGTCAGCGCTGGCAGAGAACTGGGGGACTGTGTAGCCTGGAGGCTGCCAGACCTCGCTCAGCAATGGCCTTACTTGGGGAACAATTTTGAAACTCAGATTTCTAGGCTCTACCCTGAGCATCTATGCTAGTTGGAAGTGCAGAGGGTTTGCTGGGCTCTAACACCTGGAAAAAACAAAGGGAGGAAGCAGGATGGGGCATGGGGTCGGGTCAGACCAGACCACAAATGTGCAGATATGACACATTTCTGCCAGCCCAGTGGGGAGCTGCAGATCAAAGGTGGTTAGAGGAGTCCTGAGTTGGGCAGAAATGACCATGGCCCTGGTGCCACTGCCATGCTCACTGGCCAGGTGCCACCCTAAGGAGATCATGCCCTCAATCTCCCAGGGCCTCACTCAGCCACTGGCCAGGGGCAGCCCAGAAAAAGCATGACCTTGAAGCAAGCAAACACAGATGAGCTGGAAGTTATCTACAGAACACACCCCCGCAGCGGGGCAAGGAGGCTTTTCTTGAAGGGAAGGCAGCGCATCTCCATGCTGCTGCACTGCTCAAATCCATAAATCATAAAATCCCAAATCATAAAACCCTAGAATGTCCCCTGGAGGGACCTGAGATTTGGTATTTTAGTAAGTTCTCTGAGTGCCTTAAGCTCCTAAATGACTCCTTTTCCAGTGCTCTTTCCTTTGCTCAGGCTTCTCCAGGCCAGCACAGTCAAGATGAGCATCCATCCCATATCTGGTAGCCACATTTCAGGAGAGATGGAAAGAGGCAGGTGGCCCAGGCTTCAGGATCTGAGAGAGATGGTTAGGGCCTTGGTTCTCAACCAAGGGTAATTGTGTCCCCAGGAGACATTTGGCAATGTCTGGAGACAGTCTGGTCATAACAACTGGGGCAGGAGGTGCTAGTGGCCTTTAGTGGGTGGAGGTCAAAGATGGTGCTAACATCCTACAATGGATAGGACAGTCCCCACCCCAAATAATTATCTGGCCCAAAATGTCAATAGAGCTGTGGTTAGTAAATCCTGGTCCACGACCTTCCTGAAATCAGGAATGGTATTTGGTGAGTACTAGGTGCATTTTCCTGATTTTGGCTTCCCCAGTTTGGGCTGTGACCCAGACTAGGTTAGGACCTTCTGTCCTCTGGGCTCTGGCTTGCCAGAGCCATCTGGTGCCTAAACCTGCCATCCTTGTGTTCCCTCCAGGCCTTTGCACTTGCTATTCCCCCTGCCAGAACAATCTCTCCTACCCACCCCCAGCCTTCTTCATCACCTGATGCCTTTATTCATCACTTACTCTGTGCCAGGAACTGTGCTCAGTACTTGCCTGGTTTTTCTCATTTAGTCCTCACAAGCACCACCCTCTGAAGGTGGTGTGATTGTTGTCCCCCATTTAGAGATGAGGGAACACAGACATAAAAGGGTTAAGTGGCTTGCCCAAGGCCACACAGTCAGGGAGTGATAAAGCTGGAATCCTAGCTCAGGCAGGCTCCAGAGCCCAGAATCCTAACCACTGCACCACCCTGCCTCCAACAGTTGCCTTCCCACACTGTCTGTCCGTGCACTGGTCTGCAGCCTCCTCCAGGCTCTGGGCTTGGTGTGGGCAGGGACCTTGTGCCTGGCATGGTTCCTTTTACAGAAAGGGCCCTCTGGAAACATTTGGTGAGTGGATGAATTCATAGCATTCTGGTCTCCTTTCTCAAAGCTCTATGGCTACACTCAGGTCAGCATCAGAAGGCAAAGAGCCTGTGATCCACCGTTGAGTTAGAATTGAGCATTCGAGTTCCTGGTTCTCATTGAAGAGTGATGGAAGAAATGACCACTTGAGGAAGGCTTCTCTAGGTTTGGTGGAAGCCATAGACACCTATGTTCATTACTGTGACTCCATGTCCCTTCTGTGAATGGTCACAGGATAGAGCTTGCTTTTGAGGACATTGTGTCTAGGGAAACACTGGGCCCCTTCCTCACCTTGGTGTTTCCAGTGCTGAGTGTGGTGCCTGCTGAACAGTGGTGCATTAGATTCCAAGGGCAGCTGTAATAAATTGCTACAAACTATGTGGCTTAATACAACAGAAATTTATTCTCTCATGGTTCTGGGGGCCAGAAATCCAAAATCAAGGTGTCAGCAGGGCCATGCTCCCTCTGAAGTCTCCAGGGGAGAATCCTTCGTTGCCTCTTTCAGCTCCTGGTGGCTCCAGCCATTCCTTGGCTTGTGGCTTCTTCACTCCAGTCTCTGCCTCCATCTTCTTGTGGGTATGCATGTGGTCTTCTTCTCCTTTTCTGTATCTTATAAGGACACTTGTCATTGGATGTAAGACCCACCCTAAATCTAGGACGAGCTTATCTTGAGATCTTTAACTACATCTGCAAAGACTCTATTTCCAAATAAGGTCACGTTCACAGGCATCAGGGGTTAGGAACTGGACATATATTTTTGATGCCACTATTCAACCCATGATAGTGAAGTAGTTACAATAAAACAACAGTATTGGTATCAATGATACTGATATCCACGGTTAATTACTGAATTCCAATCCTGAGTCCTTTTCATATGCCTTGGCCTTATTAAAGACTTTTTTTTTTTTTTTTTTCAGAGTCTTGCTCTGTCGCCCAGGCTGGAGTGCAGTGGTGTGATCTCGGCTCACTGCAACCTCCGCTTCCTGGGCTCAAGCGATTCTCCTGTCTCAGCCTCCTGAGTAGCTGGGACTATAGGCACCTGGCACCATGCCTGGCTAATTTTTGTGTATTTTTAATAGAGACAGTGTTTCATCATATTGGCCAGGCTGAACTCCTGACCTCATGATCCGCCCGCCTTGGCCTCCCAAAGTGCTGGGATTACAGGCTTGAGCCACCACGCCTGGCTGGCCCTAAAGACTTTACCTGCAGCGTCTTCTTTGATACTCATACCAACTCTCACTCCTCCCCAATTCGCAGACAAGGAAGCTGAGACTCAGAGAGGCAATGTGACTCTCTTCCAAGGTCTTAAATTTCCAAACCTGGCTGTGCATCTGAATCACCTGGGGTGGGAGAGCTTGTCTTTAAAAAAATGCAGATTCTTATACCTTATCCACAGATGATTCTGACTTATGAAGGTCTAGGATGAATAAAATAATCAGCATTTTTATCAAGAGGAAATTTCCTCCTAGTTAGGTTTGGGAATGTGTCCTGGTTACTGTTGCTATGTAACAAATTACCCTGCTCCTTAATGGCTTAAAACACTCATTTTAATTTGTTCTGGGTTTTGTGGGCCAGGAACTTGGGAAAGGCTCAGCTGGGCGGTTCTCACTTGAGGATCTCTCATGCGGTTGCAGTTCACATGTTGGTTGGGGCAGCAGTCAGTTGAAGGCTCAGCTGGGCTGGATGTCTGAGATGGCTCACTTCTGGTGACTGGCAGGTGATGCTGGCTCTCTGTCAACAGGGGCTTCTCCAAGTGGCTTCTTCAGCATGGTGGGCTCAGGGGCACTGGACTTCTCAGAGAGAGGCTCACAGGCTCCAGGCATGAGGAGATCACACAGCATCACTTCTTCCATATTCTTGGTTATAAGTGAGTCACAAGCTCATCCAGATTCAAGTAGGGGGAGGAAGGGGACAGAGACCTCACCTCTCAGCAAGAAGACAGTCAAGGAATTTGTGTTCATTAAAAAAAAAGACTATGACAGAGTGGCTGCACACTACCTAGCAATACCTTCCTTTTGTCTTTTGGCTGAATGTTCATTGAAGTAGGTTATTTTAAGATGAGCATTATCCTGGAAAAAGGACGTCAAGCCAGGCTGGAAGACCTCACTCCTACCTACCCCATCCACCCGATTCCTACCCCAACCAGACTGGAGAAATGTTGTTTAGTCACCAAGTAGGGGGACAAAAAAGAGAATGGAAACTTCTATGTCGGCTCTGACACTTTCTCCCCCTCAATCCCATCCATGCCATCTGCTGTGGTCTAATGTTTGTGTCCCCCCAAAATTCCTTGCCCTTAATGTGATGGTATTAGGAGGTGGGGCCTTTAGGGGGTGGTTAGGTCATGAGGGTGGAGCCCTCATGAATGGCATTAGTGCCCTTAGAAAAGAGACCCCTGAAAAATCCCTTACCCCTCCCACCACGTGAGGACACAGCTAGAAGGTGCCATCTATGAACAAGGAAACAAGTCCTCACCAGACACCTAATCTGCTGCCATCTTGATCTTGGACTTTCCAGCCTCCAGAACTAAGAGCAGTAAATTTCTCTTGTTTTTAAGCCAACCAGCCTATGGTATTTTTGCTACAGCAGCCCACATGGACTAAGACACCATCCCTCGTCATGGGAGAGAGGAGGAAAGAAGGAGGTCTCTGTGTGTCAGTATGAACCAGTTCTAAAGGCAGCCACAGCCTTCTGGTTCCCAAAAACAAAAGTGGATCGGGGGTTGTCTGTCCCTTGCCCTCCCTTGACAAACACTTCTCCCTCTATCTTTCTGGGTGACCAGCTCCTATTCTCTTTGCCTCAGTTTCCCCTCTATATCTGGGCTGAAACACAGATTGCAAACTTGTTAACAGATTTCATGTATCCCTTTTAATGCTTTTAATCTGAATGTGCTGTCATTTTTAAAAATAAGAAAATTTCACCTTTAAGCAAAATCTGGTTTAAGCAAAATCAGCACAGCTGGCCTTTCTGAGCCCCTCTTCCTGCATGGCAAAGACTGAATAGTGGCCACCCCCATACAGGGGCTGGGGCTCACATGTTGCCCATCCCTCAATGCCTTTCACGTGTCTTCCCACCTGCCCAGCCCCTGCAGGCACTGGAAGCTGCAAGCCATGGTTTACATTGTACACTGTGAGTTAGATAGCGTGATGCCCACTCTGCAGATGAGGAAACCAAAGCACAGAGAGTTTAAGCAACTCCCCTGAGGCCAAATGCACAGGCGATTGCAGGGCCCAGATTCAGGACTCCTTCTCCCTTTTCTCCACAGGCACTGCCGCCTCTGAGTGGTCAGCACTGCCCCTCAGAGAGAGGCCTACCTGGTTCATTTCCCAGAGAAGCACCTGAATGACGCTCCTCCCTGTTTGTCTCTTCGAGGGGCTGGGCTATTTCAGGGCCAACCTCCTCACCATCTTCACCTGCAAGGCATTTCTCCTACAAGCTGGGAGAAGCCTGTTTCAGAGAAGATTCAAGAGACAGAGCAGATCCTGCTTAATGAGCAGTGGGCAGCAATGGGAGAATGAATGTCCAAGGAGTGGGGGAGGGGATGCTGTAAGGAGAACCGGTGAGGGCACCCAGTGACTTCATGGAGCTGGCCACCCTCTCTCCTGTTGGTGCCTCAATCCACGGGGACTCCAGGTAAGAACTACCTGTGCCATGAGGGCCCTCTCGGCTCTCAGCTCCCATCAGGCTCCTCCTGTGCCCAGTGCCCCCAGAGAGCAAGGGGTCCGGGGGTTCCTGCCATTCATTTACTCATTTGCTCATTCATTTAACAGCACAAAGTGTATGTACTGAGCAACTACTATGTGCCAACACCAGGCACTGCCTTAGGACTGGGAACACAGCAGAGAATAGGTAGAAAAAGAATTCCTGTCCTGGTGGAGGTGACAGTCTGTTGGAGGCGGCAGATGGTAAACAAATACATTGACACACAAAATCATATATAGAAGGACATGCTATGCAGGAAGAGCAAAACAGAATAAAACGCCAGACCAAAACGATAAGGGTCACTATTTTACATGCAAAAAAAGAGAGGAGGGGAGGGGAGGGGAGGGGAGGGGAGGGGGAGGGAAAAACCCCACCTCCCTGCAAAGGGACATTTGTAGAGACAGGGGTATTGCTATGTTGCCCAGGATGGTCTTGAATTCTCGGCCTCAAGGTAATCTTTCCATCTCAGCCTCCCAAAGTGCTGGGATTAAAGGTGGGAGCCACCTTGCCTGGCTGGGGCAAACGGACATTTGAGAAGTCGCTGGCATGAACTAAAGGAGTGAGCCATAGAGGTGGAATGTTCCAGGCCAGGAACAGCAGGTTGGAGTCCCTGAGTGGGCGGGTACCTGGGGCACCCAGGCCGGGGTGGTAGGGATCAGGGGAGATCAGAGAGATCACAGGCAGGATCTGGTAGGTGCTTGGTTTTAGCCTGCATGAGATGGGAGCCGTGGAAGGAGTGATAGGATCTGACTTAGGTTGTCAGAGGCTCACCCTGGCCACCAAGTGGGAAATGGATGTGGGGGGCAGTAAGGCCAGGATGGAAGCAGGGAGACCAGGGAGGAGGCTCTGGTGTCATCCAGGTTAGAAGCAGTGGGGGCTTGGACCCACATAGGTGTAGAGGCGATGGGACAAAAAGGTCAGACTCATGGGGAAAGTGACAGGTTTGGGCACCTCCACCCCAGCCAGCTGTCCCTCCTCCCTTTCCTGCATAGGTGGAAAAGGAGCAATAAGTGATAGGCCCATTTCCAGATTCCTGGATGGGTGAGGGAAGGGCTCCCAGCTCCTCAAAAAAGATGCCCTGCTGGGAATCCACTCAGCCTCCCAGGAGATGGGGCCTGGGAAGCCACATTGGGGTTAGCAGCAGAGCTGGTGAGTTCAGTGCTTGGGCAATGGTATCAAGTGAGACCCATATTTCCCCTCTAGTCAGCCTCTCTAATGCTGGTCAGCCATCTCAAAATGCATGTCTTTTGCAAGAAGGGTCTATTGTGGCTCATGACATAAGGGCTAAGTCCCCACTCTGCCACTCACTAGCTGTTCAACCTTAGGCAAGTGGCTGCACCTCTGTGAGCTTTAGCGTTTCCATCTGTAAGTTGGGGACCTATAAATAGTGCTTATCATCTCAAAGGGTTACTATGAGGATGGAATGAGATAGCGTAATGAAAGCGCTTAGCACAGTGCCCGAAACTGGCCCTGTCAGAAATGGCCATGATATCTAGGAGCTCTTCCTATCAGGAGGTAGAGTCTGTTTCCCCAGTCCTTGAACCTGACCTGGCTCTGTGACTTGCTTTGTCTCCTAGAATGCAGGGGAAGTAATGTTGTGCCCATTTCAAGCCTCAGCCTTAAGTGGCCTTGTAGCTTCGGCTCTTGGAACCTGATGCCTACAAGCAAGGAAGCCTGCGCCAGCCTGTTGGATGATGACAGACCCCTATCCCTGCGGACAGCCAGCCAGCCGCCAGACACGGGAGTGAGGCCTAGATCATTCAGCCAATGTTCAACCTACCAGCTGCCTGCAGACACATGAGCAAGACTGGCCAAGACCAGCAGAGCCAGCCCACACCAAAAGTGTCACCCAGCCAACTCACAGAGTCACAGACAAAATCAATTGTTATTCTGAGTCCTAAATTTGGGGGTGGGTTGCTGTGTCATAAACACCAACTGACCCAAAGCCAACTCAGCTTGTGTGCCTTCCTGTTGTCTAGGCTTAGCACAGGTGCCATACTAAATAATGCCCCACCCCAAATGTCCACATCCTAATCTCCAGAACCTTTGACTATGTGACCTTCCATGGCAAAAGGGATTTTGTGGGTGTGATTCAGTTAAAGATCTTGAGCTGGGGAAATGATCCTGGATTATCTGGGTGAGTCCAATGTTGCCACAGGGATCTTTATAAGAGGGTGGCAGAGTCAGAGAAGGAGATGTGATAATGGACGCAGAGAGAGAGAGACTGGAAGATGCTACACAGCTGACCTTGAAGAAGGAAGAAGGAGCTACAGGCCAAGGAATGCAGGTGGCCTCTACAAGCTGGAAAAGGCAAAGAAACAGGCTCCTAGAGCCTCCAGGAGGAATGTAGCCCTACCAATGCCTTGATTTGTGGACTTTTTTTTTTTTAGAGATAGGGTCTTAAAAAAATAACCCTATCAAAACTCAGAACAATGATTGATTTTGTTTGTGACTCTGTGAGTTGGCTGGGTGAGTCTTTTGGTGTGGATCTGACCCTTGGCTATATTGCCGAGGCTAGCCTTGAACTCCTGGATTCAAGCGATCCTCCTGCCTCAGCCTCCCAAGTAACTGGGACCACAGGCATGCACCACTATGCCCAGTCTCAGGACTTCTGACCCTCAAAACTGTAAGAGAATAAATGTTTGTTATTGTAAGCCACCAGGTTCGTGGTAATTTGTGACAGCAGTAACGGGAGGCGAACACAGCATACTAGGTCTCTGTGCCCACTGCACTTCCCGCCTTCTGATTAAAAGCAAGCTGGGAACCCGTTTTCCTTGAGACAGATGACCCTGACTATTGACAGGTATAAGGAATCAGAGTGAAAACAGCAATCATAATAACAGTTACTATTAATTCTTGAACCCTTATCACATGCCAAGTACATTAGGCTAATGGCTTTGTATATGTTATTTCATTTAATCTTCACCTAAGTCATTTGAGGAAGTACTATTTCCAGCCCCATTTTACAGATGGGAAAACCGAGGCTCAGAGAGTTTCTAAAACATACCCAAGGCCACACCACTAGAAAGTGGCAGGAGAGAGTCACATCCGGGTCTGTATGATCCCTGACGATCAGACACTCAAACCTTCCCTGGGCTCAGCTCATGCAGGAGGAACCCTCTTCTCCCTCCCATCTCTGTTTTGCCTCTTCCCCAGGTTGGGCAGGGGGGCTTCCCATACATTTTCCTCACTCTCAGCCCCTTTTTCTTTCTCCCCAAGCCTCAACAAAAGGCTCTTTCACTCTTCACATGCCATTTTATCCGGCACAGACAGCCTGGCATTTTTGAGAGGAACTTTATTTTCTTTTGGCTTTCTCTCTGTTTTGTAGCAAAGAAAATAGAAATTGCAAAATTATAGACAAGTTCTCAGACTGTAGATTTCTGATCCCAAGAATTCCCTGCAGCCAGGACCGGTTGGCACTGATGACTGGCACAACGCCTGGCTTCCCCTCCTCCCAGCTCCAGGCCTCCACCTGCTGGGCGGCATCTTGTCCCCCATCCTTGCAAGAGATTTACCTAAAATTAACAGTACACGATGATCTCACTTGTAGAGGACGTCTGTGACTCGTACTTGACTCCTGGTTATGTGAGAAGCACTCCAGTTCTTTTAGGGGAACTGCAGCTTGCTCCCTCTCAGGCCAGGTGGCCTTGATGTAGCTGACTCCACCCCCAACTTGTGGGAGAGGCAGGTGACCCAAGGCCAACGACAGTGCCACATCCCCTCTCCCATAGTGACTGGTCCAGGCACGGGCATGTGCCCCAAGATGAGCCAATCAGAACTGAGGAACAAGGATGCCTGTATCTTTCCTGGCACTACTGGGTAAAAGTCACTCTCATTTTTTTGTGGTCAATGGCTGAGCAGCTGGTGACCATCGTTGCCAATGTATGGGGAGAGGGTGCCTGAGGCTGAAGCCAACACAGAGGAAAGTACCAGTGAGGTTTCAAAAAAGACAAACTCTTGAGGCCATTGTTTGAGGACCTGGATCCAGCTGTGCCTGAAGTCCTAGATATAACCATTAACTTATCAGTCAATGAGAACATAAATTGCTTTTTGCTTAAGCCACTTTGTGCCAGGTGTCTATCACATCCAGCTTGACCAATGTAATAGCCAACGTTTATGAAGACCCGTTTATTTTATTTTATGTTTTTAAGACAGAGTTCCACTCCGTCACCCAGACTGGAGTGCAGTGGTGTGGTCTCGGCTCACTGCAACCTCTGCCTCCCAGGTTCAAGTGATTCTCCTGCCTCAGTCTCCTTAGCTGAGATTACAGGCACCCACCACCATGCCCAGCTTTTTTATCTTTTTAGTAGAGATGGGGTTTCACCATATTGGCCAGGCTGGTCTTGAACTCCTAACCTCAAGTGATCCACCCACCTTGGCTTCCCAAAGTGTTGGGATTACAGGTGTGAGCCACTGCACCTGGCCAGAACTGTTTTAGTTTGGGTTCTCCTGAAAGCAGAGCTTGAGACAAGGACTTGGGTGCAGATAACTTATTTGACCAGTGATCTCTGGAAGCAGGAGTGAGGGATGAGGGAGAGTAAGTCAGGGAAGGAGGAACGTCAATGTAAAAGTGCCATTACAGATAACAAAGACTCAATCTCTCTGGAACCTGTTGAGGGGTGTAGAGAATGCTTTCCAGAATTGTCTACTGAAGACCAGAAAACTGCAATAGCATCCACTGTCCTTCACTGTCACGAGGGGCTGACCCCAGGGGCGATGTGGTAGGCAGAATGATGACCTCTAAAGCTACCATTTCCTAATCTCCAGAGCATGTGAAATGTTCGGTTACATGGCAAAGGGTATTAAGGGTGCAGATGAAATGAAGGTTGCTAACCAGCTGACCTTAAAACAGGAAGACCATGCTGGGCTATCTGGTGGGCCCCGTGTAACCACAAGAGCTCTGATAAGTGGAAGGAAGGGGATGACAGAGGGACAAGCAGAGATGGCAATGAGAGAAAGACTCAGCCCAAAACATTGCTTGCTTTGAAGATAAAGGAAGGGACCATGAGCCAAGGATTAAGGGCAGCTTCTAGAAGCTGGAAAAGGCAAGGAAACAATTCTCCCCTAAGCCTCTAAGGGTGCAGTTCTTGATTTTTAGCACAGCAAGTCCCATGTCAGGCTTTTGACCTCCAGAACTGTAAGATAGTGAAGGGGTATTGTTTCAAGCCACCCAGTGTGTGGCAATTTGATACAGTCGCTATAGGAAAGTAATACAAGTCATAACCCTCCATGTCCAGGCTGCATTGTGTATGGTTGAGTGGACTCCCATCACATCCAACAGGGCCTAAGACCAAAAGAGGAAAGACACACAGCTCATGCTGGAGGCTGTGTGCTGTCACCATGGTGAATCTCAGTTTGCTTGCACAGAATGGCCCACCGCAGCTGCAACTTAATTAGAGTTGGGCCAAAGGAACACCATGACATGGGTAACCAGAGGCAGCTGCCACAAGCAGTTCCTTTGTGCCAAGCACTGTGCAACTGAGTAACTCCATCCCTGCCCAGGACAGACATCACTAATCAATTACAGCATTCTTGCTCCATAAGTCCAGACATGGCTGCAACATCATTCATCACATAGTGCTCCAGGCAGGCATTACTGATTGGAGTTGGAAGGGTCAAGAGGTTCCATGGCCATTATCGGTTGAAGATGAAGGAAGGGGCCATGAGCCAAGGATTAAGGGCAGCTTCTAGAAGCTGGAAAAGGCAAGGAAACAATTCTCCCCTAAGCCTCTAAGGGTGCAGTTCTTGATTTTTAGCACAGCGAGTCCCATGTCAGGCTTTTGACCTCCAGAACTGTAAGATAGTGACGGTGGAGGATGAATCCACCATCCTCCTCAATAGCAAAGCTTCAAAATCCTAAAATTGAGAAAGGAAAATACTCTTGGGAACACAGCTCTGCCTAAGAGAAATGTTACTAAAGGGATTCCAAATTCTTCCCTATCTCCACCCTAAGTCCACATCACCCCAAGATTTGCCTCTTCCCTTGGGTCTTCTTATTACTTATACGACTACCACATGCTAGTAGATTACTAGTGTCTACAACCATGAAAATTGCTTCTACTTATTGAGCACCTATTCCATGCCAGACACTGTTATAGACCTGTCACCTAAATTTTAGAACATTCTCAGAATGAAGGTATTAGCCCTACTTTGAAGGTGAGGAAATTGAAGTTCAGAGACATTAAGTGCCTCTTACTAGCCTAGGGTCATATCATTGCCACTCCTAGTAAGGGAAGTGCTCCCTTAAATGAACAAAACATAAAAGCAAGCTGCTTGCATTTAATGATACAGCATGAGGGGCCGGGCGCAGTAGCTCACGTCTGTAATCCCGGCACTTTGGGGAGGCGGAGGCGAGAGGCTCCGTTGAGCTCAGGAGTTTGAGACCAGCCTGGGCAACATGATGAGACCCCACCTTTACAAAAAATAAAATAAAAAATTAGCCAGGCATGGTGGTGCACGTCTGCAGTCCCAGCTACTCAGGAGGTTGAGGTGGAAGGATTGCTTGAGCCTGGGAGGTCGAGGCTGCAGTGAGCCATAATCACGCCACTGCACTGCAGCCTGGGCAACAAAGCGAGACCTTGTCTTAATAATAATAATAACAATAATAATAAATAAAGTATGAGGACGGGGCTCGGATAGCTTTAAAATACTCAGAGCAAAAATGGGAGAAGTATGTGAAAAGGGGACTCATTCCCTCATTTATTCATCCAGAGTTTCCTAAGCAGCTACTATATGCTGGGTGCTGGGGCTACGGCACTGACTCTGCCAGATATAGTTTCTATCCTCATGGAGTTCACAGTCTCCTCGGGGAGGAGAGACCACACACAGGCCAATACACAAACAACAAACTTCCAGATTGTGACAAGTGTCCTGGTGGGCATGAGGAAGGTGCCAAGATAGAGAACTTCAAGATGGCCTCTTTGAAAGCAGCTCTTTTCCTCCTTACAAACTCCCTCCCATCTGCTTTCTGGGCTTCTCCCAAGCAGGTCACTTTTATCCTCAGTGCCCAGTGGTACAAGTCCATTTTCTCAAAAAGCTACCCATTTCCCATCATGGTTCTCATTTCAGTCTCCCTAATCATTTTGGCTCATCTTCCTGTATTAATTAATTAATTAAACATTTATTGAGCTCTGACAGTGTGTATGAGGATGGCCGTATAGTTCGCTCTGACTCTGTGATTACCCCCGTGAACTCTATCATCCTGGGCGCCCAAAACCATGGTGACTGAGGTATGAGGTCTACAATCCATATGTTAATAGATTGCTAGAGCCATAAGGATCCTGGAGTTTATTCGCAGAGTTTGAAAGTTCACCAGCACTTTGGAAGGCTGAGGCAGGAGGATCACTTAAGCCCAGGAGTTGGAGACTGGCTTGGGCAACATGCTGACACCCCATCACTACAAAAAATACAAAAATTAGTCGGGTGTGATGGTACATTCCTATAGTTCCAGATACTCAGGAGGCTGAGGTGGGAGGATCACTTAAGCCCAGGAGGGAGGTCGAGGCTGCAGTGAGCTGTGATTACGCCACCATACTCCAGCCTGTGTGACAAAGTGGGACTCTGTCTCCAAAAAACAAACAAAAACCCACAAATTCCTACACAGGGCAGGCAGTCACCATGAAGGTGTGAAAAGTAGCTGGGTGTAAGACAATAGGGAATGGTGGAAACTGTGGTAAACTGGAGACCTCATACTCTGCTTAAACATGGGGACTACTCCTCCTTTTCAGCACATGGCTGCCATGTGGAAATACAGGCCCAGCATGCATAGATTTTCCTATTTTTTTAAGAACCCAGAAATTAAACATTTTTTGCAAACTCTCCCAACTTTTAAATGCTGGCAATTAATGCAACTAAAAATAAAAACTGAATGGGGAACAGGGGGCTCATTGCCCATAGGCTGATCTGACTCTCCATCTATAACACTTTTTGTGTTACAGATGGGGAAACTGAGGCTCAGAACAGAGAGGTGGTTTGTCTAAGATTTTACATGGCAGCTCAGTAAAATTGTCCCATTTTCCTTAGAATCAGAAGCCCATGGTGCCTCTTTTCCAGGGTCACCAACCCTTCCCCAGGAACTCCAGGGCCAAGGAATCTCCCTGTGGATGGGGACCAAAGTGGGAGGTGGAGGCAGAGTTTTTCTAAGTTCAGGACTCAGCATGGGCACCCACATTCCTGATGCATTTTTCAGAGGCTGGAAAATGATTCCGGGTGTGTGGACACAAGAGTCCATGTTTTCACTCCAGGTCTCCCCCTTTGTGTCTCTCAGTCTCTCTGTCTCTGTACCGTCTATCTGTGTCTCTCAGTCCATTTCCTGGTCTCTCTTCTTTCCGTCTCTCTCATCGTTTCTGCCCATCTGTGTCTGTCTCTCTTCCTCTTCTTTCCCTCTCCTTCTCTCTCTTCCTGCTTCTCTCTCCCGCTTGTGTCTCTCTGCTCTGTCCGTTCCTCTCTGTCTCTCCGCATCTCTCCCTTCAGCTCTGCTGCTCTCCCTTACTCCCTTCCCACACCCCCGTCCCCGCCAGGTCTCTCCTCTCCTGCCCTCTGAGTCCCTCTGGCCACCATGGAAAGGTTACTGTAAACGGGAATGAAGCTGAGGGCAAAAGTAATCAACCCCCTGGCTGACCTCCGATCCCGCTCCCCACGCCCAGGCTGGCTCCAGCGGTGCCCCCTCCCCCGCCACAACCCCGGCCCCCCTCCCTCCCCACCCCCAGGTCCCCTTGCTGACAAAAGGCCTATCTTCTCTCTGCCTAAATGATTTAAATTCTAATCAAACATCATTTATAGTACATCTCGGAGCCGTCTCCTGGGAGCTGCTCCCACATGAGACGTTGCCATGGCAACCGGGGGGTCTTGTTTCAGAAATGTCAGATTGTATTATTGTCTTCACACTTCTCTGATAACCTGGTGTCTCTCCCTCTCTCTCTCCCGCTCCCTCACTCACACCACCATCCCCAGGATTTTATTCCTCCTCTTTCTCTCCCCCTCTCGCTGCCTTTCTAACCTCCATTCAACCCCCTAGACTCTTCCCAGGACCCCCCAGCCTTCCTCCAGCCCCAGGACAAAATGGCCTGATCGATTTCATCCTCCAGCCTCTCGCCAGGCCCAAGGCCCCCTCCCGTGCCTCTGGCCCCGGGGCCTCCTCCCTTTGGGAAAGGTGTCTTCCCCGCCACCACCCCTCATCTTCGGCAGACACGCTACCCCCTCTAGGGGTTTGCTGGAGTGCTCTGCTGTCATTTTATTTTGCTAGATATGAAAATGAGACATAGATTTTTTCCAGCGATGCGTATGTGAAGTTCTAATCTGGCTTTTCAGATTTTTTTTCTTTTTGGGGAGGAGGTAGTGGTGGGAGAAATCAGGCACCAGGCTCTTAACAGGATCCAAATGGAGAAGCAGAGCATGGGGCAAAAGATGTGATGAGGTGTATGCCCTTGTGCATGTGTGCATGTGTGTGTGTCTTCATGTCCGTGTGTGTGCACGTGTGTGTGCATGTCCGTGTGTGTGCATGTGCCTGAGTATATGCATGCAAGAGCATGTATGTGTGTATATGTGCTCATGTGAACGTGCGCTCATGCCCGTGTATGCATGTGTGTCCATGCATGTGTATGCATGTATGTGTGTGCGCAGGCCAGTGCCCATGCATGCATTCATATGCATGCATGAGTGTGCCCATGCCCTATGTGCATTGTGTACATGTGTGTGTGTTCATGTGTGTCCATACCCATGTGTGCATGTGTGCATACATGCATGTGTGTTTTTTGTGTGCATGTGCCTATGACCATGTGTGTGCATGCATGTGTGTGATATAGGAGATGTCTTTCCCAGCCTGGCTGTTGGCACCTAACAGACAGCTCTCAGGAGCTATGCGCTTGCCCTGGTTGTCGCACAGTCCTTCCTGTGCATAAATGGGCACATTTCAATGATATTTTCACATTTAGGTTAAATTCTTCACCCTGTCTGCTGCGGAGATGCATTATCCCTGCCATAGCCCAGAGAGATTTCTCTAAACCCAATGATCCCCTCATTCCACAGATGGGTAAGCTGAGGCCCCAGGAGGGGCAGTGGCATGTTCCAGGTCCAAGGTCACAGGAGGGCCAGAGGTGGCACTGGAGCAGAAGTTTCCCTCTGCCAGGCCACTCAGGAGACTGGCCGGGTCTCAGGGCTGGAACTGATGGAGCCCCACTGCCCCTCAGAGATGGCACCTTGGAGGCACAGGCTGGCAGCATTGGTGCAGCCCCTGCAGGCTTTTATAGGGCTGGCAATGATGCTCACTGCGTGCCACACACTGCTAAGCCATTACAAGAATTATGTCATTGAATCCTCAGAACAACTAGGAGGAGGGTCTATCATTATTCCCATTTTGCAGCTGGAGAAACTGAGGCTCTGAGTGGTGATGTGAGGCAGCCTAAGTTTGCAGAACCAGTAAATGGCAAAGGTGGGATTGTCTGTGGTTCTACAGTGCACCTTTTCCATTCACCACACTGCTTCCTGCAGTGAGGGACAGAGAAAGCCCTGCCCCCTTGAGTACTCAGAAGACTGGGAAGTGCATTTGGCTTTGTCCCTGACACCCCGAGAGTCACATCAGCAAGTTCAGGGATCAGTTGCAGTGGTCAGGAGCAGCAGTGTGGGGTGGAGGGCCTGGGATGGAGCAACCACAAAATGTGATTCAAAATATCCCCAAAAATCTTATTCCCCTATTTCACAGATGAGGAAACTGAGGCTCAGGGAGGGTCAGGAACTTGTAAACGGCAAGGATGGTGCCCAGCTGGGTCTGAGCAACTCTGGTGATTTCTACTGTGTGATGAGGAGCAGACAGCCTGGGTCTGCCCCTCCCTGGTTGAGTGACCCTAGGATCACTCCCTACTTGTCCGGAACCTCAGTTTTCCCATCTGTAAAATGCAGATCAAAAGCGTACAACCTATGTAGGATGGAAGTGAGGATGACGTGAGTTAATACTGGCCAGCACTGGTGCCTGGTGCAGGGAAGCCCTGGATAAAGCTCTGCGTGTGATGCGTGTTTTGCAGCTGGGAGCGCCTCTGCTTGGATCTAGGCCTCTTCTGTGGCTGTTTTCTTTCTGCCCCTGTCCCCGCAGCTGAGTGAGGTCAAATCCTTAATACATGCCAGATTCCCCCCTTTCCCTGTTTTTTTTTTTTTGCCTATCTCTCCAGTGAATGGGGCCTGGAAGATCAGTGCGTGGGCTCTTATGGGCCTTCCACCCCTCTAACCCCATGCCTGGTACCTCTGCAGCCCCACCCCAGCACACATAGTAAGAGAGAGAGGCTGCCAGGGCCCAGAGCTTGCCTCCTGTGCAGCCACGCACAGGAAATTCTTATTAATTTTTTAACATTTTCATTTCTCATTGGATTTTAAGAAGTATGGACCTGGTCTCCACCTAGACACAGCCAGACACGGAGAAACACGACCCGCTGTCTCTCACTGACTCTGTGGTTTCTCACTGTCTCTGTCTCCCTGGGGGTGTCTCTAGATTTCTCTGTGTCTCTCACTGTCTCTGTGTCTCTCTCTGGTGTCTTCCTGTCTCTGTCTCGCTGGGTCTCTCACTGTCTTTCTGGGTCTCTCAGTCTCTGTTTCTCTGTATCTCTCACTTTCTGTGTCTTTCTTTGTGTCTCTCACTGTCTCTGTGTCTCTCTCTTGGTGTCTCCCTGTCTCTGTCTCTCTGAGTCTCTGTCTCTATGTCTCCCTGGGAGTGTCTCTAGATCTCTCTGTGTCTCTCACTGTCTCTGTGTCTCTCTCTGGGTGTCTCCCTGTCTCTGTCTCTCTGGGTCTCTCACTGTCTTTCTGTATCTCTTGGTGTCTCTCTGTCTCTGTCTCTCTGGGTCTCTCACTGTCTTTCTGTATCTCCTGGTGTCTCTCACTATCTCTCTAGGTCTCTTGCTGTCTTTGGGTCTCTCTCTGGGTCTCTCACTCTCTCTCTGTATCTACCTCTGGGCCTCTCTCAGGGTCTCATTGTCTCTCTGGATCTCTCACTGTCTCTCTGTATCTCTCTCTCTCTCTCTGGGTCTCACTGTCTCTCTGTCTCTCTCTGGGTCTCTCACTGTCTCTGGGTCTCTCGCTATCTCTCTCTGGGCCTCTCTGTATCTCTCTCTGGGTCTCACCGTCTCTCTGTCTCTGACTCCAGGCGTACGACTCAGCCCCAGGGACAGCATGTGGAAGCGAGAGAGACAGGGAGAGAGACAAGGCGTCCCCGAGTCGCTGAGTCCCAGCCGGAGAGTGACGAGGCGCCCTCGGGCCCCGCCGCCCCACCCGGCCCCCGCGGCCGCCCCCAGCATGTTTGTCCAGGGCAGGCCGCATTGATCCGCCGCGGCCGCGCCACCGTCTGATAAATCCCGGCCGCGGTAATGAACCTCCCCGCACACCGCTCACAAAGCACACACTAGCCCTGGCCCCAGCGGTTAATATTTAACTGAATAAGGGCCATAAATATGGAAAATGGGACTTTTAATTAAATAAGCAGCTTTTAAAAGGGCCCTTGGGCGGGAGAGGCTTTTGTTTAAATATGATTGATTTGACATGTCCTTTAGCTCTCACACTCTCTCGAGCTCCCTTCCGACGTTAACTCTTGGCCCCCGGCCCCGGTAGCAAGTTGGCGAGGCCAGACCCTGTTCTGCTGGAGGGAGGGGGCTCCCTGCTGGAAGAAGCGGGGTACGGTGGGAAGGAGGTGCCCTGGGGACTGGGATTGAAAATCCGGCTGCCCGGGCCTCTCGCATTTGGCTTCACCCCCATTACAAGCTGCCTCCATTTCGCAGAATGCGTATTTCACCCTAAAAGAAGGGGCCAGTGGGGTAAGATGCCTCCAGATCCGGGGGCATAGGTTCCCTTTTAAAAGCCACGCCACCAGCTGCCTGTCCTTTGGCGGCTCAGCTGGTGGTCCGTCCCTCTGTGCCTCAGTTTCCCCATCTGTAATATGAGGATAACAATAGCACCTACTCCACAGGGCTGTGTTCGGATTAAGCACATCCCAGACCATGGGAGGGCCCACAGTGTTTGCCAGGATTCCAGCTGAAGGCTCTGTGACTGCTGCGAGGCGCGAGGCCACAGAAGCAGCTTGATGGGCACATTCTCCTATTTAGCGCCGACCCCTCATTTGCATTTTGCACTGAGCCCCGCAAAGGAAGTAGCTAATTCTACTCATACTCACCCAGAGGCTCACAATCTTGGTGGCTTATGACTCATCTGAGGAGCTTGGAATGCTCCAATTTCAGGCCGGCAAGAATTCAGCAGTCAGGGAGGTCTGTCTTCTGCCTCCAAGCTAATGGCCTTTACCTTTCAAAACTTTTCAAAAAAACAAATCATATCCTATTCTAAATTTAATATTTATGAAGCACCTTCCATACACCAGATTCTGCACATGCCTGACCTCAGAGCCATGTCATCTGCCCTACTTCCTGGGTGAGGAGGGATCTGATGCCCAGAGAAGCCAAGTAACCAGTCCAGAGTTGCCCAGCTAAGGAGCAGCTGGGATTTGAACCCAGGCTGCTTTGCCGCCAGTGCCTTAAGCCCCCTGTGGGCCTAGCCTGGTGCAGGCCCATGCCCTGGGACTCATGTCTGATCTGGTCCTGGCTTCTCTGAGCTGACGTAGAAGTCACCTTCCTGGATAATTCTGACATTCTCCATTACCTAAGGAGGGGGATGATGGTGGTCACACAGCCTCCTAGTTTATCAAGACTCTACCCCTTATGCCTAACCACCATTTCTTGCTCTCCCCAAGTCAGATAACTTAGTTTTTGCTTATTCCCACTCATAGGCTGCCTCTTCCAGGAAGTCTTCCCAGATGCACTCTGCTTGTTATGGTGGATCCCTTTTCTAACTCTTCCAGTATTGGTGAGTATAGTGAGCATAGTGAGTATTTAACTACGTTCTACTGTATTGTCATTTCCTGCAACCACCCATTCACATAGTCAATTACTATTTATTAATGACCTATGATTTTATTTCTCCAGCTTTAAGATGAACTTTTTTCTTTTTAACATTTTGAAACTGGGATCTAGTACATATATAATGCCCATTTTCATTTGCTCCGGCACTTTGGAAGGCTGAGGCAGGCAAATCACTTGAGGTCAGGAGTTCGAGACCAACCTGGCCAACATGGCAAAACCCTGTCTCTACTAATAATATAAAAATTAGCCGGGCATGGTGCTGCGTGCCTATAGTCCCAGCTACCCAAGAGGCCAAGGCACAAGAATCGCTTGAACTTGGGAGGTGGAAGTTGCAGTGAGCTGAGATCACACCACTGCACTCCAGCCTGGGTGGCAGAGCGAGACTCCATCTTAAAAAAGAAAAAGAAAGAGAAATACTCTAATTAAATGGATGCTGCCTCTTATAATGGATGGCATTTTCAGACTGTGGAAATAAAACCTTGTGCCTAGCCGTGTGCCAGGTGTTGGAAGGATTGGGGGAAATCAGACAGACTTTTACTTTGTTTTCTGCTCCCTGAAAACTTACTGTCTAGTGCAGAGTATATTAAGAAAGCACGCTTCAGCTGGGCATAGTGGCTCATGCCTGTAATCCCAGCACTTTGGGAGGCTGAGGTGGGCGGATCGTCTGAGGTCAGGAGTTTGAGATCAGCCTGGCCAACATGGTGGAACCCCGTCTTTACTAAAAATACAAAAAATTAGCTGGGCGTGGTGGCAGGCGCCTGTAATCTCAACTACTTGGGAGGCTGAGGCAGGAGAATCACTTTAACCTGGGAGGTGGAGGTTGCAGTGAGCCGAGATGGCGCCATTGCACTCCAGCCTGGGCAACAAGAGCAAAACTCTGTCTCAAAAAAAAAAAAAAAAGAAAGAAAGAAAAAAAGAAAGCACCCTTCTTTCTAATTCCCAAAACTCTCAATTCTCACTTGTTCACTCTTTTACACTTTTACTTAACCCTCTGAATTTTCATGGCCAAAAATGTGTTCCTCTCTTCCTAGGAATGGGGTGATTTTAGTGAAGGGAAGAGGTTATGGACATTAAGTGTTTATATTCTGCCAGGCCCTGTCCTAAGATTTATCACGTATTGTCTCATTTAATCCTCACCACAACCTAATAAGGTGAGTGCTACTGTAATCACTACCAGTTTGCAGATGATGAAAGGAGGCTCAGAGACATTAAGTAACTGGCCCAAGGCCACACAGCCAGTGAGTGACAGAGCTGGAGTCAAATTCAGGCAGGTCTGGCTCCAGAGGCCTCACCCCTAACCTCAGTTCTTTCGACCATTCCTTCATCCTCCCCCACCGCACCTGTGAGCTCCAGGCCCATCACAGAAAGGAGGCTTAGAAGCTCCTCTTCCATCAACAGTGCAGGGGGGAGACAGCCCCGAGGAGAAAATGGAAGCAGATGGTCTTCCAGAGGGGCTGTAATCAAAGGTGTCATGTAGAGAAAGCTGGAAGAGCCAGAGAGCTCCATCAGGAGGTTGGCCTGGAGCTCTGTGTCTAGTGACTAGTCTGTAGGAGACCTCTCCTTTGGCGGGATGTCCAGTGCCAAGTCCCCAGGGCCAGCTGCAAGGACAGTTTATGGTTCATGCACCCCTCTATAGGGGTGGCCAGCGGGCTGGGGATGGTCAGCAAAACTCCCTGTCTGTGCCGGCACATCTGTTGCCATGGTAACTCCTCTCAGGCATCACCCGGTTCTGGGTCTGTTTCCCGGGCTCAGTGTTGGGGTAGGTAGGGCTGAGGCTGGTTTTGGGGTCGAGGCACAGGGCTGGTGCTGGTGTTGGGGAAGAGGCACAAGGGCCATTTCTCATGCAGACCACCCACGGCGGTGGCAGGGGGTCGGGGAGCACTGAGCGAGGCATCTGTATTCCTTCCTTGTCAGCCCAGAGCAACAGGGGACAAAACCCTGTGTTGAGTACATTTGAGAAGAGACCTCCTCCCTAGAGAATCTCCCTACACCCCTCAGGCTAATGGTTGGGGTCCTGTACATTCCACTTCCCCGGTGACTCTCCTGCCGGCTCCGTTTCTTGCCAGCACACTCAGATGCACTCACTACCATCTCCTTGTAGACTGTTGTCCTCCTAACGGGGCTCCCTGTCTGGCAATCTGTCCCCACGGATACATCCTCTACAGGTGAGCTTGATTTATCTATTTATATAGAAACAAAGTCTCACTCTGCCGCCCAGGCTGGAGTGCGGTGGTGCCATCATAGCTCACTGTAACCTTGAATTCCTGGACTCAGTGATCCTCCCACCTCAGCCTCCCGAGTAGCTAGGACTACAGGTTTGTGCCACCACACTTGGCTAATTATTTTATTTTTGTAGAAATTGGGGTCTTGCTCGTTGCCCAGGCTGGTCTCGAACTCCTGGCCTCAAGCCATCCTCCTACCTTTCACTTTTGAGTAGCTGGAACTATAGTTGTGCACTGCCATGCCAAGCTAATTAATTTTTTTTTTTTTTTTTTTTTTTGAGAGACAGGATTTTGCTGCATTGCCCTGGCTAATCTTGAACTGGCCTCAAGCGAACCTCCCACCAAGGCCTCCCAAAGTGCTGGGATTAAAGGCATGAGCCACTGCACCCGGTCGCAGGTGTGTTTTCTTGAGCCAAAGGCCTCCACTTGCCCTGTCCCTCCCTACTCCTTCCCCAAGCACTGGTCCATCCAGGCCTCTCTCTGCTCCCTCCAGGCCACATCCATGCCGTGGGCAATGTGATGCCCATCAGGCCCAGTAAACACCGGAAATCAGTGAAGCAGGGAGCAAAGGTCGGGGTGAGGCCAACTCTTTTTGGTGTCAAAGGAGATTACGAGTCCGGCTCTCAAAGTTGAGGGCTGGGGCCAAAATCAGCCTGTGATCCCAAGTGGGATGAGTTCAGAGGTCGCCAGCTGGTTCCTTTGTGTGTCAATATTAACATGAGAGTCACCTAATTGGGGTGGGTCAGCCAGTGGCCAGAGCCAGGACACACATCAGGAGAAGAGAAAGGGCCTGATCATGCCCCAGGCAGTGTTGGGTGCTTGGCATAAGCCAGCTCATTCATTATATTAATATTACTACTAATAATACTAATATAGGAGTAGTAGAAGAATATCAGTGGCCACATACATTGAGTATCTATTAAGTTCAGGCTTGGTGGCTAGCACTTAATTCATTAACTGGCCTCATCGTTCCAACTTCTCTAAGAATTAGATTCTGTTGCTCCCTCATCCTACAGTCAAGGAAACTGAGGCTCTAAATGGTAAACCAGTGAGCCGTGTTCACACAACCAAATGGAGGAGCAGAGACTTGGACCCAGCCGTCTGTCTCCTTGCAACACAGGGATGACATCTCCGCTTTATTGATGAGGAAAGCAAGTCTTCCAGATGGATCAAGGCTGTCCAAAGCCACACAGCTAGTCAGTGACAGGGCTGAGTTACAAACCCAGGTAGGTCTTCTCCAGAGCCCACAATATCCTTATTTTATTTTATTCTTTTCCTGTCTCAAGAAAAGAATAAAAGGCTGGAGTGCCTTTCATATCTCAAATGCTCAGTAGCCTCATGAATAAAATGGGGATATTAATATCCCCTCAGTGCAGATGCAACATGAAAATATGTGTTAAACCTTTGCACATGCTGTTCCTTTTGCACAGGATGCTTTTCCTTGTTAAAATTAGCATCTTTGTTAACCTAGTATCTAACCTGGACTCTAGGCTGGAGTACAGTGGCATGATCATGGCTTACTGCAGTCTTGAACTCCTGGGCTCAAGTGATCCTTCCACCTCAGCCTCCTGGGTAGCTATGACGACAGATGTGTGCTAATTAACCAGTCCTGGCTAGTTTTTAATTTTTTTTTTTTTTGTAGAGACAGGGGCCTCACTATGTTGCCCAGGCTGGTCTCAAACTCCTGGCCTCAAACAATCCTCCTGTCTAGGCCTCCTGAGTCACTGGGATTACAAGTATGACCCACCACACCCAGCCTTCATCTCATTCCTTTTAAGCTCATCTCTTCTATGGGTTCTTTGAAGGCCACTTGTCCTTCTGTGTGCCACTGTTCCTGCCTTCCTGGACCTAAGGGAACAGTGACTGTCCATTGGCTGATGGATGAAGATCTGCCATCTGCATGGCTCAGGCTAGTCATATAGAGACCAATGCTCATCTCCATTGGTTTTGGGTCGGATGAACCCACGTGGACACTTGCTGCAATCATAGCATCCTAGTAATTTCAGATGCTCACTTCTATGTAGGCTGAGTCCAAAGAAACACTACTTACCTAAAACTTTTTTTTTTTTCAATTTTTAATTTTTATCTTTGGAGACAAGGTCTTGCTCTATCACCCAGGCTGGAGTGCAGTCACAGGATCCTAGCTCACTGCAGCCTCTAATTCCTGGGCTCTAGCCATCTTCCTACCTCAGCTTCTCAAGTAGCTAGGACTACAGGGATGCACCACCACACCCAGCTAATTTTTAAAAATTTTTTTGTAGAGATGGGGGCCTCGCTATGTTGCCCAGGTTGGTCTCACCCTCCTGGGCCCAAGCAATCCTGCCATGGCCTCCCAAATCACTGGGATTATAGGCCTGAGCACCCAACCTCCTAAAACTTCTGATTAGAGTCTAGTGCAATAGCAGTTAATGCACTGACCATTTCTCAAAGGCCTGTTCTGTGCAGGGTACTGGAGACATAGTGGTGAGCAGAAACTGACACTTCCCTGTCCCCCTGGAACTTACATTCTAGTGGGGGAGGTGAACATTAATCACATAGTCATGCCTAGAATGACACATTGATTCTTTAATGAAAGCTCCAGAGGATGGGACAATTTCACAGAACAACCGGCCTTGGCCAACGAGGTTAGGGAGATAGCTCTGACAAAATGACTCTTGAGCTGAGACTCTGAAGATGAATAGATGCTAAGTCAGCAAAGAAGAGAAGGAAGAGCATTCTGTGCAGAAGGAACAGCATGTGAAAAGGTTTAACAAACATTTTCCTGTTTCATCTGCACTGTGAGGGGAGATATTAATATCCCCAATTTACAGATGAGGCTACTGAGACTTTGAGAGATGAAAGGCCTTGCCCAAGGGCTTCAGGTCTGGAGGGAGCAGCAGGAATTTGATCCAAATCTGCCTGCCTCGGCCTCAGCAGTCCGATGCCACATTTTGACACTCTATTCCACACTGGTGCTTAGAAATAGCATCACATGGCCGGGTGCAGTGGCTCACACCTGTAATCCCAGCACTTTGAGAGGCGGAGGCAGGTGGATCACTTGAACTCAGGAGTTCGAGACCAGCCTGGCCAACATGGTGAAACCTCGTCTCTACCAAAAATACAAAAATTAGCTGGGCGTGGTGGCGCATGCCTGAAATCTCAGCTACTTGGGAGGCTGAGGCATGAGAATCGCTTGAACCCGGGAGGTAGAGGTTACAGTGAGCCCAGATTGTGCCACTGCACTCCATCCAGCCTGGGCGACAAAGCTAGACCATGCCACAAAAAAAAAAAAAAAAAAAAAAAAAAAAATATGGCATCACATGATGATGGGAGGAAAGCTGCTTTTGGGGGAAAAAAATAATGCAAACAGGCCAGACATTTGTGTCTGACAGAGCTTTTTAAGTTGCTGTAGTAGAAACCCAACTCACACTGACTTAAGCAAAAAAAAAGGAAATTTATTGTCCCATGTAACAAGAATCCAGGAATGGAAGACTTTAGGCTCAGCTGGACCCAGAAGCTGAAACAAGATAATCAGGGCTTTGTGTGTGTGTCTCCCTTCCCCTGATCCTGCTTCCTGGGTGTTAGCTTCCTTCTCAAGTCCCACGAGATGGCCCCCGGGAAGTCTCTTGCTTACCCCTTCCTGGCTGTTAGCAGTTGCTGAATTTCGAGAGACTCCTCTTTTCCAGCCGCTCCAGGGAAATGTCCCTGGGTTGGCCCCGATTGGACCAACTTGGTCATGTGCCCATCCCAAAGCCAATCAGTGTAGTTAGAGAGCTGAAATGTTCTAATTGACCAAACCTTGGTCACCTGCCTATCCTGGAACCAATCAATGAGGCCAGGGGCTGGACTCCTTTGGCGGGTGCTGGGTCATGTGATCACCCTTGTATCTGAAGATGGTTCAGCCTCACCCAAGCTCTATGGACTGAGCATGTAGGAAAATAGGAAAAAAGGAATAGGGAATGCTGGAAAGGAAAAAAAAATGGCTGGACCCCCAAAAAACTCAAAATAGAAAAGTCAGCCAGGTGTGGTGGCTCACGCCTGCGATCCCAGCACTTTGGGAGGCCGAGGCAGGTGGATCACTTCAGGTTAGGAGTTCGAGACCAGCCTGGCCAACATGGTGGAACCATGTGTCTACTAAAAATATAAAAATTAGCTGGGCGTGGTAGCACATGCCTGTAATCCCAGCTACTCGGGAGGCTGAGGCATAAGAATCGCTTGAACCCGGGAGGCAGAGGTTGCAGTGAGCCAAGATCATGCCATTGCACTCCAGCCTGGGTGACAGGGTAAGACTCTGTCTTAAAAAAAAAAAAAAAAGGAAAAGAAAAGAAAGCTTGCGTTTTACTGAACACAGGGATGCTTATGTAGATAATTTAACTTGCCCTGCCCTCATGAGGGCTCTGTCCAGCAAGCATCCCAGATAGTCATAGCATCATTTAATTTCCCAAACTTTTATGGTTGAATCTCCCATTTTTATCTCATACCCTGGGTTTATCCCAGTTTCTGCTAGAAATTAAGATGCTCCCTACTTCTGAAACTGCCAGTTCTCCCTCTGGATGGTTTCTTTACCTCATCTGGAAAATGGAGAGCATTCTAATACCAACCTCACACACTTCAGGGGTCGTGTAAATAAATAAATTTAGCCCAATACATAGGCACATAGCATTATGTCAGTGTTAGTGTTAGAGCTTTATCGCACCCATTTTGCAGACACATAACCTGAGGCTGAGAAAGAAAACACAGCTTCCTTTAGGCTACGTAATGGTTGGTGGAATCAGACGCGGCCAGATGTGGGTCTTCAAAGCCTGAGCTTTGTCATCTCACCTCTGGAAGGGTAAATCTATGTTGTTTGTTGTGGTTTTTCCTTTAGCTGCTTGGGCCAATTCATAGAATGGATGCATTTATGCACACCTCATTTTAATCACAATTCTGATTAGAAGATCCCTTAGACATGGATTCATCCACACATGGGTAAGCCGAGGGAATGTATCCATCACTAGAAATTAATGCTGTGTTCTACTGTGCCCTACATGAGAATCAGAATCATCAGGTCTAGCAGGGATGGGAGCACAAGGCAGGGATGCAAAGGAGACACCCCATATAAGGCACTTTCAGAAAATTGCTCTAAGTGCTTCTAAAGGCCGTTACAATGGCTACTCTTTCTTGAGTACCTACTATGTGCAAAGTACATTAACACAATCTCATCAGATCTTCCAACAGCCATATGAGGGAGGTATTATCATGCACATTTTAGAAATGGAGGTTCAGAGAAGTGAGGTGACTTGTGCAAAGTTGCAGTTACATGGTGGAGCCAAGATTGGAACTCAGGTCTGTCTCCAACTGACTCAGGAATCAATGTCATAACCCTGACCTTCCATCTTCTCTCAGGATGTCCTATGGTTTACATAGCTGCTTCTTGATTGATTGATGCTTAAACGGGTTCTGGGTTTTCAGCAGGGCTGGGCATTTGCATGACTCCAAGAATGGACCCTTCCTTAAAGTCTGGGCCTTCGGCACCTCTCTTGCCTCACCTGGTCCCGCTCCTGTTTTTTTTTTTTTTTTTTTTTTTTAATAACAGGCAATATGTTGATTCAACAAGCATTTACTGAACACCTGTGATCTTCAATTAGACTCCCTTTCTAGGAAGAGCCTTAGAGCCTTAGGATTCACATGAAGTCTTTTATGGAGGCTGCGTTTGCAGGAGAAACCCACGAGAAGTTAGGGAAGCAGGGCTGAGCAGGAGAAGAATCTGGGCAGACCTGATAGTAACTAGAGTCCAACCTCAGTCAGATCCCATAGGGAACTGTGGGGTGTTACTAGTCCCACAGAGTTGCCCCCAACCCTGAGGCCAAGGGCTGGCCTTTTGTACCCCTGTATCAAACAGCATTGGCTGTGGGCCGCCTTAGGGGCTGCACGTGGCAAAACTTCCTACTCAGTGGCAGCTCCCATTAGCAGAGCTCTGGTTCCTTCTCTGGACATGGAAGATGCTGACAGCCTAGAGGAACAGTGAGGGACAGGTCCATGAGTAAAGAGATCTGAGTGGGATACCAGCAGCATCTACTATACCTACTATGTCTTGGGCACTGTTTGCCCTTGTGGTATTACCTACATCATCCAGAAGGGCTATCATTTGCCTAACATTTTAGACATGTGGTCAAACTGAATTCTCCCTACAATCCTATGAGGCAGATACAGCCCATTTAACAGATGAGAAAGATGAGACTCAAGGAGATGTTGGTACCAGAGCTGAGAAAAACACAAAGCCCATCTTCTGTCTCTGAGTCCAGTCCGCAGGTCTGGGCAGCTCCCTGCTGTGCTGTCCTCTGCCTTTGAGAAGGTCAGCAGGGAGGCGGAGATCCAGCCAGCAGCAGGCAAGAGCTGTAGCCAAGGACGGCTTTAATGGCCCTGGCATTGGCTGACGTTTGGGTTTCACTCTCTGTGGGAAGTGCACTAATTACTCCTGTTCACTCAGAAGTCCAACTTAACTACTGCTTGAGTTTTATGGAGTGCTTTGGGGTTGCCATTTCTTGAGACCACGATGGTGACAGGGAGACTTGCCTCTTCCCGAGTCTCCAGTGGTGGCTCGCATGTGGACCATTTACAAGCCAGATGCTGGGGGAGCCTCTTTGATCTGTTCTCTCTGTGCCAGGCACATCATACACAGCTCTGTCACCCTCCCAACCATCCTAGGAGGTAGGTTCAACAAATCCACCCCATCTGGCAGATGAAAAGACTGAGGTCCAGGGAGGGTAAATGGTTGCCCCAGCTCCCTGAGCTAGGAAGTCCGACGTCAGAGCCTGGATGGTCTCGACCGCTTGGCATCATGGTCTCGACCGCTTGGCATCATGGTCTCAGCCTCTCTGACAGCCCTCAGCTCCCACAGGGAGAACTCTTCTCAATACCCGTGCTAGGTCTACAAGGAAGATACTGAGAGCCCCACTTGGTAGGTGGGGAAACTGAGTCAATAAGCCATACAGCAAAGAGGTGAAAAGCACAGGCCACGATGAAGTTAGACTATCTGGTTTGTAGCCTAGCCTCCCTACACACCAGCTGTGTAACGTTGTGTACCTCTCTGGACCTCTGTTTTTCATCTGTTGGGAGAATGAACTGTAAGGACAACAAATGGAGAATGGAAAGTTCTTGGCACATGCTGGCGATTGCTAGGGTAATGAGTCCAGGGTGAGTTTGGGGCACTACTTTACGTCCCCACCTCTCCCACTGTATGCTCTACCTGACCCCCACCTTAGTTCCTGGGTCTTTTCCCCAAAAAGCAACTGCTCTTAAGAAACTCTGTCACTTCAACAAGTGTCCTGAGTTCCTGTGACTGGGGACTGCCACGATTTCTGCCTTTGGGGAAAAATATCACGCAGGGAACAGATACAGGAGCTGCTTCCAGGGAAAAGGGGGAGGGGTTTCTCAGTCTCGTGTTAGAGACATGCTAGTTTCTCATCACATGTTAGACAAGAAGGAATTGCCTTATCCAATGGTCCCCTCCCCATGCCCCATTTTATAGGTGGGGAAACTGAAATGGCATCAACAAATATTCACTGATGAATGAATGAATGAATGAATGAGTCACACATGAAAACAGGAGGCAACACCTGCCAAGCCCTAGGCCAAAGGCTGGGATCTGACAGTGAGCAGAGCTGCCTGGTAAGGTGACTCAGCCTGTGTTCTGCAGACCTTTGTGGATGCTGGTCACTGGTCACGAGGTGGCAGGTGCCTCCAGAGTGGCCCTAGGTCTAGGACACAGTCTTTGCTCCCAAGGAGTCCATGAATGGCTAGTAGAGACAAAAGATGACCATTCCACGTGATAAATGAAATACAGTTGGCTTTCCATATATCCATGGTTTCACATCTGTGGATTCACCCAACCTTGGATAAAGAATATTTAAAAAAAAATAACAAATGCCAATATACAATTTTAAAAATGCAAAAAATATGGTATAACAAGTATTTACAGAGTGTTTACATTGCATCAGGTATTACATGTAATCTAGAGACAATTTAAAGTATAAGGAGGATGTGTGTAAGTTACATG
Organism: Gorilla gorilla gorilla; assembly: GCF_029281585.2. Taxonomy (NCBI): domain Eukaryota; kingdom Metazoa; phylum Chordata; class Mammalia; order Primates; family Hominidae; genus Gorilla; species Gorilla gorilla. Next base: position 129,173,665 of record NC_073234.2, read on the forward strand.
AAAATACTATTCCATATAGGATATGCCTTATATCAAGGACTTGAACATTCATGGATTTTGATATCTCTGTGTGTGGCGGGGGAGGGGTGGGTGTCCTTGAATGAATTCCCCATGGATATTGAGGGACAATTACAATAACGGTAGGAGGAAGCACCCATTACATGCAGGGCACCACTCTAGGTATCAGTTGCATCTTCTCAGTAACTCTCAAAGACGGTGTTACCATTCCCATTGCATAGATGAGGAAATGGAGGCTCAGAGATGTTAGGTAATATGCCCGAAGTCACATAGGACACAGTTGGTATGGAATCCAAACCCAATCTCTTTAGGTCCAGAACTGCGTGGCTGGGACTGGGGACTGCCTACCTCTTCCCTCTGCCCTTGAGGGGAAATGAGTCTCTGAAGAGGCAGGAATGTGAGCCAGCTGAGGTTTCAGCTCTGGAATGTGGTACCCGGATGGGCAGCAGTCAAAGCAAGCCCATCCAAGCCAGAAGCTTCTTAGCAAACTCCCTCCTCCTCCCCATCTCCTCCTGGGACGGGATTCAAACTGAGCTTAGCCCCTTTGTGTTCCGTCTGGAAAGCAGATATCCTGCCCCCATGGGGGCTCCGGCTTCCATCCCACCCCCTACCTTTCCCCAGATTCCAGTGGCTTTCAGTGCCCCACCAGGCCTTCTAGACAACTGACAGTTTACACCGCCCCACGCTTTCCCCTGTGGTCAGCGCCAGGCAGCGGTAACAGGATTAACAACCCCATGGAGGCAGATCACTTAATTAAACTTTGGGAGGAAGAAGGCTGTCTCCTCATCACAGCTCTAGGGGAAGGGGAGGGGGCTTCTAATGGGCCAAGTTGAGGGGTTGTGTCCCCCTGCAGTTAATACTGGCTCAACCAGTGGCCGAGAACATCCACCCATTATCTTCTACCTGTACATCCGTCCAACAGTCACTGAGAGCCTCACCTGTGCCCTGGCATGTGTTATCACTAGGGATAAATCAGTGGTGGACCCAACTGGCTTTCCTCTATCCACTCTTCCCACCTTTTGCCACCCCGTAGTTCATTCCTCACACAGCAGCCAGAGAGATCTGTATGAACCGTAGTGGGATGGTGTATCTGCCCTGCTTAAAACCTTCCATGGCTTCTGTGGCTCCAGCTCTCCCCCATCTCCATGTTCTCCCTTTGACATGTGACTTACACTCCACTTTTTGATGGGAGGAGGAGGTGGGGCAGTTTCCCCACCCCTTGAACCTGGGCTGGACTTGGTTTGACAAATAGAATTTTGCAGAAGTGACATTGTGACAATCCCAAGACCTTGTGGCTTCCATGCTCTCTTACTAGTAGCCCTGCTTCCACTTTGAGAATAAGCCTAGGCTGGAGGATGAGTGATCACATGGGTGAGAGCCAAGTCCACCCAGCAGTGCCATTCTAAACCCACTGCCAGGAAGCTGACCCTCAAACAAGTGGGAAAGGCCAGCCTAGATCAGCAGAGCCACCTATGTGACCCCTAGCTGACCACAGAAGCATGACAGGGCCCAGACAAAGCCAGAAGGACTATGACACCTAGATTCATGAACTAATACTTAATGCTTATTGTTTTAAGCCACGGAATGTTGGGGTAATTTGTTTTGCAGCATTATTGTAGCACTCACTGACTGAGACAGTCTCCCTTTGCTTTTTGTATTAAAGCCAACCTCCCCCTTGATCTCAGCTCTTCCCACTCCTCCCCTCTCTCACTCTCGCCCCCTCACTCACTTTGCCCAGTTACAGTTTTTTTTGCATTCATTTTCTTATAAGAATCTCCCTTTTTCCTGCTTCCTGGTCTCCCTGACCATCCAATCTGGCAGATGATAGGTCCTCAATAAATATTTGTTGAGTGAATGAATGAATGCATGAATGAATCAGTTGATAAATGAACAGACACCATTACTCATTGTTCTCATGGGGTTTATCACCCAGTGGAGGAGATGATGTTACCAGATCACAAACAACCTGGCACGAAGGAGCGTGTCTAAGGAGGGAAAAGTCAGGCTATAGAGAAGGGCTTCCCCAGGAAAGGACATCAGAGCTGGGATCTGAAGGATGAGTAAACACCAATTAGGTAAAATGGGGAGGGAAGGGCATTTCAGGAAAAGAGAACAGCAGGTGCCAAGGCCCTAAGACAGGAAGGGGTGTAACAAAGTCAAAGAAATGAAGAGAAGCGGCCAGGTGTGGTGGCTCATGCCTGTAATCCCAGCACTTTGGGAGGCCCGGGTGGGTGCATCACGAGGTCAGGAATTTGAGACCAGCCTGGCCAGTACGGTGAAACTGCATCTCTACTAAAAATATAAAAATTAGCCGGGCGTGGTGGCGCGCACCTGTAGTCACAGCTACTGGGGAGGCTGAGGCAGGAGAATCACTGGAACCCAGGAGGCAGAGGTTGCAGTGAGCAGAGATCATGCCACTGCATTCCAGCCTGGGTGACAGAGTGAGACTCCTTCTCAAAAAATAAAATAAAATAAAATAAAATAAAATAAAATAAAATAAAATAAAATAAAATAAAATGAAATAAAATAAAATAAAGAGAAAAGGAAAAGAAAAAAAGAATGAAGAGAAGCTGGAGAAGGGGATTTTGATTTTTTTTTAAAGCAAAAGGAGCCTTTAAAGCCCCAGAGGATGGTCACCCCTTCCTTCCCCTGCATATGCACCCCCACCTTGGGAAGTTTGGGGCTATTTCATTAGTATTTTCCCACTCTTTCTCTTATGAGAAATAGGGGACCTGAATTACTAGGAAGCAGAAGATCCTAGGGTTTAGCTAACTACCCTCAAAACTTCTCCCAGGATTTGCTAGACCCAATTTCTTCCATTTGGGCTCAAATCTTCCAGACAAAGCCAAGTTGGAGCCAGTAACCTCGGAAGCTCCCATTTATGGGACTCATAGCAACTCCCATTTATGGGGCTCATAGTATTGTGCTAAGGATTTTAGAAACACTTTTATCTCAGACTTCAGGACTTTCCCGGTCATAAAAGAAACTAGCACTAAAGCAGCTATTTTCTTTCTTCTTATGGGGCCTGAATGGCAATTAGCTTTTATCACAAAAGCAACTCTATTTGATTTAATGGCTACCTAAGGTGGGAAAGATTGTCTTGATTGATTAGTAATGTCTGCCTTGGTATAGGAAGGGAACTTGCATAACGTGTGCTCCGCATTTGCCATTTTGCTTTAGGTAGCGCCCTAGTAGTTCCTCAAAATCTCAGCTTGGTATGTGAGCCAACTCTTGAAGGTCAACTCTGCACTGACCAGCCAGGGAAAGAGTAAAGTCATTTCCACCAGGGAAAACTTCAAGGAACAAGTTATTGGAGGGCCACAGGGCAGGACGGTGGGGCAGCAGGGAGTGACAGGAGGCATGCACTTGGAAGGGCAAGTCCAGGACAGGTCAGGGAGGGAGGACATCCAGGGCTGGCTTAAGGAAATGGTTGGGAAACTGATTCAGCTTTTGGAATTGCTTGTGTTTTCCTGCAATCCTGATGCTCATACACACAACTGAGGTAATTTCAGCTTGACAGAGTGCTGATCTAGGTGGGTTTCTCATGCTATGGTTTTGTTCCATTAGACCAGGGGTCAACAAACTGTGACCCATGGGCCAATCTGGCCCGTGGCTTGTTTTTGTAAATATGTGTTATTGGAACACAGTCACACCATTTGTTTACATACTGTTTATGGCTGCTTTACTCAACTCTGCTACAATGGCAGAGTTGAGTCATTGCAGCAAAGACCATCTGGCCTGCAAAAAGGAAAATACTATCTAGCCCTTTGTTGAAAGAGTTTGGAGAACCTCCAGTCATCACTACACTAGGCAGGTCACACACAGTATTGCTAATCCTCCCAGCAACCCTGCGAGATATTACAACCTGCTCTTTGCAGATGGGGAAACTGAGGCCCAACGAAGTAAAGTGACTTGCCAAGGGTCACACCATGGGTGATAGATCTAGGACTCTAACCAGATTTGTTTGATGATAAATTCTGCTTCTTTTTTTTTTTTTTCAACCTCTCACTTTAAAAGCTCTTAAGAGCTTTTTATACACATGAGAAATGGCAACTCCAAGGCGTCACCCACTGTCAATTTGGGGCAGCGAGAATATGGGTGGCGGTTGGTAGTTCCTTTGTCATTTCCTGTTATTTCTCTTATTACTACTATTGAGTGATTACAAGGTGCCAGACACTTTATCTATCATTCTCAGTTTGTCCTCACAATAGCCCTATGAGATATGGTGCATTATTGTCCCCAGATTACAAATGGGGAAACTGAGGCAAAGACAGGGGTTGCAATTTTCCCAGGTCCTCTTAGGACGGCACTGGGATTTGAACCCTGGCTTGTTCTGGTCTCTGCCTGCAGGCTTCGTCTGTCTTTGGAGAACATCGATCCTGTTCCTCCCATACCTTTGTTTTCATGGTCCAGATTCTCCGAAATGTTCCCATATGTTATCTCCTATGTGTGTTGTGCGGGAAGGGGTGCAGGTGCTGAGTGCAGGAGGGCTTTATTATCCCTGTTTTCTTAATGGGGAAACTGAGGCCCAGAGGGGGGAAGTGGGCCTGAGTAGCTGGGACAGGAGGGCAGGGCTCCATGCGTGGCTCAGTCCTTCCTCCCGCCCTTCGATCAGAGCTAAGCGCCATCCTCTCCCCTCCCTCCCGCGGCCCCCCTCCTCCAGACTCATCCCCCCTAGGGAGAGCCGAGGAGGACAGTGATGGATTTGGGCCAGGCTTCATTTTCATTGTCGATCCCTGCATCTCGCGCTCGCTCTCCCTCCCTCTCCACTTCTCCTCCTGCAGACGGATGACAAGTGAGAATGTCTGTGACCCAGAGAAATTATCTTCCCTTCTCTTTCACCGCATAATTTTCTGCCCTCTCGTCTGGACAAGCCTGGGTGATTTTTAGCTACAAAAAAGGGGGAAAATTATCATTCAGGAAAAAAAAAATAGAAGGAGGCTCCTAGCCATCCAACAGACAGGCTGTCTTCTGGGTGAAAATGAGAATCTCCTGTCTTGTGAACTCGGTGGGGGACTTTGCAGGGGGTGTTCACACCGCAGTATGACTGTGAGCACCCCGGAGGGCCAGGCCCATGCCCCAGCAGATTCTAGAGGCTTGAGGCCCCTGCAGATTTTTCTGGGAGTACCCCAATGTCTACCACATGTGGGTGTACACCTGGAGGACTTCATGGGGGAGGCAGCACAGTCATGAGGCCCCTGTGATTCCCTTGCATCACCTCACTCTCCAGCCCTGTGCCTAGCACCTGGCAACTTTTCCCCAGCCTGTGGCTTTCTGGAAGTTTCTTTCTCCCTCCCCACCAATCACATACACCTGCATGCCCAGACACTACGCTACATGCTCGGGGCCTGCTCCACAGGTCAACATACTAAGTCTTATTATTTCTATAAAAAAAATCTCTATTTTATTTTTCTGATTTAAAATTTCAAACATTACAAGAAAAGGTTTAGCAAGTAAAGGTCCATCTTTTTTCTCAACCCTTTTAGGATAACCACTGCTAATGGGTTGGTATCTGTTTTGCCAGACTTTCCCATGCAAGCATCATGATTATAAAAAGGTACACACACATGCATATGCACACGCACGTGCACACACACACGATTCACTGAGTTCCTCACTCAGCACTGCCATTTTCTGTGTGACCTTATGCACGTTGCTCAACCTCTCTGAATCTGCTTCCTCATCTGTAAAACAGAAACAGTTATAGATTGTAGGTTATAGGGAAAACTGAATAAATTAACACGTGTAATGTGCTTAGAACAGTGCTGAGTACATAGAAAGGATAGAGGAAGAGCATTGGAATACACTCTTCCCAGCCCCAGCACTTTAATCAGCCTAGCCTCTCTTTGTTTTACATATTATGAATTGTTTAGGAAAATAGGTTCTCCTGCTTAACACAGCACACACACACACACATACACACACATTAGTTGTAAAGCTGCTAGCACTGGGGCTGAGCAAGGCTGTGGTTAGCAGACTAAGCTGGTGTACTCCCACTGTGTGACCTTGGATGAGTGACTTTACCTATCTGGGTCCCAGTTTTGCCATCTATAAAATGGGCATAATAATAGCACGGAGGGCTCTTGTGAGGAGTAACTTAGGTAAAGTGTGTAAAATAGACAGCAGAGCCTGACATACCATAAAGATTGCCCCCAAATAGTAGCTGTTGTTGTTATTAATTAGCTATGAACATGACTTTGCATTGAATGGATTAGAGGGGGTGTGTACTTATTCAGGGCCTAGAAGCAACTATGACCTCCCTCTTTCCCAACCCCTACTGTCACTTTGGGGTCAGAGATGGGCCTCATAGGGTTAGTGAAACCTCTGGAATTAGGCGCATGCACACCGCTTTTGCATCCACTAAAAACCGTTTTCTTCTCAGGAAAGAGTATCTTTCTCTTTCATCAGATACTCAAAGTGGTCATTAACCCAAGAGAGTTAAGAACCCCTGAGGCTTAACACAGGCTCTCTGCTTCCTGCAAAGATCTGCTTTTCTACTAAGGAGGAGCCAGAGTTTGAATCTCTAAGCAGTGTTCTGAGGACTCTTGATGGTCCCAGAAATCCTTCCAGGGAACCTGGGGGCTTCTCCCTTTCCCACCTCATATTTTTGTACAACTAGATTTTCTTCATATGCCTCAAGCAAAACAACAGGTCGCAAAAGTGGGTTTAAGAATCCAGGTGTTTCTGGGAGCGGTGGCTCATGCCTGTCACCTGAACACTTCGGGAGGCCGAGACAGGTGGATCACTTCAGCTCAGGAGTTCAAGACCAGCCTGGGCAACAAGGTGAGAACTTGTCTCTACTAAAAATACAAAAAATCAGCCAGGTGTGGTGGCGTGTGCCTGTGGTCCCAGCTACTCAGAAGGCTGTAGTGGGAGGATCACTTGAGCCTGGTGGCGGAGGTTGCAGTGAGTAAGCTGAGATCATGCCACTGCACTCCAACCTGGGTGACAGAGTGAGATCTTGTCTCCAAAAAAAAAAAAAAAAAAAAAAGAAAAAGAAAAAGAAAAAAAAAAAAGAACCCAGGTGTTTTCTATTAAGTCAGACATTTGCAAAAATGTAGAACAATGCCACTCTGCAACCTCCGCCTCCTGGGTTCAAGCAATTCTCCTGCCTCAGCCTCCTGAGTAGCTGAGATTATAGGTGCCCACCACCACGTCTGGCTAATTTTTTGTATTTTTAGTAGAGATGGGGTTTCACCACGTTGGCCAGGATGGTCTCAAACTCCTAACCTCAGGTAATCTGCCCACCTCGGCCTCCCAAAGTGCTGGGATTACAGGTGTGAGCCACCGTGCCTGGCCCTCCTCATTAAATTTTTATTTTTAGAAAATTATTTGCTTTCTATAAATATGTTATATGTTAGTATATAATGACTTTATAATTATTATTTTAAAAAATTAAACCTTTTAAATGTCTCAGTTTTAATTTCTAAAACAGTAAATATGGATACACATAGCTTACATAAATAAAAGCTCTTTGAGATCCTCAATATTTTATGAGTGTAAAAGTGTCTTGAAACCCCAAAAGTTTGAGAACTGCTGTTCTTTGGAAACCTACCTGGTTGTGATAGAAGGAGCTGTGACACATCCAACTCTAACCCAGGGCTTTGGCTATGGGGCATTCTGGGAGATGTGGTAGGCCAGGCAGGCTAGTGGCAGAAAAAGGGGTGGATTAAGGATCAGGCCAGCTGAACAGTAGCCAGAAACAGCCACCCTTAAGGGTCATAAAATCAGCAATGGATGTGTAATAATATGGAGAAAATAGTGTTTTGTCCAATTCCTCTCAGGAGAGTCTTGTATGAGGCTGTTACAGGGATAAGTAGTGAGATCCCCAAGAGGCTTTCTCAAGTAACAGTGATGATTGCTAAACTGCCCTGTAAGGACTGTGTACCTAGTAACTAACTGCAAGGCCATTCTTTGCTGAAGAGGTTATGCAAGTTTGGGTCCAGAACGGAATTGCTGCAGTTCCTGGAGGAGAGGCTGAACTTTGCCACCAGAGGACACTCTTTCTTGCCATCTCCCCTAGAAGCTCTCTGCTACCCCTTAAAACAGTGCAGAGCAAATACCTTTACTGGCTTTTACTTGAAGGGGCAGCAAGTTATTGGTTATACTGGGCAGAAAATGTGGGCTGATTGTAAAGAAGGAGCAAATGGAGAAGCAGGTGAAATCAGCAAAGAGGCAAATCAGGACTCCTGGGCAGGAAAGGGCTCCCTTATTCATCAAGAGTGAGTTTGTGGATCACTCTGTAAGACTCAAGACCCAAGGTGAAAACATGAACTCTCCCGTTAGGAAATGATGCTTGCTGAGAAACATCCTCAGGGGCCACAAGGAAGGTGAAAATCCCAAATCTGCTCGGGAAGGAGGCTGGCGATAGGAAAGGAGTTTCCTTGACCAACTAGCATGGATCATTTAATATGGAATGCTTTATCTTTAAGAAATAGATTCAAAAAATTCAAACCCAAGGTTGACTCGCACAGAACCTGGCTGTCTTTGCAGGTTGGAGGTGAATAATCAAGATACCAGTCTGCCTTGTTAAAGAGGCTAAAATTCTTCTCCTTCCCTTCTGTCCCTAGTTTTCCCTGAACAAGGAGTGCAGTTACTGCCCACCTGAGGAAATTCTGAATGCTCTTGAAAAGCTTCTGGAATGCAGCTGTGAAGCCAGAGGTATTTCTTTCACAGATAAGCTCCGGGGCAGTCAGCCACAAGAGGGGCAAGTCATGCCAGGCTCTGCCAATGGGAAGACAGAGGTTTTGGGATTGGGGGAGCTGTGGATGACTCCCAACTCTCAAATCTTACTTCTAGAACATCCCAGAACATTCCTGTGGTATGTTCTTGGTTCTGTCACTGAATCTCCATCAGCCAGGGTTCTGGGAGGAATGAAATGCTAATTGAGGGGGGTTTAAAGGAACAAATGTGTGGATGAGGTTAAGAGACGTCAGAAAGGGGAGTGAAGCTACTTAGGACTGGCAGCAGTGAGGAGCCATTACACCTTGTTCCTATAAGGCAAGGTGAAGCAGAAGCTACTGGTGGTCCCCAGGGAGCTCATGATTTCTTAATAGGGTCAATTTCACCCTGAAAAGGGGCAAAAATTGATTATTGGGAGGTGAAACAAATCTTACTCTGTATGTAGAAAGCAGAAATATACATACAGCACATAAACAGCAACACAGTATATCTGCAGTATTGTAATTTCATGGGGAGGATGAGTGATTAGAAAAAAGTCTAGAAAGTCTTAGAGGGATGATCATTTTTAAAAAGCTTGGCTGAGTGTAGTGGCTCATACTTGTAATCCCAGCACTTTGGGAGACTGAGGCAGGCAGATTGCTTGAGCCCAGGAGTTTGAGACCAGCTGGGAAACAGGGAAACCCCCATCTCTGCAAAAAATAGAAAAATTAGCTGGGTGTGATGTCGCATGCCTGTGGTCCCAGCTACTCAGGAGGCTGAGGTGAGAGGATCACTGGAGCCCAGGAGGTCAAGGCTGCAGTGAGCTGTGATTGTGCCACTGTACTCCAGCCTGGGCAACAGAGTGAGACCCTGTGAAAGAAAGAAGAAATAAGAAAGAAAGAAAGAAAGAAAGAAAGGGAAAGAAAGAACAAAAGAAAGAGAAGGAAAGAAAGAGAAAGGAGAGAGAAAGAAGGAAAGAAAGAAATACAGAAAGAGAAAGAAAGAAGAAAGAAATAAAGAGAAAGAAAGGAAGGAAGGAATGGGAAAGAAAGGAAGGAAGGAGGGAGAAAGAAGGAAAGAAAGAGAAAGAAAGAAAGAAAAAAGAGAAAGAAAGGAGAAAGAAGGAAAGAAATACAGAAAGAGAAAGAGAGAAAGAAGAAAGGAGAAAGAAAGAAGAGAAAGAAAGAGAGAAAGGAAGGAAGAGGGAAAGAAAGAAAGAGAGAAAGAAAGAAGAAAGAGAGAAATAAGGAAAGAAAGAAATACAGAAAGAGAGAAAGAAAGAAAGAAAAAAGAAAAAGAAAAGGAAAGAAAGGAAGGAAAGGAAAGGAAAGGAAGGAAGGAAAGAAGGCCAGCCTCAGCCTCCCAAAGTGCTGGGATTACACGTGTGAGTCACCACGCCGGGCAAGACATGGATGTTTTTCAAAAACCCCCTAGGGGATCTTGATATTTATCTAGGTCCGGTCTGAATCATATGATATGCTTTATAACTATTATCTACCCATACATGTGTACATTTCTATCCTTCCTATGTTTTTTAAACTGAGGTATAAATTAGATAATGTACACATGTTGATGAATTTTGACCTAGGTATACACTGTGTACCTATCACCCAGATTAAAATGTAGAACGTTTCTCTTCCCCAAAGGCCATTGCTATCCTGTTACCACCTTCAGTTTTGCACGTTCTTGAACTTCAGGCCAGTGCTGCTGTGGATGCCAGTGGTTTCTTTTTCACTGCTGAGCTGTATTCTGTTGTGCGGATATACCACAATTTTATTATCCATCTTCTGTTGACAGACATTTGGGTTGTTTCCAGTCTTTCGCTATTGCAAATAATGCTGCTATGGACATTTGTATATAGATCCTTTGTCTATATTCTTATTTTAATGACATTTTATTCCTTTCTCCTTTCATGTTATACTCCAAGTCCAATTTTCTTTTTTTTTTCACATCTGCAACATATTTATTTTTCAAAGGAATGGATTTTGAGAGAAAATAACATGGGGCAGAGATATGGAACAGAAAATAAACACAAGGCCCGGTGTGGTGCTCACGCCTGTAATCCCAGCACTCTGGGAGCTCAAGGCAGGCAGATCACTTGAGGCCAGGAGTTCGAGACCAGCCTGGGCAACATGGGGAAACCCCGTCTCCACTAAAAATACAAAAATTAGCTGGATGTGGTGGTGCACGCCTGTAATCCCAGCTACTCGAGAGGCTGAGGTAGGAGAATCACTTGAACCCAGGAGGCAGAGACTGTAGTGAGCCGAGATCGTGCCACTGCACACTCCAGCCTGGGTAACAGAGTGGAACTCTGTTTTAAAAAAAAAAAAAAGAAAGAAAAGAAAAGAAATACAAATGTAGGCAGTTTTGCTAATTGTTTTATAACCATAACAAACTAGTTCAGTGACTGTCCTGTATAAAACACAATGAAGCTTCCAAGATCAAGGCTAAAAATTTCAGTCTCTGGTTTTTGGGACTTAGGGTGCAGTCCTTGATTTCAGATGGATCACTGGGTGCGTGGTACAGTCCATGCTTTTAACCAGATTTGAACAGAAGAGTGGCCACTTGGCCCAGGTAGAAACAGATGAAGCATTTGGTTTCATGTGTCACATAACTCCTGAAGTTCCTCCCCATGATGCAAGCCGCATGGGACTGGACTTCTTGTCAAATTCCTTCTTGATATGAGCTGGAATGTCCTTCTCTATATTATATTTCTCTAGCGCCTGAGTAGTGCACTCCACCAAGTCCTGTTGCATCTCTTCCAAGATGTCAGCATTTTTTATTATGGCCTTTAGGTTGCACATGGTTACCTAGGGAGCAAGCAACCCTCCCACCTTGGCCTCCCAAAGTGCTGTGATTACAGGCATGAGCCACCATGCTCAGCCATGTCTGGAGTTTTCTAGCTGCAGAACGACCATGTCCTGGTTAAAATGCAGCTGGAAGCACATTCCCTAGAGGCAAATACGGCATGTAGAATATCCTATATTATTTCTGGGACAGCTACCTTGACATCCATCTTTTATGATAATCCTTTGGTCTTAGATGATTCCAGCACACGAGGCGGTATGTGCACAGTAGGTAGGTATTTCTTCAACAAATGTTTGTTGGTGTATTAGTCCATTCTCACACTGCTAATAAAGACATACCTGAGACTGGGTAATTTACAAAGGAAAGGGGTTTAATTGATTCACAGTTCAGTATGGCTGGGTAGGCCTCAGCAAACTTACAATCATGGAGGAAGGAGAAGCAAACACGTCCTTCTACACATGGCAGTGGGGAGAAGAAGAATGAGTGCCTAGTGAAGGGGGAAACCCCTTATAAAACCATCAGCTCTTGTGAGAACTAACTCAATATCATGAGAACAGATGGGGGAAATGGCCCCCATGATTTAAGTATCTCCACCTGGTCCCTCCCACAACACATGGGGATTATGGGAACTAAAATTCAAGATGAAATTTGGGTGGGGACAAAGCCAAACTATATCAGTTGGTTACAAGTCAATATGCCACACACTTAGGCAGAGAGCTGCATATTTAGCATTTACACTATAGGGTGGATGCCTTCTCCTGGGGCATGATGGTTTCTCTTGGCCCAACTGGACCTTAACACTTGCTGGCATTAGATTAAGTGGACAGGATGGGGACTGCCCTGATGCCGGATTCTTGGAACCAAGGCTCCCAGTTTCATCTCATCCCATGTCATTTGTTCTCTCAGCCTTCCATGATTTTGAGACCTTAACTCTGCTATCTAGAACCTGTGGCCATCCGTATGATTTATATTTCATTGCAGACTTTTACTTTACAAGAATTTACATGGGACTTGAGGGAACACAAAAAGCAAATACACGTTCTTTTTTGTTTGTTTGTTTTCTAACACTGTATAATGAATCTGCACATCCCATAACTTTTCTTTCATATTCCACAAAAAGTTTATTGTCACAATATGCCTCAAATCCTGGAAGCCCAGGGGATGGCAGAGCTCATGTGGAAAGATGTTCTACTTTCCACTGTTGTTCACTTTCCATCATCTCCAGCCCTTCCCCATCCAGGCTCAATGGATACACAAATTAAACCCCAGGAAGCAGTCTTTCTGCAGTGGTGCTGTCTGTCCATCAAACTTGCTTTTGGGTGAAATAAGGATCACATATAAAATAAGGATTCTTGGAACCAAGGTTCACAGTTTCATCTCATCCCATGTCATTTGTGCTCTCAGCCTTCCATGATTTTGAGACCTTAACTCTGTGCTATCTAGAACCTGTGGCCATCCGTATGATTTATATTTCATTGCAGACTTTTACTTTTCATGCCTATCTTGATTCATTTCATCTTAGCCCTTCCCCCAAAATATGGAACTTGAAGTGGAGATATTTAAGTAAGCAATAGATTCATTTTACCATCAGAGATGGCTCTTTCAAGCATGGTGTCCATCTTAGAGTCTTAAGGCTGCTGCTTTTGAATTCAGACTCACCCATATTGTTATTCCCCCATCCACAGCCCCAAACCCTTACTCCACGGATCAACTCAAGAATGCATTTGAGAGCAAGTAACAGAAAAGCCAACTATGGCTTAAACAGATGGGAGCCATTCTTCTTATATAATGAAGAGTCTGGAGGGAGGTGACTGGTGTGGATTAAATAGCTTGTTTGTCTTTGTGATTCTTTTTTTTGTTTGTTTTTTGAGACAGAGTCTCGCTCTGTTGCCCAGGCTAGAGTGTAGTGGTGCGATCTTGGCTCACTGCAACCTCTGCCTCCCAGGTTCAAGCGATTCTCATGCCTCAGCCTCCCGAGTAGCTGGGATTACAGATGTGTACCACCACGCCCTGCTAATTTTTGTATTTTTAGTAGAGATGAGGCTTCACCATGGTGGACAGGCTGGTCTCAAACTCCTGACCTTAAGTGATCCATCCCTCTTGGCCTCCGAAAGTGCTTGGATTGCAGGCATGAGCCACCAAGCCCAGCTTCTGTCTTTGTGATTCTATTGGCCTTTGCCTCAAGGTTGGGAAACAGCTGTCACAGCTCCAGACATCACATCTGCCTCTGTTAAAGAAAGACAGAAAGAAGGCAGGAAGGGAGAGGGCCTATGGTTTCACTATCATTTTAATCAGGAAAACAAAAACTTTTCTGGAAAGCTCCTAGCAGATTTCTGGGTTTTTTTTGATGGAGTCTTGCTCTGCTACCTACGCTGGAGTGCAGAAGTGCAGTGGCACAATCTCAGCTCACTGCAACCTCTGCCTTCCGGGTTCAAACGATTCTCCTGCCTCAGCCTGCCAAGTAGCTGAGATTACAGGCACCTGCCACTACTCCCAGGTAACTTTTTGTATTTTGAGTAGAGATGAGGTTTCACCATGTTGGCAGGCTGGTCTTGAACTCCTGACCAGCGATCCACCTACCTTGGCCTCCCAAAGTGCTGGGATTACAGGCGTGAGCAACCACACCCAGCCAAATTTCTGTTTATGTCTGATTGGCTTGAACTCTGTCTTGGACACCCCCTAGCTGCCATCAGGGCTGAGAAATCAAGTGGAAGGCAGCACTGGTGAAGGGGATTGGAAATAACTGGTTATCCCACAGTGTCTGCCGTGTCCTGTTTTCACCCCATCTCCTGCAACTCTCTGTTGCGTCATTGAACCTTCCAGTTTCAATGAATGGCAAGCTCTCAACAGTTGCTTCTACGAGGCTAAATATCTCTCCAGTTCATTCCGCACATGGATTGTGTTCCAGAAACCTGGGCCAACTTTACATCCTCAAACACAAAGTCTCCCCGCTTCTGGACCTTTGAACTTTCTTTTCCCTCCACCCAACATACTGCTGGCCCCAGCTCCATTCTCAGCAAACATGGGTGGTATCTTCTTAGCCTTCAAGTCTTGGCTGAAATGTCACCTCCTCAGGGTGACCTTCCTGGGCCACTGCAACCTAAAATCAGCCCTTTCTTTACCCCTCATCCCTATCTGAAATGATAAATGTTTGTGTTCCTGGCTTATTATCTGTTTTCGCAGGAGACCTCAGAAGAACTTTCTCTCCTACTATAGTATGCCCACGTGCAAAAAACAGTGTAAAGATGTTGACAAATGTTTGTTGAATGAATGTGTGAATACGTGAAAGGGAGGAGGGAAAAATCCCAATAGTCTCCGAATTGTTGGTATATATTATCAAGTGCGGACCATGGTCCAAATAAGTACAGAACTTTAAATGGTTACCACAGCACTTGTTAGGAGTAAAATGCATGTACATGCAAACACGCACACACACACACGCCAAAATAAGACAATAAGAAAAAAGCAGAGGAATATTGAGGTAAGGGAAAGAAGTAGGGGCAAATTTTGTTGTCAGCATTTTTGCTTCATTATTCCATCTTAAGGAGTACGAGGCTGAAGGCAGGCAGCCTCACAGAACAGATAACAGAATTTGTCATTTGCAGTGGCCGTGTTATTTTTAGATCCAAATGCACTTCTTTCAACGTGGACTCCATATTGCTGGCTGCCAGCTTATGCAAATCGGGCCTCCATATGGAGGGACCAGGCTCTATTTTACACATAATGCACACGTGCATCTTTGTTTGAAATAGGTTAGCTTGAAAACAGCCCTGCTCCACCCAGCTACAGGGGTCTCAGTGCATGTGTGAAGTTGGTGTTTCATCACTGTGGCAACCTCCCACCTGGATGCCCCCTTTCTAAGGGTCATCTGCATGCAAAGGTCATTCCCAGTACACTTCAGCCCTCCAAGACCAGGGACTGTGTCTCTTATGTTTGCCACTCTTGTGCTGAGCACCTAGTGGTGTTTATTAAATGCTCACAGCATTAATATCTGAACCCCACCTTGTTTTGCTCTTTCAGAAGCCTCTGCACCTCTCACATGGAGTTCATTCAATTCGTTCTTGTCTTCTGAACCCCACATGCCATTTTAAGCTCTTTCACCACAGGGTCTGCAGCTCTGCCCCTCAGCGCCAAGCCCCGTGCCTGGTCAATCACAGATCTCTGCAAACAGCGATTCCAGAGTTGATGCCCAGCTTTCAAAATGCTCACAGCAATTTCCCTGCCTCTGTGAACTCTGAACAAAGAGAGGTGTTGCTTTTTGGCAAAGGAGGTTGTCAAGAAGCTTGGGGAAAGAAGCCTCCCTCTGGCCTCTAACCTCCCCGAACCTTCCTTTGCCCCATCTTCTGCTTCTGGAATATTCTGGATTTGGAGAACATCAGTTACACATGAAGGGAGACATGAGGGAACCAAGTGGGTGGAGAGACAAGCAGAAATCTGTCTCTGCAAAGGCACCGTCTAGAGTCTCTTTGAACCCTTGGGGCAAACCCCATAGACCTTCCTTTATCTTCATCCTTCCTGGACAATCTCAGCAGCCGAGACCTCCTCCTCTCCATGCACAGTGCCCAGCCCCTCCTTCTCCCATTGCTGGACTCCATCCAGCCAGCCATGTTTGCTTCTGTGGAAACTTCCCCCACCCAAATTCTTCTCTGGCCCCAACTATCCCGGCCATGAAGGGAGAGTGAACTCTGTGTAGAACCAACTGAGCCTGCTGTGCAGAAGACAGATCTTGCCTACTTAGCAGGAGGGCAGAACCGACCTCCTCGCAGGCCCGGGTAGCCTCAGGTGCCCATTGCCAGGGAGCAAATGGTCAGGACCTCGGTGGCATTCTCCCTCTCTCTCAAGGACAGGAGGGTGACCATCTGGGCCTTGGCCAGAGTTCCATGGAGGAAGCCCCAGCCTTTTCTCTCCAGCAATGATGCCATTATCAAAACCAGGAGAGGGAATTTGAATAAAAAGGAGAGGGGAGAGAGAGTCACCACCCCCGCCCCCCCACTGTGGTTTCCAGGCGACACGTCGTCTGTTGCGGTCGCTGTCATACAAACCCTTCCCCCGTAAGACGGCGGGTCCCACAGGGAGAAGGGGTGAAGAGGAATATTTTATCAGCCGTGTACATATGTAACCAGAAACGGGGCTGAAAAGCAAAACCTCGTTTCCCTGAATAGGGGGAAGGAGGGAGGGGGTGGGGATGCTGGTGGAGGTGGCAGAAGGGACTTATCTCTAGGAGGTCAACAGTGGGAACATGCGGTGACTGATTTCCACCCTCCGTCTTGTCAACGCGGGGAGCGTCTGCACAGACGGCTGTTTGGGGCACAAAGTTTAAAAGGCATCTTGTTTTTGTATTTAGATATAAGAACCCAATATACATATCATAGGTGAAAGAAAAAAGAATAATAAATATTCTAAAACCATGCCAGAATGGGGTGGTTGAGTCTTTAGAGAATGGGACGCGAATTTCTCATTCATGGGCTACTTCTCACTCATGGTTTGAAGATTACTTTGCTCCTTTGGGGAAGAAACCCTAAGCACTGGGAAGCCTGCCTTCCTCTGTATTGAAGTCTCATGCTCATTCTACAACACAGGGCAGTGCCGCACTGGGCTGGAGGAAGTCCAGCTTCCCCGTCCAGGTCTGAGAAGCCTGGAGGCCTGGTCAGCATTAAATGTCCAAGCATGCAGGGCAGAAGAGATGATTTCATCTCTGCTCCAGAAAAGGCAGCCATCTCGCCCCTTCCCCACTGAGCACCATTCTCAGAGGACCTTAGCAATGAGTTAAAAGAAAACAATTGTGATGACACGCTAGCTTTGCCCAAGAGTTTAGTGCGAATGCAACTAACCTTGCAGACAGTCACCAGCCCGCTTGCCTGGGGGAAGTGACCACTCACAAGGTACTTCGCGAAGGAGGCTGGTTTATTTATGCCGCTTTGTTTATTGTGCTGGTTGGGGAAGTCTAGCGGGAGAAGGTGAACCCGTGCATTCTCTGGGAGGCATTTTTCTGGTGACTGGTCTGTAAGCCCATTTCCAAAGAACACTGCATGAAAATGATCAGATGTGAAGACAGCCATCCTGCAACCACTCTACTCAAATGCTCGGGTGGGGCTCCTGTTACTACTGGCTCATTCAAAAGTTTGGGAGGTTAGGAAATAAAAAAGTTAAGCAAAGAGGAATGGAGATAGAACGAGAGGGAGAGAAGAGGAGAAAGAGAGAGAGAGAGAGGTGAGAAACGCAAGAACCCATCTGGACCATGCATCACATTGAAATTGCCCCACATTAAAAATTCACCAGCCAGTGAATTTTCAAGGGATTTGTAGTAATTAGATGACAAAATGCTGGCAAATCTCAGGCTTGCCAAAGATGTTACTCAGGGGTCAAAGACTCGACACTTTCGGCTGGGTAATTTGTAAGTGTCAATCACTCGCAGCCATCAGAGAGGATGCAGCGATCTAACGGCTGCATTCTAAGTAAGTCAGGCGAGCCCGCAGCCAGCCGGCTGCCAGCAAGCCCCCAGACCCCGCGGCCTGCCACTCTCTGCCCCGCTCCCGGCTCGGGCACAGACAGCGGCTGTGGCCTCGCCAGGGACTTGGAGCCAGGAGGGCCGACCCAAGTTTCCAACTTCTAGTTTGATTTGATCCCCCTTTATTCTTTTTTGAAAGCTGCGGAGGCTTGCCAAGAGTTGAACTTCCCACCTGCGTGGAGGACAAAGTTCCCTGTTGTGCTGGTGCCATCAAAGGGTGACATGGGACTCTCTGCATTTGTGCAGGGTGGCCATTTCAGTGTCAAGGAGACTAGGTTCTCCTGCTTCGAGCTTCGTGATACTCAGCCCCTGGGACCTCAGTCTTCTGATCTGTGAAGTGGGGATAAGATGACTTACCCTGAAGGGTGGTGATGACTAAGGAGGGAGCTCGCGGCGCTCTCTGCCTACAAACTCTCGTTCACTCCATATCCATGTGCCTTTGTCCAGGCGTCGTTCTGGGCACTGGGGACTCAACAGAGACCAAGATAACACACCCCACCCTCATGGAACATTCTAGTTGGGGACGGAGGAGAAGCAATAAACAAATAAATATAAAGTATGTCAGAGGATGTTAAGTGCTAGGAAGAAAATCAAAGGAGTTGGGGACAGAGCGTGTTGGGGGTGGTATTTTACACAGGATGGAAGGGAAGGCCTCTCCGATGAGGCCATATCTGAGCAGAGACCTGGAGAAAAGAAGGGGACAGAGAGCATAAGGGACTGCAAGGTGGCCCTAGTGGCTGAAGTGGAGCAGACAACTCTAATCACAATGAGAATTATTACCATGAGGCTGGAGACCACTGGGCAAAGGCAGCAGGGATACGGTGGGGGCTCGGCTCCAGAAGCCTTTGACACTTTGAAGCTTCAAGAAGCTGGACTCGTGTTGCCCAGCCTGATGACCCTGATAACCCCGATTCCAGAGCCCTATGAGGGCAGAGAAAGCACCCTGAGATGCCCACATGTGGTGCCTGACCCTGTCTATGGGCCAGGGCTGACACTGGCAGGAGGGTCTCATTCCAGTTGCTGGCACTGATTGAAAGCAAGCTGCAAAGGGGACCAGTGAGCCTGAGGGGAAATTGATGCTGTCACAGCTGCAGCCGGCTGGGACTTCCTGGACCCCAGACCGGAAGCTGTTTGCAAGATGATGGCCCCGTTTCCTCCCTCCCTGCTCCGGCCCATCCGGGTATCTTCTGGAACTAACACTGACTTCAGAATCAGATGGACAGGGGTGGGGAGTGGGGGTGGATGGGCCTGAAGCCTGAGGCCTGAGTCTGTGGTTTCTGAGCTGTATGACCCTGGGCAAGTCACCACACCTCTCTGAGCCTCAGTTGCTGCACCTGAAAAATGGGCATAAGAGCCTCCCTCACATGGTTATGGGCCAGCATTGTTAATGAGCATCTGGGGGAGGGCAGATTCTCAAAAGTAGCACTTCCAACCCCCCTATAACTAAAGATGATCACACCCCTGGCTATCACAATCAAAGCAAGAATTCTGCAGCTGAACCACACATTAGGGAAATGGACCAGGGGGCAAATTGCTGCTCTAAAAGATAAGGAGCTGCAATAGGATGTCTTTGTGTGGTTTGCTGTTCAGTTTGCAAAATAAATGTCCCAAAGTGGGATCTCTGTGCGGTGTCTTTTTTCGTATTTGGGGAATGCTTGTCTTGGAGCCAGGGCCAGTGTTTGTAAATCACTTTCTCCTTTGAGTTCTTCCTGGCCATTTCATATTTTTGTGTGTGTGGTGGGGGCAGGGCACAGTGTGGGGTATATTTGCTTCCCCTCGCCCGCCTCCTTCCTGGGCCTGGGTCTCCATCCCAGCCAGCCTTTGCTGCAGGTTTAACTGGGCTGTGAAACTACTCAAGGGGAAAATGAGAAACTACCCAGTGTTTCACGGGAGGCAACGGGCTGGGCCTTCCGAGCTCTGATGGCAAACCCTCTCCAGCCGCCAGCCATGGATGCAGAGAGCCCCTGGATTCCCTCCGACCAGGGGGCACGTGTTCCCTGCCCCCACTGAATCCTCGTGGTGCTTCCCCACATCAGGAAGGTGACAAGGCCCACTTGAGATGCAAATAAAAATTAGCAGCGGTGGCAAGCTGGCCCATCTATTCCCCATGGCCCCTCATGAATATCGCTCGTCTTTGCAGTTTAGATGGGGAAATTTCGAGCTGACCTGGCATCTGCTTAAGAATCGATGGGACCGAGAATAGGAATGTAAATAATAAGAGCAGGCACCATGCCAGTGGTGGCTGTTTATTGAGCACTTACTATGTGTAGGCCCTGTGTTGAGGAGCCCTGGACAAGCTTCCTCCCGGTCATCCTCAGGGCAGCTGTAGCATGACTGTCACCTCATCAGCGAGGCCGTGCCTGGGTCCCGAGTGAGGGCGCTCCCTGACCGATGCGGTGCCTGCCCCTTGCTCTGACGACATTGCAGCACCCTCTGCCTGACATTACGTTCTGACTTGCGGAATGTCTGTCTCTGGGAGTGAGATGTGAGCTTCAGGGGGGCGGGGCTTTCTGTCTGTTCTCTTCACCGCGGTATCCCCAGTGCCTAGAACAGGGCTTGGCACTTAGGTGCCTTTCAATACACACTTACCAAATAAGCGGATCCCCACTTTATAGAGACGGAACGGGGGCCACGAGGATCCCAGGGGCTGGTGGGCAGGGCTGGATCTCGGCCACAGTGCAGGGCCATGGGCCACCTTCTGCCCACCCACTCCTGGACATGTCCTTTAGCATTTAACATTTGATCAGGAGAGGGGGCACTCACCCAACCTACGCCCTGTTTCCTCACAATTCAAACCTTTCCCCTCTGGCTGACTCACACCTTCCAGCAAAGGGCCGGGTGACCGCACAAGCTGGGAGAAGATGCTCAGAGTATGCTTTTGAAGCTCATCTCTCTCTCTTTTTTTTTTTTTCTGAGACAGAGTCTTGCTCTGTCACCCAGGCTGGAGTGCAGTGGCAGGATCTCGGCTCACTGCAAACTCCACCTCCTGGGTTCACGCCATTCTCCTGCCTCAGTAGCTACTGAGCGCCGAGTAGCTGGGACTACAGGCACCCGCCACCACGCCCAGCTAATTTTTTGTATTTTTAGTAGAGACGGGGTTTCACCATGTTAGTCAGGATGGTCTCACTCTCCTGACCTCGTGATCCACCCGCCTCGGCCTCCCAAAATGCTGGGATTACAGGTGTGAGCCACTGCGCCCGGCTGAAGCTCATCTCTTGATGGGCTCTGACTTCCATAGGCTGAGTGGTGCAGACAGAGGCCCCGCTTGCCGGGAGCCCCCTGCCAGGAGCACATGCAGGTGTGGAAGGGACCATCCCAAAGTTATGGTGTGCTGTGGTCAAGGGTGTAGGCCCTGGAGCCAGGTTCCCTGACTTCTAAACCTAGTCCTGCCACTTAGAAGCTGTGTGGTCTTGGGCACTCCACGACACCTCTCTGTGCCTTGTTTCCTTGTCTGGAAAAAGAGGGGAACGCTAGTATCTGTTTCAAAGGCTGAATGAGTTCATTCACCTAGAAGACTTAGAACAGGGTCAGTGCTCATGGAATTCATGATCCAGAAGAACTGGATCCTCACACATGCCAGAGTGAAATGGAACATGGTGTGCCTGGGGTGTTTTTTTCTTTTTCTTTTTTTTTTTGAGATGGAGTTTCACTCTTGTTGCCCAGGCTGGAGTGCAATGGCGCGATCTCGGCTCACCACAACCTCCGCCTCCCGGGTTCAAGAGATTCTCCTGCCTCAGCCTCCCAAGTAGCCAGGCGCCCGCCACCACGCCTGGCTAATTTTTGTATTCTTAGCAGATTCTCCATGTTGGTCAGGATGGTCTCGAACTCCCGACCTCAGGTGATCCGCCCTCCCCGGCCTTCCAAAGTGCTGGGATTACAGGCGCTGGGGTGTTTTTTTCAGGTGGGAGAAATGCCGCTTGTGTATTAGGGAAGGGAAACTGAGACTGATCAGTCCTGAGCTGCCCCCAGCCTGACCGTGTGCCAAAAACACTGCTCCGTCAGAGTCCCAGTGGTGCTGTCTCATTTTCCTGGGGCCACTCCAGGCCTAACACCCAGCCCGCTGTCAGCAGTGGCCTTGGGAAAGCCCTGATGCCTTGTCTCCCTGGGCCCCTCTGCACAAGACTTGACGTCATGTTCAAGATGTCCTGGCTGGAGGCGTCGACACCAACGCAGCTTGTCTGTGATGAAGGCAGACAACCTGCTCACCTGCCTCCCTGGGTTACAAAGCCTGCTGGTTTTGGCTGGGCACGGTGGCTCACGCCTGTAATCCCAGCACTTTGGGAGGCCAAGGCAGGCGGATCACTTGAGGTTAGGAGTTCAAGACCAGCCTGACCAACGTGGTGAGACACCGTCTCTACTAAAAATACAACAACAAAAAAATTAGCCGGGCATGGTGGTGCACTCCCAGCTGCTTTGGAGGCTGAGGCACAACAATTGCTTCAACCCGGGAGGTGGAGGTTGCAGTGAGCTGAGATCAAAACACTGCACTCCGGCCTAGGCAACAGAGTGAGACTCTGTCTCAGAAACAAAAAACAAAACAAACCCCCAATCTGCTGGTTTTAAAACTACCTTTTATGTCATCCCACATCAGAAAAACAGGCAGTGTGGCTGGGGAGGGGGCCTAGAGGGCGCTGAATCCATGTCCTGGCTACTGTTTGGATGAGTAAAGGCAGTGCCTGGTGCTTTCTGAAGGCCAAGGCTAAGCTCGGGATGACCACGGAACTGTATGTCTGTGGCTTGCTGTCCCCTTCCACATGTGGGTGCACACACAAACACACACGTCCAATAGGGCCCCAGGTATGCCCCGACCTCGGCATTCTCAATCCTCCATAATCTTTGGAACCGTCTGCTCCCCCCACTAGCCTGTGGCTCCCCCTGTGACCAGGGGCTGTGTCCACCCTCTTCCCCATGGAAGCTAAGGCCAGGCCCAGCGGGGAAAGGTGCTAGTCAATGTCTGTTCTGACGAATGAACAAATGCACTAGGCTCTCTGTCACCGGCCTTCAGCTGGGGGTCCAGTCTTGGGGCTGGAAGTCAGAGACACCCGGCAGGAATGCCACGCCAGCTTATTCCAAGCCGTTTGGCGCTGAGAAGCCCCCGGAGCAGCCCTGCGCCTCAGTTTCCTCAACTGTAAAATGAGGGAGACAGCAGTACCCATGGGGCTGTGGGGAGGATTCCATAATGGAGTGATGGATTCAATTTATCATTGAATCCCCAGGACCTCGAATTTAGCTCTCAAAGAAGGCTGGCTACCATCTTTAAGACGCAATCCCCAGCCCGAGAACCTGTCCAAGATGAGCCTGGATGGATGCAGCGTCTTCTGATTTGAGCCCCACATTTCTCCCGTCCCTACTCTGGGTTGACCATTGTCCCCGATGGAAGGGAATCTTTTGAAGGTGGAGAAGCTGTCCTCTCCTGGAGCTGGGCTGCAGCAGACACCATGAGTGGGAGCATGCAGCTGCTTCTGGGAACCGATCGCGTCTTAACAGCTAGGGACACCAAGACGGCGCTGCACCAGGAAAATAAAGGATTCGGTATGATTGATTCTCTGCAAATCCCCCCATCAGCTCCTGCTGAAAACCCAACGCTCCTTCCGGTGCGGGAGGGAAGGGGAAGTTCTCTCAGCCACCAGCAGCCTGCAGCTGGGGGCTGGAGGGAGATGTCCAGTTTCCAGAGCCTTCCATTGCTTTCTCCAATGGGCAGAAGCACATGCCTGTATTTAAGACGTCAGGTAAAGACTGACCCAGCCGGCTGAGGGGTACAGCGCCAGGTGGAGAGCACAGACCCCAGAATCAGGCCACCTGGTTGTAACCCTGGCTCAACCATGAGCTGTGTGGTCTTGAGCAAGTGACGGGCCCTCTCTGGGCTCCTGCTTCCTCATGGGAGATAAGGATGGCAATAATGGTACCCATCTTGTGGGATGGCGTGAGGGTTGAATGAGTTAACCCATGGCTAGGACAATGATGACAATCACGTGTCAGGGTAGTGGATGAACCAAGACTCCAATGGGGGAGGTGGAGGGAAGGAGGAAAGCGACCCTCATCCAATGCCCACGGTGTGCAGGGGGCTTTCTACCTCCCATTTCAGTCTCCTGACCTCACCCTACAGATGGGGACGTGGCTCAGGGAGGCACAGTGCTTGCCTGAGTCACACAGCCGGGAGGCGACACACCCGGGTGCGCTCAGTTAATCCTCGGAGATGAGCGTTCCTCTCATGCCCGTTTTACAGAGGAGGAAACTGAGGCACAGAACAGCCCTGAGGTAACTGCCCTGAGGTCACAGAGCTTGTAAGCAGTAGAGGCAGATTTTCACCCAGCACTCTGGCTGGTTCCCATGAAACTGTACACAATTCAGACTTGCAGCTGGTTCTGCTGAGATTGAGCCTATTGCTCACAGAAGTGCTCAGAACAGGGCTGGGTGCCACCCTCGACTCTCAGGGCCCCGAGCTCTCAGGGTGCTCTCTCTCCTGGACCATGGCCCCAGGAGTCTCACCCCTCCTGGAGCACTCTGCCCAGACAACTCATCTCTCCTGGGATCCCCAGTCGGACCCCACAACTGCAGAGAGAGGCACTGGCTCTCAGCCGGGACGGAGAAGAGACCCGCAGGGCTCTCATGTTCCTGATGCCAACCAAAACACTAGGGTGGGCATCAGACATCCCTGAAAGGCTGCAGCCCTTTCCTCAGCCCTGCCTGGGACCGACAGCTGCCTCCTTCTACCCTGAGCAAGCCCATCAGCCCCTGGCCCCTCGTCACACTGCAGGGGTTTTTGAACCATTCCCTTGGGCTACACATGCTCTGTGCCAGGGCTTAGAGCCTGCTGCCGGTGAGGGGACCCCCGCTCCCCAGGCTGTTTGGCGGCCCCTCCAGTGAGTGAGCAGGCGACCACGGCCACCTTGTTGCCTGTGGCTCTGCTGTCGGGTTTTCCAATTCTGGTCACATCATGCCCACACCTGCCCGCCGCCCGCCGCTGCCACTCTCCTTCCCCAGACCCAGTTTGGGGTGAAAGCCTTGCTTATTAGTCAATCTGCATCTCACTTACTGTGAATTACCAGGCCTCATTGATATTCATGAGTCGTCACATCTGAAACCTCAGTCAGCTGCCACGTGACTCCCTGCCTCGGGGAGGAGGCCGGTCTGAGGACAGGGGCACCTGTGCAGCCCTGACCCAAGACGTCGGCCCCCAGATGGGGACAGTTCAGTGTCCTGGGAGCAGCCCCCGGCTGATGGTGTTCCATCCTGGGACTGGAGGCGCCAGCAGGGCTTTCCAGCAGGGCAGGTAATGGAGAAGAGGGGCTGGGGGCTGGGGTTGGAGGGGAGCCGGCAGCCACGCACTCAGTTCTCACTGCTGCACCTTTGCACAGGCCGCTCCTCCCTCCTGAACCTCTTCTTCCCTTTGCTCGGCTGCCTCCTACTCTCCCTTGACTGGAAAATCACTTCCTAGAGAAACCTGCTCATTGTCCCTCTGAAGGAGGCCCCCCAGCATCCTTCTCTCATGGCACCGTGCACTGTCCCTGCACACACATTACACAGGCGCCACTGGCTGTCATTTTAAGTCTGGATGTGTGGGGATGACTCCCATGGGGACCTGGATGTGGATCCTTGGCTTACCAACCAGTGCCTGGCGCTGGGCAGCGTTAAGCAAAACTTGGTGGAATGAATGGTTTACGTGTTTCCTGCAAACCAGGCACTCTGCGGTGGCTCAACACTCATCTCCTGGGTCTTCCTAACACCTCTGGGAAGGAATGGACACGTTATCCCTGTTTTCTGATGAGGAAGCAG
Source organism: Gorilla gorilla gorilla (assembly GCF_029281585.2). NCBI lineage: Eukaryota > Metazoa > Chordata > Mammalia > Primates > Hominidae > Gorilla > Gorilla gorilla. Next base: position 129,199,436 of record NC_073234.2, read on the forward strand.
ATGCAGAGATGTGGGAATTGGGAAGGAGAATCCTGGCTGGGGTGATTTTCCAGCCTGTGCTTCCAGATTAAAGGGAGAAGCTTGACCTGTCACTCCTAAGGGACTGGGTTTTTCTTTTTTCTTTTTTTTTTTTTTGAGACAAGAGTCTCACTGTGTTGCCCAGGCTGGAGTGCAGTGGTATGATCTCAGTCACTGCAACCTCCGCCTCCTGGGTTCAAGTGATTCTCCTGCCTCAGCCTCCCAAGTAGCTGAGACTATAGGCACCCACCACCATGCCCGGCTAATTTTTGTATTTTTAGTAGAGACAGGGTTTCACCATGTTAACCAGGCTGGTATTGAACTCCCGACCTCAGGTGATCCACCCGCCTCAGCCTCTCAAAGTGCTAGGGTTACAGGCGTGAGCCACCATGCCTGCCCAGGGCCTGGGTTTCTTGGAAGCACTGGAATCTCATCTCGAGGGGCCAACGGCTTCTGCCCCAGAAGCCAGGACTCTCAGGCAAGATGCAATCAAAGTAAAAACAGCAATCAACTCAGAAAATACAAAGGCTGACTGCACCCCTTCCCAGCCACCATCCCGCCTCGTTTTGAAAACTGCTTTACTGAGTTGGTTGGGTGGAGGGCAAGGGGAGAGGTATGAATACACTACTCTTCTAAGTAGATCACCTACCTAACCAGAGAGAAGAGAGACTGAAGAATCGGGACTGCTTTTAAGACACCAGGAAGTTAAAAATCTGGGCTTCTCTGGGCAGGAACAAGGACGAGTTGGTTTTTCATCTCCCCCCAGAAATGAGGCCGCCCCAGCTGGGTGGCAAGGCAGGGTGGGGCAGCTTGCCCCTGATTCAGGGCTCCACAGTGAGGGCAGGGAGGCCTAGGGAATTGGAGAGGAAGCAGAATGCAGAGAAATGAGGCTAAATCCAAAACTCAGATTTCTAAATTCAAAGGTTTCCCAGGGAAAATGGGGTTTGAAATGACTGAGTCTTGGGAACCAGAATGAACTAGATAGATCCGGCTGTTGAAGAGCCCTGGGGGCACATTTTAAACCGGGGATGGGCACCATTTCCAATCCACACGGCGGCCAATCTGAGCAGGCCGGCAGAGCGAACGAACGTGTGGGCACGTGCAGGGTCTGCTACGGAGGAGGTGGGTGGGGGGAAGGAGGGGGGTCCGGTTTGCCATCTGCCCTGGCAGGGAAGGAGGGATTGGCCTTGAGCTGGCTGGGCTGGCTTCCCTTCCTTAAAGATGATTGGGACTGGAGGCTGCCTGGTCCGAGGGAACCTGTCAGTGACCTCTGGGTGGTCCTGGGATCCACCTGGCTGTGATGATCAAGCTGGTTGGACCACAGTGAGGGAGAAAGACAAAGAGCACAGACCCTTTTGGCAGGAGGGAATTAATTCACTGGCCCACTCACACCCGGGGCTTGGGGAGCGCCATCTGGGTCCCTTGGCAGCACAAATACCCCTGAAGTCGGAAGACAACCATGGGTGAGGCTGAGCTCACCTGCTGGCCAGAACTTTCCTGGTTTTGGCAATGACAAGTCTCTGAATGCTCCGTTTCTCAAGGGGACAGTCTAGGGACTACCTGCACGCTAGCAAACACTTAGTGGGTGCCTCTCGCTTGTGGACACTGCTGTGAATAAGGCATGGTTTCTGTCTTCAAATTGCTGGCAGCAGGGTGACAGAGCATATAGACTCTACAGTGCACTGAGGGAAGTACCCTACAGCAGTGACAAGCCCTACAGAGGACCAGAGGGAGAGCACCTGTCTTGGGTGGTCAGTGGACTGCTCAGAGGAAGTGATGTCTAGACCTCAAGGATGAGCAGGTGGTAACTAGGGAAGTGGGGTGAGGGAAAGGGGAGAGGCAGGCTGTCCCACTAATCTAGGCAGCACATGGGGGCTGGCACAAAGATGGTGCCCAAGGAAAATGATGGATACAAGATATATTTAAGAGGTATGTGGGAGAGAGACTGTATTCATGGTCCCAGTTTTTTGTCCCTTTCCAGCCCATATCCATGCCTTCTGATAGACCCCTCCCTTGCTGACTTGAAGCTCCACCATGAGACTTGCTTTGACCAATGGGGCAAGTAGCAAACTTGGCACAAGAGGCTTTGAATAAACTCTTCCTCTCTGGCTCCTCTGCCTCACCCATGAAAAGATGCCTAGCCTGGCCATTTGGAGGATGAGAGAGCACTGAGTCAGTTCAGCCTGAAGCCAGGCCAGACAAGGAGACAGCTCTGAGATATAGAAGAGTCCAGCCAAGATCTGCAAAGCCACCTAATTAACCTGCAGCTGAGGGCAGAGGCGTGAATGACCAAGCTGGACAAAGACTGCCCACCTCACCTACAGACCCCTGAGCTAAATAAGCATGTAATGTTTTAAGCCACCAAGTCTTGTGATTGTTCATTAAGCAGCAACAGATAACTAATATAAGATGGAACTGGCAGAGCTTGTGTATGTAACAGGTATTTAAGGCTATGACTTTTCCTCTAGGCATAGCTTTAGCTGTCATCAGAACCATGAATGTTTCTATTACTGCTGTTTTTAGTAGATATTATGCAATTTCAGTGTATTTTTTGACTCAAGTTCTTTGAGAGTTTTAATTTATAAGAGCTTTTCTTTCCCCTGTTTTGATACAAATTTCTACTTTTATTGCATGTAGTCAAAGGATGTAATCAATATTATTTCCTCTTTCTGGAATGTATTGAGGTTTTCTTTGGTAGCCTTATAGATGGTGCTCTTTTATACATGTTCCCATGATTGTTTGAAAGGAGGTACATTACATTCTATGCTTACAGCAAAGAATCTGATTCCTGAAGGCAGAAAACATACATGTACACTTCACAATGGTGGATCCCAAACTGGGATACAGACAAATTGCAGGGGTGGGTTATATTTGCATTCTCACACTGATATAAAGAAATACTTGAGACTGGGTAATTCATAAAGAAAAGAGGTTTTAATTGGTTCGTGGTTCCATGGGCTATACAGGAAGCATAGCAGCTTCCGCTCCTGGGGAGGCCTCAAGAAACTTACAATCATGGCAGAAGGTGAAGGGGAGGCAGGCACGTCTTACGTGGCCAGAGCAGGAGGAAGAGAGAGAGGGGGAAGGTGTTACATGCTTTTTTCTTTCTTTCTTTCTTTTTTTTTTTGAGATAGAGTCTCACTCGGTCGTCCAGGTCGGAGGGCAGTGGTGTGATCTTGGCTCACTGCAACCTCCTCCTCCCGGGTTCAAGCAATTCTCCTGCCTTAGCCTCCCGAGAAGCTGGGACTTCAGGCATGAGCCACCATGCCCAGTTAATTTTTGTATTTTTAGTAGAGACGGGGTTTCACCTTGTTGGCCAGGATGGTCTTGATCTCTTGACCTCATGATCTGCCCACCTCGGCCTCCCAAAGTGCTGGGATTACAGGCAAGAGCCACCACGCACTTTTAAACAACCAGATCTCATGAGAACGCACTCAGTATCATGAGAACGGCACCCAGGGAGACGGTGTTAAAGCATTCATGAGAAACCGCTCCCATGATTCAATCACCTCCTACCAGGCCCCACACTGGGGATTATTATTTGACATGAGACTTGGGGGACACAAATCCAAACCATATCATGGGGGTAGGGGAGAAGGTGCCTGGTTCAATACAGAGTCTTAAGACTCAACCTCATTAGTATTAATTCATTTGGTACAAGGAGGGCCTGGTAATTGGGATTTTACCCCCTTCCATCCCAACCATAGCCAGGTTCTATGAACCAAAGAAAGTCACTGACTGTTCTTTGAATAACATTATGCTTTATCTTTGATTGTTTATTGCTTTCGTAGACAGAGAAAGGGCCCTTAAAGTCTCTTGACTCCTCCCACTAATAGCCTTGTGAATTTGGGCAAGGCATGCCGTCTCTCTGCACCGGTTTCACTTGTCAAATGGGGACAACAACCCCATCAATTCTGGCTGTCGTGAGAACTCCCTGGCTTATAGTGCCTGGCCCAGAGTAAGGCTCAGTAATTGTGACCACTGCTGCTATGATGGCCTTGGATTCCCATGTCTGTTCGTTAGGTTCCTATGCCGGAACTGGCTTTCAGGCCTCTGCTTACAAGACAATGACCTTCTGTCTCTTGCAATGAGTTAGCATTTACAGTTGAAATGGGGCTCAGCACCCACCCACGTAGTCAGTCTTCAGCAAACCAGACATGTTTCTAGATTTCATATACATATGATGTAAGCTCACTCATTAAGCAAATATTCTTTAGCTCAGACTAAGTGTCCTGTGCTGTGCGGCTGCAAGTCATGGTCCCGCCTGAAGGCAGCCTTGCCCTCAGCTGAACCCTGTCCCCGAGATGCCTTCTCTACCTATTCCCATTCCCTGCAACTCACTCCAGGCCCCCTGGAGTGGTACCTGCCCCACTCTCAGGAACATGCTTTGAAGTTATGCTTTCATAGTTCCAAAGTCCACAAGTCTGAAATCCAGGTGTGAGCAGGGCTATGCTCCCCTGGAGGCTCTAGAGGATACTTCCTCGGCCCTTCCAGCTTCTGGTGGCTCCTGGCGTTTCTGGCCTTGGCTGCCTTGCTCTGGCCTCTGCCTTCTCTACCCATCATTGGAACCTACCCACTCTGCTACAACCACGGCTTCAAAGTCAGCCGGGGAGAGAACAGGTCGGGCTTCGTGGGGTGAGGGTGTTGTTTCTGCAGAGGTGGTGGAGGGCTGGCCACAAGGTTATCTACAAAAGTAACCAGAAGGTCCACTAGAGGAATGCTTTTCCTGGGAGTGTGGGCTGCGGGGGCGTGTCCCTGAGTGTCGGGGTATGGAGGGAGAAGAGGTGGCAGCTTCACAGGCAGCTGGGCATGGCTGCTCTCCTGCTCTTGGACCTTCAGGGGCTCTCTGCTGCCCTCAGGGTAAGTCCACCTCTCAGGGTAGCCCCTACTCACCTCCTGGGACACAGTTTAGAAGCCACGTCTTTTGGGAAGCCCTCCCCACCCTTCCTTTGGACATCTGCCCCACTTCTCCCTTGGCACCATGACCACCTGTTACTTAGCCATCTCCCAACAGACTGTGAACTTTCACAGCAGCAGTGAGCCTACTGTGTTGTATGTTTGTTTGTTTTCGAGACAGAGCCTCGCTCTGTCGCCCAGGCTGCAGTGCAGTGGTGCCATCTCAGCTCACTGCAACCTCCACCTCCCGGGCTCAAGTGATTCTCACGCCTCCTGAGTAGCTGGGACTACAGGCGCCCGCCTCATACAAAAAATGCCCAGCTCATTTTTTGTATTTTTAGTAGAGATGGGGTTTTGCCATGTTGGCTAGACTGGTCTTGAACTCCTGACCTCAAGTGATCCACCCGCCTCAACCTCCCAAACTGCTGGGATTACAGGCGTGAGCCACAGCGCCCAGCCAAGTTATGTATTTTAGTAGAGATGGGGTTTCACCATGTTGGCCAAGCTGGTCTCAAACTCCTGACCTCAAGTGATCTGCCTGCCTCAGCCTCCCAAAGTGCTGGGATTACAGGCATGAGTCACCGGGACTGGCCGATCCTGCTGTGTTGATTGCTGGATCCCTGGCCGCCAGTTCAGGGCTGGCCAATAGGAGGTGCTCATTAAATGCTTGTAGAGCAAGGAAAGGGGACTCAGATGGTCTGCAGAGGGTTGAATGGTGACCTCCCCCAAAATATACGTCCACCTGGAACCTGTAAATATGACCTTATTTGGGAAAAAAGGGTCTTTGTACATATAAGTAATGATCTTGAGATGAGATTATAGGTGCCAACTGTCCTCAGAAGAGAAAGGCAGGCTGGGCGTGGTGGCTCAGGCCTGTAATCCCAACACTTTGGGAGGCTGAGGCGGGTGGATCACCTGAGGCCAGGAGTTCAAGATCAGCCTGGCCAATGGTGAAAACTTGTCTCTACTAAAAATACAAAAATTAGTTGGGCATGGTGGCGGGCACCTGTAATCTCAGCTACTCGGGAGGCAGAGGTTTCAGGGAGCCGAGATCGTGCCATTGCACTCCAGCGTGGGTGACGGAGCAAGACTGTCTCAAAAATAAGTTGAGCAAGGATCCTCCCCTAGAGCCTTCGGAGGGAGCGTGGCCCTGCCCACACCTGGATTTCAGACCTGTGGACTCCGGAACTGTGAGAGCACAACTTTCTGTTGCTTTAAGCCCCCCAGTTTGAGGTATTTTGTTACAGCAGTCACAGGAATTAACATACTGCCCTATCAGAGAAAGCCTTTCTGAAGATCTGCGGAAAAGAAGGACATTAGGGAAAAGCCAGCCTCTATGTAGGCAACACCCCGAGGGTGCACTTGATCAGACATGAGTGAATCTACACATGGGGCGAACTTGATGCCTTATTCCCCTGGCCCCCAAAATTGGCATTTTGTCTTAATGTGTAAGCAACAAGATCCACATGTTACTTTGGAGTTTTTCACTGACAACCAACACTAGTGTCTAACACAGTGGGTTAAGAAAAGTGGGTTAACTTTTCTTGGTTTAAGAATGCGATGATGAGGCCAGGCATAGTGGCTCACACCTGTAATGCCAGAACTTTGGGAAGCCACGGCAGGAGGATTACTTGAGCCCAGGAGTTTGAGGCCAGCCTGGGCAACATAGGGAGACCCCTTCCCTAAAAAAAATTAAAAAATTAGCCGAGCATGGTGGTGCATGCCTGTAGTCCCAGCTACTCAGGAGGCTGAGGCAAGAGGATGACTTGAGCCTGGGAGGTTGAGGCTGCAGTGAGCCGTGATCACACTACTGCACTCCGGCCTGGGTGATACAGCAAGACCCAGTCTCAAAAAAAAAAAAGAAAAAAAGAAAAAAAAATCTGATGAACACATTAGATTCATGAGTCTTTTTCTTTTTTCTTTAAAATACTTTAAGTTCTGGGATACGTATGCAGAAAGTGCAGGTTTGTCACATAGGCATACATGTGCCATGGTGGTTTGCTGCACCATCTACATTAGGTATTTCTCCTAATGCTATCCCTCCCTTAGCCCTCCACCCCCGACAGGTCCCGGTGTGTGATGTTCCCTTCCCTGTGTCCATGTGTCCTCACTGTTCAACTCCCACTTATGAGTGAGAACATGTGGTGTTTGGTTTTCTGTTCCTGTGTTATTTGGCTGAGAATGCTGGTTTCCAGCTTCATCCATGTCCCTGCAAAGGACATGAACTCATTCTTTTTTACGGCTGTGATACATGAGTCTTTAAACAATACTTATGTGGGGTTAGGTTCTAATGTCAGCTCAAAAGGTGGAAATCAAGGACAGTCAAATTGACCTTGAAAATGCCCTGGGAAGACCCCAGGCAGCACCCAACGATCAGTGGCTGAGGCTGCTGGCTGCCCCCAGCATTTGTTTTCCCGCTTCCTGTAGAAGGAGGGGCTGTATGTTTTGGGGAGCACACGGCTGCCCAAGAGAAAGACCATTTCCCAGCATCTCTTGCAGCTAGGCTCAACCAGGTGACCATATTCTGGTCAAAGTGACATGAGAATGCCCAGGCTGTGTCCTTGAAGGGCAGGGCAAGCCCTCTTTTTCCTCCCCACTCCCAGTGACTGGGTGGTGGCAGCACAGCGGGGTGCTGTCTGGGCCATGGAGGCGTGTCAGAGTGACAGTTCAGAGGGGCTGGGCCCCTGCTGCTGTCAGACCAGGCCTGTTCACCTTCCAACTGTCATGTGACAGAAATCCACCTCCATCTCATTTAAGCCCACTAATGTCTGGGTCTGTCACAGGAACCAACACATTCCCTGACCTATATACACTGTTGCTCTGGGAGGCGAACACAGCAGGCTGTCCCCTAGCACTGGGGCAGCTGCTGTTCTTTGGTTGAGCATTGGGTGAAGTTGTTGACTTGTGTTCAGGGTTCACAAAATACCTCGCAGCTCACAAAGATTGCAGTGAGATGCTTACACTATGAGGGTTGGGCAATTGAGCCTAGGAATATAAAATCCTGGGAGGTGGAGGGGTTAAGGGTGCTGGACTCCTCAGCCACACATCTCAGCATCTCTGGGGAATGCAGTCTGAGAACCGTTCATGGGACGCAGTGTTTCCTGCTATCCCTTGCACGGACTGCCACATATCCAGCTTCCTGTCCTCTTCCACAAAGCCAGAAGGGAAGGAGAGGAGGATCTTTGACTGTGGAGCCACAGCCTGGGAAAGGGGACTGCCTTCTTTCTGGAACATCGGCCACGGGCTGCTCCCCTCCTTTCCTGGAGCCTCAGTTTCCTCATCTGTGCCATGGCAGTGACCGCCCCTGCCTAGTGACTCAGCTCCCACCTGCGAAAGTGCTTTGTAAACTGCAGGTGTACAAGGTGGCAGCGATGTTATCGCCTGGAATCTTTTTGGGGACCAGGAGAAGGGAGGGCTCCTGACAGTTTCCAGGAAAGGCAGGAGCAGCTGCTATCCAGAAATCTGCACAACAAAATGTCTGCTATTGGCCTAAGCCCAAGGATGGGACATGGTGGCCCCAGTGGACCGCTTCCATGAAATCTGCAATTATGGGGAAGTGGGGCTTATTAAGGAAGCTGGAGGGGAATGCGGCCCTGGCTTCTAGCAATGCTATAATTAGATTGCAGGGCCCCTTTTACTTTGCTGACGATCCAGAAGGCCTTGGCCCGGGGCTTGTGCTGAAATACCCTGGCCTCCTGGGCGGCGGGTGATGGCCCAAGCCTGTCGGGGTGCAGGAGGACACTGCCTTTATGTTAGGGGGATGGGGTAACAACAGCTGAGGCTTGTGTAGTGCTCATGTGGGGCCGGCGCCATTCTCAGCCTTCACTTCATCCTGGCATCTGCAGGAGTCTGTCCTGTTCTCGGTTCACAGGTGAGAACACAGGCACAGAGAGGTCAAGGAGGTTGCTCAAGGTCACATTGTGGCTAAGTGGCAAAGTAGTAAAGAAGGGACATGAATGATTGAAATCAGGGGTCGCCAAACCACAGCTCGTTTTTTATTTTTCCTGCTACTGTTGCCTGGTCTTGTCCATAAAGTTTTACTCAGCACATGTGCCGAGGCAGCACGGCAGAGGTGAAAGAGCCGGAACGGGGAATTCTGCACAGTGTGACCTTGTAGAAGACACTCTGGGCTTTCTAATCTGTAAAATGATGGGGGTTTGCTTTAGATCAGGGTCACCTCACTTGATGCAAAGGGCCAGATGGTAAATATTTTAGGCTTTGCAGGTCATAAGGTCTCTGTTGCTACTCAACTCTGCTACATGCAGCAACTATTGACAATATGTAAACTAATGGGCATGGCTGTATTCCAATAAAACTTTATTTACAAAACCAGGCAACAGCAGCACAAAAAAAAAAAAAAAAAAAAAGAGGGCCATGGTTTGCCAACCCCTGATTTCGATCATTCACGTCGCTTCTTTACTACTTTGCCTTACGAAATTCATGTTTTTAATACTTTTCTTTATACGAATTCACTGGTATTCCTTAGAGCTTAGCAACACCATAGGTTTGATGACCTAAACAAATACAGGTTTGTATTTGTGGCATACATGTGAAAATAAACTTGTGAGTTAAAAATTAAAAAGAAAAGTGTGTGGGCCACCTAAACCATCTCCTGAAGCACAGAGGTCCATGCTCTGTGCTTTGGGAGACATTTTTTAGTTCAATATTTATTTTTTCGAGATGGAGTCTCACTCTGTCATCCAGGCTGGAGAGCAGTGGCACGATCTCGGCTCACTGCAACCTCTACCTCCCGGGTTCAAGTGATTCTCCTGTCTCAGCCTCCCGAGTAGCTGGGACTACAGGCACGTGCCACCATGCCCGGCTAATTTTTTATATTTTTAGTAGAGATGGGGTTTCACCATGTTAGCCAGGATGGTCTCCATCTCCTGACTTTGCGATGACCCACCTTGGCCTCCCAAAGTGCTGGGATTACAGGCGTGAGCCACTGCGCCAGGCCTAGGTCAGTGTTTTTCAAATCACTGAGGAGTTGAGGGGGAAGAGGAGTCTGGGTGGGGGAGGTCAGGCCTGTACCCTGACTTGGAACAAAGCAGTTTTGCTTAATCTGTTTAAGACATTTGTTTGGGAAATGGGTTCTGGGGCCAAAGGAGTTTGGAACCATCTAGAAGTGGCTTCAAAATGAAATTGAGGCCCGTGCAGTGGCTCATGCCTGTAATCCCAGCACTTTGGGAGGACGAGGCAGGAGGATTACCTGAGGTCAGGAGTTCATGACCAGTCTGGCCAACATGGCAAAACCTCACCTCTACTAAAGATACAAAACTTAGCCAGGCATGGTGGTGCATGCCTGTAATCTCAGCTACTTGGGAGGATGAAGTGGGAGGACTGCTTGAACCCAGAGAGGCAGGGGCTGCAGTGAGCCAAGATCGCGCCACTGCACTCCAGGCTGGGCGACAGAGTGAGACTCCATCTCAAAAAAAAAATAAAAAATAAAAAAATTAACTTGAAGCATTGAAGCTATGAGACTTCCGAGGTCTGTCTACACGGGGCTGTTAGTTCCCATGCTGACTCTTAGATTTCTTTTTTTTCCCCCCCTTTTTTTTGGGAGACTGCATCTCACTCCATTGCCCAGGCTGGAGTGCGGTGGTGTGATCATGGCTCACTGCAGCCTCGACCTCCTGGGCTCAAGTGATCCTCCCACCTCAGCCTCCTGAGTAGCTGGGACCACAGGCCCACACTACCACAGCCGGCTAATGTTAAAAATTATTTGTAGAGATGGGGTCTCCCTATGTTGCCCAGGCTGGTCTCGAACTCCTGGCCTCAAAGCGATCCTCCCACCTCAGCCTCCCAAAGTGCCGGGATTACAGGAGTGAAGCACCGAGGCTGGCCCCTTTTAGATTTCTTAACCAAAGAAGGATAATTTCCTGTTATACCTCGGTCCAACCCTCTCTCCTCAACCTGAGACACGTATCCTCCGGTGTGTTCTCTACCTCTTAGCAGTCAACAGCTTACCGAGTTTAAAGCCAGTTCCTGCTTCCCTCCAAGCCAGCTCTTCCTGCAATGGTCTCAGCGCACACTAGCTTCCTTCTTCCCACTGCTTGGGCTGGAGCCAGGGCGCTAGCCTTGGTTGTGCACACCCCACAGCCAAACCTTTAGGCCACTGGCTGCATTTTCAGTCTGTCTACAGGCTTGGGCCACCTCACCCCTCCACTGCCACCTCCCTGCTCTCCTGGCCACTGCAATGGCTTTTGAACACCTGTCCCTGCTTCGGTCCTTGACCTTCTGCTATTGATCCTTAACATGGTAACATGGTGGCAGACTGGGCCGGCTCTGCTCCCCTCCACAGGCCCAGACTTGACACCCAAGCCTGAGCCGGGTTGGCAGGCCCCTGCCCACTCTCCCTGGCTTTTTCTGGGGCCCGGGCTGTCCCCCTCACTCTCCCTTGAGCACACAGAGCTGTCCCCTTCCTCCCAGCTCTGCTCACATGCCACCTCCTCAGGGAGCCCTTCCTTGACCCTGCCAGACATCCCCAGAGAGAAGGGAGCCTCAGCAGTGCCAGGGAAGCAATCCTCCACCCACTCATGTCTGGGTCTCCCCACATTTGACTACCAGCTCCTCGAGGCCAGGGAGTCTTATCTGCTGTGTCAACTCCTGCATTCCCAGCATCATGGCCATGCCTGGTGCACATAAGCTCAACACACATTTGCTGGGTGTTTCAGGTTTGAACCTCTCCCTTGCGCTCCTGGTCTGTATGAGCCCTGGAGGATGAAGCCAAGGACTCAGTCCTTGGAAGCCAACTGTCCTGAAGGTGGTCTCAGGGCTGCCCCCATCACCCCACTCTACCCTGAAAACCTATGATGCCTGGTCAATGCCTGGCACTGTCTGTCCACAGCCATAATGAGCTGCCATGCATGCCCACTGGTCCGGCACTGATGGCATTTGATATTTAAAAACAAAACAAAAAACACACTGGGGGTTCCATGGCAAGCAGGAGCTGAATAGGAGAACCTCACTGGGGGTGAGGAGAGAGAGCCCTTCACCCACACCGCCTTGAGGACAGGGCTCGAGTCGGCACACATTGGGCCTGCCCTCGCTGTAAAGAGGAGGCAGCAGTTCAGGCCCTGCAGCAGGAGCGAGAGCACAGGGTACGCCTCTAAAGCCCGGCACAGGGCCGGGCCCCCTGCATGTGGGAACTGCCCTCACTGCTCTGCGGAGGTAGGGGCTTGGGCTTGTGCCAGAGTGAGCTGAGTGTGAGCCTGGTGGCAGCCCTCTGTGCAGCGCCGTCTTGGGAATGTCACCCACCTCTCCATTTCTACATCTCCCATCAACTTACCTCTCACAGTTGCTAAAAGGACAAAGTGGGGCCACTGATTCCTTCCTCGAGTATTTACTAAGCATCTACTCCACGATGCAGCACGCACAAAACAGGCACAGACCTTGCTCTCCTGGGACTTCCGGTCCAGAGAGAGAGGTCAGACATGAAATAAAAACACAGAAACTGTTCACAGCTGTAAGGAGCTAGGGAGGTGTTCGGTGTGACGAGTGCATCTAACGAGGGGCCTGGGCTTGTCTAGGATGGGGCTTGGGAAAGTCATCTAGGCAAGGTGCCTATTTCAACGGCCTAGGCGGCATGGGTGAATAAATTATTATTATGCAAGCATTCTATTAATCTTTTATTATTAAGACGGCTGAAAAAAATGATTACATATTATTAGTGAAGCTCAGTGGAAGAGAAGTGGGTGGAAAGCTCTAACCCGAGAGGCCGCTTTCACAGGATGGGAGGATGGGTTACATTTTGCAAGGTGTACCAAAGGGTTAAAGTCATTTTCATTAAAATTTAAATTTCAGCAGGCGCTCACTCTCCCTTCCCCGTCCTTTGAACGTTTGACTGGCAACCATTTCATATTTCAATCTCGGCAGAACAAATTGAATTAGATGTTGAAACCAAGCTCGGCTCTGTTCACCAAAGCCTGCATGCTCTGCTCACACTAATCCTTTCCTAGACGCTGCGGAGCACAGACGGGCGCTGCGAGAGACGGCCGTGCACAAAAGACAAAAAAGACCAAGGCGGCAGGAAAAGGAGAGGAGGAAAAACAAGCGGGCAGAGGCCGCTGGAAATTGTCTTCCACCTGATGCATGGGGCTTAAAGCCTAGGAGACAGAGCCTGCGTCCACGCAGCAGGGAAGGCCAGTGTGGAGGCACACAGGGCGACCCGAGTTTCTGTCTTGTGTCTGGGGCACCCAGCACAGTGTCTCGCACACAGCAGATGCCCAGAAGGTGTCTGATGGATGAATGAATGAATGAATGAATGAGGGAGAGGACTCACTCTATCAGCCCGTGCCTCTAGCCTGTGCCTGTTCCTCTTCTCTGCAGAGTGGGCCCGGCTATTCTCCTCACCCTCACAACTTCCTGAGAAGTGACAGCATGCTGCGCTCAGTGGTCTCGTGGCTCTCCAGTCCCCGTGCCCAGTGCAAACCAGCGGAGGATCCCAGCTCAAGTTTCTGGGGACGAAACAGGCAGAACTCCGGGCCTGGCTTGGGATCCCAATGGCACCCCAGGATCACCCCATGTTCGCTGGCTCTTTCTTTAAACTGTGTAAGTCTGTGGAATGACCTAGAGGTGCTGACCCAGGGGCCCCAGAGTCTGGTTTTCAGAAGAGACAGTTCTGCTGCTGTGGCCACGGAGTCCTCACCCACTTGAGACCCCCCAGTTGAAAGGGTTAGGAACAGGCTGGGCATGGTGGCTCACACCTGTAATCTCAGCACTTTGGGAGAACAAGGTGGGTGGATCACTTGAGGTTGGGAGTTCAAGACCAGCCTGGCCCACATGGTGAAACCCTGTCTCTACTAAAAATACAAAAAATTAGCTGGGCGTGGTGGCTCACACCTGTAATCCCCACACTTTGGGAGGCCGAGGCAGGTGGATCACTTGAGGTCAGGAATTCGAGACCAGCCTGGTCTACATGGTGAAACCCAGTCTCTACGAAAAATACAAAATTAGCCGGGCGTGGTGGTGCACACCTGTAATCCCAGCCTTGGGAGGCTGAGGCGGGACAATCGCTTGAACCAGGGAGGTGAGCCCAGATCACACCACTGCACTCCAGCCTGGGGAACAGAGCAAGACTTTGTCTCAAAAAAAAAAAAAAAAGAAAGGGTTAGGAACAGACACACAGACACAGCAACAGACAGGCAGCTGCTCCTGGGGGGGTGCTCACCTGTTTCCCCACAACCATTGACCCATTTGGGCTTGAACTTTGGTTCTGTGCAGGAAGAGCCAGGTGCTGGTTTGCCTACTGGGGCCAGTGGGCAGGGGGGCACCTCCTACAGGCTCCTTCCTGGATCATAGGCTCCTCCCCAACATGGCACAGCGCCCTGTGAGTCCCTATCCCGCCCCAGCCTCTGGACGTGGGCCCAGCTGGCCTGACATCTGCTGGGTGCAGCCCCACAAGCTTGCCTTGTTTTGAAGTTATGTTCATAATAATGATGGCAACTACCATTACTAAGTACTCACTAGGCATGACACAGTCTGCTAACTACTTTCCATTCATGACCTTCTGTTTCTGTCTTAACCAATCCAATGAGGCAGGAATTCCTGGACCCATTTGAAAGACATGGAACGCAAGGCCTGGAGACACTGAGAGCCTAGAGATTCTAACGCAGGCCTTTGGAGTCAGGGCCTGTGCATTCCGCTCTCCTCCTCCCGTCCCCACTGTCCCTCACTCCTGTCCCTCCTCCAGGCCCCACTGTCCCTCACCCCTGTCTGTTCTCCAGGACCTGTCTGACCACCCATCTCCCTCCTGCAGTCTGACTGTGTGTATCCTAGAGTAGAGATGCCAGGGCCCTCCTCACCCATCCAGGGGTGGACCCTTGGAGACGCCAAGTGGGACAGAGGGAGAGGGCGGGATGCCTGGAGTTTCTCTTCTACCAGCCTTCCAGGCGCCCGCTAGTGCCCACTGCTGGCCAAACTGAATACAAGCCTCTTGACAAGGGAGTTTCAGAGACACAGCTCAAGGGGCCAGGCCCCTGAGACCCACAGCGGGTGGGAGACGGACGTGAGGACAGCAGAAGCGGTTCCAGCCAGCCCTCCACTCTGGAAACAGCCTGTCCCCGTTCCTCCCAGCTAACTGAGCCACACTCTGAACACCGGGTCACAGGCCTCATCCAGATGTGTGCCTCTGGCTTTTCTGAGGCACGTGTCCTACTGACCTCCCACCTCCCTGTGTCCCTTTGGCCCCTCTGGCCTCTTGGTGTCACCTCTCCTTTCCTATGCAAGTGCTCTGGTCCAGCCTGTCATGGTTCTCTTTCCTGGCTCTCTGGTGACCATATCGGCAGGGAAGGGTCACAGCCCCCTGAGATGTGGCTGAGGCAGTTTCCTGCCCCCTGCAGCAGTCAGTCCTGAGCCGGGTCAGGAGGCTCACCGCCCTGGAGGAGTGCTCCCTCCTCAGTGCCACCTCTGTGGGTTATTTCTGGAGTTTCTCTCCCAGATCTTCTGGGTGTCTGAGTCTACCAACGTCCCATCATTGCTTCAAAAACAACTGAAGCCGCCTTTCAGAAAGCTCCCGTGTCTCCCTCCCAGTGACAGTGGTGACTATCAGTCCCTTGCTGCCTTGGCTCAAAGGCTTAGAGTCTCCCAGTTCAACCCCCACATGCTGGATGGAGGAATTTCTCATAAGACGCTTTCACCAGTCCCTCTTCTCCAAAGGAAGAAGAGATGAAGCCCCTCCTCTGGGCCAGGCAAACGACTTTCCCGAGCTCCGCTTTATGGCTGCCTGGCTGTACTTTACTGCATTCTAGAACAATGATGATGATCGTAACAAAAATCTTAATTGCTTTCCTAGTTCCCGTTTAAAACAGTTATTTTTGAGGGGGTAAAAGGCTCTGGGTCACTGAGATCTTGCTCACACTCCAGGTTGTCCCCTGTACTGAGTGCTGTGACTGAGAGGGACAGGGGATGGGGGATAGGGGGTTGGGGCTGGGTGTGAAGAGGAGCTGGGTGTGGTTACTGCAGATGAACTGATCAGGAGTCTGTCTCCCTCAGTGAGGAAGCAGAAGTTAAACCGGGGCATCCAAACTTTTGGCTTCCCTGGGTCACCCTGGAAGAACTGTCTTGGACCACACATAAAATACAATAACACTAGTGATAACTGATGAACTAAAAAAAAAAAAAAAAAAAAAATTGCAAAAAAAATCTCATGTTTTAAGGAAGTTTACAAATTTGTGTTGGGCTGCATTCAAAGCCCAAGCTTGGGTTGGACAAGCGTGATTTAAGATCTCAAAGGAAAATAAAAAGGCGCCACGCAGGAAGAATGTGAGGGAAGGGCATCCCAGGCAGAGGGAAGAGGCAGCGCTAGGGCCCTGGGGTGGGAGCCTGCAGGGAGGAAGGCCGGGACAGCGAGTGCAGGGTCAGGTGAGGTGGGGCCTCGGTGCTGGGGTGAGCAGCGGGACTCGACTTTCCACGCGTCAGGGAGGCCCTAGAGAGTTTGAAGCTGCAGACTGACATGATCCAGCTCACGGATCAGTCAGGCCACACTGGCTGCACGAGGACAGCTGAGCCAAAGAGAGGAGATGAGGGTGCAGTCTGGTGGGCGCGGCATGAAGGGGCACCCCGAGATCTCTGTGGGAGTGGACTCCACTACTCCTGTGTGCTCACAGATCTGCCCCTTCCAAACAGTGCGTGCCTGGGGCAGGGGCGCAGGGGCCAGGCTCGGTATATGGTCTCTAGGCTGCCTCACTTCCCACTGCCAATTCCAGGCCAGGCCTGGCGAGTGGCTGGAAGCTCTCCCTCCTCTTGCTACCTTTCATTCTCCTACAGTTCCTGAACCTTCCCCAGCTCACCGGCTTTTTCTTTTGGCCACAGGGAAGGCAGTGACGCAGGAAGGGTTGGACAGCCCTGATTCCCATCATTTCACTGTGTGAGCCCTGGCAGGGGCCTGCAGCTGCCTGGGCCTGATAACGCTTTTGTGACGGAGATGCTACTTGCATCACCCCATTTTAAAGATGAGGAGACTGAGGACTCAGCAGGTTAAGTCACTTGCCGAGGCTCACGAGGCTGGAGAGTGGTGGACTGTTATGGAGCCCAGGCAGGTCCGAATACAGAGCCCATGTCTGCTCACCCCGCACCAAGCCCTGGATGATGCTGAATCCTGCTCTGGGGGGAGGTTCTAGAAGCATCCTCTGGGCCAGTTAAGTCAGTGCCAAAAGATGCCTGCCTCTGCACCAGGCCCGTGGGTCTACACCTGAGTTTTGGTGATCAGCCAGCCATCCCTGCTGGCTCTGGTGGTGTGGAAATGTGAGTACAAATTGTATAGACCAGAAGGTTCAGCCAGAAGGAGCCACGTGCTGCCGAACAGGACACGATCCAGCTCACGGATCTGAGCAGTGGGAAGGCATGGGGTAGGTCTCCAGCCCTGTCATTCCGCAAGACCCACGGCAACTTGGGACCCTGGTCACCTGAGGGTCGGCCTGGGTGTGGTTTAACAGAGACACTGTTCAGCCCCCACATCCAGAAGGCTGTGGTCGATGTGACTCTGTGAGCCATCCCACTATAAAAGCTGGAGAATGTGGCTGGGTGTGATGGCTCACACCTGTAATCCCAGAGCTTTGGGAGCCTAAGGTGGGAGGACCACTTGAGGCTGCAGTGAGCTATGATCATGCCACTGCACCCTGTCTCTAAAAAAATTAAAAATAAATGGCTGGGGAACGAGCCATTCTGTGTCTTTTGTTTCCACGAATTCTCAGGGATGAGCTTGGATGGCTAAGGGGGTGCCTGCCCTAGAGGACACAAGGCGCACGCTTGGTCGTGCAGGCTGCCAGCTCTGTGTGGCCTTGCCTGGGCTCTGGGCCACTCCGAAAACTGGATGAAGACTGGAACCTCATCCCCACCAAAATGCACAGACCATGTTTTATGCAGAGTCTGAAGATTCCCGAACTCTCACTTGGAGGCCCACCCAGTGATTCTAAATGAAGAAGAAAACAAAAGTGCTGATGAGAATCTTCTCTGGGCTTTACTTGGCTTGACTCACTTAATTCTGGCACTGTCTATCTGAGGTAGGCACAATTATCACCCCCATTTCCTAGAGAGAAAAACAGAGGCTCAGACAGGACGTCATTAGTCTGAGGTCGCACCTCGGGGAATGGCGATGTCTAGATTCAGACTGCAGTGAGATGCAGTGCAGTTCTTGCTCTGCCCTCTCCGTCTTGCCCTCTGCCTGGTGCTGGCACAGGCCCTTCCAGGCGGGAGGCTGGGTCTCAGGCTGGAGAAAATGTGAACACGGGCGCCTGAGAGAAGCCTGGGGATGCTGCTGGCCAGCGGAGAGGACCTTGATGCATTTCACAGGGCTCTGGGCCCGTGAGCAGAATGCGTCCACCATGAGTGACATCATTCAGCTCAGCCAGGGAGCTTGGCATCTGGGCTTGGAGCTCGATGCTTCATGAGCCGCTGGGAGGCTTCCCTGGGTGACTGAACCAGGGCTCGTGGTCCCAAGTGACGAGGATGGGGCAGGACAGAGACCAAGTCCCAAGCCGTGAACAGTCCCTTGGAAAGACATAGGTGGGAATTCTAGCTCAGCAGCCCTGGAGGGAGAGCAGGAACAGGGCTCAGCACCATGCCCAGCACTCTTCATGCATTACTGCGTTTATTTCTCTCTAAAACCTTATGAGGTAAGAACTAGCTAGCAAGGGGAAGGCTGGGCCCAAGGAGATAAGGAAACTGGGCCAGGGTCTCCCAGCTTGAACTTGGAGATGGGGTTTCATGTCCAAGCAGCCTGATGCCGGAGAGCTGGCCCTCATCCCCTTACTCTCCTGGGGTGGGGACAGGGGGAGCAGTGGTTCTAGCTCCCTGTGTAGCTGTTCCCAAGTCTCTCTTCCTAATGTGGCTGCTCCCTTGGACTCTTCCGTGTCTGCTACAGAGCAGGTGCGCAGTGTCTGCTAGAACGCGTCACTGGTGAAACCCAGGATGCCTGGGCCGCCGGGCAGTGGCCTGAGGCCTTCCTCATCCCCTGTCCCCTCCGACCTTGGACCAGTGCAGGGTGGGGCCACCTGCCGCTCCCCACCCCCACCCCCCAGCCCACATGGTGGTGAGTGCAGAAGCTGGAGCCGCTGTCCCGGTCCCCAGGGCCCCGGAGCCACGCACCCTCTCGGCGCCAGCTCACAGCTGAAGGGTCTGCTCCTCGCTGTCGCTGTCACTGCCTTCCAGCTGCTCCAGGATCTCGTCCAACACCACAGACCGCTTTTTCTTCGGGGGCTCTGTGGGAGCCCAGATGGCAAGAGAGGAGAAAAGAACAGCCGAGAGGGTTGGGAGGCAGGAAGAGAGAAATGACAGGAAGGAGGGAGAGGGGAGAGATGAGCAGAACACGGGTGCGGGGAGACAGAACAGAAGCGAGAGAATGCAAGAGAGGGAAGTGGGGGAGAGCGGAGGGAGAGAAGATAGAGAGGGAGGGGGAGAGAGGATGGGGCAATGAAGAAAGACCAGGAGTAGGGGAGAGAATCAAAGGGGAAATGAGGAGGAGAGAGAAACACTAGAGTTAGTCTCAGCATCACCATGGCGGGGCTGCCTCCCTCGCACCCCCAGAAACTCTCCTGCTTCCCTGGCCATCCCCTCCCCATCTTCTACCCGCAGGGGAAAGGATTCCCTCGAGAAAAAAGAGAGAGAGGGTCTTCTGCGCTGCTTCCTCACAGCAGGTCAGAGCTTGGCTTGGAGGAAGCTGAAACCCTTCAGAGAGGCTGGGCCAAGCAGTGGGCAACGGCTGGGGAGACAAGTAGAAGTTGTTTCTGTTTTCTTGGAGGCCAGGCTAATGGTGTAGTACATGGCTGGCATACAACAGGTGCTCAATAAGTGGTGGGTGAATAGAACAGATGCAAAGCTCAAGGATTCCAGAGGAGGTGTGGAGGGAATGACAATTAGAGGTGGCTTTGAAGAGGAGGACTATTTGACTTGGGCTTTGAAGAATGCAGAGGAGTTTTCTGTGAGGAGAGGGGATTCAGGGTCATGAAGAAAAGCATGGAGGTAGGAAAGGGCATGGTGGGCTTAGCCCCACAAGCACCTCCTAATTAGGTACCATCATGAGCCATGGCTCCACTCCTGTCAGCAACCCCACAGGCAGGTGGTATGCTGCCTCTTGCAGGAGACGGAACTGAGGCACGGACAGGCAGGTCTGAAGTCACTCAGCTAGGAAGCGGTGGAGCCAGGATTCGAACCCCAGTCACACCTAAGCCCACAGTCTTTCTGCTTTTTATGAAAGTCTCGGGTTCTAGGCAGAGAACTCCAAGGGGATCAATGGTGGCAGGAGAGGACGTGTGGGGCCCCTTGGCCCTCCAGGAAAAGAGCGAGGCTGGAATCCAGGCTGGCTTCCTCTGTCAGTCCCTCTGCTAGTCTAACCACTTGTCGATGAGCAGCCTTGCTCACAGATAAGGCTTGATTTGTACAGAGGCAGTGTAAAGAGGCTGTCCAAATCCCCTCCCTTTCCATGGCTCGAACACCTCCCCAAATAAATCACCCTGAGGCCCTTTACCTCCATTTATCCGCAGGCTGTGAGCTCCCTGGAGCTCACAGCAGCGGCCTAGCCTTTTCTACTGAGACCTCCCCAGGGCCAGCACAGTGCCTGGCCCGGAGATGAAGACTTGGTTTCCCTCTGCGTGTTCCTGGGTGAGCGATTTCACCTCTCTGAGCCTGTTTCTTCAATCTCTTCCCTCCTAAATCAATTCAAACATTGACCCCGTTTCTCATCATCTCCACGGCTGCACCCCAATCCAAGTACCTCTCAGCCCCTCACTAGAGACCCCCTCCCACCAAGGGATCCCTCTAAAACATGTGCGTCAGATCCACCACTCCCTAAGAAAGCCCCAAGTTCCTCTGGAGGCGTCACTGGAGCTGGCCCACCTCCCCCTGCTCAAGACCTTTGCACCGGCAGCACCCAGATCTCCCTCTCCCTCTACCCCTGAGCTCCAATGCCACCCCACCCCCTGGCACTTTTTATTACCCACACTGCCGCAGGCCTTTCTTTGTGTGGGATGTTGTCTCACTCACTGCTGTGTCCCTGGCCTCAGCACACTGCCTGGCACCTAGCAAGTGCTTTTGAAATATCCCAGAAAGGGGAATGAGCGGACCGAGCAAGGGTGAGAGAGAGACGGCAGAGCCTGCCCCATGGTGAGCTTGCAGAAGGTGCGGGAGGTGCCCACCTGCCTGCCACCTGAGAGCCTCAAGGCCTTGCAGCTCTACTCATCATTGTTAATCATGAAAAGGGAGAGAGGGACAGGGTGGGCTCGGGTGGTGGGGGCTGGCGGCCTGGGGCTCGGACTCCGGCTTCCTCTCCTTCCTTGTGACCTCCTAGACACTCTTGGTTTCCTTATAATCGCCAGCCCTGGACGTGCACAATGGCCTCTGGAAATTGAATTTGTGGGCAGGTAATAGGAACTGGAAAATAGAACGCAACAAAACAGGGCCCACAGGCGATCACTGACGCCCCTCCCATCTGCTAACATGAGTTGGGGATGGCAGCTCACTCCTGGGGCAGGGTCCCTGCCTTCCTGGGCCAGGCCTGGCCTGGGGTCTAAGGGATGGCCAGCGGTGGCGGTATGGGATTTTTTCTTCTCTCCCACATCCTGACAACTTGGAGGGACTGGCGAGGGGCGAGTTCTAGCCCCATCCATTGTGTCGGCTCAACCTGTAAGATAGACCTGGACTTGGGGTGCTTCTTCCCCATGCTCCTGCACCCCTGGGCCGTGCCACCATTGCCTCTGGCTTCCTCTGCCCTCCTCCCAGGAGTCTGGTCTCAAATGGCAGCCAGAGGGAGCTTGTTAAATCCTCCATCACGGCATGCCGTTCCTTTGCTCAAGCCTCCAGGGGCACCATCTCACCTGGGGAAAAGCTAAAGCTGTCACGTCGGCTGCCAGGGCTACTGAGCAGGCCCTGCCACCTCTCTGCTTCCCTCCCACTCTGCTCAGGCACTCGGGCCCCTTGCTGGCTCCTGGCTTCCAGCACTCCCACCTCAGGGCCTTGCATCTGCTGTTCCCTTGGTCTGGAATGCTCTTCCTCCACGGAGCCACTCAGGGGCCTTACCTTTTCAGTGAAGCTTCCCTCCTTATTTAAAATTCCAAGTCCTCCAGAGTGCCCTGATGTACACTTCCTAATCCCTTTCCTGTCCACTTCCCCCACAGCATGTCTCCCGGTCTCACTGTGTGTCATGTTTCCACTTTATTATCTGTCTTCCTGGCTGGAACGTCTGCTCTAGGAGGGCAGGGGTTTCTGCCTGTTTTGTCCACTGTTCCATTCCCAATGCCCAGAACTGTGCCTGGCACATAGTAGATGCTCAATAAATGTGTGCTGAGAGACTGAGGGAGTGAATGACAGGGAAAATTGAGGGTCAAGTAGTGTAGGTTGCTGAAGGACAAACAGCACCTGAGACGAGGCCAAGAGCAGTTGTTCAGAGCCTTCATCCATGCTCTCATCCCCTCACATGACGGAGACACCTGCAGCACCTGCTCTGGGTCGGGCATGGTGGGGAACAAGCCTGGCTTGGCCCCACCTAAGGCTTTCTGGTCTGGCAGGGGGAGATGGAGAAAGAACCAGATAGTTGTGCCTCAATTTCTAACCTGTAAAATGGAAATACTAGGGGTTGTGGTGAGGCTGAAATGAGTAAAAAGGGCAATGCCCAGCCCCTGGCTCAGTCGATGGTGCTGAGACCAACACCTGTGTTACTATTATTGATAGGAAAGGTGTTGACTTCGTGTCTCTCTTGGTCTTTGGGGCAGTGAGCACTCATGGGGCGGGGGCTCTTACGCGGAGCCTGGCTTTGTGGCCTTGATGAACCAAAACATCTCATTCCTCTACCTGCCAACTATGTACTCATGTATCATAAGCCAGCCTCCGTGCTCCTGGGCCTGGGATATCTGCCACGGTTCAGGCTGGGCCCCCAACTGCCCCCTGGAGGACATGTCAGGCCCCGAGTTCCCACCAAATGACACCCCGCACCTCCCGCTGGCCCTGCTTCCTTGAGGAGCACCCTGTTTGCAGCGAACAGCTGCTGAAATCCCACTTCCCCGACATCAAAAGCCTCAGTGGGTTTTCACCAAACAAACATAATGCAGAACCGGAGAAAGGTGTAAAATAAATAAACGAAACAAGCTGTGCATTTTCTTTCAGTATTACAGCTGCACCCGAAGATAAACAACAAGTGAATGTCACCAAACATCAATACCCGAGAAATTAACTTGACAAAAAGCTCAGCCGTCCCCCGACAACCCCCCAGTCCTGCCCCCCTCCCCACCAACCTCCAACCACCATTTTTGCATTTCTGGAGTTCCCACCTAATGATTTTATTTTTCAATTAATTCCTTGACAGAATGCCAGCCTGTGTCTCTCCCTTCCCTGGCTGGCGCTCTCGGCCCTGCATGGGAGGCGCAGGCAGGCAGGGAAAAAGGCGCAGGCAGGGAGAAAGGGCGGGGGGGCGGCGTCGGGAGGACAAGAGAAAGCGCTTCTTGGGGTTTTGTTCTGGAAGCAGACGTTGAGGAAAGGCAAGCCGGGGGAAAAGAGCGTGGCTGATAAGGGGAGAAGGGAGTTCTGAAAGGAACCCTGGGATGAGGCAGGCGTGAACAGTTCGGGGAGGGGAAAAGCACTGGGCCAGGAAGCCCAGGGCTGGATTCTGAGTGGAGAGGCCTGAGGTACAGGGTGGAGGGTGCTAGATGCAGGGTGCCAGGTGGGTGAGCTGCCAGGATCAAACCCTGCTGCTCCTGGCTGAGCAACCTCGGGTAAGTTGCTTCACCTCTCTGGGCTCCTCTCAGTTTCTGCAGTTACTGAATGGTGATGAAATTTACACGCCTAGGGTGTGTAAGGGTATTAAAAGAATGAATATATGTATGTAAGGCCTTCACAATAGTGCCTAGCACACGGCAAGCTGTCAATATAGGTTGGTCATTCTTACTGCTGTTGATGGAATCTGTTACTGAGAGCACGAGGGTGGGCTGCTCCCCTCCTCTATAACACGATGATAGCAAGAGCAGCTCTCCACTCTGTCTCAAAAAAAAAAAAAAAAAGTGACCAATGGGATGGAGCAGGGCCTCCCACTGTGGGCTCACAGAAGAGTGTCTGGATTCGCTGACACGATTTGCCATGAATACAGAAATCAGTGACTAATGTTCAAAAACAGGGAGATGCTACATGAGAATCTGCACCTCTCGTTTCTCTTGAACCTGGAATGGCTAATCTGTGAGTGTGGCAGACCTGTCCCCTCCCTGCCTACAGGTAACTGATGAGGCCGTGCACTAGCTGCCCCTGGAGACAGGCAGCCTCACTTATGGGGGCTTTTCTTCCTGTTCCTGGAGGCTCCTGAGTTGCTACTTCCCGAGACAGAGGATAGGCAAGGCTTCGACAAACTCCGCTAAGTCGGAGACAGAACTGATTCCAAGAGGCCAGGGTGAAGGGCAGGGGGCGGGGGCACAGGTGGGTGAGGGGAGGAAGGAGGTTGGGGCAGAGTGTGGAGGCCAGAATGAGGCACCACAATCTTCAGACTCAGTGGTGTGCAGTCCTAGGCTGCTGGGGGACACCAGCCACCTGTAGCTCCCACCCTTGGGGAGTATGAGGGTGCCATGATGTGGGTACCGCAGGGGGGCTGGGCACCCGGGGGCTGGCCTGGCTTGGGAGGCTGCCTGCTCTGGAAGGCTGGCTGAGCCAGACCCCCACCCTCAGCTGCTGGTGCCTCTGCATGGGTCTCTCCCTGTCCTCCCTGGCTTCAGATCTTGCAGCCCCCATGGGCAGAGCTCTCCTACCCAGATGGGTCTGCATCTCAGGGCTCTGTGTACAGCAGGCACACATTAGGTACGCACAGAATAAAGGGTACTCTTCAGGAGACTGGCCTGGCTCCTAAGACCAAGCCAATGTCCCTTTATTGATACAGGAGGCCGTTTTAGGGCTGTGCCTTTTTTTTTTTTTAAATAGACAGAATCACACTGTCACCCAGGTGAGTGCAGTGGAGCGATCTCGGCTCACTGCAACTTCTGCTTTCCGGGTTTGAGTGATTCTTGTGCCTCAGCCTCCCAGGTAGCTGGGATTACAGGCGTACACCACCAGGCCCAACTAATTTTTGTATTTTTAGTAGAAATGAGATTTCACCATGTTGGACATGAGCTCAAGTGATCCACCCGCCTTGGCCTCCTAACGTGCTGGGATTATAGGCATGAGCCACTACGTCTGGCCAGTTGTGCCTTTTTAAAACACAGCGAGTCCTTCTAAGAACTAGGTATGATCTGAGAGGGTCCTTGTGCAGAGCAGGTGGGCAGGAGCCTGGGCCGCAGACTGGCCTCTGCCACTGTGGGACTCCCAGGAGCTGCTAAGCTCCTTACCTCAGTGTTCCCACCTGTTAAATGGGGACGGTGCCTGCTCTGCTTATCTCATGGGGACCGTAAGGGTTCCTGCCTTCAGTCACTCTTAGCAAGCATGACCCAGCATATTCTATGTGCCAGGAATGATGCTGGGGATACGGCAGTGAACAAAACTCCACAGGATAAACTAAATCACCAGCCACGGGGGCCACACTGGGGCTCAGGGTGGACAGGACGAGGTGGGACCTGAGTGCTGCCACTTGGTGGTCCCAGCCTTCTCTGAGTTACCAAAGTTACTCTTCTGCAGACAGGACACAGTAGTAGCACCCACCACAGGGGATTTGATGAGATAAAGCATGAGAGCACTTAGCCCAGGGCCCGGCCCATTGAGGTGCCAGGCAAACATGAAAGCTAACAATCAAAGGGTCCTGTGAGGCCACCCCAGAGGACAGGCAGTGCCCAGCAAAGGGGAAATCCAGCTGCCCAAGATAAGGCTGAGGGGCGAGCCGCAGGGACCGCTCCTCAGGCGCCTGCTGGCTCTAAGCAGCAGGCTGGCTCTGGACTTTCCTACAGAAATTCCACCAGCTAGGCAACATCATTGTCCCACTTTTCAGATGAGGAAGCAGCCGCACTAGGGCTCTGAAGAGTCAAGTGGTCACACTTTCCAAGCAGGACCTTGAGCTCAGATAGGGTTGGCTCCAGCCTTGCTGGCACAGCACAGCAAAAGCCTGCCCCGCAGAGGGGGACACCAGCCCAGCCTCCCTAGGAGGGGGGTCTCAACAGGAAAAGCATGAACAGACCCAGGCTGTGTAGCAGCAATTTCCTTTTCAAAGGCCATTGGTTCTCAATCCAGCTGTCTGACAGCATCAGCTAGGAACCCACTGATGCCTGGATCCTACCTCCAGAGGTTCTGATGCAAATGGCCTGGGGTGGGCACGGGATATGATGAATGCTATGATGACTGATGTTATTAATCTTGGTGCTGAGGACCTGGGCTCCCTGAGTGGCTGGAGAGTGGGTCGGTGGGTGGAGTAACTTCCCTCTGTGCTCTGGGTGTCTGTGTGTGTGCAGAATTCTATGACTGGCCACGCACAACCCCATACACAGGGGCTGGTGAAGGTGCTGCAGCCCTGATACCCATGGAGTTACCCTGCGCTAGGGCTGTGGGTGTGGGCTACGCCTGGGGGCTTCTAGACTTGGTCCCACATGTTTGTATTAGTTACAGATACTGGGAGACCTGTGTGGGCTGGGAAGCAAGGGGAGTGTCCCAGTGAGGGTGACTCACTGCAGAGGGAAAAGGGAAAAAGAACCAGGAAAGGTGGGAAGGCATCCCCTACTCCTCTGCCTCAGGTCTGGAGGAATCTCCCAAGTCTTAGGGTTTGGTCCACATTAGTTACTGATCTCTTTTCTTTTGGCATAGGCCCTGGGTTGGAAAGCAGAGGCTGAAAGGGAGCAGCTGGTAACATCTCATAGGGCCAAGGTATAGTGGTGTCTGTACCAGGCTGTGTAAGTGCAAAGGCTCGAGGGTCCAGATAGGAATATGATGGCATCAAACAGTCCAGGGGGTCGGGGGAGACTACAGGGAGGGCTATACATTGTGCGTAAGGGGAAGCCCAGCCTTCGTATAAACGTGCAGCCATTCCTTGGGCCTGGTGCCCTGTGGGAATGTGGAACCAGGCTGGCCAAATCTGATTTTTCAGAAGAGGTCAGAATCTTGATTTTCAGGTCAAATCTTCCAGTAGGAAAATAGTGATGATTCATTCAAAACCATTGTTTTCATACCTGGTAGGCAAAATAAAGATCTAATTTCAGCCGACAACTTGCCAGTGTGGTCTCTGCTCTTTTCTCTCTCTCCTCTCTGTCTACTAAAGCCCACTACTTTCACTTGTGGTCATGAAGCAGTAATAAAAACCTTGTCTGTGTGTTTTCCTTGGGTTTCTCCGGGCTGGGCCAGCCTACAGTTCAGAAATAAAACCGGCCACCCCCTACCACCAGCTACAACCCTGGAGGGAAACCCACCCTCCTCCTGTCCCTGTTTCTAGCACTGTGGTCCCCAAGTCCCCAAACCCTCGTCCAATCCCGGCCCAGCCCCTGCCCCTCCCAAGTCGCTCTGAAATTCTCCTTCTGTCTGTTTAATTCTGTGATCGATGAGGAAGAGCACGAGAAATGGCCCGGCACAGCTGGCTTCCCCGTTAGCCCTAGCAGGGATTCCCGGCCTTGCTGGCGACGGCTGAGTGAAATGTTTGCGGAACGCAGAGAACACAAGTCAATAACAATTTAGCTGGATTGGGAGCAAGTACCTTCCCCACACGGACAGCCGCTCCCGGGGGAAGGGGAAGAGAGTGTGCGGGATATTGCCGAAGCACTTGGAATTATTTCCAAAACACCGCCCAGCGAGGCTCAGGCGTGGGGAGTGGAAGGAAGTAGGAGGGGGTGACTGGGCGATACCTGCTCCAGCTGGCCTCCAGGCCCCCCAGCCTCCCTGCACTGCTGCAGGGAGAAGGATCTTGCTCTCTGATCATGGCTCCCTGCATGGCCAGCCATGTGCACCACTTGGGCGCACACTTGGGAACTGCCTTGACCGAAAGAATTCCCTCTCCTTGATTTTTCTCCTCTGGATTCAGCCTCCAGCAGCTGAGGTAGCCAGGGGTGTGAGAAAGAGTGGGTTTCCCGGGCAACCTCAACCTCTCCTGGAACCACTTCCCAACATGACCAGGAGCTGGAGATAGGTTAAAACACACTACCCTGAACACAAAAAGTGATCATTTCTTTTTTCTTTTTTTTTTTTAGACTAAGTCTCACTCTGTTGCCCAGGCTGGAGTGCAGTGGTGTGATCTCGGCTCACTGCAACTTCTGTCTCCCGGGTTCAAGTGATTATCCTGCCTCAGCCTCCTGAGTAGCTGGGATTATGGGCGCACGCCACCACGCCTGGCTAATTTTTGTATTTTTAGAAGAGACAGGGCTTCGCTGTGTTGGCCAGGCTGGTCTCGAACTCCTGGGCTCAAGTGATCCACCCACCTTGGCCTCCCAAAGTGCTGGGATTACAGGCATGGGCCACCACTTTTGGCTGTAAAGTGATCATTTCAAAGAGGTCAGGGATAAATCACCCACATATTCCCACGCACCACCCAGTCTCGGCCTTTCCTGTCAGGACCCGCTATGGCAATCCGGGACAGTTTCCCTCTTTGCCCGCCTCCTGCTTAGGCCTTCAACACCTCTGGAGGAAGGGCTGCTACAGTCAAGTCTTCAGGAGAAACAAGAAGGACCCAGGTGAAGGAATGAAAATGTGAAGCTTACAGAAAACCTCTGTCTCCAGGTGGATGAAAGGAACCACGACCAAGGGATATTTTGAATAACAAATTCTGTGGCTTCACATCTTTGCTTGAACTTTCCTGACTGTGAATTTTAAAGCCCGATGATTATGTTTTCATGGGCAAGATCAAGGCGGCCTATTCGCAAGGGTTGATGTGGGGATAACGGGCTCTCTTGGTCTCCAGTCTTTTGAAAATGTACGGTCCTGTGAATGATTAAGTTATGGAAGTGGGGAGGGGGGGTTAACTCTTGCAGGCTTTAAATATCATCTGTCTGCTGATGACTTCCAAATTTATATCTCAGCCTAGACTTCGCCCCTGAGCTCCCAACTCATAGATCTTATCTGCCTGACATCGAGGGGAGTCCTAATAGGTGTCTCAACTTCAACACGTTCAGAACACCCCCGCCCAGCCACCTGTTCTTCCCAGCTTCCTGGGCCTCTGCTCACCACGCAGCACCACCATCCTGTGAGTGGCTTGGAGCAAAAACCTATGCACCAGTTTTGATTTTTCTCCTGCCTTCCAGAAGCAAGTCTGGCTGGCTCTACCTTTACCCAAAATGCTCAATCCACCTGCTTCCCCACCTCCACAGCCTCTGCTCCATGGCCCTTATTGGCCTGGATGGGACCTCTGCCCTCCATTCTTGCCCCTCTACAATGCAGGGGATGAGGTCTGACAGTGTGAATCAGGTCTTGAGACTCTTCTCTTCAAATCTTCTGGGAGCTTCCCACTGCACCTTGAATACAAGCTGGGCTTCCTGCCAGGCCAGACAAGGCCCCAGGAGGAAGCCCTGCTGGCTTCTCTGCCTGCTTTGAACACACTGACCCCAGGACCTTGGCACCCATGGCTTCTGCTACCTGGGATGGTTCCCCCAAGATCCTTGGCTGGTTGGTCCCTTTGAATCACACAGAAATGCTGACTCGGCAGAAAGACTTTCCAACCATCATATTTGGAATCTCTCCTTCCCCTCTCTGGTCCTGAAGAGCTCATTAGGCTATCCTTTCTTTTCTTTTTTAAAAAGAGACAGGGTCTTGCTCTGTTGCCCAGGCTGGAGTGCAGTGGCGTAATCATGGCTTGCTGCAGCCTCGAACTCCTGGGCTCAAGTGATCCTCCCACCTCAGCCTCCCGAGTAGCTGGGACTACAGGTGTGCGCCACCATGCCTGGCTAATTTTAAAAGTTTTTTTTTAGAGACGGGGTCTCACTATGTGGCTCAGGCTGGTCTCAAACTCCTAGGCTCAAGTGATCCTCCTGCCTCAGCATCTCAAAGCACTGGGATTACAGGTGTGAGCCACTGCATCAACCATATTTTACCCTTTCTAATTTCCACCACAGGACTTGGTATCATTAGAACTTTGTTGCTATTTATTTATTTATTTTTTTGGTAGGGCAGGGGAGGGGGGCAATCATCTGTCTCTCTCACTCAAATCAGCTCCATGAGGGAGGACTTTCTCTTTCGTACACTGCTTTGCCCTCAGTGCCTAGAGCACGGCTTGATAATAAGGTCATCAGTGAAGAACTGTTGAATGAATGAATGAATGGGGTCTCCTATCCAGGGAAGCTGGAGATCTAAGCACAGGACTCCAGTTGCAGGGCACTGGGGGTGCAGTTATGAGGCCTCTAGAGTTATATGCTCTGAGAAAGTGGGGAGTCACCGTGGGAGGAACTAGCCACCCCTGGCTTTTGGATAAAAGAAGGGCAGCCACTTTAGAAGCCCTAGGGGCTGCAAGGCCTTTCTTTGAAGAGCCAGAAAGTAAATACTTTAGGCTTGGTGGGCCATAGGGTCTCTGTCACAACCACTCAGCTTTGTCCTTGCAGGGGAAGAAAGTAGCCCTAGACGATATATGAACAAATGGGCATGCCTGTGTTCCAATACAACTTTATTTATAAAAACAGATTGTAGGCTGTGGTTTGCAACTGCTGCTGTACCTGGATCAGGAGCCCAGATCCAATAAAGAGAGGGCAATTTGGGATTTAGGAGGTGCTGAGGATACAGGGTACGATGGAACACGCAGGTATAGACATTAACTACAGTTCTGCAGTGTCCAGACCTGTATGCCTTCAGACCGGGCACTAGACTGCTCTGGGTCTTGGCTTGTGCTTCAGTAAAATGGAAGCAACACTGTTCTTAAGGGAGCTGTGAGCCTGAAATGAGACTGAGTTACGTAAAACCACCTGATATCACTCTCTGCACATGGTAGGTCCATGACGAAGCTTTCTTGCCCTCTTTCTTTCCTTTCCCTCTGACTTGATCTTTATAAGAACTTACATGATTGCCTTTTCAGACCAGCGGTGCTTCGAAGCACCCAGTTAGGAATATCTGGCTTCGACCACACAGGGCTCCAGTGCCGACCGCACACCTGGCTAAGTGTGGGGCTTGGAGCACATTAGCCAGCTTTTCTGAGCCCGGCTTCCTTCCTTGTGGGGTGACCGTGAAGATGAACTGAGTTAACGCTCACACAGTGTCCAGCACCTATTAGATGCTCAATTAAATTCTAATCATCATTCTGATGATTAGGTTCTTATGTATGTTCATTTTTTCACCCCACAAATGGTCACTGAGTGCCTCCTCTCTGTGTTAGATGTGGGGCCCAGGCAGGGTGGTCAAAGGGCCTTGTACCCCCGCAAAGGATAAAGTGTCACACGGAGAAGGATCTTAATTGCACACGTGAGCACCTGACGGCAGGCTGTGGTATTCGAGGAGGACCAGGGGAGGGGCATGACAAGGGAATCACGAAAAGGAGAGGTGTGGGGGAAAAGCTGCATCTTTGACACTCTGGCTGGGAGGCAGTGGGGGCCGGGGTCAGTGGGGGCTGCCGGGACCAGGGCTCTAGCAAGCAGGCTCCTTCCCTGCTCCTCGTGAGGCTGGGAGGGTGACTGTTTGCTGGAGGCAGGCGACCCATGGGGACAGCCACCCGTCTGTGCCGGAAGGGCGCTTCTCCGGGCGCTCTGCTCATAGATCTCCCGCCCCAGCCCAACCTGGCTTGGGCAGGCGGGGGAAGGCCCCACTGCCAGCCACTCGCCATGCTGGTCATGTCTGCGCTCCCAGCTCTGGAGGTGAAAGGTAGAGACGCTAACCACAGCCCATCAGTCCTCCCCAGCTGGAATAAGACAACACGGGAAGCAGAGCCACGCTCCCGGCCAAATAAAAGCCTGTTTGCCCAGCCTCCCTGGCTGTGAGTGCTGTAAAACACAGGGTTCTGAGCACGGATTTCTTCCATACCATTATATTCTCTCGGCTGCGCTCGCAGGTACTGTGGCCTGCCGCGGCCCTGAAAGCTTCTCGATGCTGTGACCCTGCTGGTTTGTAACACGCTCAGGAAGAAAAGGACACAGCCAGCGGCGGACTTTCCTCTTTCTTCCCTCCTTGCTCTCTCTTTTCAAACTCCCACATGCAAGGCAGTGAAGAATAGCACTTCACCTACCACGGGGCTGCTGCGCTGGAGATGAGAAACCTGATTCTTGGCCAGCAAGGAAGGGAGGGAGGTGCGGGGCAGCGGGCAGGGGCAGGAAGAGGACAGGGGAGATGGGGAGGGCAGTTTGGTGGAAAACGTCTGTCTTGCTATTCCCTTTTGAAAGCATCTCTGTCTGGTGTCAAGGTCTTTGCCTACTCAGGCCAACTTTTACAATGACTTTCAAAGCCCTGTCCTTCGCTGTTCAATTTGACAGGTGTTTTGCAAGCATCAACTTGCAAGGAAAAATATAATGCCCTGCCATTATACAGGGAAAATGGATAAAATGAAGGCTTCCGCTTGGTGGGGAGGGGCTGGGGGGTTTACAACAAGTTTCTTTTGGCTGCCAGTAAGGAACCTGGATAAGCAGAGAGCTTGAGTCTGGGCGCAGAGCATAATGAGTTATTGTAACTGACTTGGAAGGCAGGACATTACGGTTGCTGCTTGAGCAGTGAGTCCTCCTCCTTCTCCTCATGGCACCTGGGCACTAATAAGCTCCTACTAGGTGCCAGGCTCTGTGCTATGCCATGGAGACAAGGGAGAACAGGTGGCATCTGTGGCCAGATGTAAACATCCTATCCCAAGCAATGCTTATGTGTCGGGCATACCTGTCCTCCTACTTACTACATACACACACCCCCCGCCCCCCACACACACGTGTCCCAAGCAATGCTTATGTGTCAGGCATACCTGTCCTCCTACTTACTACATACACACACCCCCCGCCCCCCCCACACACGTGTCCCAAGCAATGCTTATGTGTCAGGCATACCTGTCCTCCTACTTACTACATACACACACCCCCCGCCCCCCACACACACGTGTCCCAAGCAATGCTTATGTGTCAGGCATACCTGTCCTCCTACTTACTACATACACACCCCCCCCGCCCCCCACACACACGTGTCCCAAGCAATGCTTATGTGTCAGGCATACCTGTCCTCCTACTTACTACATACAAACACACACACACACACATACACATACACGTCCCAAGCAATGCTTATGTGTCAGGCATGCCTATCCCCCTACTTACTACATACATACACACACACACACACACACACGTCCCAAGCAATGCTTCTGTGTCAGGTATACCCATCCTCCTACTTAATATACACACACAGACACACACACACACTCTCACGTGCTACTGCCCAGGCTTATAACCCATCCTCCTACTTAATACACACACACACACACACACACACACACACACACGCTACTGCCCAGGCTTATAAACACCAGGGCTCGTCTCTGTGTCTCGGTCCTTTGCCCAGAGAGCATCCTCCCTTAGCCTGGCCTGACTGGAATGCAAAGAAAGTGGGAGTATTTTTGGCAACTCAGAAAAGGAAGAGTGAGTGCCCCGAAGGACAATGAGGCCCCTCAACAATCCTATTTGTTGACTGCACGTGATGTGCCAGGAGCTGTGCGCCATCTCCTTTATAGGCATCCTTCCCTTGGAGCCCCACCGTTTCCCTAACGAGGTGGGCGCTGTGGCCCCATCATACCAATGACAGAGCTGAGGCAGAGCGACTTGCCTGAGGTCACAGAACGGGTATGAGGACACATTCAGGTAAAATGCAAGGGGCAGCCGCTCAGATCAGCTGATACAAATACTCGGTACAGCAGGATGGTGGAAAACACAGGTTTGAATCCTGGCTCTGTGGTCAGTAGCTGGGTGCCCTTGGGCAAGTTACTTGCCCTCTCTGTGCCTTAGTTTTCTCATATTTAAAACAGAGGATTGCAACAGTACAGTAAATTGACAGGTTCATAGGTTCTTGGAAATCTCGCAACTTTTAGTGAAAAGATGTATAACAAACTCAATGTTACCACAGGCTAATGGATGTAAACAAGAGCTAAACTCCTACACACTAATGTATTTCTAGTAACAAAAACATCACCAAACTTCTGAATAAAGACACCAAAACGTCTAAATATTAAACACTGAAATAAATGTGAGCTATATATACATTTAAGACAGATCAGTAAAAACAAGGAAGATAACGATTTACCCAACGATTCCAGTTCACGGCTGCAGGGGGCCAGAGCCTCTCCTGGCAGCTGAGGACACTGGGAGTGAACCCACCCCGGGTAGGGCACCGATCACACACATAACTGCACTCACCCACTCTGGGACCACTGAGACTTGCCAATTCACCCAGCGTGCATGGCTTTGGGATGTGGGAGGAAACCAGAGGACCTGGAGAAAACCCACATGGGGTGAACACACAAACCCCACAGGGTGAGCACGCAAACTCCACGGGGAGAACACGTAAACTCCATGGGGAGAGCATGCAAACTCCACAGGATGAGCATGCAAACTCCATGGGGAGAACACACAAACTCCACGGGGTGAGCACACAAACTCCATGGGGAGAACACACAAACTCCATGGGGAGAACATGCAAACTCCACGGGGAGAACATGCAAACAACATGGGGAGAGCATGCACACTCCACAGGGTGAGCACGCAAACACCACAGGGAGAACACACAAACTGCACACAGATAGTGGCCCTGGATGGGAAGCTATTTTTTTCTTATCAATTATGATAAAATGATGTTATCTGAGGACCTGTATTTACCTCCCAGGATTCTGCAGGACTTGTTCCCATGAAAGCTTGCAGATAGTACCTGGCCGCCAAGTAAGGCTTGACACATGAAGATTGCTAGTTACAGTAACGATAATAATAATTGGTATTATTTAGCTTGAACTACAAATTGAATGTTCTACTATGACCTAGGTGCCTCAGGGACCCAGGGAAGATGAGGCCAGTCCTGGGAGCTGGGAAGCTGAGCCCAGGGGCATGGGCACTCTAGGGTAATTCATGCTGGTGGGGCACGGACCACATCAAGGGCTTCGGCTGGTGCCAAAGCTCCACTCTATCTGCTCTGGCCACTTCCCACTGTCCCTGAGTGCGGCTCACAGGCTACGGTGTCACTGGCATCTTCCTGCCAGGTCCTGCCGAATGGTTAAGATACCTGCCTGCCTTTCATTCTGTGGCCCACATTCTGCAGGGAGCTCTTTGTTGTGGCCTCAGAGCTCGGCAGTCTCCACCTGAGATCTGAGTGCCTTCCTGGCAGAGTTCAGGGCCGAGGCCAGAGCCAGGGGAGGGAACTGGGCATGGACACCACCTGCTCTTAGGGTCTGCCAGGGCCCCAGGAGCTCTGAACAATGCGGATTTTCACACAAATGAACTGAGTTATTTTTCTCCATGGGAAAAGGGCACAGGGTGGGGAGAAGGGTCTGGCCAGGAGGGCAAGAGGCCAGGAGGCCTATTCTGAACATTTGAGGCTGCTGTGGGCACCTCCTGTGTCCCAGAGACATCAATCGGACAATAGGTGTCTCAGTGGGTGAGAGAGACTGACATCTCTAGCACGCCTGCTCTGTGCTGGACACACTCCGGGCATCACCTCACTTTCCCAATCCAGTGTCACACTCCCAGGGGAGGACGGATAGAGAGGTAAACCTGACTATCGTTCAAGTTCAACCATTCACTACCTGTGTGACCTTGGGCAAGGTGCTTCATCTCTGTGTGCCTCAGTTCCCTTATCTGCAGAATGGGGAGATGAACAGCATCTCACTCATAGCGGTGGTGTGTGAATGACATGAGACCCCTCACTGCAAGGGATTTAGAAGAGTTCCTGGTCCCCAGTAAGGAAAGCTGCTACTATGGCTTTTGTTACTTCCCTGATCACTGTCAAATCAATTCCAGAAGGGGTACCCCTGTTAACATCTTTCAAATGAGAAAACAGAAGCTCACAGGGAGGAGCGACTTGCCCCAGGACAACAGCCAGAATGCGGAATCCGGGTCTTGCCCTGGGACACACAGCCAGAATGCGGAATCCAGGTCTTGCCCTGGAACACACAGCCAGAATGCAGAATCTGGGTCTTGCTGACTCCAAAGTTGATGCTCTTTTTCCTAAGCTGGTGGTTCCTAAACCTTTTGGGACCCATGACCTCCTAGAAAATCTGATGAAAACAAAAGATCCTCTTGCCACACACGCAGACACAAACGCAGTTACCAGGCATTCCCAGTCCCTCTGAGGCCAGCCATACTGGGACCCAGGTAATCCAATTACCAGGCGTTCCCAGTTCCTCCGAGGCCAGCCATACTGGAAGACAAAGTTTCATGGATTCTTAGTTAAAAAACAATCCCCATCTTACATCTTGCTGTATTCTACAGAGTGTGTTCTTTTGTTTTCAAGGGATTATCATGTTTCTTTGGAAAACAGTGCTGAAAAATGCAACGAGGAATTCAGACTCTTTGGCTCCAAACTCTCAGGCCACCTTCTTGCCCCCTCGTCCTGGTCCACACAGGTGAGGCCAGCAGGGAGGTCTGACACTCTGCTGTGCTTGGCCCTGATGCCTGTGGATGGGTCACATCCAGGGCCATATCAGCATCCTCTCCAACCTGGGCACCGTTTCTCAGGCCTGCTCCTACCCCCGGGAAAACATAACCCCTACCTCTGGCAACATGCCCTGACATGTCCATAGGTCACCATACACGCTGGACATTCTCTGTCTGGTCCCTCCACATCCATCCTCTGTCCTGCTCCATCCCTGGAAGGCTGAACCCTATTGAATGTGTCACAGGGACAATTTGGGCCTGTGGCCGACAGGTGGGATGGCCTGATGGGAGGCCGTGGCCGGAGAGCAGACGGCTGCAGGAGAGAGAGCTGCAGCTGTTCTGTCCCCAGCCCCTTCTTCCTGCTTTGCTGCTGCCCTCTGGCAGGGGCTGTGTCCCTCCACACTGCAGTGCCCACTGGTAGCTGCTCCTAGGCTCCTGTCCTCACTGGACCCCAGGAATATCACTTCCTCCCCCTGCCCTTTCAGCCCCTGGGGTGGTTAAGAGCTCTGACACTACTCCGCTCTGGGAGCCCCAGCATCCTGTTGCTCCATGGGCACTGCCTATACCCCCGTAAGCTGCCATTGCATGACAGGGTCTTTCTATGAGGCTCCTGTGCGAATTCTGCTCCCTCCTGGGGCCTTGGCCCATCTCCCGTGGCACTGGGGAAGGGTCTGTTAGTGCTCATCTTTGACATACTTGGGGAACCCAAAGCTGATGTTCCCTTCCAGAACCTGGGAGGGCAGTGCTCTTTCAGAGGGACTCAGAGGGGTGGAAACACATGGCTCTGACACTCAAGCCCGCCCTGAGGGGCCTTATCTCACCTATGCATGTCGGCTTCCTCATCTATACAATGGGGACAATGAAACATGCACATAACAGGGCCTTCTATGAGCACATGCTGTGCCAATTCCGAACGGACAGCAGTGTTTGTCATTATGATTTGTTATTCATTCTCTCAGTTTCTGAAGGAACCCTGCAGATCTTGGGTTCATGGTCCCGATGAGTCAGAAGGGCCAAAGCCTTGCAGTCAGTGAACACTCACATACCCCAGGTTTAGTGAGGGCCCGGGACTTTCTTTTTCTTTTCTTTTTTTTTTTTTTTTGAGATGGAGTCTCGCTCTGTCACCCAGGCTGGAGTGCAGTGGTGTGATCCTGGCTCACTGCAACCTCCGCCTCCCGGGTTCAAGTGATTCTCCTGCCTCAGCCTCCCAAGTAGCTGGGACTATAGGCATGCGCCACCAAGCCTGGCTATTTTTTTGTATTTTTAGTAGAGACGGGGTTTCACCATGTTGGCCAGGCTGGTCTCAAATTCCTGACCTCAAGTGATCCACCCACCTCGGCCTCACAAAGCGCTGGGATTACAGGCCTGAGCCACTGCGCCTGGCCAGGAGTTTTTTCTTGAGTGACGTTTGCTAGTATAACATAGTTGGGGCCGGTGGGTGGGGTGGGAGGCTCTAGAGTCGGTCTGGAGATCAAGTCTGAGCTCTGCCACTTCCTTGCTGAGTAGACATAGCACTGCCTACAGCTGCTACAGTTGCTGTGAGCACTGAGATGATGCCGGTGTGAGGACGGCCCCCTGATGCACACTAAGTGCTTAATAAACAGTAGTCGTCATAAATTACCGCAGTGCTTGGCAGGCCTCAGTTCTCTCATCTGTGAAATGGGGCTAATAGTGTCCATCTCATAGAGCTGCTAGGGAGTGAATGGGAAGATGTAGGCAAATGAAGAACTGTCTTTGTTACTGTTTTCATTCTATCTGCCCCTGTCTGGGCCTTGGCCTGGCTGGTAAGTGGCTGTGGAGACAGTCAATCCCACAGAAATGCTGCCAGCCAAGTCTTTCCACTGTGGCAAGGCAATAGTGCTGTCTTTGGAACTCAATTTATTGAAGGGGGCTTCTCTCTAAGGCAGGGCAGAACCACTGAGCCTGCACTCCTCGGCTGGCCCCGGGGGGTGGGGGATGGGGGTGGCGGGGGAGATGGGCCCCCGTCTCCACTCCAGGGAGAGTCCCTTACACAAACATTTGCCGAAGGGCGCATTTGGGCTTGTCAATGGTTGTCGATAAGGACAGGCTCTCTTTCTGCACATCAGGATTTGGGGTCTTATTGAGTTGTGAGCTTGCAACTGTGTATTTAGCCTTCATTTCTCTGGTTCCACATTTGCCTCAGCTCAAATATTCCCCAGTCTGAGACTGGGAGCCTGGCATGTGCCAGGTACTATGCTGGGCATGGGGGACCCAGGGAAGAACTGATCACTAAGAGAGATGAGCATGACACAGCCCCCATGTGGGGAAGGCACGGGTCCAGAGAGGATAACAAACCGTAAAGAAATAAGTTACAACTTGGCAAGAGGGCACGGTGACAGAAGAGGAGAGTAGAGGATGGAGAAATTACTGATACCTGTGGAGGGGGAGGGAACAGGGAAGGCTTCCTGGAGGAGGTGTCATTCTATCTGGGTTTTGAAGGCATTTATCAGGTTAAAAAAAAAAAAAGTGAGGGGCAAGGCATTCTAAGCAGAGGGAACAGCATGTGCAAAGGCACAGAATCCTGTCTGGAGTCTGGGGAACAATGAACTCTGTGGGAGGTGTGGTGGGAGGAAGGAGGAGTCTGGGAAGACCACAGGTGTGGGCAGGAGGCAGTGTTCTGAAGCGTGTGGCAGCTGGGCTAGAATCAAGGGGCTTCCCTGCTATCTCTGGAGTTCCAAGTCCACTTGTGGGGGATGCAGTCCTGCTGCATTGCTGAGACGCTGCTTCTCAGAAGCCCAGTCGTTTCACCCTAAGCAAGACCAGTGGCCCCGCTGGAAGGCTCCTATCTCCATAAGAGAAACTGTTCCCAAGGTGCTGCCTGGTTTGGCAACAGAGCTGCACCAGTCAGGCAAGGGAATAATCACTCCTGGCTCCAGGTTCCATGTCTACACAGAGAAGTGGGGTTGGGGGATGCTGGCAGCAAACACCCCTAGTCTGTACCCAGGTGACACCCGAGGCCCTGAGCTGCCCCACAGAGAAGGGATGGATGAGGGCACAATGGTGGCTCCATCCAGGAAAGGTCCTGAGACCTGGGACCCACGCGACAATGAGGTGGGGAGGAATGCAGTGGCGTGCCAGGAAGACCTCAGAGCACCATGGGTGGCACCACAGACAGGACTGTTCCCCATGATGAAGCCTGGCTTTTCTGGGCATGCAAAAGGCAGAGAAAGTCCCCAGTTGGGTGACCCATCGCCAAGTAAGTGGGATCCAAAGTGGGTGGAAAGCCAGCAGCTGCCCTTTTGCTGCTGGGCCCAGGCCACAGTGGAAGCACTTCTGTGATGGGAGGCGGAGGTGTGGAGATGGGGATCAAGGTCAAGTACCCCTTGATATCCCAAGTTTGGAGGGTGTGTACCCAACAGCAAGGGGCACCTGCCATACTTTCCATGTGTCCAGGGTGGAGCGATTCTTGGG
Organism: Gorilla gorilla gorilla; assembly: GCF_029281585.2. Lineage (NCBI taxonomy): Eukaryota > Metazoa > Chordata > Mammalia > Primates > Hominidae > Gorilla > Gorilla gorilla. The sequence goes on from NC_073234.2 coordinate 129,239,164, forward strand.
GCTGTCTCACCCTCTCCTCACCTGACTGAATACAACCTCTTGGAGAAGACGAGGCCCTGTTGACCTCATCTGCTCCCTCTCTCCTCCCCTCACCTCCAGCCACGCTGTCCTCCCTGTTTCTCACACATACCGAGCTTGCTCCAACCTTGGGGTCTCCCCTGCCCCTGGCCTCCTGCTTAGGCAGCCCTTTGTTGGGTACAGAAGTCACCTCTGCAGTGAAGCCTCTCTAGCCCACCTGATGAGGAATGTGTCCCAGCCTCTTCCACCTGAGCCTAGGGCCCTGCTTGGTTACTGTCATGTGGGTGCATGAGGGCACAGCGGGCGCTCAGTATTTTCTGGCCACCACCTGAATAGTCACTGAGGCCACATGACACCACCAAGGTGGGTAAGAGGTGAGTGAGACCTGTGGGCATCAGCCCTCCGGCAGGAAGTGGCCGGAGTCATAGAGGAAAGTGATCAGCAAGAGTGTGGTCCCCAGGGCTGGCCACCAGGAAGGCCGTGAGCATCCCTGCCCTGCGGACACCGGAATCTGAACACAGAGCACTGTGAGGACAGAGCCAAAGGCCACGAGCTGTGACCTGGCAACCTGGCAGGCAGGGAGGGATAAACACTCTGACCTCTGTCTCTTCCTGCCAAGGCCCCCAGTGACCTAACCCGACTGCAACCCAAAAGGGCACAGAACCCAGATGCTTCCACGTAGGCCAGCCTCACGGCAGGGAGTGCCCAAGGAAGGTGGAGAGCAGGTCTGGAGGGGCTGTGGGAGGATGCCCAGCAGGAGGTGCTTGGCAGCCTTTGTGCCCATAGCCTGCTGGGTCGAGGGCAGTTCTCTCAGATGTCCCACCCACCTCTTGTGTTCCCCAGGGGGCCCATGAGTCAGCCCAAAAGACCGTCCCGCTCCTACCGTGAAAGTGCGCGGCCGTCTTCCGCCGCAGGGCCTGCAGGGTCACCTCGGAGTCGGCCCACTCCAGCACCAGCCTCCGCCCGTACAAGTGGGTGCTGTGACACAGGGCGTTGAAGGCTCTCTGCAGAGGGACAAGAAACGAAACTGCACATCAGCTGGATCAGTGCGGCAGACACTGCACTCTGCCCGCCAGCTGCCTGCCCGCGTCTCAGATGCCAAAGCCCAGGTTCCGGCCCCGTGACATCTGATCTCCAGCGAGGGTTTGGGGAGCGGTTGGGCGCATCTATTTAATTAGTGGGTTGCATTCCCAGGGAGAAAGCTGCAAGTGACTGAGCAGTCAATATATCTGCCGTCTGGGCTGTAATTGGTGCCTGGGCCGAGGCAGCCGTCTATTTGCCGTGTGTCATCCGATCTGTGGAGGGCGACCCCATTAGTGGGCTCGCCTCCCACCCGGCTGTCTGCATGGCGGCCACTTGAGAAAGCCGAGCCCTGGCTGGCTGCCGGATGACAAGCGTGCAGGCCTCTGGGTGTCACTGGGTGTCGCTCTCCTTCACTGCCCTGGTGACTCTGTCCCCCACGCTGCTCTTGAAGGGGCCCCTTCTGTCTCTGCTGCCAGTGCCCTTCGCCTCCTCGCTGGTTCCCCCAGCCCTGCGCTCCCAACTCCCGCTCCCAGCTCCCACCCCCAGCTCAGCAGCCTGGGTCCTGGCACAGGCTGTTCCCGCTTACTCTTTGCTGTTCCCGACTCCCACATGCTGCCTGGTTCCCTCTTTCTGCTTTTTAACAGCTATACTGAGACAGAATTCACATACTATATACACTGCTTGTCTGAAGACAATTCAATGCATTTTAGTATAATCGCAGAGCTGTGCAAAATGTCATCAAATCAATTTTAGAACATTTTCATCACCCCCAAAGGAAACCCCACACCCCTTAGCTAGCAGTCCCCCAGCCCCTGGCAACCACCAGTCTGCTTTCTGTCTCTATGGATTTGCATATTCTGGACATTTCATAGGAACGGAATCATATGGTAGTGATCAGTACCGTCTTAAACATCGCTAGGTCTCAAGTTCAGTGGCACTGCACAGGGACACCCTAACTTGATGGGCTCATCCCCAAACACTCCCACGGCACAGAGAGTCCGTGAGCTTAGTGGACAAAAGCTTGGAGTCTGAGGTCACCCTGACCAGGAAGGACAGACCCTGCAGGTCCTAACTTGAAGATCTTGGGCAAGTTAAAGAAATCTTCCTGGACTCTGTTTCCTTATCCATAAAATGAGTATGTTCATATATGCCAATCTCAAGGGTTCTAGGGACAAAAATGAGTTAACAGCATCTAGAACAGTATGGGCACACCATAATTACTCAATAGATGCTACTTCTCGTTGCTGTTGTTTTGTTTCCGTAGACATCACATTTGCAGCTGCTTTCTCTCAGCAGACAGCTTTCGGGCAGGCATTGGTTTAAAGAGCAGTAGGCTCCAGGTGCTTGAGCATTGGCAGTGGAGAGCAACAGTGGCTAAGAAGCCCCTTTGCTTTGCTTCTGGGTTGCAGAGAGCACCAGTGGGTACAAGAAGAGGAGGGGTTTGCTGCTCTTGTTTCTTTTATGCTGTGAAGAATCATATAACTGGAAGGGTCTGGATGGGAACCCATCCAACTGTGCTCCTTATCTACAATGTAGCTCTTATGGTCAGACCCTGTCCCACAAGAGGGGCCATGTTGAGTCCTAACCCCCTGTGCTTCAGTATGTGACCTTATTTGGAAATAGGTAGCTGCAGATGTAATCAGTCAAGACGAGGTCATACTGGAGAACAGCAGGCCCTGAGCCAATGACTAGTGTCATTGGATGGCCATGTGAAGACAGAGACACACGGCAAATGCCGTGGGGAGATGGAGGCAGATACTGGGTGATGAGTCTACAAACCAAGGATGCCAACTGTCCCCAGCAGCCAGGGGAGAGGCACCAAACAGGATTTCCCTCGGAAGGAACCAATCCTGCCAGCACCTTGATTTTGGACTTCCGGCCTCCAGAACTGTGAAACACATTTCTGGATTTTTAAAATGTGTTTTGAGGCAAGGTCTCGCTGTCACCCAGGCTAGAGTGCAGTGGTGTGATCATGGCTCACTGCATCCTCGAACCCCTGGGCTCAAGCAATCCTCCCACCTTGGCCTACCGAGTAACTGGGACCACAGGCACATGCTGCAATGCCTCGCTAAGTTTTTAACTTTTTGTAGAGACGGGGTCTCCCTACATTGCCCAGGCTGGTCTTGAACTCCTGAACTCTAGTGATCCTCCTGCCTCAGCTTCCCAAAGTGCTGGGATTACAGGCCTGAGCCACTGTACCCAGCCCATTTCTGTGGTTTGAAGCCATCTGGTCTGTGGCATTTTGTTATAGTAGCCCTACGGAAAGGACGCAATGCCCTTGGGTAATCAACTGCCACATCTTGAGCCTCCGTTTCCTCATCCCTGTTGGGGCTGGCTGTGAGATTTACACAAAACGAGCACAGAGGGCAGCACATAATACACATTCAATAAACAAATGAATCCGAAGAGACAAAAGGGAGGTGACTAGAACATGCATCTTTTTAAAACTAGACATGCAGCCAAATTAAAGAAACGCTTTGTTCTCTTCTGTGCTGTTCTGCGAAGGACCAGGTGCAGAAAACTTTTTCTTTCCTTTTTTTTTTTAACTTTAATTTAAAAAACTCTTTCTGACTGCCAGCAGAGCCTCTGCATTTTTTTCCATGTGGATATAAAAATGCATCTGGACTCTGAGCCGAAATGGCCCATTCAGAGCTTTAAAACACACGCGTTCTCAGCTGGCGAGGCAGAGAAACGGCTTGACTGGGGGAGCTGGGGTTTTAAGATGGGGGAGAGGAATTGGTGGGGAGTCTGGTGTGGTGGATGTTCCATCCTCGTGCCAGGGTCCCTGAGGAGCTGTGGTCCCGGGGACACGGTGGGGTGGGGGTGGCCAAGGGGATGCATCTGGTGAATGCTAGGCTGGAACTCTCAAGAACGGAATAAGATCCCAGGAGGTAGGTCCGGGTGAGAGGCCCCAACCCCAGCCTCTCTGATTCCCACTGTCAGATTTCAATGTTTCTTTCTCTCCCTTGGAAGCCAGTTCTCTATTCCCATACCACAGAAAGCCCGGGAGATCTCTATTCATTGCAGGAGTCACTAAAAATTCCCTCTTCTGGCTTCTTTGCGACATCACCTCTCACAAATCTTTCTCTCTTCCCTCTGCACTCCTCTGACACGTTATTGGCCTCTCTCTGGCAGAGCTCTTCACGGTAAGAGGGGAGGTGGCATGGCAGTTTAGAGGGTGGGCTCTGCTGCTGGCCTGTCTTGGTTCAAATCCCTGCTCCAGTGCTTATGAGCTGTGTGATCTCAGGCAAGCTGCTGAACCTCTCTGAGCCCGAGCTTCCTCATATGTAAAAGGAGGGCAGCAGCAAAGAGTAGTCAGAATTCAGAGAACTGTTAAGTCTGACACTTAGAACACTGGCACATAACATGTGTCACTTAAGATTGGCTGTTATGATGATGATGTATGCCTCCACTTTTCATTATCAGGCTAAAGAGCGGGGAGAAGGGAAGGTAAGACACAAAAGCTCTTTTGTATTTGAAGTTAGAGCACAATACGTGGTTCTCCAAAAATAGCAGAATTACCCTGCTGAGTTCTAGTCCCTGCAGGTTAATATGAAATCAGGTTGCATTCCCAAGTGCCCACTGCCTGGGTGGCTGGAATGTGGTGGCCTCAAACTGTCGCAGGCAGTGTGAGGACAGTGATTTGAGGCTAAAATAGGCCTTGGATAATCCAGAGTAATTGTGTTTCATTAAAAGAGCATAACGAGAGCTTGTTATATTTGACACATTCTAGGGGCACGGCAGGTGGGGAGGAGGAAGATGCAGGCCTGGGTCTCAAGGGGCTTTTGGGTTGGCACAGAAAAGACTGTGAGGAGCTTGGAAGGTTCCAGCCATCACAGAGGGAAAAGTGCAAGCCAGAGAGGTCCACTAGCAGCTCCCTCCCTGGTGTCTACCTACACTTGACCCCACTGAAACTTGACCTCCACCTTCTCCCAAGCGTTTTTCTAAACCTCAGCTGCGGGCATGATGCTCCTCAGCCAAAACAGCCCCTGGGCTTGTTCATCTCAGGAGACTGAGGAGTTACTGCACCTTTGTTCCTCTCCAAGTCTGGCTCCTGCTGTCTGATTTTCCTTTTGTGGCATCGAAGGCCTTCTTAGCATGGATGATCCTATCTCCTAGCTCCACGGCACTCCAAGCATATGACCTCAGCCTACTCCTGAGAACAGACATTACTCTCCCATTTCAATGAATGGGAAATTGAGGCACTGGCCAAGGTTTGTATGCAGGTCAACTTCCTTCTCCTTCTTCCTTTTGGCCTCTACACATTGTCTCTGGCCCCTTACACAGACGGCCCAGGGAGGGTTCTGCTCCTCCTGCACAGGCAACAGCCAGGCACCCTCCCTGTGCCCTGGACACCTGGCCTCCGTTTCCAGAACCTGCTCCCTGCCCCATAATGCCTTCTGTGTGCCAGTCTTCCTGACTCAATCTTGAACCCTGGAGGGTAGGCGCTCCATGCTTAAGATCCTCAGCCTGGTGCTGGGGCAGAGGCCACTCAATGTTCACAAAGCACACTGTGGCGTCTCCTTCCCTGGGTGTCTTGAGAACACGTCTCCAGACTGGGGTAGATGGTTAGGCTGGTCCTAGCTGGGGACGGAGGGCTTGCTTAGATGTCCTGCCACAGTTCCCTTCAAACCCCTGCACTTTATAGACTACAAACGCAATGGGGATAGGAATATGTCCTATTCTGAGAGAGCAGGCAGTGCCTGACCATCCAGACGAGTGGGACATTTGGCCTTTTGAAACGATACACAAATAATCTTGGGTCTGGCTCTGCTCCCAACATGCCTGGCTTGGGGCTTTGCAGGATGGGAACAGTAACCTGCACCACTATGGCTCGAGAGATCGCATATCAGACCCCTAGATGGTCTGCTGGAGAGGCCTGAAGATCCAGCACAGAACCCCGAGGATGCAGGAGTCCAGCAAAATGAACATCACAGAAGAGAAGCCACCTCTGCTCTTGGGAGCATTTCCTGCCATCATTGATGGCCAGGGCTGGTTATTCCTGGTCCCTCCTCCCCCATCCTCTACGCTTTAGGAGCCGACTCTGCACAGTGTGACCAGGGCTCCCTTGGCCTCTCGTTTCTACTGAGGTGAAGCAAATGGGTGGCACTTCTGGGAGGCTGGAGGAAACAGGGGAAGAGGGAGGAGAGAGGTTGGTGCTGCATACCTCCCCCTCCCTGCAGGGCTATAGCTCCTGCTCAAGGCCTCTCCTCAGCAGCTCCAGCCCTGGCTTTCCTTCCAACCCTCCTCTTGGCCTAAGGGAGACGACAGTTCTGGGGGCTTCGCCATCCCTGGGGAATCCCTTAGCCCTACCTATGCCTCCATAAATACCTCTTCATTCACACCACCTGGGGGTGGGGGTAGATTCTGTTTCCTGCCAGATCCCTGGCAGGATCTGGAGTCCCTTTGCCTTGACCGGGGGACAGGTGGATTTCCTACTTCAGATGGGGTGTCTCGCATGCCTTGGCCCTACTCAGAATTTGAGGCCTACCCAGGAAAGCTCTGAGCAGGTCTAGCCAGACTCCAGGGCTGCCCTCATGATCCAGCTCTCTGGCTCTGCTGTCCTGAAATCACAGCTCTTTGAGCTCCTCTGACTCAAGCCATGGACTCCAGGCATCAAGAAGCCTGGCCTCCTGCCGCCTTTTCTGAATTCCCTTAGAAGGCAATCTGCTAAGGTGGTGTGGGTTGACAGCCGCAGGCTAGACTGTGGCCCAGCCTGGCGGCCTCTTTCAAGAACTGGGAAGGCATTGGAAGGCTGCCATTGCAGCACTGGGCCTGACCTTTCTGCAGCTTCCCTGGAGACAGACCTCCTCTCAGCAACAAAAGGCACTGCATGCCCTTGGCAGGACTTCCATCCCAAGGGGCTGCGAGGAACTGCCCAGGGCCACGGCTTCTGGGCAGAGCTGAGGACAGTATTCCTGTCTTTAGAACTCTAAGGCATTCTCCTGGCCCCTTCTGCTCCTCAGGGAGCTGTCTCTGGCAAAGCCAGAGGGCTGCATCTCTCAGCAGACGCTAAATCTGTCCCAACAAGGACGACATCAACCCCTCCGAAACCTGCTGTGCCCCCAACACCTAGAGTAAGTGGCTGGCACTGTTGGGGGCTCTCTGCAGAGGTGGTCAAAATATTGAGGCCAAGGACTTCTGGGAGGAGGGTCTGCCTCCCTGGGGTGTTTTAACGCCATCACCCTGAGAGAGAGATAGATCCTTTCCTTTGGTCCCAAGGCTCCCACTGTCCTGTGAGTAAGCTCTCAGCAAACCTCACTAGCTGCTTCCATCCTCACAGGGTAGCTGTCTGCTAGGCAGGAGTTTGCCCAGAATAAGTTAAGCTCCCTGCACAATCTTGGGTGACTCCCATCCCGGTCCCTTCCCAGAAATGACACCATGGAGCTGAGAGTGAACTTCTAGGAGAGACATCCAGGGTCCGCTTCTGGGTGATGCTGTCTGAACTCTTCAGACAAAGAGGCACCTCTCCCTCTCATTCATTCATTCCCTAGCTCGCTCAGCTCAGTGCGATTCGGCTCAAAGTCTCTGGGGAGCTGATTGTGAGGCAAACATGAGACGAGGAGACAAAGGTGGGACACACTTTGGACCTCTGCAAGTTTATAGCACCCCTGGGAGAGGAAAGAGAGCCACTAGGGAGAGAGGGCCAATGCCAGGGACCCAAGGGCACCAAGCCACAAGGCCACGGGCAGCTGAGGCTCTGGGCTCCCCTCAGGCACAGGCCTGGGCCTGCTGCTTTCAATAAACTTCTCTGAGTTTTCAATTTTTCAACTGCAAAATGGGGGTGCTTCAGCCTCTCAGAGCTGCTGGGAAGCATAACTAAGACAGCAACTCTTCCTTTAGCCCCACGCCTGGCATAATGGGAAGGGCCTAATTCCTGGTACCTGTTGCTGGTGCCATTTGTGGTAAAGTTTTTTTTTCTTTTTTAATTTAAATTATTTTAGGCTGGGTGCAGTGGCTCATGCCTGTAATCCCAGCACTTTGGGAAGCCGAGGCGGTGGGAATCACTTGAGGCCAGGAGTTCGAGACTAGCCTGGCCAACATGGAGAAACCCCGTGTCTACTAAAAATACAAAAATTAGCCGGGTGTGGGGGCGCACGTCTGTGATCCTAGCTACTTGGGAGGCTGAGGCAGGAGAATCGCTTGAACCGAGGAGGTGGAGGTTGCAGGGAGCAGAGAACATGCCACTGCACTCCAGCCTGAGCGACAGAACGAGATTGTCTCAAAAAAAAAAAAAAATTATTTTAATGCTGTTAAAAGGGAGGAAGGCTGTCAAACTTGGCTGGGAGTTTTACCTTTCCTTGATGACTAGTACGGCCTGCCTGATAAATCTGAAATGAGGATGTCTGAACCTGAGTCCTTCTCACTCTGATCTCTGTAGGACTGTGCAGTCCTCAGTCCGCACAGAAGCTCCAGGGACACAATTAGCAGGCGGGTCCGTCCTGGCACTGAGTCTTGGCCACAAGGGCTGCTCACCTGCCCATCTGAGGAGGGCAGCCTGTCCTGATCCCAGGTCTCGGCCCATACACATGTGTGCTGGCCGAGCCTGCCTTGAAATGCAAGCTCGGGATTCAAATACATTTTCAATTCCTCCAGGGCTCTGCTGAAGAAAACTTGGCAAAAAGCCCACAATTACAAAACAGTCATGAGTGCACACACGTCACATGCACACCTGAACAGAAAAGTGGGGACAAAACTCCAATTCCTGAATTTGCTTTCGGTTAACATTTTGGGACACACAGGACAATGGACACCTAGGTTTCAGGCTGCAGCACCTCTGATCCCCGGGGGCCCAGAGGAACACTCAGCCACCCTCACTTCTTTGGTGTCACGTGCCACAGCCTGTGTTAAATGCTTTGCATGCAACATTCTGCTTCGTCTTCACAAACGCCTCAAGGGCAGCCTTATTATTGCCTGTGTGGGGACAAGTCACTTGGGCTAAAGGGATCTGAGGTCCCTTGTCCATGTTCGCACAGCTGCAAAGAGGCCGCTTGATGTCACAGGCCACACTAACCAGCGTGCAGCACGCTCGTCCTCTGCACTCAGTTTAAACAAACGTGTTGAACACACGCCACTGACAATCTAATAGTGATGGTTTACTGTGCACACAACACGGCTCAGCACTGTGCTGGGTGCGCTGGGCACCTGGCGAGGAGGAAGGCTGTCCCTGCCTTAATGAGCTTTGTTCGGCTCGCTCATCATTGGTCCCTTCCACTACAGGTCCTGTTTGGCTAGAATCTGCCAGGTGAAGACAGTAGGCTCACAGAACACTCCTTGAGAGGCCCAGTGAGAGCTTCTGCCAAAACACTGGCATCCCCCAGGCTGGGGAGGGGCTGGGCCACATGTCCACATCCCTTCCTCTGCCCCCACCCTTGGCAGAGTGGAAAAGTGAGAAATGAGGAAGGAGACATTAACTGGTGCGACCCTACAATGAAAGCTGTGGTTGTTTACCACAGTGAGAACAGCTCTGCCTGCCAACGCCAACCACCATCGCGTCTCCCTACTGCCGGCTCCCCCCAAGTGTTTATTTAAGCCAACACATTGCTCTGCTAATTGGATAACATTCCATGTGAAAATAGACCTTTTAAAACAACAGCAGCGGTGGCAAATAAAAACAGCTGCAACTGCAAAAGTACAAAGGCACGGCAGGCCTGGGGAAGGGAAAAATTAAAGGCGCATTGCATGGGAAAAAATTAATATTCTGGCTTCTGGGCTGCAAGTCTATTCTTTGTGGTCTTCCCCTTCCGTGTTGCCCTTCCTTTCTTCCTTCAGGACCAGCCCAGTCTGGGTAAAGAGAGAGGAGGTGGCAGCTTCTAACTGGAATCCCAATGGCTATTGGTGGCCACTCAGCCAATGGGGATGAGTGTACCTGGTAGGGAGTCCCCATTACAGCTGCCCAGGTGAAAGGCTGCTGCCTCCTCAGTGAGGCTACTCCTGGGGATTGGCAGGGTTGGAAGGCAGCACGGTAGAGTGTGCTAGTGGGGGCAGCTGACTGAATGCCCACTCCTCCTCTGGGGGCTGGGGGGAGTTGATTTCATTCTGGACTTGTTCCCAAGAGACGTTTTAAGGGACAACCTCTTGGCCTTCCTCCAAAGTGTCCCTCTAATTGAAGAGTCCTTCTCCTTGGTGAGGTGTCAGGGCTGGGTGAGAGGTGGTGGGCATGGTAGGGAGAAGGGGTGCTACCCAGAGCCTGGCGTGGAGATACACAGAATTTAAGTGAATCAGTGAATGAAGGGAGGAGGAATCCCTGAATACAAGCTTTGGAATTAGATTTTTCCCAGCTCTGCCAAGTACCACTATAAGATCTTGAGCAAGCAACTTTGTCCCTTTGAGCCTTGGTTTCCCCAGCTGTCAAATGGCCTCCTACCACCTATCTCCTAGAGTCCCATGAGGATTAAAACTTATATATGCAAATATCCTACACCATCCCTGCCAAAGACGGGCTTCCAGAAGTTGATAGTTTTTATCAACTCAAAGATATTGCCCTTTTAGAAACTTCCAGGTCGTGTGGTCCCCTGGTTGCATGGCGTTGATGACACAACTGACAGCCATGCACACGGTGTAGACCCAGGCCACCCAGGAGACCACTGCATTCAGGATGCAGTCCTGCTTGAGTCCTTGACTTCCTACACCACCCCCATTCTCCTTCCCCCATCAACCTCTGTCCCCTGCTTCCCTCCACATATGGGGAAGGCTCTTTAAGAAATGCCGGATCATCACACCTGGAGGTTTAGATAACACCAGCATTTTCAGAGGGACTGACATTTACTGCCCGGGACATCAGGGGCTGATAGAATGTCCTAGAGTGGGAGAATATGCCAGCTCATCGATCCTGCTTCCTCTGAGCAGGCCTCTGGTCACCAGGGCCCGTGATGAGGGCAGATGGTCGGGACCCACCCCCGGTTCACTGGAGCAGCTCAGTAACAGACCGGGGTCTGGGCTTCCCATCAATTCATAGGGCTCCACGGTGGCTTCAGTGCTGGAGTTTAGCAAATATTCAGCGAGACTGGGGAGGGAGACTGGATGCAAATCTCCCACCCGATGCTGGAGCTGCCGCAGGTTGGGGTGGGGCAGTGCGAATGTGGTGAATGTCACATACAAAGCCACCGCGCTCGCGGGAGCCTCTTGCTATTATCATCAGTTGCCTGGTTACTCTGAGCTCTGCCACAACAGCCTTTGAGGAGCCTCTGGCTAGGATTCTCTTTCCAGTTTGGGGGTATGTGTGCTGAATCCAAAAGGGGCTTGATAGATATCACAGAGCCCTCGAGGATATGCACAGTGGGACGTGGGTCTCATGGAGAAGGGTCAGACAACTCAGAACCCCTCAGTTCAGGGACGGCAGAGACGGCATGTGCTCAGGGCCACAGCAGGGACTGTGGTGTTGAGGGGATGCCTTAACTCTTCTATCCTCTGTCAGCAGGCAAATGGACTGGTGGATGATGGGGAAAGAGCACTGTTCTGGGAGTTGAGATACCGGGGATCAAGCCGCGGCACTGGCCCCTCCCAGAAACCATTCATTTCTCCATTCCTGTTCCAGCCTCAACTTCTACAATGAGCTTAGCTGCCCCCTCCTTTCAGCCTATCCTGGTCCCTTCTTTCCTCCCATCTGACGATTGCTGGGGCAGACCTCCTGGCTTAAGAGGTGGCCGATGCCAACACAGGGGGTGACTATTTATCTTCATTGAGGGTGCCATGACAGGAAATGGGATCAATGCCCTTGGCGGGGGATCTGAGTGGGTCAGGGTTGAACTGAGCCCTGGGAAGGGTTTTTGAAGGAAATCTCCTTCCCTAAGAGCTTCAACAGGGGGAGGACGCACAGGAGCCGGCCCTGAGAGGCTGGGATCATGGAGGATCCTCTACCAGCCCTGGGTTCTCACTAATTCCTTCTGCTGAGATAAAAAAGATCACCAGTGCTTTTGACTCCATGTCTCTGGCAGTATTGCTCTCCCTCTTCAAATTCATGCCCACCCTCAAGAGCTAACTAGATATTTACAATATTCAGAATCCTATTCACTAATATGCAGTGTGCACGATTCTGTGGGTCAGTGGAGAGTGCTAAATGTTCCACTCAGAAGACAATAAAGTTCTCCAGACAGACCTGGAGCTGGGGAGGGAAAAAGCAATGGCAGCTTCCCTAGGAAACAAAAAGAGCAAAGGGATCCTTGCAGGAAAGATGTGCTTGTGATGGGCTCCTCCTTCCTGGAAGACGAGTGCTTTCCACGGCACAAGCCCCAGTGTGGGAGAGGGAAGTCACTACAGGGATGGAGGGGCCAGAAATAGCCACCTGATGGGGAGAAGGGCCAATCCTGGAGAGGCTGTGAGTTGAGCCTCTACTGTCCTCGGCTGCCCTTTCTCCTCCCAGAGCCTGGAGTAAAGGCAGGGAAGGGATGGAGGGGGAGGAGCTGCCACCTCCATAAATCACTAGAGGGCTGTGCTGGGCTTCAGAAAGAACATCCACAGCCGGGCCTGGGTGTGCCAAGTGCGAGCCACCTGGGCACTTGGTGAACTTCCTCAATGGCACTCACTGCCTTGATTACCTGGGAGTCCACCTTCTGTCCTAATAAAGCTGAAGAGCAAAACTTAGCCAACGGTGACATGTCAAAGGGCTCATGGCTGGGGCCCAGCCCTGGTTGGACCCTCCATGTCCCAAGGGCTGTGTCAACTCGGCATCAACCTCTTGGTACTGAAAGAGGGCTTCCAGTGAAGGGGCTCCAAGGCCTTTGCTCTCTGCTCTCATCAATGGCTGGGATCCCCTCCACCTCTGACAAGCCATTCAGAACTGCAGTGAGCGTTTCCTGGAGGTGCACCCATTGGGCTTTAAATTTAAGGTTGGCATCACAAGAGGCCCAGTGGGTGGGTGAGAAAAGAGGCCCAGTGGGTGGCCAAATAAGAAGGGGAACACCCTTTCTTATTTCAGACCATCACCACTGTCACCACCAACGCCTTCCGCCTCCTCATCACAGCCAACAGCCCATATGCAGGGCCAGGCCCTGTTCTAAATTATCACCCCATCCAAACCTCACAATGACTCTATGAAAATATGGAAAACCCTATGACCATTTTACGAGGGGGGGAAACTGAGGCACACAGAAAGGATGTCACTTGCCCAAGGTCACACGGGAGATGTGTGGCAGCCCAGGGGTTCAAACTCAGGCAGTCTGGCTTTGAAGTTTGTGTTGTGACGACAAGCTCTTGCATTGTTCTTTGTAAGAGACATTTCTTAGGAGCAGAGAGTGAATCCCTCATTTCTCCCCCAAGCACAGCCTCCTATAGGAACTCTGATATAAGACAGATGACAACACTTCTACACCATCACTGCCCAATCCCCTTGGATACCCAGAGCTCAGTGGAATGCAGTAGAGAAAAGACGCTGCCCTGTACTGTCTTCTATCCACAGAGCATCACATGTGTGCACGAATCCACAGACCAAGGGTGGCTCTGAAGGGAACCAGGCTGGTGGCAATGAGAAGGAAACGGTGTACTGGTATCGAGTACCCACCACATGCCAGGACCGAGTCAGTGTCTCCCATGCATCACCTGCCCTAACCCTGGGAGGGGGGCACAGCCATCATTCCCGTTTCACAGATCAGAAAACTGTGGCACAGGGAAGGCCAGTGTGGGTTGAGCTGCCATGGGTGGGAGCTCTGAAAGGCAGCCCTCCGCTGCTGCCCTGAGCCAACACAGGGCACCACGTGCCTGCCCCGCTGTGAGGGTGAGGGCCGTGACCTGCTGCATGCAAGGTGTGTCCCCTGCTGTCTCTGATGAGAGGCGAGGGAAAGGCTGCCAGCCAGGAGGAGAGAGGAGCAGATGTCCAGACAAATATGGCCATGTGTCAACAAAACAGGCACTTGAGCTCAAGACTCGGAGACAAAGGTGGCTGGCGAGGCTCTCCGAGGGTCCCCATGCGCCTTCTCTGCCTGTGCGTGTTCCCAGGGCCCACAAAGGCCACAGCTGTGTCCCGGAGCTGCCACCTTTGGCTCTGCACAGCTGACCCACCCCCTGGGCCTCTTGTGATGCCAGCCTGCTAAAGCCCAATGGCTGTGACTCCAGGAAACATTCACTGTTCTTCTGAGGAGCAGCTCGTCAGAGGTGAAGGGGATCCCAGCCATTAATGAGACCTCCCTGTCACTTTATTTTAGCCTTGAGGAATAGTGAGGCTGAGAGAGGGGACAGGCCACCTGTGGGCAGAGCTCACAGAAGGCAGCCCACTGTGACAGCTCTGCAGCCACATTCCTTCTGGATTCTGACCTGGAGCTCAATGCCACGAGGGCAGTGGCTTTGGGTACAGCCGGGCTCTTGTTCACACAACCTCTGCCCCACATCGGTGGCTGGGCCCAGCACCCACTGCAGGAGCAAAGCCTGGCTGTGCTGTACTGAACCAATTTGGAGATGCCGCCTTGCTTCAAAAATAAAAGGTTCTCAAGGAGCCTGGAGGGATTTCGGTACGCACGCTTGCATGCAGCTGCACCTGCAGGGGCTGCCCTCACAGATAACCAGCACAAAACAGAAGCCCTGGCCATGAGCGGAAAAACGGAAGGGGAAGACGCATTCCCGTGGCTGCTTCTTGGGTGTCTCCTACTCTCCAAGCGCCCTGCCCTCTCCGTGCTGTTCTGCGTGGCATTTCCCATACTGCCTACCCCAGGGGGCCACCTGAACTGAGGAATTTTCTTGATGACGTGGAGAGGCCTGGGAAACCCATTTGCTTCCCATCCCCAGTTTATGTCCCAGGTTCCTGCATATGTGAAACTCGTGGAGGGAAGGGGACACAGAAACTGCCCCTTCCTCCAAATACAAACCCCCCAGGATCTTCTCCAAGGATGTTGTACACACTAGGCAGAATCAAAGGCAAAAAAAGAACACCTGCATGGGGAGGTGACTGTGTGTGTGTTAGAGGCCTGGCTGCCTCTCCTACAATGGGTACTGGAAAGGGGAGGCCTGGACAGGTGGGGAAGGGATTCACGGTCTCACCTTCGCATCCTGCTTGGTGAGGAAGTCCACAAAGCCGAAGCCTCTGTGTGTGCCTGTCCCAGTCATCTTCTTTGGCAGGCGGACCGTCTTCAACTCCCCAAAGGTGCTAGAAACAAAAGGCAAGACACAGGGGTTTAAGAATAGAGGCCTGCAAGGGAGGTCGGGAAGGCAGGACTGATTCTCACATGTAAATCCCTTTGGGTTATAAAAGACAAGTGCATGCAGGCACACAGACGCTCACACATGTCAGCTCAGGGGCATGAGCGGCCTTCTCCTCCCCGGCCCGGGCCATCAGGCAGGGTAGGGAGGGAACAATCAGGCTGGAGATGTGAATGGAGAATTTTTAGTTCCTCTGCAACCAGCTAGAGACTCCCTGCCCCCATGGGGCCCCACTTCCCTGTGGGGTAACTATGCACTGGGGAGGACCCTGCCTAGTACACAAGCAGCCAGGCTCCGGTTGGGGGGCCTGGCCAGGGCAAGGGGCTGCCCATGTGTGCGAGTCGGGGCTCTGGACATGTGATCAGCAGGGTTGCCTGACCTTTCCAAACTGCCTGTATGTCTGAGCTGAGCACACAGCGACCCCAGGCTGAGCAAATGGGATGGGACCCTTTCTCCTGGACCTGGGACCTGGGACATGTGTTTCTTCAGCACTCAAATGATACACAGCTACTCCCTTTAAACCCTGCTTCCCCTCCCTCTGAGCTTTCATTTCGATATCTTCTAAGCCAAAGTCAGGCAAAGCTCTGGAGAAGAAAATGGCTTGGCTCCTCCTGACAGGGATCAAACTGGTAACCACGGCCTTGGACCATTCCCCCGGTTCCCTCCTCTCCTCTCCTCCAGGTTAAATCTTTGAGAAATTGTAGGACAAAGGGATAGGGCTTTCTCAGGCCTCCCTTGCCTCACTGTCTCACTTCCCACCTCCCAATCCCTTCCTAATGTCCATTTATCAAATATATACGCACAAATTGCTACCGATAAATATTTAATGTGCACGGCATCTGAAGAGAGGTATTATTTTATTTGAAAATCTACACACACTTGCGGCTGCCTGGGCACACACACATACGCACGATGGTCTAGGATGCTTCGGGGCCAAAGACCGATTGGGTAAAAAACACAGTAAAGGCCGTAAGCTCTCGTGAAATGATATAAGCTAAATCCGAAGTGTTAACCCACAGCCCTGCCAGCATGACCAGGCATCTGCCAGCCCAATTTCTGAAGGCAGGACGGTGTGTAAATGCGGCATTATGAATCCTCAAAATGAATCTGCACGTCTCCTCGGAGCTCTCCCCAGCAGCTCTGCTCCCCCCTCCTGGTGCCTCCTCTGTGCAGGCAACGAGAAACGGCAGAGAGGCACTGGTGACACGGCCAGCCTCCCGGGGAGGGGAAGGAGCCAGGAACGTGGGGAGTGGAGCCCGGTCAGGTTTCCCTGCTGGAGGGGGGCCAGGGCTGGGGACCAGAGGCTGGGCAGGTGGGGACAAGGTGAGGTTGGAGAGCTGAGGAGTCAAGCCCACAAACCCTGCTTCATTCTGCCACCTAAAGGCGGATGCATCCCATGACAGACACTGTCTCTCTTCCCTCCACCAAAGCCCCTCTGCCATGCTGGCTTTGAACAGGGAGGGAAGGGCGTGGACAAATTTTCTTGTAAGCTCGTTCAGATGAATGGTTCTTTGGGTCCAAGTCTTCAGGAACCCACTGGGACTACAGGGATGGCACATCCGGCGGCTAAGGGGCTGGAGCCTGAGAGTGTTCAGAGCTGGTATGAGGCAACTGAGAGGCACATGGAAGACCAGGCTGGGTGCTTTCTCAACACGGCCATAGACAGCCACTGGGTGAGCTGGTTCCTCCGTCCATGCCTTGGCCTCACCTAACTGCACTAGCCCTGAGATGTCTTTCCTGACCCCTCGAGGCTGGGGTGACTGCCCCCATCCACAGTGTCACCGCTCACTGTGCTCCCTGACCAGGGCTCTGTGGGGTGCATGCCTTCCCTGGCGGGGGCTAGGGCTCAGCTCCGCAAGAGTCCAGGCCCCATCTATCTTGCTTATCACTGGACCTGTGGCAGTGAGCCCAGGAGTCTGGCTCAGGGTAGAAGCCTGAAGGTGTTTTGGAACGAATAAACAAGCAAATGGTAGCCCTGGAAGGTAGACATTACCATGGGTAAATTACACCTACCCTCAGAGGGCGGTGATGAGGGTGAAATGAAATACACATAGCACAAATGTGAACTATTGTTAGCCTTATCATTCCCATGTTACAGATGAAGAAACCAAGGCTCTGGGAGCCAGGGATCCTTCCTCACAGGCAGCAGGGTTAGAATGTGAATCCAGGCATGTCTGACGTTAAGCCCAAGCTCTCTTTCTGCTGCACAATGACTCAACCCCCTTGCATCATCTGGACGGGGACTGGCCACTTGCAAGAGCTGGGGCCTCTTTCTTCCCGAGTCTCGGCCAGGTCTGAGGTGAAGCAGGTAGGCCCCATACAGGGTGGCTAGGAATGCCCTGTGTGGACTCCCAGGGGTCCAGTGACTTCCCTAAGACCACCAGGCAAGGTGGGGGTAGACCGAGTCCCAGTTCCTTCTGCCCACACTGTGTGCAAACCCTCTACTTCTGCCCACAAGGGCTATAATCTCCTATCCCTTGATGGTCTCAATGACCTCTGCCCAGATTTCTGGTAAGCCAGACTCTGTGTGTGTGTGTGTGTGTATGAGAAGGAGAGAAGGGGTCGGGGGGGTAGTGGTGTGAGAGAGAAAGAGAGAAGGAGAGAAAGAGAGAGAGAAAGAGACTGTTGAGGTTAATTCCTCCCTCTCTGCAGCACATTGCAAGCTGTGGATGCTCTGTGCATGGTAAGCAGCTAAGGGTCCGCAGAAAGGCGAGAAAAATAATTAAAAGGTAGGGAAAAACGCTGTTGAGGAGAGGCTACAGAAGCCATGCTTTTGTGGCCTGCAAAAGTGGCATTTGAGAGTTCAGCAGGGAAAGCTGGGAAAGAAGGGCACCCTGGATCTACCAGGGATCGTAGGCAGGGATCAGGGAGCTGGGGATCCCATCCCAGGCAGCTGAAGGGCCTTGGGGGAGGTCACAGCTGTGGTTGGGGGTTTCCAGGCAGACATCAGCACGACAAATGAAACGCCGCCCACGAAGACTCTAGAAGCTTCAGAAATCCTATTATTCTTCAGAGTCAGAGAAATGGCTACAGTGAGCAGGTTTCTTTCCTCCTTCTAAGAACAGGACATGAGAGAACTGAAGCTTAAGGAGGAGCTGAAAGATTAGGGTTAGATCTTAGAAGGAACTTCCCGATGTCTGTGGACACTTCCTGAAATGCATGGATGAGGCTTCAAGACACCATCATTGCTGCCATCATTTCCGCTACCAATGAGTGCCTGCAATATGCGGTCTTTTAAATACATCATATCCATGCCTCTGTTTTACAGATGGGAAAACCAAGGGCCGGAGAAGAAAAGCGACTTGCCCATGTCTCATGGCCCCAGGAACTCAAAATCCAGGCGAGATCTTTCTCATTCGGGCTGCTTCTCCCAGCCCAAGAACAAAGCTGGACAGTGAGTGGCTTGGTTGCTTGTGTAACGGTGTGGGATCATATAAGGCCAATACTAATGATCTCAGAGAGCTATCGAAAGAGAATTAAAAAGAAAAAAAAAGGTTGGGGGAGAAGAAATCGATGAAGTACCTTTAGCTCCTTGGAGATAAGCGATATATAAATACCTGCCATTATTAAGGTTCTTATCTGACAGCAAGGTCTACGAAGCTGTTTTTAAGAGCAGCTTTTGAAGGAAGTTGTGCATGAACCTTTGTCTCCTGGGAGCTTAGGCCACTGTTGGGGCGAAGCTGCGCAGGGCCACCAGGGACTGGGGAGGAAGAAAATCACAGGGCACCCAGGAACTCCTCCCTGAGCCCACTCTGCCACTCGGGGGGGGGAAGGAGACGCACACCACACTCCCCACTGTGCAGATAATAGAAACCACAAAGTAGCAATTACTGTATCAGAAGCTGTGAATAAAGAGGACATACCGGGCTTTTAAACACAGCCCTCCTTCCCTCCCCCACCAGGCTCACACTTCGGTAACAAACTCACACCTCACTTTTCCAATTATTTCATTCACCCTGGGTTCACCAATTACTCCCCCACCCTGCAGCCCCACCCCCTCTGCCATGCCAGGAGCATGATTGGTGGTGGGTTTGTGGGTTTTCCACAACTAGAGTTTGTTGTCACATTTCTAATTTCTTTTGAGGTGTGTGGTGGGGGGAGAGAAGGGAGGAGGGGGGAGGAGGTGGGATGGGGCTCCGAGGTGTTGCATGAGGCAAGCCAATTATGCCCAGCACTCATAAACAAGTCCGGGGATGGAAATCGTGTTTGCACACAGGCCTGAAGGCAGACACAATATGTGTGTGTGTGTGTGTGTGTGGCCAGCGTATGGGTGGGTGGGGATTTCCTCTCTCCGTGCAAACTGCGTGCCCCCTGACTGGTCTTGCCCCAGCCCTGGCCAGCAGCTGCTACCGAAAAGGGATGAATCATCTTGGGTCTCTCTCTCCCTCCCTGATTGAAGCGACAGGCTCAGGGGGAAAGAAGTGAGAGGAAGGGTGGAGCAGAGGAAGCGAGAACCCTCCAGAGATGCAGAGCTGGACAGTTTTGCAGCTGTGCTGGTACCTGGAGCCTGGGCAGGCTGGGAGTCCTGCTTAACCCCACAGCCTGCATGCTGGCACCAAGTGGGGGTCAAACCTAGGGCCTTCTGCTCCCAGGACATAAGTCCCCCTCACTATTCGGATCTGCTGGAAGAAACAGAATCCCAGCAGAAGTGCTGAGTCATGTGGGGGAGTTTGCTGGCATAACTTCTCCCCACCTGCGCCCAAGGCATTGTTGAGAAAAGAAAGTCTGCTGCCACCCAAGAGACCCAGAATCAGAACAATGGTGTGATCTGAACAAGATGAAGGGGTGGTTTCATGATAAGAATAAACTGCAAGCTTCTTCTGCTCCTTCTAGAGGTAAGAAAAAATAGCTAAATCTCTTGGCATTAAAAAGCCTTTCAAAATATGCCACCCCCACCAATTTTCTAACACACATGATGCACATACACGCACATCTGTCCATTCACTGGGTACTTCCTCAGCGCTTACGTGCCCTGCAGCATGTTAGCACCTGCTGGACGTGAACTCACAAGGCCCATGTGAGCTGAGCAATGCCAATCCCATTTCCTAGATGGAGAAAACTGAAGCTCAAAGAAGGAACACGATTTCTCCAAGGTCTCGGTGAGCCCTTACCTATCACAACGGGCAAAGTGACTTGCCCAAGGTTCCATGGGCAGCATCAGGCTGAGCTAGGCTCAAAGTAGGCGGTGTGCCCCACAGGTCTATGCTTTGCTAAGAGCTCACACGACAGGTCCACCTATCTACAAGCAGCCAAAGATGATGCAGAGTGCAGGGAGGGAGTCACCAGCAGGTCAAGTATTAACCTTGCCCTCACCTTGATTGGGGGCAGCTGCATGGGAAGCCTCTTAGCTGGGAAGCAGCCAGTGAGCTCCCTCCCCTCTTCCTCAGATGCACAAGAAGACTATGGGATAAAGCCACTTATCTCAATTGATAAAGGTCTAGAGCTGAGGATGCCTGATCTTTGCTTACTGCTCCCCTGGCCCCATCCTAAAGAAGGGCCCCACCAGTGAACTTATGGACCCATGGAACCATTCCCACCGGGCAATAAATATGGTAAGATGGCAGCTGCCTTGCATGGTGTCCTATCTCACATTCCCCTTCCCTTACAGAGTTCCCATGTGGCCAAGGGCCCCAGTTGTGGCAAGCTGGAGAAATAGATCAACTGCACAGCTAGGAACAAACCTATCCCTTCATCTATAATGGGCAATTTCTGTAGTGGAGGGAGGCTTGGGAACAGAACTATCATCTAAAATTCTCACTTTTCCTGAGATACATACAAACTAAAGCCTTTGGTGAGGGCTTGTCTCAAGCCTGCCTCATCCAACTCTCTAACAGAGGCTAATCCAATCAGGCTGGTGGGTTTCAACGGATACTAGTGCCCCGAGTTTCACAAATATGTGCTAGTCATCGCCACTCCCACAGTGGGTTTCAATGGCTACTACTGTCCCCAGTTTCATGAATATCTGTCAGTCATCACCATTCCCACAGTGGGTTTCAATGGCCACTACTGCCTGGAGTTTTGTGTGTATGTGCCAGTCATCATCTCTTCCAAATTGCTTAACTCTCTAATGGTTTTTGCATCCTTAGAATAATTTCTGAGCTCCTTACTTGGGAATCAAGGCTGTGCCTGATCAGACATACTTTTCTTGCTCTCCAATCTTATCTCATGCCCTGCACCTCCTCATTTACTATGAAGAATCCACACTGGCTTTCCCCATTCCCTGAACCTACCAAACGTATGCTTACCTCAGGGCC
This sequence comes from Gorilla gorilla gorilla, assembly GCF_029281585.2. NCBI lineage: Eukaryota > Metazoa > Chordata > Mammalia > Primates > Hominidae > Gorilla > Gorilla gorilla. The sequence goes on from NC_073234.2 coordinate 129,260,586, forward strand.
TTTGCACTTGCTTTTTGCATCACCTGGAACCCTGCTTGCCTAGATGTTTTCACAATTGACTCTTTCTTGCCATTCAATTCTCAGCTGAAATGCCACCTCCTCAAAGAGGCCTTCCATGACCATCCTATCTAACGTTGCCTCCTTTGCACACCCACCCCTGCCTGTCACATCTGAGCACTGTCTGAAATGGCTTGTTTACTTATTTATCTTTCCTCTCATTTTGCTAGAGACTGAAAGTGGACTCCAAGATGTCATGGCTCTTATACTCTGTTGTGTCTACAGAACCTGAGACTGTGTCTAGCACTCAGAAAAAACTGTATCCATTCATTTAATCATGAATTCATCATCTATTGACATCTCCCCGAGTGCCAGGTCCCTATACTTCACATGCATTATCTCATATAACTGTATGTTCTTGTGGAAGCATAGTCACACTTGGGGGCAACACATTCAGTCTTTCTGTCCCATAGGATGATGCTCTTTTATGCAGTGCAACCATATGCTATTACAAGGAGCGTTTGGTCCTCAAGAATCAATACTCTTTCCAAAGTATCCATGTTTATTCCTTCCAGGCAATGAATCATCACAGCAAGGAAAAAAAAAAAGGGCAGGGGGGCCAGCTAGATCATTTACCAAGAGAATACTGTCTGGATAATGATGTTCAAATCATGTGCTGCTTGGTGGGAACGAGAAGACACTGGCTCCTCCACAGACAACCCTGGCCAAGATGCAGACACAACTAAGGAGTTTCAGCATGGTTTGCCCTGCACTGAGATGCTTTCTCTCCCGCAGAAGGTTATGTTGATGAGTGTGTACAAAGTGCAGGGTCAAGCCTGCTCTGACAAGAGGCAATAGCTTTGGAAGCCATTTAATGGAGGCATATTTAGGTGTGGAGTTTCTTCCTCTTCTGTTCTTGCTCTCCCTTCTTAGAGTGCCTTTTAGACTGAACTTCTCCAGTTACTGCTCATCACGGTGAGAGCCAGGTGTAGAAAGGTTACCTTATCACCATCAATGCAATATTCCCTTTCATTTTTGCCTCCTGGAGGCTGAAAAATGGCCTAGTTTCCAAGAAAGTGAAAAAAAGAGGTGTGGAGGAGGGCCTTTAGCTTTTCTCAATAGCGTTTCATTGGGGTCCTTTCCAGGCAAGCATGACCCTCTCATTTTCTAGATGAGAAATCCCAGGGATGAGCACTTAAATGGTATTTCTAAATCAGAGTCAGGGCCTGCGTTTCAGATGGAACCCACAGACTCTCCTGAGAGGCTCTGGATGGGGCGGATTTGGCATGCAAAAAGTAGGCTCCTGGCCTGGCTCTGCCCTCACCAACTGGGTGAACTTGGGCAAATCATTTCCAGCCTGGACTGATACCTGGACTGGTAGCATCAGCATCACCAGGGAGCTTGTCAAAAATGCAATGTTCTGCCCTCCTCTTGTCTTTCTGGATCAGAAGCTCAGGGGCTGCACCAAGCCCTCTAGGTGAGTGTTGGCCTGCTCAGGGTTGAGGTCCACTGCCCCACTGGAAGGGACAGGGGCCACTCAGCCCCAAGCCAGATAGCCAGGTGGACATCTGGGCCCGGGACTAGCAGATCTTCCCCTTCTTCCAAAGAAGCTAGTGGTCCACATTATTTTAAGAAATGAGATTTTAAAATACTGGTAACAAAGTCAAGACACCGTGTTGCCAAAAACAACAGAAGGAGTCTGTGGGCTGCCTTGGGTACCACGTTCTACATTTGGGCTCCATTCTGATTTTGGTTTCAAGAGATCATAAGGGCTGGTCTACTTCCCAAAATGAGGAATCCTCTTACCTCCTTATGACCTGGGGTTAGGTCTTGGGACAAGCGACAGGGCCTTTCTGACCTCTCCTTTGGCCCCTGCAGCCTACCAGCCCTCTCAGTTGTGTTCACATCATGTAGCCTCTGCAGGATTCTAAGGTCCTTGGGGACAGAGAGGGTCTTGCCATGGCAATTTGCTGCACAGCATCTACCTCAGATGTGAACACATTTGTGGCTACACTTAATGAATGAGTTGAATCATCCCTCTCCAATCTCCAGCACTGAAACCACAATTTGAAGCTTGGTAGGAATTTTCATGGGACTCATCATTCAGATACTATGGATCCTGCAATCACCAGGCAAATATTTCCCAAGCATATCCTGTGTGCAGGCACCAAGCTCTGGGCTGGGAAAGAAATGTGGACCTGATGTGCTCTGGCCTCCAGGGGGCGTGGATTTTAAGCTGGTGGTTTTCAATCCCCTCCAACCCAGGGTTGGTGCACACTCTCAGCAAAATAGTTTTCAGCATGCATCTCCAATATATGTACAGTTTAAAACTGATAAATGATATGCGCATGTACTGCTATTTCATTCTCTTTGTAAATCTTTAAATAAAAATTAGGAAATTTAAGGCCAGCTACGGTGGCTCACACCTGTAATCCTAGAACTCTGGGAGCCCAAGGTAGGTGAATAACTTGGGGTTAGGAGTACTAGACTGCCCTGGCCAACATGGTGAAGCCCCATTTCTACTAAAAACACAAAACAAAAATTAGCCAGGCATGGTGGCGTACACCTGTAAACAGCCCAGCTAGTGGGGAGGCTGAGGCAGGAGAACTGCTTGAACCCGGGAGGCGGAGATTATAGCAAGCCGAGATTGCACCACTGCACTCTAGCCTGGTCGAGAGTGAGACACTTGTCTCAATAAATAAATAAATAAATAAATAAATAGGAAATGTAGAAGGATGAAATAAAACCTAAGTAGAAATGGACATTCTAGTATTTTTTCTCCTGTTCCATCGCAGGCACCTTCTGTAGTCACACCCTTTATTTAAGAGCACACAACAGGCCAGGCATTGTGCTAAATATAGTCCATGTATGACTCTTATGCGTCCTCAGTAACTCTGTGAGGCAGCTGTGTGCCCATTTTACATACAGGAAAAATGAGTCTCTGGTTGCTTAAGGTATTTACCAAAATGTACAAAGCTATTAAATGGTGAGACAGGTCTCACACCAAAGCCTGATGAAACCCCAAAGCCTATGCTCTCCTTACCTGTTGCCTCACAGTAGACAAGGTAGATCTGTGCATAGAGTTTAGAAGCAACTGAAGGGGGAACCCTGTCTGCTGAACCTGAATAGAGTCCTCGGGCAGAGAATTTCATAAAAATAGAGTTTTTAAAATCAGAGATAACTTTTTTAAAACAGTGTTTCTTGAACCTGTCCTGAAAGATATTGATAGATATTCTGTGTTTAAAGTCTTCTGGGATTTGGTAAGTTTGGGAGTTGCCAAACAGAGTTCAGCAAGCTTTTCTGCTGCAGACCTTGACAGTGCCTTTAAGATGTTAGGTGCATGGAGGATTTCTCTGGGAAAGGAAAAGACATAGTGTTTCTCAAACTCCCAAACAAGGAAAGCTATTAGCATCTCTCAGGACACTGGTATTCCATGGAATACAGCTGGGAGGTACGATAATGGGAGAGGAGAAGAAGACAGTCATTTCAGAAGGGCTGAACATACACATTAAGGCACAAGGCCTTGGTCTTTAACTAACATTCAGGTAACACTTGTAACTCACCAGGGACTGTATACAGCAGGGAGCTTCTGCAGAGGAAGTCTAGCTCTGACAGTGGGGCTGAGTCACAGCATCACCAAAAGAACCTAAGTGCGGAGCCAGACTTTGGTTCAGATCCCAGCCCGGCACCTGCCACCACCTTTCTGAGGCTCAGTTCTGTCACCTATAAAATGGGCTCCAACCAACGTCCCCCAGCCCACACAATGTCGTTGAATCCAGGTTCCTGGCATATATCAGGAACTGAAGAAATGGGAGCTGTTGTGAGTAATGTGCTTATCTGTGAAAAGGATCTATATTGGTGCCAAGCAGGTGACCCCTCCTAAGCCCTTATGGTATTTTGGGTCAAAGTGAGGAACTGGCTGAGCGAGTCCAACCCCTTCTAGTGAACATCAGGAGTTCCCAGAAAAGACCTGAGATGGCAAAGGGGCCTAAGCAAAAGAGGCCAGATGTGATTCTGTGATTCGTGGAGCTCTGAAGAAGCAGTGGATCTCCCTCTTATCCACATGGATAATTGGAAGAAATTGTCCCCAAGGAGGCATCTCTCAGCCAGACCCAGGCACCTCTGCCATCCCTTGGGCGGGGCAAGTCCTTGGGACAGCTGTGCATGCTCCTCCTCTCAGGAGAGGATGGAGGCACGATTTCTGGCCTGGGATACTGCATTCTGGTCAGTTCCACCCCTCTGCCTGAGTGAGTTAATGAAACACACAGTGGACGCTCTCCCCCACTTTCTCCCCCTCTAGTCTTCAGCTGCCTCAAGTACAGCTAATCCCATTACAAGAAAATAAAGTGGATAATTCAGGCTAATGAAATTGTTACTAAAATGTGGCCAGCCAGAGGTGGACATTCAGAACCAATTTAACACCCTTTGGTGTCGTTATCCTCAGTACACGAAATGTTTGAAAAGAGGAAGGACAAAAATTAAAGAGGAAAAAAAAAAAACCCAGCCGTTTGCTTGTTATCTTAAAAATGGTTCAAGAATTAATCAGCCGCATATCTTGCTTTTTGCTATTATCTCCATCAGGCCTGATATCTCCACGGTAACTCCAGAAACTCCAAGAGGAGATGAAGAGAATCCAGGAAGTCACCAGCTGTGGTGAACATTGTGCCTAACTTGACACCCTTTGTTTTGCCCATTTCTGCTGCCACTCTAAGAAAAGCCACTATGGGGTGAACTCCTGGGCTCCCAGGGCTGCTCCACATCAACACCAAATCTAGAAACCTCTGGTACTGGATTTAACTACCCCTGGGGTTGCTATGAAGATGAAGTTCCAGGATCCTGGAAGGCTGAGGGTGGAAACCAAGTTAGTGATGAGGCAGGAGGAGAAGATGGGGTGAGCTCTCTTGTAAAACAGAGCAGGGAGCTGGACCTACTGTTTCAGAGTGAGCAGGCGATGGCAAGCAGGGAGACACACTGTGTCGCCGGCTCACACCCACTCCTGCTGCCTGCTGCCTGCTGATGGCCACGCCTCCTGAAAAGGCTGGATTCAGGGTGGCCGCTCAACTTCGCAGCACCTGCTATCTCCACTCTGTGCCCACTCCTTCGCCTGCCACGTCTCCTACAGACACTGAAAGGGCCCTATCAATTTCATTTGGTTCAGATCCATTTCAATGCTCAGAACCCTAATGTGGTCTGCAGAGCATGAATCCAGATGGCCTCGGGTTGCCTTGCACCAGTCCTGTACTGTGCTGCTCTCCCAGTCTGTTTTGACTCCTCAACCTATGGCAGGAATCTTCCAAAGACCTGGATCCTCCTACTTAGAGAACAAGGAGGGCAGGTGATGAGAATAAGGGGTCTATCAATGGAAAAGCAGAGCAACAAGATCTTACAAATACAGGGAGAACGTCCACTGAGGTTGCAGGGTTTTGCAGGGTTTTGCAGGGATCAAGGGAGGGGCACAGGTGGGTAGGTAGAAAGTTCCAGTCCCTAGGAAATTAGAAAACTCTCCATGTATCGTCTCCGCACTAACAGCACCAAGCAGCAGCCCATAGCCACCAACACCGGCTTCTGCTTACTGGTCAAGAGGAAGACATCCCAGGGAGATTTGAGATTCGTGACATAGCAGTTTGTGACTATCAGGGTGCTGACCTCTCTGAGAAGCACAAGGTGACACACCTCAACATCCAGACACATCTACATGGTTTCCAGAGGGCATCTCTATGACAGGGGCCCTCCAATGGCAGCAGGAGGCCCCTGCATATGGTTCAGGGAACCAGACTCCTCTTGCGGGGCACAAATGGAATGTGAGGCAATGCCACCATTCAGGGGCCAGCACAGAGACTCAGGGAACAAGAAGCTTAGAGCAAAGCAAGTCACATGATGTTAAGGCTATGTGACTACTACAGCCTGCACAAGGAGAGGTTGTCACCCACTCCTCAAGACTCCAGAGAAGCCAAAATAAAGAAAAGAGCCCCTGGCAAACAAAATGATGCCTGAAACCCACATACTAAGCTTCTGCCTGTCACCTATGGGAAAGCCCTTGGCCCTGCCCCATGGCCCAGCCACTGAAAGCCTATTTACTTTTATTTTAGAAACAAACTCGTTTATTTAATTTCTCATCCCAGAGGAGTTGAAAAGGGCACTGGGATTAATAGTGGCAGGTTCCTAAAAGACTTCCAGAAGTGACAACTAGCAGCCACGAATTAGACCAGGGATGCACACATTTTTTCTATAAAGGGTCAGACAGTCAATAATTTTAGCCTTGCGACTACTCTACTTTGCTCTGTAGCGTGAAAGCGGCCCCTGATGATATGTAAATGAGTGGGTATGGCTAAGTGCCAGTGAAACTTTATTTACAAAAATGGATGATGGGGACGTAGGCTTTAGTTTTTTGATCCCTTGATTACACAAAAAGTATCAAAACATGATATTAAAACCACTGGAAAAGCACAGCAGTCTGGGGCTATTTAGGACAGGGGCAAATAGCAGACACACCTCAACAGATCTGACCAGTGTCCCCAGACTGTGGCCTGGGCTCAGGATTCCTTGCACTGGTTAGAAAAGGCACTGTGTATTTTAGGAAGATTTCCACTGAATGGCTAACATTTTCAGAGGGCTGATACTTAAAGGTATAAGGTGGCAAAGTCACTTACTGGGGAAACCCCACATTGTTCAGTGACGGGAGAAATGAGACGCATGGTGTGGGTGATGAGCTGAGTTACACGTGTCTGGACCAAGTGGGGAGTGCTGTGCCCCAGAGGGCCAAGAGCCAGACATCTCGCCATCACCCTGGAGACCTGCTTAGCACAGAGACAAACAGATGAACCTAGAAACCCAGTCACCGCCCTGCTAAATGGAAACAGAGAACAGCAGCAAGGTGGGGGGTGCCACCTCAAAGGTGTTCCGACCCAGGCTGCTTGTCTGCACACGACTAGCATTTGCTGTCACCCTGCTTCATTTGTCACCTCGATGTTATGGGACTTTGCATTCTATTGCACATTTTTTCCCCTCTATTTGTTTATGGTTGGTCTTCCTTGCTGACTACTGAATGGCCGGCACCCAGAACAGTTCCAACAGCACCTGGCACACAGTAGGTGCCCACTAAAAAGTGTCTGTGGAGTGCTGATGAATGGAGTTATTAATGGATGCTTGTCTTTTCCTGGCTTTTCTGATTTCTGGCCCCTCTCATGATCGGGCTCTCAATACCTGAAATAAGAAACGGGGAGTGGGAGGAAGCGGCACTTGCTGAGCACCTGCCCTGGCCATGCCAAATGCTCTATACGTGCTGCCTCCCTTTAGGCCCAGAGTGGACCCAGTGGGCTGCAGGCCTCCCAGGACGCATGTGAGACCTCGAGGGGAGGTCTTATCTGAGGTCACAGGACTTGTGTGTGGGTCTGACTGTGGATTTTGCTTTGGCACACTGTGCCCCACTCTGGGGACAGTAACCCGCTTCAGCCCTTGAACTCAGTCCTTACGTTCTAGCTGGAGCCTGCCAGCCACTGGGAAATGATGGCAGAAGTGGAAAAAGAGGCTGAGGAGATGATGATGGATAGGGAGGGTGGCTTCTGAAGAGCTAGCATTCTAGAGGTTTCTGACACCTGCCATGAGGAGGAACACTGCAGAACCCCCATGATGTTGGAAAGCCCAGTTCAGATGCTCCCCATCCTCTTGGCAAAAGGCCCAAGCATCCAAATGGCCCTACTCAACGGCTGGAAAGAGGGAGCAGGCATGGTCACTGAGTCTCCCTGGGAAGTCCCAGACCAAGAGGTCACAGCCATGAGGGGACCACTTTTCCAGACCAGTGGGGTACAGATTGGGGTGTCCTTCAGGTAATTGAGTAGCTTCAACATCTGAGCTTCTCAAGAAAGCCAGGCCTACTGTCAACCAGGAGATGACAGCCAAGACACCTCTGCAGAAGATGCAAGCGGTGAAGCCATGGTGCGGACCGTTCGACAGAAAGCGTTGGAGGCCTCCCAGGGACATGTCAGGGGACAGGGAGCACGGGAGCGAGTGATTCATGCCGCAGAGCCTGCCAGTGCTCATGGGGAGGAGAACGACTCACCCTGCTGGGACAAATATTATTTTTAAAAGTCTGGGAAAGAAAACAACAATAAAACAAGCCGAGCTCAGGATGACTGGTGCGTTTTAAGATGCAGGGAAGGGTTGAAATGAATCTGCGAGTTGGACCATTTGTTTGAGGCCAAATAAACCAACAAAGAACTCGATTCAATTACAAAAGTTTAGAATTGGATGGTGAGTCAGAAGCTGAGAGCCCAAGAGGTCTAATCGGGTCTGTGCGTGGCCTGGAGTCCAGGACCGAGAGGAATGGACTCTGGAAGGCTGGTTCCTGGTGGTGATAGGAAAAGGCAGAACATGTGAGTCAGAGCACGCAAATGTGACAGCCCAAGTGGGGACAGCCCTTGGACATCTTGGTGTATGTAGGTGGGAGGCTCTTTTCTTAATAAGAAATCCAATTAGGACCAGATAGGATTTGGGGTGTAGCAAAACCAAGGAGCCTGAGGCAGAAGTGAAGAGAAAGAAGAGAAAAATCAATGGTCAGGAGGCCCCTTGCAACAGCCACTGTTTATCTCACAAGTGCGTTAAAGAGCGTCATTTGCAAAGTTCGCGCAGAGGGAAAAGTCAATGATGGTGTCTCTGGCGACGCACAAAGCCCAGGATGTGCTTCATCTCCCAGCTGCCTCTCTGTGCACGCACAGGAGAGGGGCCGTTTGTGTGAATCTCGGCCACACCTCCCCTGTCCTCACTTCCTCCTCCTCCATTCCATTTGGAAGATGGGGAAGTGTGGTCACAGCTTTTTCTGAGGCACAGTGACTATTCCAGCAGGCCTGTAGTGACGTGTGCCTTGGGGTGGGTGTGGGGTGGGGAATTTATTGTTAGAGGAAAAATAATCAAAGGTTTTCACACCCTCATGGGGCAAGGTGGGAAATAATTAAAACCAGACTAGGATTCTCTGGCTGGATTCAAGTCCCGCATTAAACAGAAATTCTGTCTGGATCAGATGTTGTGTTTCCTATATCCGGGTGGGGGGCTGCTCCCGCAACTGCAGGGCAGAATCTGCAACCTATGCTGGGAGTGGCTGCCACCCACACTGGGAAGAAGGTAAGTCTAGAGGCATAGCTGGGAGGTGGGGGTCATGAGTGTGAGCCTGGGAGTCCAGCTGCCTCCAGTGCTTATAAGCCTCTCTCCTCCACTTGGCCTCGGCTTGCCCATCTGTGAAATGGGGACAATGGTCTCCATGTTCAATAGAGTTGTGTTAAGGCTTAAAACAGATAATAAATCTATGGCAATGAACATAGAGCTGGGCCCATAGTGAGTATTCAAGAAGAAGTAAAATGGGGTTGAGCTTGGTGGCTTACGCTTGTAATCCCAGCACTTTGGGAGGCTGAGGTGGGAGGATCATTTGAGCTCAGGAGTTCGTGACCAGCCTGGGCAACATGGTGAAACCCCGTCTGTACCAAAAATACAAAAATAAGCTGGGCGTGGTGGTGTGTGCCTGTGTTCCCAGATACCATAGGGGCTGAGGTAGGAGGAATGCTTGAGCCCAGGAGGTTAGAGCTACAGAGAGCTGAGATCGTGCCACTGCACTACAGCCTAGGTGACAGTGAGACCCTGTCTCCAAAAAAAAAAAAAAAAAAGTAATAATAAAATAAAAAATGTAAAAAAAAGAAGTAAAATGGACAAATTAAATGAACGAATGACAGGATGAACTTTGGGATTACATGTGGGGCAGTTTAAGAATAACCCTCCCTCCAGAGTGTTCTGACACCTGCGTCCTCGGAGCCAGTGAAGGGCCAGGACTGAAATCCCACTTTACACATGAGGAAAGGGAAGGTGCTTCCCCTGCCTAGGTGCAAAATGTCAAGCCACAGAGATGGCACTTGGAGCCCACCAAGGTCCCATGCCCCCACTGGGCTGCCCCTGCAGCCACAAGGATGCTTGGCTTGTCTCACTCTCTGCAAATCAAGACAGGGAAGCTTCTCTAGGGTGTGGAGGTGATTTTACTTGAAACAAGGTTTCCGTCGGGGAGAGGCCCTCCTCTGATACACCAGTGACCACTGATGACCGTGAACCACAAAGACCCACAGGTTGGAACTGTGCTGTCCCAGGAACTTTTACTGACAGTACATTGTGGAGGGGGCCCGTTACCATAGAAGAAGCATTACCTGCTTGCCAAGTATCTATGGCCCCCACTACCCCTCCCAGACCCTACAGGGAGGTGGAGTTAGGGGGAGCCCTGTGGCCAGATCTGGCCTGTGAGGTGTGAGCAGAGGCCTAAGTGTGGGGCTGCAGCTGTCTTCTCCCCGGCCATGGTGAAACCTGGGGGCCTGGGTGACTATGTGGAGCAGAGCCTCCTGGACGTGTCCATACACTGTAGCTAAGGTAAGCTACTGAGGTTTGAGGCTAAGTTGTTACTGCAATGCATCTAGTCCATCCTGACTAAAAGAGGCCTCAAAAAGGAAGTGCTGAAGGGAAGATCAGGATGGGTATGAGCAGGCAGCAATGAAAGCAAGAGAAATGCAAAAGGACAGCAGCTGCAAGAACAGCAGCCCCAGGATGAGAGCTCATGTAGACTGGTCTTCAGAATCCAAGTTGGGTTTGGTTCTCTACTCAGTTACAAATCACCTACTATGTGCAGGCACCTACTATGTTCAGAACGGATGGGCGAGTGAGGCCCAGCTCCTGCTCTCTAATGTCCACTGGGACAGCAATTACCATTTTAAATGATACAGAGGAAAAAAGGAAAAAAATGACTGGTTCTTTTAGACAAGGGCTCAATAAACCATGGCCTACCGGCAGAATCTGTCCTACTAAATATTTGGGGTAAATACAATTTTACTAGAACACGGCTACATTTATTCTCCTATGTCTCATCTACGGCTGCTTTCAAGCTACAGCAGAGCTGAAGATCTGAGACAGAAATCACATGGCCCATGAAGCTAGGGTATTTACTCTCTGGCCCTTTACAGAAACATCAACAACCCTTGTTCTCAACTCATCTCCTCCCCATCCAAACCCCACTCCATCCTTAGGCATCACATCACCACTGTATCCCCAGCCCAGGGCCCCTCTCTGCCACTATGTCCTCATCATGTCACCCTAAACACCCGGTGTCTTGACCTCCTCACTCCCTGAGTTATTTGTTTTCCTTAATCAGGTACTTACAGGGGGCACTTATTAGAAGCCGTGAGAAGATCAAGTCAATTGGTAATTAGGGAGGTTAGCACAAAGCCTCATTAGGCCTCTCCACCTCTGTCTCCCAATGTGTCATTTACCTGAGGGGGCCTTAATGATGGATAAGTTTCCAGGGATCCTGCCACTGCAGACAGCTGAACCTGGCATCGGCCATCGCAGGCCCCAAGCTGGCTCTTTACTGCAAGTGACCAGGAGAAGGGACAAGCCACCTTACCACCCTGCCCTGAGAGTGGCAAGACATGGGGCCCAGAAGAAAGAAGGTGCATCCATTCTCCCTGACACACACACACACACACACACACACACACACACACACACACACCCTCACTCAGCAAATGTCCCATAGCACGGGGATGGCAGGAAAGCCGCCCAAGGTCACCTATGCGGAGGACCATTAGAAAGCTGTTCCCTAAACTGGACCATAGCCAAGGCGTGCAACTGAGTGAAAAGAAAAAAAGCCAGGTGCCAAAGAATTGAAAAAAAAAAAAAAAGGGCGGGGGGGTGAGAGGGTGAGATTGGGGGAGGAGATGTACGTATGTGTCTATGTATGTGTATCTGTTGTGTGTCACACACGTGAGTGAGTGGCACACAGAGAATTAGTTCTGGAGTGACAGCAGGGGCTGCCTGTGGGAGGCAGAACTAAGAACTAGACCGTGTGTCCCATCCCCGCCGTCTTGAAGCGTGGCTGCAGCTGTGGTGGATGGTCCTGTGAGCACTTGGCTTCCCCATCCCCCGCCAGCGTTCTGCCCCTCCTGGCCACCCATCCTGCCCTGGGAGCTTGCTCAATCCATGGGGAAGAAAAGTGAAAGCCTGGGGCAGTCCTCTGTGGGGTCCACCAGGGCACAGGACACCAGTGGGCAATTCTGGACTACATTCTGTACATTTCTTGCATGTTATGTTCATTGCAGTGGCTGCAATGACACACCTATATATGGACCTGTCCCTTCCCTGTCTGTCCTGCTGTCCCAGCTCCCTGGGGTCATCTGTACCTAAGGTCTTCTGGTTTGGAGAGAACAAATTAAGATAGACATTTAGCATTTTTCCATACTCTTTTCTGTAAAAATGATCATACATACATTTTATATATATATATGGAGTTTTCTTTTTTTAAGGGGAAAAAGAAAACCCACTAACACTTCAAACACTAGCCCCTCCCACCAGGGCTGGATGACTTGCCCATTCCTTCCTCCTACGCCCCCCTTCCACCATGGCTGGATGGCTCGCCCATTCCTTCCTCCTAAGAGCTTAGTGCATAGAAAACACTGTTCTGCCTTGATCCCCGTATCCATAACGCCCAGGAGAATCACTTGCTTCCCTTCCTCCCTAGGCTGCTGGGGAGCTCGGGCTACATCCAGCATTCCATTGCAGGAACCCTCCTTAGCTGAAGTCTCCTGGCACAAATAGCACCCTCCTCCACCCCAGCTTGTACATGGCTCCATTTGTCCTTTTCCCAGATGCCAACGGAGGGCAGTACTGTGACTCCTGGTGGGCAGGCAGAGGGTGAGCAGAGAGGGGCTGAGGCATTTCTTCCTGGTGCCTTCTTGCTTAGAAGCCCCTTCTCTGGCAGCAGCTCTGCCCTCCAAAATGACAGCTCCCCGGGCAGCCCCTCCTCTGTGCTCAGTGGTGGTTCTGACTGTCTCCCCAAAGCCCGTCACTCTGGTCCCAGGGGTGGTGATGAAGGCCACCAGATAAAATGAAGAAGGGCCACTTAAGTATAAATTCCAGAAAAAGAACAAATAGATACTGCATGTACATCCAAGTACTGTATGGGACATACTTATGCCCCCCCCCCCAGAAAAAAACCACTTAAAAATTTTTATCTAAAATTCAAATTAAATGGGGAATCCTGTCATTTTATTTGCTCTGATACCCCCTGAGGTGACAGATTCTGTTTGCTGTGGTTGGTCTCTGGGCATGCTGAGTACATCCCCCACCCTCACTGGTTCCTCGTGGGTTCCATGATCCTGCCTAAATCTGTAAAGATCCATTCGGTAAGTAATGAACACAGTGACATGAATTCTGTTTCTAGCTGAGATCCTGACAGGTACGACAGCTCTTGTTCTGTGAGCCTTGTCGTAAACATTTTTCTGCATGAGGGTCATATTTCAAGTGGCTTCAGTCTCAGGGGAAGCAGAGTGATGTCACAGCTGCGAACGGCCAGACTCTGGGCTACAGCCCTACTTACTCAGGGCTGGGGCATTTGACACTCCCCCTGCCTTGGTCTCTGCTAGCCTCCCGTCAAAGACACCTTTCCAGGGAAACCTTCCCTGCCCACCGAGCTACACTCCCAGGCTCCCTCAACCCCATCGCCCCATAACAAGCCTGCGTCACCTGACCACTCTCTGATGCCCCCTAATTTACTGTTCCGTTTTCCCACCTGTACCTTAGCTCCGTGACTGCAGGGGCCTTACTGGTCTTGGCCAAAAACACATCCCCCATGACCCTCTCATGTGCTCAATAATTCAAGAAATGAATAAATGAGGGCAAACATCAGGAACGTAGACAGAAAGAGGCTCTCTCTGCCTTGCCCCCTTCCTAAAAACACTGCTGTCATCAAATGTCCCTTAGTCTGCAAACGCGGGTGAGTTTTGGGCTGTGAACATCAGTACCCACATCACATCCTGAACACCATCATCCCCTCAATTTGCTTCCTTACACACACAAGGCTTGCCTGAACTGGGGCGCTGCTCTAATGGGTCTGAGGAGGCAGGAGGGAGTTCTGGAACACGCACTGTCTTGGATTCCCCACCCAGGCCCGATAATGACTTCTCTCGAGCGAGTTCTGGAACACGCACTGTCTTGGATTCCCCACCCAGGCCCGATAATGACTTCTCTCGAGCGAGTTTCTCGGTAGCTGCAGCTGCAGAACCACAGACAGGTACAGTTGCCATGATACGGCCGTTGTGGTCATTTAGCCTCAGAGCTCTGGCTCCCCTGCAATAATTTAACGATCTGTCATGGGAAGGGAGGAAGGAGGACAAGTGTCGTGTGGCTTGGTGTCTCCACCTCCAAAAAATAATCTAAGTTTCCATAGCCAGAGGAGGCCCACGGCTGGGGAGATGGAAGAGTGAGAACAGTTTTTCCAGGACCCTGGTGGGAATGCCTGACTTCTCTACTTTTGGGGGAGGAAACAAGTGAATTAAAAAAATGGCAGGGACATCTACACCGAACGGTGTCTTCCTCTGGCCACCAGTTACCTCCCTTTTGCATCCAGAGCCTGGAGTGTCTTTCTTTAAAGTGACAGCTTATATTAATAAAAACTCTGACGTGGCAGCCTCTCTCTTTCCCTCAAGGGCCCATTTCATGGAAGACGAAACTACGGCCAGACAGGAAGGCAAAACGCTGCCATCTCTGCTAACAAACACTTTGGAGGATGGGTGTGAACAACTGTCCTGGCTCCCTGACTTAAGAGGAAGTCTCTTTCACAGGCTGGACAAAATCCTTCCTTGTGAAAACCACATGTTGCTTCCTTGCAACACCAACTCTTGGAAAGAACTGAGGCCTGGTAGTGTCTCTTCCGGAGGCCCAGTTATTCTGTGGGGTAGAAGCAAAGCCTTCCTGCAGAGATGACCCACATGCCTTCCACCCATCGGGGTGCACACGCACCCTGACCGTCACTAATTGTGCTGCTGGCCACTCGGTACAGCTGGGTCCTCTTATAACGGAGCTTCTGTCCTCAAATCCTCCCGGCCCCCATGGGCAAGTCACAGAGTCCTGGTGGCCCCTGTTCTCTGGGAGTTCTGTCAGCTCATGTGCTCTCCCCTCTAAGGGGAGAAGGGCTCTGGCAGCTGGGCTGAGGACACAGCGAAGGGCAGGTGTGTAGGAAAGATAGGTGCTGAGACCTCATGGCTTGGGGTGAAAAGAAAGAGAACCCCATTCCTCTTGCATAGGACAGGCACCAGGTGTCTTAAGGAGGACATTGTTCTCTCTGTCTCAACTGGCCATTGAGAGTTGTCCCAAACCTGGCCTGTGGGGCTCAGTGACCTTGAGCAAATCACTCACACCCTGTGTGAAGTGGAGGAATGGCCTGGCCACCTCCATGGGAGTTCAAGGCTCTGTAAACCTTAAAGCATGATCCTAAATCACCAGAATTCTGTGTTCTAGAAAACTCTTCCTCCTCCACGGTAAAGAATCAGCATATTTTATTTGAAAGGAGCTCTAGGCTCATAGTAAAAGGAATCTCAAGATGAACGACTGGCACAGCCTGCTCAGTACTGAAAAGAGCCAGAGAAGGCCCTGGAGCTGAGTGGATTCTAAATGAGAGCTGGAGGCACGGGGGGAGGGAGAGGACTGAGAATTATGGGAAGCGGGGCCCATGCCAAGCCCAGGGGTGGCTCCAAGGAGCGGCTTGGGGTATCTTAACCCTCTGGACTCCCATTAGCCCCTCCCCAGCCACCCAAAATCTACATAAAAGCATGTGCTTACTGGGCAAATGGAGCTCCCTGGCAGGTACCCTCAGATGACCCACAGCATTGGAGAAATTCTGGAGCCACTAAGAGTCCAGAGATACAAGAGTTCAAGCCCCAGCTCTTATGCTGAGTCTGCAAGCCCTGTGTGGTCACGTTGTCAATAATAAAGCAGCCCTCTTTTTCCCAGGAGAGGCAGTTGCTGGCAACATGAAGCCCTTGGGATGCCTTGAAAAAATTGCCAAGCCTAAACATTTTTGGGAAAAGGCAAAAGGAGAGAAAGAGAGACAGAGAGAGACAGAGAGGGAAGGAGAGAGAGACAGACAGAGAGAGGTTGTAGGGAATGAGGGAGAAAAAACAGAGAGATAACTTTGAGGAACAGGACATGCAAAAGGCAGGTCATCGCCTCTAAAGAAAACTCCTGCCCAGAAATTTCAAGAAGTCACCTGTGGCTACCAGAATGACAGTGACAGTAGGAAATGGTGAACAGACTGATTGCAGGTGGTGTTCTGGACAACACAGCCTGGGCTGGGGGTGGCCAGTTCTGGCAAGAAAGCAAGAAAGCAAGAGAGGCTGCTGTCTAGTGCAGACAGAACCCTCTTTGATGCCACATGTGGGTCAGGGTGTCTGCTGGAATTAACTGGCTGAGCTATCAGTCAAGGAAGAGGGAAAAGAAGGGGCTTATCAAATACTGAGAAAGACCCTCTTGTAGTCCATCTTCTCTTTTCTTCTGGAATGTAGTAGCAGAACACTGCACACTAATAGGGCAGAGTGACTGACTCCAAATTCTCAATCACAAAGACAGCTATTATCTTCTATAACCAGTGATTCCACAATAGTGCCTACAGATATTTTTCCCATTTTACAGATGAGGAAATCAGGCAGGTTAGGTAACCTGGCCAAGGCCATGAGACTGATCAGCGTTGAGCTGAGATTTGGACCCAGGTCTGTCTGGTTTCTGAGTCTCTGCTCTTTCCCATGATGCCATCCTGCTGTAGACGGGGCCACTGTGGGAACTCAATTGCCTGTCCACCAGCCCTGGATAACAGGAGGAGGTTTCTCACTGCCTGAGAAGACAGCTATAAACATGAATAGGGGGAAGTAGAGAATGAACCCTGTAATATAACCCTGGATAGGAACTGGAGGTATCAGTGTGAACTCATGATTTTAATACAGATACAGAAATAGAGATAGAAGCATATGCATCCATGTGTGTATTTAAAAATATATATATGTTGGGCACAGTGGCTTACGCCTGTAATCTCAGCACTTTGGGAGGCTGAAGTGAGAGGACAGCTTGAACCCAGGAGTTCAAGACCAGCCCAGGCAACATAGGGATACTCCATCTCTACCAAAAAAAAAAAAAAAAAAAAACTCGCCAGGCATGGTGATGCAAGATTGTGGACCCAGCTACTCAGGAGGCTGAGGTGGGAGGATCGCTTGAGCTAGGAGTTTGTAGCTGCAGTAGTCCATTATAGCACCACTGCACTCCAGCCTAGGTGACAGAGCAAGACAATGTCTCAAAAAAAAAAGTATACACACACACACAAACACACACACGCACACACACGTACTTTTTGCTAAGACAGGTTGGTTCTCAATCAGGCAATTTGGCCCCTGTCTCCACCTCTATTCCTGCAGGACATCTGGCAATGTCTGGAGGCATTTTTAGTTGTCATATCTGGGTGCTACTGGCCTCTCTAGTGGGTAGAGGCCAGGGATGCTGCTGACCATCCCATAATGCACAGAATGGCCTCCCACCACAGATAATTATTCAGCCCAAGATGTGCCAAGGTTGGGAAACTCCGTACTGGAGGCAATGAGACCCTGTAGCCATGAGCACACCTGGCACCCAGATCTTGGCTTCTAAGTACCATCACCCACTGCAGAGAACTAGGGCTCCCTGGAGAAATGGCTGATTCCAAGTTGGCACTGAGAAAGTACAAGATGAATCTGAAATATCTCCATAGAAAACACTTAAGAAAGAATAACTTAAGGGTCGAAAAAAAAAGATGGGGACACATCGAAAGAACACAATCTACCTTGAAGGGGTTCCCACTGGTCAAATTGGGGACAATTTGCAAAACAAAATAAATAATGATAATAATGGTTTGTAACTCATTAAATAAAATAACCACTGACCCCACACTGATAAAAAATAAGAAAATAAATAACTATGAGGAAACGGAATGTGGAGAAAAGCCCTTCCCGGGGGAGAATACCCACTAATAAATGTCATGTGGAAGGAATGATGGAATTACACAATCATCAGTTGGCCACCAGCACAGTGATGAATAATTCAGGTAAGGATCTTCAGTGGAAGCTAAAACTAGTAAAGTGAGTCCACACACAGGATATTTTCAGGGTCCTGAACTATCTTCCAACGTATTTCTTAATTACAAAGGGACAAATAGTAAGTTAGTGGAGAAAACCTGGCTGAAACTACTTTAACCAAATGATCAAAGATAACATTACCAGCAATGGGACAAATCTTCGGTATTTCTATGTGAGAATCCTAACCAATCCAATCAGGACGAATCATCCCACAAACCCAATCGGGGAACTTCTACAAGGCAACTGGCTTGTACTTTTCAAAACTGTCAGTGTCGTGGAAAAGAAAGCAATACAGGGTAACATTTCCAAAATTAAAGAAAACTAAAGAGACATGAAAATGGAATGTAACGTGTGGTTCTGGATGGGGTTCTGAATCAGTTGTTTCCGGTTCTATGGAGGACATTATTAGAATAAGTGGTAGCATCTGGAATAAGATCTATAGATAAGATAACATTGTCTCTAGGTTAATTTCCTGGTTTTGATAACTGTACTATAACGTATAAAAAGGATCTTGTTTTTTTTAAACAATATAGTTTTAGATATTTACTGGTGAAGTAGCATCATCTATGAAACTTACTTTCAAATGGTTCAGAAAAACCAGTATGGGAATATAGAGAGAATGATAAACATTAACTTTGGGGAATATGAGTGAAGGGTATCTGGAACTCTTTATAATATTCTTGTAACTTTTCTATATGTTTGAATTTTTTTTAAGTTAAAATAAGTTTAACATCATATGCTTTTATATTGCTCCTCTCAGCTTTGCCTTTTTTTTTTTTTTGAGATGGGGTCTCTCTCTGTCGCCCAGGCTGGAGTGCAGTGGTGCAATCTCGGCTCACTGCAAGCTCTGCCTCCCGGGTTCATGCAATTCTCCTGCCTTAGCCTCCCAAGTAGCTGGGGCTACAGGCTCCCCGCCACCATGCCCAGCTAATTTTTTTTGTATTTTTAATAGAGACAGGGTTTCACCATGTTAGCCAGGATGGTCTCTATCTCTTGACCTTGTGGTCCGCCTGCCTCAGCCTCCCAAAGTGCTGGGATTACAGGCGTGAGCCACCGCCATTCTGTTGCCCAGGCTAGAATGCAGTGGCGTAACCACAGCTCACTGCAACCTCTGCCTCATAGGCTCAAGTGATTCTCCCACCTCAGCCTCCAGAGTAGTTGGGACTACAGGCATGCACCACCATGCCCGGCTAATTTTTAAATTTTTTATAGAGATGGAGTTTCACTATGTTGTCCATGCTAGTCTCAAACTCCTGGGCTCGAGTGATGCACCCACCTCTGCCTCCCGAAGTGCTGAGATTAGAGGTGTAAGCCACCGCGACTGGCCAGCTTTGCCATTTTAACCAGTGACAGACCCAGGCCTGTTAAGATAGATGCAGACTCCTCTAAAGCTTTTTTGAATAAGTAATCACATAAAGTAATGCATGAACAGCTGCAATGGAGTCTTACTCCTGTGCTGGATAAAGGCTCAGCTCTGCATAGTCCACCATGGACCTTGCAACTGTGGTGTGGCCTTTCTCAGTAGTTTGGACCTAACAGGCACTTTTCACAATGCGGTTTTGTTTTGTTTTTTTGTTTTTGTTTTTTTTTAACCCAAAGATTTGCTCTTGTCTTGCATGAGGAAAAAACACTCATTTTCTTTGGATGGGGATCCTATGGGTCCACCTCCAAGAGAATCCGTTAGTTCCAACTTTAACACGAGTTTCTCAAACAGTAAACATCACACAGGCCACGCAGCCCAAGGACAGAGGGGTCTGGGTGTGCAAGTGCAGAGGACTTTAGAGATGAACACCTGTTTCTCAGAGGAACGCAGAAAGCCTGCGCTGAGAGGGAATTCTGTGTTCATCTACACCAGGGTTTGGCAAACTGTACCGCCTGTTTTGTACAGCCATCGAAGCAAGGGTGGTTTTTACATTTTTAAAATATTTTGGGGGGGAAAAAAATCACAAGAATAACATTTTGTGACACAAGAAAATCATATGAAACTCCAATTTCATCGTCTATGATACAGATTTACTGGAAGAGCCACACCTACTTGTTGACTTCTTGTCTTTGCTTTTTGAGCTGTAGGCAGAGTTGGGTAATCCTGATGGAGAGCTGGGGGCCCACAAAGCTAAAACTCTTGACTGGCCCTTTATGGATAAATTTGACAATCTCTGATCTAGAGGAGCCTTTCTCACCCATGGCTGCCTATCTGAATCACCTGACAGGGAGTGTTTTAAAAAATGCCAACATTGGCTGGGCGCAGTGGCTCATGCCTGTAAATCCCAGCACTTTGGGAGGCCGAGGTGGGCACATCACGAAGTCAGGAGATCGAGACCACTCTGGCTAACACAGTGAAACCCCGTCTCTGCTAAAAATACAAAAAATTAGCCAGGTGTGGTGGCACGCACTTGTGGTCGCAGCTACTCGGGAGGCTGAGGCAGGAGAATCGCTTAAACCCGGGAGGTGAGGTTGCAGTGAGCTGAGATCGCATCACTGCTCTCCAGCCTGAGCAACAGAGCAAGACTCCATCACAAAAAAAAAAAAAAAAAAAGGGAAAAAGAAAAAGCCAACATCTAGTAGATCTGATTTCACTGATCTTGGGTGGGCCTCAGGCACCCAACTTTTTGTGTGTGACAGGGTCTTGCTCTGTCACCCAGGCTGGAGTGCAAATGGTGCGATCTCAGCTCACTGCAACCTCTGCCTCCTGGGTTCGGGTGATCCTCTTACCTCAGCCCCCTGAGTACCTGGGACTACAAGAGTGCACCAACATGCTCAGCTAGTTTTTAAAATTTTCTGTAGAGGTGAGGTCTCACTACATTGCCCAGGCTGTTGTTGAACTCGTGGGCTCAACTGATCCTCCTGGCTTGGGCTCCCAAAGTGTTGAGATTACAGGTGTGAGCCACTGTGCCTGGCTCATCCCAACTTTCTACAAGTCCCTGAGGCCACCTGGATGCACAGCCAGACCTGTGGTTAGCTCCCTGGACTTGCTCCTCCCACTGCCTGGCCAACCATCAGAAAGCTGGAGAAAGACAGCGAGAGAACAGAATGCTGCTCTACTAAGATTCTGAGTCAGGGGCCTCTGCCAGCATGTGCACTGCTTTTAGTGAAAAAAAAAACTCAATGCTTTACAAACATTCCCTTTGAAATGACATAATATAACCAATCTGTTTAATGACATAACAAATAACAGAATCCCGTGGAAGCTGACATCACATCCGTCAAAGACTATTTGGTTCTGCTTTGCAACCACTTTGTAGATTTCAGCCCAAATCTCGTCTGGCTTTAAACCTTGACCTTCTAAGTCCACATTCCAGTGGCCACTGTCTCACCTGTCAATGTGGGGCCCATAAAGAACACTCTTCACTGTCCACATGATTTTAGGTTCTTCCCAGGAACAGTATGGCAATTTCCGTATATTGTATATGATTTTTTTCAAAGCCCCTTTATGTACATTCTCTTAAGATTCTTAAGAGAAACATGTGAGAGGACAGGCATCAGTTCCCCCATTCAACAGATGAGGAAGCTGAGGTTCCCAGAAGAGCAGTGCTCAGCAGAGCAGTTACAAGCAGAGACTGGCCTCTGCCAGGGCTGGACTTTCAACCTGTCTTCCCTGCATTTTAGCTGTAGGCAGGGACACTGCCTCTGTAAGCTGTACTTCCCGTCTTCATCTCTAAAATGGAGGTAAAAACTTCAACCTCATGGGACTATTGTGAGGACCAAAGGGATATTAGAGAACTTAGCTTGGCATTTGGCATGTGGTCAACACTAGAAAAATAAGATATAGATAGAAATAAAGGCAGCGGTTCTTAACGGGTGGTACTGCCCCCCTGAAAGCCTTTGGGGGGCTCTTCTGGACGTCGCAATGACTGTGATCATGGCTGATATTTAGTGGGTGGTGGCCATGCATGTGAAATGCCCACAGGCAGAGGACAGCCCTCTCCCCACATGCCGACAGAAACACTGGGATGCTCCCAGCTCCTCTGCTGTTTCCTCCACACATTTCCCTCTGGTCCTTTCCCTACAGGCCACAGTCTCTTGGCCCCATCTGTCCTGTGCACTGTAGGGTGTTAAGAAGCACCCCTGGCTTCCATCCACTAGATGCCAGCAGCACCCTTCAGGCTGCAACAACCAAAAGTGACTCTAGACATTTCCAAATGTCCCCCGGCAGGCAAAGTGCCCCGGTGGATCAGCACTGCTATGGGGAAAGGCACATCCCGAGCTGCAGTTCCCTTCAGCTCTCAGGTACCCACAGGCAAGGAGAACCCACAGGAATGTGGGAGCTGCACTCTGTAAAACCCAACTCAGCTCAGCCCCAGACCTGGGCAAAGCAGCTGAAGCCTGAGTCAATCTGGGGAAATTTTGGGGGTAGCAAACAAAAATGACACATGGTCTCCCTCATCTGGAACACAAAGATGGCATTCTCCTGCAGTCACTCTGCCTTTAAGACCAGCCCCACGGGTCCTCAGTTGAAAGCAAAAGTGTGCCTGCTTCCTGATCACCACACATCTGCTTTCTAGTGTCGCTGACATTTGTTTTTCATACTAAAAAAACAAAAACAAACAAACAAAATAAAAAGACCCCAAAACCCAAACAAACAACGAATTTCAAACTGCTTAGGTAAAAGGAAGAGAATATAAAGCATTATTTATTCCTTTGCCTGGATGCACGGCTCTTGGAAAGAAACACATGTGGAACGATTTATATCATGGCTAGAGGAGTCTTCGAGGAAGAAGGGAAAATACATGCATTCCATTGCATTTCAATCAAGCTGAGGGGGGGAAAAAAAAAGCAAAGAAAAGGCGTAATCGATCAGAGAGCCTCGGCGCTCGGATCCGCACCTCCTTCTCCAGCTCCCCAGCTCCCTGCTCCGAGGCTGCAGCTACCTCCGGCTTTCCGGGCTGGAGCCCAGGCAGCTGGAAGCCTGGGAGTGGTAACCTCGCTAATTCAATAAATGAACTCTGACAAGCCTAAATGGTTGTTTGGATGGATCCTCTCTCATTCCCCCCTCCCTCGCTGCCCAAAACCTCAAATAAAATAAATTAAATAAAACGCTAGACACAATCTGAGTCTTTTACGGCCGCCTTCTCTAGTGGGAGTCAGAAAAATGCTAATGATTCTGGGGCTGCCGGAGCCGAGCCAGGCTGGCTCCGGGCCGTGAGTGGCCGGGGTGTTTTCCCTTCCTCTGCTCTGCTGTTTTCTTTTCCTCCCCTGGCACCCCCTTTCCTCCCTGCCTTGCTCTCTGGTGGGGGCAGGGGTGGGATGGAATATTATTCAGCATCCTGCCATAGGTGTCTGCAGCCAATCGGAGGCGATGGCAGCCGCTTGCACCTTGCTGATAGTTGCTGTCAAAATACTCTCACAACCGGCAGCTTGATAATAACTCGAAAATGAGATACAAATGAGTGACTCTTCATGAGTGGAACACGCTGCCGATCACCCCCACCCCACTGGCTTCCGAGCGTATCGGGGAATGTTCAGGGATGGCAGAGAGAAGCTCTGGCCATGGTGGAGAGACTGGTTGAAAAACAAAAACCAACCAGCTAGAAGTGCTGGCTTCGCCCCATTCCATGTCCCTAGGGCGAGGCAGGGGTGTCCCACAGGACTTCAGAACAGTTCCGAGATCCTTCCCCCAAGGGATGCTGTGTGCTCCCCAATGCAAATGGATGTGCCTGTGGAATATATATAATTTTTGAGACAGGGTGTTGCAGTGTCGCCTGGCTGGAGAGCAGTGGCGCGATCACAGCTCACTGTAGCCTCAAACTCTCAGGCTCAAGCCATGCTCCCACCTCAGCCTTCCGAGTAGCTGGGACTATAGACTACAGGTGCATACCACTATGCCTGGCTAATATTTCAATTTTTTTTCTTTTTTTGTAGAGACAGGGTCTTGCTATGTTGGCCAGGCTGGTCTCAAACTCCTGGCCTTAAGGGATCCTCCTGCCTCAGCCTACCAAGGTGTTGGGATTACAGGCATGAGCCACCAGGCCTGGCCTTGATGGAATATTTAGGTGGAAACAACCCATGGGGCTATTTCCTAGCCACCAATTTAGGAAGGGCTGCATCAGGATCCCCAGCAAGAGAAAATAACCTTCTTCCCAGGAAACATCCCGCCATCTCCTGCCCTGTCCTGTTGTCCACAGGTGGGACGCTGGTTGCTTTTATTCGTCCAGCCAACTCTCTCTTGCTCAAACTTGGGCTGTTCCTCCCATGGGGAAGTCAACATTAGCACAACTTGTTTAGAAAAGCACCAATAAGCCCCAGGGAGTACAAAGAGTGTGGTCAGCACATTTCCACATTTCTCCAGCAGGGAGGGGGCTGACAGCAGGAGAGGGCAGAGACTCAGGCAGATCTTAAAAACTTCTTTCCCATTTGCCAGGGTTGGTTTGGACCTGGCATCACTCTCTGCTTCTCAAGGCAGAGCTGGAATCGTCCAGGTGGACAGGGAGGAAGGGGCTGTCATGTTCACTTACTTGAGGATATAGTACATCTCTGAAAATTGCAGAGCGCACACCACATCCATCCAGGAGGCTTAGAGGCCCTTAAAAAAAAATTCACTGACTTTTTCTTTTTAATAATAGACCATTTTGGGTTGCAGCTACTGCTCTGCTATATTAACAGAAGCCAAGGTGATGGTTCAGGCTGGGATGAAAAAAGATAAAACTTTTGCGAACACGCCTCTGTTAAAGGGACTTGATTTAAATTTCAGGTAGGCAGAGTATAATTGCCCCACGAAGTGTAATCACACTGCCTGGATTCAAACCTCTCCCATGTGATTCCCTCTGTCTTCCCGCTCATTTCCCTGTAGAAAGCCTTTATTCCTCCGTCGTGTGTCGGGTAAACACTGAGACCATTCTGCTTGTATGTGACAACGCACATCCTGAATAACCCTGTCTGTGTCACCCGTGTCTACTTTAAATAGTAAACTCCTGTAAAGAAAGGATCAGCCCGGTGTAACTTACTCTGTGAGCTGAGCCATTATAGAAGGCTTTTAAGCACTGCACTTGGAAGGATAAGAGGCTCTCAGCATCCTATGAATAGGTGAGATGCCTATTTGGGGGTTACATCAAGCCTCACCTACAAAGCCAGGCAAAGAACACAGACTAGAACTCAGGCTCGGGCCTCGGTTCTGCCACTTAACCAGCCACGAGACCTCAGGTGAGTCACTTAACCTCTCTGACCTGCTATCTCCTCATCTGTGGGGTGGTGATATTAATACCAGCCCTGCCTCCAGAGGCATATGAGAAAATGATGGGGCAAGGCAGACAGAAACAGGATTGCTATTGTTGCCCAGTGGGGACTGGGGTGGTTTTCTTTTGCATTTGCTCAATTTCCCAAACTCTCAGGAATGAGATTCGTTTTATAATCAGGAGAAAGAATTTTGAAAGAGTAAAACTTTGACTTGCTAATAGGGTAAGATTCAAAAGAGTTTTGTGTATGAAAGAGTTTTGAAATGATATAAAGTGCTGGGCAAAAAGACAGCAGAGCAGTATTGTCCTGGCTTCGTTTAATGCAATTAGGTTTTTAAAAGGGTCAGCTTTGGAGTTAAAGAGGAATGCTGAACAGAGACGGGGAAGAGAGAATGCAGACAGCCACTCAAAAGGTTTATTAAAAGTGAAATGGGTCTTGAGTTTGAACCTGAGTATCTCATGAAACACCCTCCTCGCCCTCCCCTGACAACTGTGATAGAGCAATGAACAGCTGTCTTATTTTGAAGAAATATTTTTTCTTCTGATTCTAAAGTGGTATCTGTGTTCGGTGTAGGTAATTTGCCAAATGCACAGTAATATGGGGGAGGAAATAAAAAGTGCCTAAAAACTCACCAATAACGATCTTTATTTTGGGTGCATTTCCTTCCAGTCTTTTTTTCTATGCATATATGTCTATGCGGGTCTACTCAATGACCACACTGTATCTGTTGATTTTTTTTTTTTTTTTTTTAATAAGAGAGATGGGGTCTTGCTCTGTCACACAGGCTGGAGTGCAGTGGGGCAATCATGGCTCACAGCAGCCTCCAACTCCTGGGCTCAAGCCATCCTCCCACCTCAGTCTCCTGAGTAACTGGCACTACAGACACATGCCACCATACCTGTCTAATTTTTAATTTTTTGTAGAGACACACTGGTCTTGAATTTCTGGGTTCAAGCAATCCGCCTGCCTCAGCCTCCCAAAGTTCTGGGATTACAGGTGTGAGCCACCGCACCTGGCCACCCAATTTTTAACTTTTTTGTAGCGACATGCTGTTCTTGAACTTCTGGGCTCAAGCAATCTGCCCGCCTTGCCCTCCCAAAAGTGCTGGGATTACAGGTGTGAGCCACCACGGCTGGCCTACTGTTTTGATTCTTGCTTTCTTCCCTTGATTGCTGGATGGGAAAGCATTTCTCCTCGCAGTAACATTCTTGATAAACACTGCGGATGTCTTTTCCTTCCATCATTTAGCCCGCCCTGTCTCACTGCTGAACACTGGTAGTGTTTCTAATTTTTTGCTATCATAAGCAACCCACCATTGAAGATCCTCCCATTTAAAAACTTTGTCCACATTTCCAATTATTTCTTTAGAATAGAGCTCTAGGAGAAGAATCACTAGATCGAAAGGTATCAGCGTTTTAAAGAATCTAGATCCGTGCTGCCCAATATGGCAGCCTCTGCCATATGTGACTAAAATGAGAAAAATACAGGTTTTTGGCTCTTTCAATTGACATTGAGTAAAGTGAAAATTCAATTCCTCAGTCACACTTGCCAGATTTCAAGTGCTCAGGAGCGACACGGGGCCAGCAGCTACTGTACTGGACAGCGCAGATGGAGAGTATCTTTATTGCGGCAGAAAGTTCTAATGGATGGTGTTGTCTCGGCACACACAACAGTCAGAGAGCGCAGGCAAGCAAGGTGGGACAAGCTTGGCACTGAAGATCAGCACTGAGCACTCCACCTTTTCCTGGTCTGCACCACCTTCTCTCTTTCATAGCTCCCTTTTCTACCTCTTTCTCTCCACTTATGAGTTAGGCCAAGATGTCTCAAGACTTTCCGGCAACACATCTTTCCCCTTCCCCTGAATGGTAGGTGAGAGGAGCACACACTTCCAGAGGCTCAGGGGGTGTTAGTCAAAGTCATCTTGTGCTTATTTTAACCCTGCATGCCAACTTTGCATTCTGTTCCACAACAGGGCAGTATGTGTGCAGTAACATTCAAAAAATAAGTTTGTGCTATATTACTGAGTAAAACTGATGCTGCAAGAGGCTAAGCCTTGTTAATCTTGAAGTTTTAGGTACCAAAATACAAACAGAACATGCCCTCTCCAGCCTGAGAAATAACAGGCTTAATCTAGGCTGCCAGAACCCCTGGCACCCTCTGAGAGAGGGGCATCTCTTTAGAGGGCTGGGTGGCAGAGTAAGAGTTAGCAGGCACAGTGCCTCTCCCCTTTCTTGCTTTGGTTGCTAGGGAGCTCTGATTGAAGTTTTGTGCCCCTTTATAAACATACTCCTTAGACTGAGGGTTGCAATGTAATTTTCTTTCAACTGACATTTTTCTCAAATTCTGCAGGGATGAATTAAGGTCTTAATTATTCTGGAAGTAGATGAGGAATCTACCTGCTTACAGAGCTGCATTTTCCTGAAAAGGGAATAATAAGCTACAAACCTGCTTCTCCAAATGAAGGTCTGGGCTAGGACTCAAAGCCTGTGCTGAGAGCAGAGTCCAAGCACTGGCTGAAGTGCTTTGCAGACAGTCAAGTGGGACACACCCTTGTGCGACGACACTAAGGCCACGACTGGGACAGCCACATGCCTGACCATTTTGATATTGGACAGGGGCTGTCCTTCACCTGAGCAAAGCACTTCCCCAAGCCTGCTCTTCTGGCCAGAGGACAAGGCCCGTCGCAGGGGACGTGGCACACAATGAGAACCACTTAGGCCAGCAGCCAGGGAACTTCACTCATCAAGGCTTCTGTGCAGCATGCACAGTGATAGGTGATATTTGCAAGGATGAAACAGGGCCCAGCAGGTCCTGAATCACCTTCTGGATCATCAAAGATTTCAATTACACTCCATCGAGTTCCCATATTAAGTATATTTTATTATATTTGAATTCCCTGGAAAGTGGCCATCTATGGTATTGATGGTAACTCTCCATTAACCTGCAAGGTGGCCTGCCAGGAAGCCCAATGCCTCATCTTGGTTGGGCGGGAGAGAGCGTGTGTCAGTCCACGAGGGATGATGGGGCAGGGAAGGTGAGCTGCTGGGAGGGAAACAGTCAGGACCACCTCTCAACCATATAACATGCCCGGCTCCAAACCCACTTTCCTTATCTGTGAAATGGGCTGCCTGGCCTCCTGAGAGTGAAGGATACGTACGGCATTATGAAAGATGAGGAGAGTTACATGGGTGAAATAGGCAAGATTGCCAGACACATGTCAGAGAGGGGAAGACGCCTAACAATACAGAAAACACGACATCATTTTCTCTAAATGGACACAACACTATCACATCCGTCGCCTACAGGTTCACATATGTACAAAATGCAAAGACAAAGATCTAGAAGGAGATTCGCAAATGAGTGGCATGAATTTCTCCAGGGAGGAGGGTGGCACAAGACTTGGGTGGCAGTGGATGAAAGGATATCTTGGCCTTAAATTTTACTTTCAGCAAGGAAAACATATTCATGTTTTAATTGTGCAACTACATTTTTTAAAAAAGACAAAATCCTATATATAGGATATATACTATATATCTATTGGATTATATATAGAATATATACTATAGCTATATACAGGATTACATACAGGATATATTTTATATATGTGTATATATGAAAATCCAAGATATACATTTCGTTCTCTCTCAAATATACATGTACATATCTATGTATCTCTCTATACACATATCTATAGATATATATGTAGAGAGGAGAAAGGGAGAGAGAGCTCATGTGTGCTGGATGCATGGTAGGGGTACAATAAAGGATGAACGATTATAATTAGGCTGTTTTTGAATGTCAAAGATGACCACATATTAGCATTTTTCTGTAATTTAACCTGTCAACTGTCAACTAAAGGGCACCCCAATCCATGAGGTCGCTGGAGGTAGCTAGAATGAGGATGGAAGTGAAAACAAAACAAAGCAAACCAAAGAGAAACATCCTGGGCCCTGGGTCCACTTATCTTCCCTGTAATGTGCTTTGTTCGCTTGCCCCAGAGCAGGGAAAACCAGGCAAATTCTCCGGAATGCAGCGGCCCCATCACGTGCGGTGCTTAGAGCTCCAGGGAATTTCTGGGCTCGGGGGCGTGTCCGCCTTAAAGGTTCAGGCCCAGGCTGTCCCCACAGGCTCCGCCCCCCACGGGAGGGAAGCCACACCCTGGCTCCAACCTGGAGGACCAGCTCTTGCCAGGAACAGTGGGAGGCACAGACATTACAGTGAAGGAAATTAATTTTCTTCTGAGACTTTTATGTTTTGGATGCTCTTGTGACACCCCTTTGAGATGGCTGCAGGCAGGCTGGGTTTTTTCCCAAAATCTGGGCTGAGAAATCAATGTTCTGAAATGCATTTTACAAGAGAACAGAGGTGAGGAGAGGGAAGGTGGGAGGAATGGTGAATAACCCTGGATACCAATCCCAGCGCCTCCAAGACGATGGTGAAATGTACGAAGAGTCGAAACAAAATGGAATCTTGAGGCCAGCACAGCCTTTCTGGCCCTATTACAACAAAAGAACCTCTCCTATTTATTGAGTGCTGATTTTGCACCAAACACTAGGCTGCAGGATCTTTTCATGGCACTCCTAGGCCGAAAAAAATACCTAACAGTTTGTTTATTAAGCAGTTAGGGCTAAACAACTTGACAGTAGCAGTTTACACCATCTCTGACAGATGTGGCTGTTTTTCCTCAGAAATCTGAAATAGCCCACAGGGAAGGTGTCAGTTGACTGTGGCACCCTGAGGTGCCTTGGTACACAGTTTGGGAACCATGGTTTTGGGCCAATGGCTTTACTTGTTACTTTACTGAGCCCTCCCAATAGACCCGGCAAGTATTTATTATGATCTCCATTTTATAGATGCAGATACTGACAGTCAGTGTTTATTTTTTTTATTTTTTGAGATAGAATCTCGCTCTGTCGCCCAGGCTGGAGTGCACTGGTGTGATCTCAGCTCACTGCAACCTTTGCTTCCTGGGTTCAAGCGATTCTCCTGCCTCAGCCTCCCAAGCTGGGATTACAGGCGCCCACCACCATACCCAGCTAAGTTTTGTATTTTTAGTAGAGACGGGGTTTTACCCCGTTGGCCAGGCTGGTCTCAAGCTCCTAACCTCAAGTAATCCATCTACTTTGGCCTCCCAAAGCACTGGGATTACAGGTGTGAGTCATGGTACCCGGCCCAGAGTGTTTAAATGATTCGTCCAAGCGTGACAGCTGAAGGAGGTAAGATTCAAACACCAATCTAGCCAGGTGTGGTGGCTCGCACCTACAATCCCGGCTACTCGGGAGGCTGAGGTGGGAGGATCACTTGAGGCCAGGAGTTCAAGACTGGCCTGGGCAATATAGCAAGACTCTGTCTCTTAAAAGCAAACAGAAACACCAATCTGATAGACTCTCAGGGCGGCCACGTTTGGTCGTGCAGGTTGAATACTGCACAATCCTAGAGGCCGCCACTCCTGCAGATTACAGTACTGACCATCTGAATCACTACGCTAGCAGTTGAGGCTTGACTGTGCACAAAGCCTCCAGCTGCAGTAGCCCTTCTCTCTTCACTGAGCAACCTCTTGCTTTGACTTCTATGATTACCTGAGCAGAGCCTCTGGCCACATCCCATTCCCAGGTAAACAGACTCACAGGACATGCCAAGGAGCACCAGAAGCTTCATTTAACCTTGGTGGCCAAGTAGCAAAATGACTAACTCCAATAGGTAAATTGCATCAAAACCAGCAGCATTTCAACCACAGGTGGGCTTGGCTGGGAAAAAGATCTACAGGTCCAAGTGAACCTGACAGGTATCCTGGAACCTGAAATTTGGACTAAAGTAAGAGTCCATTTAATGGAACAGTTTCTCTAATTAGGGTCTGCTGCCTCTCGGATACATTTGGGCATATATACCTGTGCATGTGTGTTGAGGGTGGGGTGGGGGTGGAGAGGATTTGCTCTTTTGGTAGGACAATTTCAGATTTTTCTGTTTTTATTTAGACAGTCTAATTTTTAATATGTGTACATACATGTGTATCATGATAGAACCGTGAAGAGATTTCAGTGCCTGTACTGGACTTCAGGGACAGGCAAGTGACATCCTACAGACACAGACATGATGCCTTTGGACACTAGAGTGTTCAGATCATGTCTCTGCACCTAACCAACTGGCAACAAGAGATCAATTCACTGGGATGAACAATGAAACATTTTTCTGTTCCCAATTCCAAGAGTAATTGGTTATCCATTCATTCATAATTTCAATAACACTACAATGCTAACTTTTATTTTTAAGTGATCAGGATAGAACCAATAAGCACCGCTGCATGAAAAGGGGTGTTTGATGACCGGCAAGACTCAGACAAGCAAGAGGTCTAATTGTGCTGAACCAGCAAATGAAGGCTTCAATTTGGTATTCTCATCCTGCACAAGCACTTACTTATGCAAACAGGCATTCTCTGCATTAGTATTACTGACGTAAAAGAACCGAAACAGATTATAGATCTGGACCTGAGGCTACATCTTTCTAATATTAAAAACCCACGTTCTGAATTTAGTTTCTGCAAAACGACATCATCCATCACGCTAAAATAATGTTGTTAATTTGAATTTTATTGATTTTAAATTTTGTTTGTATTTAACGTGAAATTGTGTTTTGGTTTCATAGTCCTAAAAGAACCATAAGCATGAGTTGTCAGTTTATTCTGAGTTTTATATTTGTACATAGTTAAATAACATAATAATAAAAATATTTACATTATCACCATGGGGAAGGACTGTGGAATTTTATTTTACTTTAAAAGGGCTCTTTATACCTTGCTCAAGTTTGAGAAACACTGTGATGGCCCAAGATTGCATGCAATGTTACTTTAGGAATGAAACTCAGAGACCATCACGTCGATGGGAATTCCCTTACTTCAGTTTCCTCAGGGAAGATCAGAAAGGTTAGGTGACTTTCCTAAGAGCACACAGCTAGTTAGCAGCAGGGCTGGGAGTCACAGCCTAGTCTCCTGGCTCCTTACGCAGCCCAAGTGTATTACTGAAGTCCGAGGCAGGAGCCACAATAGAGATGACAGCAACCCTAAGCCAGGAGTGATACCAGGTGCTTTACCAGCCTCACTGACCTTGTATCTTACAGCAAACCAGACACAGCTGTTAATCCTGCCATTTTACAGAGACAGACACTGAGTCCCAGAGAACTCATCAGACCAAGTTACTAAGTCAAGACAAAACAGCATGCACAATCCGGGCTTCTACCCTGAGGGTTTTAATGGGGTAAGCCTTGTATCCACCTCCCTCTAAGCCAAAACGGTTCCTTCCCTTTCTGGAGTTCATGGTTGTTTCTGTAACCTAGCACCTGGCGCAGTCCCTGCTTCATTAGTGATGCTTAGTAAATATTTGCTAAACCGACAAGTTATTTCTTAACTAAAAAGCAGTGTTTGAGACCTCCCTTTTCCGTGGAAAACTCTGCGATGCGTGAGGGGAGAGAAGCTGTTCCTAAAGAGGAATCCCCCAAGCTGTCTGGGGCTCCCTGCTGCCTTTCACCACCCAGAATGCTGGGAGACATGGCGCACAATTATCAGCTCCAACAATGAGCCGACGACGGCCCTCCGAGCAAGCCCAGACAAAGCACAGAGACCTTGCAGCTGAAAAGGCTCTGAATGCAGACAGGGGAGGTGTGAAAGCAAGGTTAGAGTGAGCTGCCGCGGCTGCTTGGGGCAGGAGGGGAGGAATGAGGGCGCACAATGCCACCCTTCCCGCGGCACAGGCACGCTCTCCCTGGGGCACCCTGTTCCACTGTCTGAGCTTTTGTCGCCCACTCTGGAACCAGTCTAGGCGTGCAGTGAGGGAAAACGCCAGCTGCAGCGGAAGCCCGAGCCTGCGAAATCTCAAAGGAAGGACGAAAACAACGGCAAGAAAACCCTTCTCAGTGCTCAGGGTTAATTATTTATTTTTTTAAGGAGGCAAACTAAGGAGGCTTCCACGTGGCCGTGGTTTGGGATTGCTCGACCAGTTAGTCTGGCAGATGGAAACAGCCTCATGGCAGATAAACGACATACTCTTAGGCAAGTACGTGCAGCTGTTGACTTATCAAAGACGCTGGCCCCACGTCTGTGGCAGACATCACTAATCAATTTCGGTGCCATTTTCCACGGAGCCCAAACAGTCTCAATCCTCCCGCACAGGGTTCCAGGCAGCCATGACCAATGGGTTTGTGTTGGCTTGGAAATGGCAGGCCTATCCCAAACCCTTCATGGAATCATTCAACAAATGAGGCCCCGAGAGGTCATGTAATCGCCGGAGGTCAAGCAGCAGGGCCCAGGCCAGAATTCAGGTCTCCTGACTCCCTGGCTAGTGTTTTTTTTCACGTGGAAAATCACACTGGCTCCTTTCCAAGCTGACAGCCAACTCCTGATGAAGGAGGAGGAAGGACAGCATGAAGACAAGAACTCAGCTAAACCGAGTATGTCCTCTGAGCAAGTGGCACTTCTCTTGGCTTGAGCAGCAGTAACTTTTACAGCCTCTGATCATCCTCTGGACATATTGGTAGGATGATTAAAAAGGAGAAGAGTCTGCAAAGCCAGCTTCTCCAATGAAGAAGGTATAACTCAGTAAACATCCCTCCCAAACTCCTTGGGGCTGCATTCCCAGAGATCTTAAATAGGGCAGGGCATGTTCTGAGAAACATGGCTTTGTGCGCATCCTGCAATATGGAGAATCTGGAGAGACACAGATAGATAGAAGCCTAAGAAAGTTCCGCACTGGTTTCTTTGCTTTCTGAAAAGGGTCTAGAAAGATCCCCAAACAGTGTTTCCTCACACTGCAAACTGAAGGTTAATATTTTCTACATTCTTTATAGTACAAGGTTCATGTATGAACCTACTAAATAAAAATAGATCCTAGATAAAATGTACTTACTAGGTCAGCCTTTTGATTTCCCTAGGTACAGTTAGCCTAGATTTAAGTAATAAACTGTATAAATTGTCTATATGGAGTATAAAAGTTGGGATAATTTCTCTTCCCCCACTTATCCCCCCTATCTGTTGACTCTGTGGCAGCTGAATATTAGTTTCCTTCTGACCAAGGAACCACCACCTGCAGGTGACCCTAAAGCCTAGAGGATTCTACCTTCTTTGACCCCATAAAAGACTACTGCTGGCATACTTTGGTGAGGAAGTTTCACATAGAGAGTAAGCCTGGCCTCTCACTCCATCAGGAATTCCTTCTTTTATTCATTCATTCATTCATTCATTCATTCGAGACAGAGTCTTGCTCTGTCACCCAGGCTGGACTGCAGTGGCATAATCTTGGCTTACTGCAACCTCCACCTCCTGGGTTCAAGTGATTCTCCCACCTTAGCCTCCCGAGTAGCTGGGACGACAGGCGCCTGCCACCACGCCTGGCTAATTTTTTCTTTTCTATTTTTGGTAGAGACGGGGTTTCACCATGTTGGCTAGGCTGGTCTTGAACTCCTGACCTCAGGTGATCCGCCTGCTTCAGCTTCCCAAAGTGCTGGGATTGCAGGCGTGAGCCACCATGCCCAGCCCCAGGAATTCCTTCTTAAGCATCCTTAACAAACAGTTAACCTTGACATCACTTGCTTACCGCTGATGATGGGCAACTCATTACTGCAGGAAATGGCCTTTTTCTAATGCTTTATAGTTTGGGATATTCACTTTTAAAAAACCTTTGAATTTTGAGATAATTATAGATCTATATGCAGTTGTAAGAAAGAATCAGAGAGATCTTATACACCCTTCACCCAGTTTCCCTCAATGGTGACATCTGGCAAAACTACAGTACAATATCATCATCAGAAAATCAACATTAATAATTGACCTTATTCAGATTTCACTAGTTTTATATGCGGTCATTTGCATGTATGTATTGAGTTCCATGAAATCTTATGAGTAGTTATGAGTGTCCACCACAATGAAAACACAGAATGGTTTTATCACAAGGACCCCCTAAGCTACCTTTTGATAGACACAGCCACCTCCCTCCCTCCTGCTTCCCACTCATCTAATTTTGTCATTTCAAGAACATTATAGAGCTGTGTGTGGTGGCTCACACCTGTAATCCCAGCACTTTGGGAGGCTGACACAGGACTACTTGGGCTCAGTTCAAGACCAGCCTGGGCAACATAGCAAGCCCTGCCTCTACAAAAAAAACTGAAAAATTAGCTGGGCGTGGAAGTGCATGCCTGTAATCTCAGCTACTCAGGAGGCTGGGGAAGGAGGATCCCTTGAGCCCAGGAGTTTGAGGCTTCAGTGAGCAATGATTACACTACTGCACTCTAGCCTGGACAACAGAATGAGACCCAGTCTCAAAAAAAACCAAAAAAAAAAACAAAAAAAACACAACGTTATATAAATGGAATCACACAGTATGTCATCTTTTCGGGATTATCTTTTTCTATTTAGTATAAATCTCTGGAGATTTAGCCACGTTGTTTTGTGAATCAATAGTTTGTCCCTTTTTACTGCTGAGCAGCATCCCATGTCTTGAACACACCAGTTTGTGTAGCTATTTTCCTACTGAAAGACATTTGGGTTGTTTCCAAGTTTTGGCTATTTATGCATAAAGGTATTATGAACATTCAATTAGAGATTCCTTTTATGGGGGGGTAGCAGCTTTATTGAGATATAATTCACATCTTATACAGTTCACCCATTTAAAGTGCACAACTTGATGGTTTTTGCTACATTTACAGAGCTGTGCAACCCTGGCCACAGCCAATTTTAGAAGATTTTCATTACCTCACACAGAAGTCCTGTACCCTTTATCCAGTAACTCCCAACCTACCTTCCCCTTCCCTAAGCAACTGTGAATCTACTTTCAGTCTCTATGGATGTGCCTAGTCATCCCTCGGTATCCACAGGGGATGGGTTCCAGGACCCTCATGGGTACCAAAATCCAAGGACGCTCAAGTCCCTTCTGCATTATTTTCGATCTGTGGTTGGTGGAATCTGTGGGTGCAGAATCTGTGGATGTGGAACCCACAGATACAGAATCATAGGATACGTGGCCTTTCGTATCTGGCTTCTTTCACTCAGCATCATGTTTTCAAATCCACGTTATCAGTAGTCCATTCCTATTTATGGCCGAATAACATTCCATTGTATGAATACACCCCATTTTGTTTATCCACTCATCAGCTGACAGACATGTGAGTCTGTTTTTGTGTGAACGTGAGTTGTCATTTCTCTGTTGTTGATGCCCAAGAGTGCAATCACTGGGTCACAGAGAAAGTGCATGTTTTACTTTGTAAGAAACTGCCCACACTTGGAATTTCCCAGAGCAGCTGTACCATTTTTGGCTCCCACGAGCAATGCGTAAACAATCCAGTTTCTCTGCATCATTGTTAGCATTTTGTGTCACCACTATTTTTTATTTTAGCCATCCTGACGGTTACATGTATATTCATTTGTTTGTACCCTCAGCAGAAATCTGATTTTCGGTAACATTTGCTGTGAGTCAGAGCCCTGAATATTCCTCTTGGGCATTCCTTTTGTAGGCTGGCCAACCCTAGATCTTCTATCTTGATATAATCTGGGTAGTTCCTGTCTCTCCCTCCTAAAATAAGAGGACACACTTACTCACTTTACCCGTTAAAAGACAGATTTAAGATGTGGTCATGCCATAGAGGAGTTGAGACCTCTGGGATCCGGACCATGGGATTCTGTTGAGCTACATCCCACAGCTGGTTAATGTGAACCTTGGAGTCCACTAAGAACTCAAGATCTTTTTTTTGAAATAAAAAGATATGAGGCAAGGACTCCTACATTCTGTCCTGGGGCCATTCCCTTAGTGGAACTGATTCCCTGGCATTTTGTAGTCACTGCCTGGTACCTGTGCTCGTCTTCCAGGTGGCTCATCACTTCCTTAGACTGTGGTTATTCTGAGGGTAGGAGGGGGCTCTTTGAAACTGGTAGAGCGCTGAGCTCCCAATAAGCACGTGGTTATTTGTGGACTGCCCTTGATAAGCACAGTGGACAGTAAAACCTCAGGGGTGATGCTTGCTGAAGATAGGCATGTTGTAAGGGCTCAGCAGATACGTTGCTGAATGGGCACATGAAAGAGTTAAAAAAAACTCTTTCCCTTGAATTCATAATAGGAAAGACAGCACAGGAAGAGTATCTGTGAGTGCAAATACGGCTTTGCCACTTGTGCAGGGTTTTATAGCTGGGAAGCCATCTGACTTGTGTACTTCAGTTCCCCAGGCTTCTTGGCGGGGGAATGAATGAAATCCTGAGCACAAAAGCACTTCAGGCCCTGGCAGGGCCCTTGGGTAAGGTGCTGTGCAGACATCGGGAGGTATCGTTAATGGTGCCTTGCTCACATAGGCAGAGAATGCGGCAGCGAGGACCATCAATACTCAAATGCTGGTGCTGAGGCTGACATGCATGGATCCCAACAGGAATGCTCACAGAAGCCCCCAAACACACATAGACACACGGCCAGATGGGTTGAGGCACACAACCTTGGCATCACGACTGTGGCCAGTGGTTATTTGTGCTGTATGACAGGTGAGGAGAGGATGTGTGTGTGTGGAGCGGGGCTGTGAGGGACGCACACTCCACCAAGATGGCAGCTCTCTCAGACTTTCCCATCCCCAAATGTGGCCAATCATCCAGCTAGCTGCTTATTATCTAAATATAGGTGTCATCTGCAATCCCTCTCTCTGCCACAGCCCTCACCAAAGCCATCATCAAACATATTCCCAAACTGACCTGGCATCCCACTTCCATGGCTGACGCCTGGTCCAAGCCACAGTCAGCTCTGGCCCAGGTGAAGCAAAAACCCCCTCTTGGGTCTCCTCACACCTGCTAGTCCCCCTGAGAGACTTTTCTCCTTACAAGATCTTTTACAAATGTAAGTCAAGAAAGCCCAAAGACCTGAAGTGCTAACGGCCAACCCCAGCCAGGCAATCACGAGAAAGAACAAAGCCACTGGATATCAAGTCTATTACAAAGCCTTGGTAATTAACACAGGTTGGTATTGGCATGGGGGCAGACAAATAGACCCGGGGAGCAGATTAGAGTCAGAAGCAGACCCTCACACACAGTCACCTGATTTATGACAAAATCAATGCTGCAGAGGGAGGGGAAAGAATGGTCTTTGCAATAAATGATATTGGGCCAATTGAATATCCAAGTGGAAAAAAAATGCTCCTTGGTCTGCACCTCACGCCATATACAAAAATCAATGCCAGATGGATTGCATACCTTGATGTGAAGGGTCAAAGAGAAGCCTTTCCTTTTAGAGAAAAATATAGGTGGCCACCTTCATGAGCTCAGAGGACGCAAGGATCTCTTAGCAGACACAAAAAGTTATAACCAGGAAGGAGAAAAAATGACAGTGACAATATCTAAGTGAAGAGCCTCTGTTCATCAAAGGATACCACCGAGAAGGTGAAAGCAACCCACAGAATGGGAGACACTGCAATCACACAGTCCAGAATACAGAAAGTTAAATAAAAAGTAATTAGAAAATTGAAAAGAAAAATAAATTTAAAAATCATACAAGCCAGTTTTTAAAAAGTGGGCAAAAGACTTGAACAGACATCCCACAAGAGACAATAGATATCCAAATGGCTCATAAACATAGGAGAAAATATTTGACTTCCTGAACTATCAGGGAAGCACAGATTAGAACCATAATACGGTAATACCACTGTAGCCATTATCCACCTACCAGAATGGCTAAGGAAAAGACAGACAACACCAAGTGTGGACGAGGATGAGGGGCACCAGAACACCATAAACTGACCATGGAAGGAAGCGCAAACTGATACAACCACTTTGGAAACCTGCCTGGAAATAAATATCTACTAAAGCTAAAATATGCATACCCTGTGACCCTGCAATTCCATAGCTACACATACACTCTACAGGGACGCATGCATGTGGATGCCAAAGAAATGCTCACAGGAGCAGTATTTGAAATAGCCCAAACCCTGCCAACTACCCAAATGCTCATTGGTAAAATGGGTAAGTATATTGCAACATATTCACACAATGGAATTCTAGATGGTCACAACAATGAACGGATTACAACTGCAAGGTAACAAGTGCGGATCTCAGAAATAGAATGATGAGCAAAGAAGCCAGACACAAATGAGAATATATGTTCCAGTTCCATTTACAGGAAGTACAAAAACAGGCAACACTAATATATGTTTTTCGAAGTTAAGAGAGTGGCTGCTCTTGGTGGGGGGCAGGTAGTGACTGGCAGGAGGCGCTGGGCAGGGGCTAGCTGGAAATGCTCTGCCTCTTGAGCCAGGTGCTGGTTACACAGTGGTGCTGAATTTGTGACCACCTGCCATACTGTCCGCTTAGGATCTGTGCACTTTTCTGCACGCATGCTAGCTGGCAATCACACGGGGCAAGGCTGGTCCTGCCTCGTCGGGGCTCGGCATTTACTGTCTCTGGATCTGCACGTGCTCACTCCTTCACAACCCAGGTCTCCACGCAAATGTCCCCTGCTCGGAGGAGCCTTACCTAACTGCCCAATCTAAGATTCCCTGTACTGGATGTCTCCCAAATGATGTGTACTTGAAACCTGTAATGTGACCTTATTTAGAAATAGGACCTCTGCAGATGTGATCAAGGTCAGATGGGGTCATATGGATTAGTGTGGGTCCTCGATGCAATGCCCGGTGTCCTTATCAGGAGAAGGCACAGAAGGAAGAACGCCAGAGACGACAGAGGCAGAGACGGGACTGACACAGCCCCATGCCAAGCAATAGCAGGGATTGGCAGCAGCTGCCAGGAGCGGGAGGAGGTGAGGAAGGATCCCCCCTGCAGCCTTCGGAGGCAGCACGGCCCTGCCCACACCTTGAACTGGGACTTCTGGCTTCTGGAACTGTGAGAATACATGTCTGC
Organism: Gorilla gorilla gorilla; assembly: GCF_029281585.2. Lineage (NCBI taxonomy): Eukaryota > Metazoa > Chordata > Mammalia > Primates > Hominidae > Gorilla > Gorilla gorilla. The sequence goes on from NC_073234.2 coordinate 129,300,567, forward strand.
TGTTTAAGACCCCCATTTGTGGCATGTTGTCATGGCAGCCACAGAAACTGGTACTGGTCTTATTCTCATCCCTCCTACCTCTTGCTTTAACTGTCTTCAGAACGCTCATGCCACCATGTCATAGAATTTATTTGTTCATTTGTTTACTGCCCCTACTGCCAACCACCATTAGAACATAAGAGCCACGAGGGCAGGAACTTTGCCTTGTTCACAGCCACCTTCCCAGTGCTGAGCAATGCACCTGGTACAGAGAGAGGCTCCATCAACGCCAGAGGAATGCCAGGGGAATAAATCTGCATCTCCCGTGGTGCAGAGGAGACAGGAGGCGCCCCGTGCACACTGAAGGAACGAAAGCACGCATTCATTCCGTCCTTTCAAACCACAGCAAAGTAGGAAGAGTGGGAATATCCTGATAGGAAAACAGGGCAGAGTGGGGAAATGACCCGGTCCTCGCGGCCAGCCCTCCGAGGGGGTCAACAGGACTTAGCTTTATTTGTAACCCCTGTATGTTTTATAACGGGAGGAAAAAAATACCTTATTTGTGTAACTGAAACTAGAAGGCCACAAACCCCGTTCTCTGACTTCAGGTTCCCAGTGCTCTGTGAGGACATGCCAAATCCCCACTTAGGCCTTGTGTTTAACTGAGTCCAGGGGTTGGCAAACTTTTCCCAGCCAGGGCCAGAGCATCGATATTTGGAAATACCTCATCAAGGTAGGATGAGGTCATATGGATGAGGTTGCAAGCTCTTAACTCTGCTGCGGAAGCCCCAAAGCACCAGGCAATAATGAGCAAGCATAGCTGGAGTTGGTCAGTGGTCAGTGGCTGTGATGCCCCCTGACCTAGGGCCTCTCTGGGGAAGTGGATTTGGGAGGAGACGACCTGTGCAGAGGAGAGACACCTGGGGTCAGCCTTATCCTCCTCACCCATCCCTTTGAGAACTTGGCTAAGGGTTTTCTCCCACCCCACACACCTCACTCAACCCATCCTGCCTGGCTGGCTCTCAGGAGCTGCCTGAGCCTGATTTTTGCAGAGTTTCTTCAGGGAAAGCCTGGAGAATGGGAAGTCCTCCCCCATCCTGCTCTGTGTCTCTGCCCTAGCAGATGAAAGGGCTCAAAGGGCTCGAAGCTTTTGGAAAAGTACTGCTGACAACCAGGAGTCAATCGGGCAGTGACCCCATGCCTGCGTGGGAGACAAGGGAGGTGTGTGTGGGGAACATGAGCGAGCAAGCTGTCCTCGGCCCTCCCTCCACCGTCACGGCCACTGCAAGAGGAAATGAGAAGGCCAGGAGGCGAGGGATGGACAGACGCTGCCCACAAAGCAGGCACAACAGGTGTGGGGTGGACAGGAGATGCAAGCCATCTAATTAAGATCTCCAGACACCTGTTGTGAACTCTCGCCCATTCACACCCTAGCAGGTGGTTCACACCTCGAGGAAGAAAATAGCAAAAAAAAAAAAAAAAAAAAAAGATGCTGAGATAAAAGGAGAAAAGTAGCTCTCCATCTGCCAGCCTGCAATTGCTGCCTGCTCTCACCAGACATCCCTGACCCATGGCAGGAGTTCCAGGGCGATAAGTGAAGCTCTGGAGGGAGAGCTGGTTGTGCTGCCTCAGAGCTGTGTGACCTGGGGCAGACTGCTGAACCTCTCTGTGCCTTACACTTCACGTTTCTACCAGGATTGTATAGAGAAAGGCTTCACATAGTGGGTATGCACTCCACAAACATTATCACAGCACCAGCTATGTAGCAGGCACCTGTGGACATGACAGTGAGCCAGTCAGAGTGTCCCAGCTTATATTCGGGGGTTGGGGGTCAGTACACTAAACAACCACATGGAGCAGTTCCAAGGGGAGCTGAGGCAGCTGGGGTGCAATGGTAACGGGACTGCAGGACCGCAGGACAGGCTGAGCTACCCTGGACAGGGGTCAGGAGTTAGTCAGTGGAAGAGTGTGCTGGAGTGTGCTGAAGGCCTCATTTTATTCTATTTTTTTAGAGAGAAGGTCTCACTCTGTTGCACAGGCTGGAGTGCAGTGGCCTGATTATAGCTCACTGCAAACTCAGACTCCCAGACTCAAACAATTTTCCTGCCTCAGCCTCCTGAGTAACTGGGACTACAGGAGTGCCACACAGTTCAGCTAATTTTTGTATTTGTTGTAGAGATGGGGTCTTGCTATGTTGTCCAGCATAGTCTCGAATTCCTAGCTTCAAAGGATCCTCCTGCTTTGGCCTCCCAAAGTGTGGGAACAGACTTTTAGCATTTGCTACCCTGGTGATGGCCATGCGGGTGATTTTCTCTCAGGGGCCACGCTCAAGGAAAAGCTAATTGCCCAAAGCCCCAACCAAGAAGGTAACTCTCTCACAAATGTCCACCTGACTCCAATGGCTGGAAGGCAACGTGAACCACCTGTCGGTAAAAAGGAAGGGAGGGAGCGGTGAAGGAAGAAAGCGAAATCGGGTCTTGACTGTGAACCTGTGGATGCCAGCTTCCCACAGAGAAGACAGCGGAAGCTCACAGGTGGAAAGTGAGCTGTGGGACTCTGGAGTACTGTGTACATGGACAGGCTAAGCGTGAGCCACCCAAGCCTTCCTTCTCACCTCCAGACCCGCTTGACTCTGTCTTCCTAAACCTAATCCCAAACAGTGTTCCTGACGTGGCAGACCACCAGAAGGAAACACGGTAATAACAGCTACGCTGGCTGGGAGCTTTTCATGAGCCCGGCACTACGCTAGGCGTCTCACATACTTGACTTATCTTTTATCACCCAGCTGTCAGGCAGGGTCTTTTCATCCCCATTTTACAGATGAGGAAAACTGAGGCCCGGAGAGCTAACATGACATAGCATAGGAAGGGAGAGAAGTGCATTGAACCCACAGATTTATTGCCAGAACTGACTCTTCACCATGACTTGACCTGGCCTGGACTTCAGAGCTGCCTAGACATTCCCATGCCATCCTCAGAGAGGCAGGTCTGAAACATGCTCCTTAGCAGTTTCCACAGAGGGCCTTAGTGATGATCATGACAGTGACAGACATACTCCCATAAACACCTCCCTCCTTTAGTCAGCCTGTCCACCCACCTTCTCCCTGAGCCTTTCACCGCCTGGGCAGGGAGGCAGGGGAGGCAGACACACTCTTCATTCCCACCCTGCAGGCGAGCAAACTAAGCCTGGCCAATGGCCACTACACCCAGGCTCCAAACTTCCCGATTCTTCCACTGGTTCACAGGCAGAACTGGCTATATAATTTGCAGGGCCTGGCGCAAAATAAAAATCCAGGACCCCTTGTTCAAACATTACTAAGAATTTCAAGATGGTGACAGCAGTGCATTTAACCAAGTGTGAGGCCAACCCTGTTTGCAGAACCTCCTTCCTGGAAGATGCGGGGTACTGCCTGCCAGAACCCAGGTGGCTCAAACCAGGCTGCCCCATGGACTATGACAGAAATGGGCAAGCCGAGGGTCCATCTAGGAATAGCACCGTTACTGTCTGTACCCTAGTTTCTTCATCTAGAAGGCAGGTTTAACAACAGTCTTACCATGTTGGGCTGCTGTGTGGACGAACTGATACAAAGACTGCGTGGGACGTGGTTCACCCCATGTCCCATGCCTCCCCGATGCCTGTATTAGCCAGCTCTGTTTTTAACACCACTTCCAGCTTTTGAAATGGGGGTGGACATAAGACCCTCTCCACCAAATGCTTGAGCTCTGCATACAGCTGCTGTGTATCAGCAGGAGAGCCCCAAGTGTAAGCTTCATTTGCATGTATACACTTAGGCCCGATCCAGGCCCTGAACTGCCTCTCTGCCCTGGGCACTTCCTGGTGGAGACAGGGAAAGAGGAAAATAAACAACATGGCAAAACACACATGTGCAACATACCTACTCCAGAGCAAACCCAGATGGGGTGGCGGTTGGGGGGTGGGAAGCCCAGTCTCCACCTCCTTCCTTCCTTCTTTTAGATCCATACTAACCTAAGACTCTGGGCACCTGCCGGGTGAGCTGACCACTGGCCATTTCCGTCCTTGTTCGAGTGGTGGGGTGAGAAGTTTGTGTGTACATGCATACTTGCACAGTCTGGGACACCCCTATTTGTGTGTCTTCCACATTTCCTTTTGGGGGATAAAGGGGAGCTGGCTCAGCCTGTCCCTCAAGGTCCTTCCTGACTCTACCCCAGAGCACAGACGAATGGGGCAGAAAGAGAGGATTACAGGATTACAGCCTTCCTTTACAGAAGAAAAAACAAAAACAAAACAAACAAACAAAAAAACCAGGAAAACGCTGCCCAGGACCTTCAAGGCTTCAGCACTGCCGTTGTGGACCTGGGTTCTGTCTATAAACTCAGATTCAAACCCTGGGTTCAAATCCTGGCTCCACTGGTTTGGTGCTGTTGAACACCACAGTCAACATTTATTAACTACCTGTTACTCTGCCAGGGGCTGGATTAAGTGCCTCATTTGTACAATCTCATTTAATCCTTATAGTCCTTGAGGCCGCTGAGCAGCGTGGCGGCCTGAGGCATCTGATGACCCAGTGGGTGGAATTTGGGCTCTGGAGCTGGTTTCTTCACTGAGAAACAGAGACATGAAACTACTTTACCGGGCCACGGTGATGAATGGGCTCCTAGAAACATGAGGCACTGCAGCGCACGGGGCCAGGGACATGAGAAAGAAATCAACACTCACATGTATTACCACAGCATCATCACAAATTAGTGTATGTTATCACTAGTGTTACTACCACTAGTTTATGCCAGGGGAAACTGAGGTCCGAAAAGAGAGCCACAGAGAAGACGAGAATCGCTGTCTGCAAATCCACTGCTGTGCCTCTCTCTGAGTTTCCAAAGGCATAATCCTTGAGTCACCCTAGACAGTGATCCCACAGAAACATGGAAATGCAGTGCCTCTTGATGCCTGTCTGGTTTAACCTAGGGCTGGTTAGTTAAGGGGCTGGAGTGTGGTGCACTGAGGCCTGAGTGGAAGGCTGGTGGCCTCCGGGAAGGGCCTCAGGCACTGCTGCCTCGGGCTAGGAGGCCGCCTTCTCTCCCCTCCAGCAGGCGGGGTAGCTTGAGGCCCTGCCCAGAGAATGCTCTCTGGAGCCCTGCACTCTCACCTGCACACCTGTCCCACTGGCTGTCCCTGTCAGTTTCCTCTCTGGTCCCCCACAGAGAGACCTGAGTCTCTCCTGAAATGGCTACATGCCTCGTGCCTAGCACAGTGCCTGGTATAAATGACACACTCGCTGTCATTTGGTCCCACTGGAATGATCTGGAGGAAGACAGTTCCTTCTAGACCCAAGAAAACAGGCAGCAGAGAGGAGCGGCTCCAAGCCGGGGCTCTGGGTTAGGCTGACTTAGATCCAAATCCCCATTCAGCGGCATGGTCCCAGGCAGGACACTCCATCTCCCTAGTTTCCATCTCCAGTTTCTGTCTGGGTGCAAAAGGGATGACAGCATCCATCCCTCGCAGGGCTGCTGTGCGGCTTAAAAGAGGTGATTCTGCATGGGAAGGCATTCAAGCTCAGAGCCCCGCACACAGCAAGCGTGTAATAAAAGGGAGTTGTGATTTTTACTACACCTGGTAGGAGAAACCCATAGAACCTGCCTGCCCAAATGGACCAGCTTGGTTCCCCGAAACCCTGAAACCTCCCCCTGGCTAATGACCTTTACCGGCCAGTGGCTTTGTCTGAAATCCTGTCTGGGGCTTCCCTGGACAACCTTGAAGTCCCTGAGAAGGCTCACAGCGACCCCTGCTGTCTGCAACGAGGAACTGCCTTACATCCCCAGCCGGAGTGAACAACAATAGCAGGTACGGCCCTCCAAGAAGGTCTTACGTTTCCAGGGTTTTAAGAAAACTCTCATCAGAACAATGGCAAGGAGAAGAGTCACCACATGTAATTATGTTCAGTGGACACTAATTCCCTGTCTTCTAAAAATAAATATAATACATGAGATCACACAAAGTGCTCTCTCTTCCCTTGTGGTCTTTTGTTTCCCCGGATAAGTGTCATCCTAAATATACTGCAGAACCAAGTGAAACTGTCATTTCAGCGGGATATTATTTCCCGATCAACATGCGCTCTTCTTAGCAAGCCCGTTTTAATCTGGCAGTTCTTAAATTGGACTCCTTTTAAAAAGCAGAGCATGTTTAAACAAGCAGACATACCGAGAGGCTAAGGATATGTACCTTCCTGGAGGGACGACTGATCAATCGAGGTTTAGGGAAATGGGAAACCTCCCCCCAGGTCACGACCCCATCTCGCCAGGCTATTCCTGCTGTGCAGGATACCCGGAGATCATAGCTAAGATCCTGCTTCCCAGATACTGGCAGGATTGGTCTCTGCCTCAGATCCCAGCTCACCACACACCACATCTGTTTATGAACTGAATACTAGTGTATGATTTAGAACAAACAGAGGGGAAAAGGAGGACAAAGATATCTGAAGTTCCCCACATGACTTCTTATTCTTCAAACTACAGAGTGAGAGCAAAGAAGGTAGATGCCACACAAAGATAATTCTTTCTCATCTCTAAAACACAAGGCTGATTTTGTATCCACAGATTACCTTGCAAGATGCTAACTGGCAACTCTAACAGAGGCTTCACTCTCGGACCCTTGTGCAAGCGTAGAATGAACGAACGAGACCTAGTGTCTAGAATCCTAAATGTTCACCCATGCGCAGGCCACGGTGCTGCAGGTCCCCCGAGCAGTCCTGGATCCCACCCAAGCCTCAACAATGTGTTTAGGTGAAGCTGACTTCATCTGCCTTTGCATTCTGAGAGCTAGATGGTCTCTCTATTACCCTGCCCATGCCTTGAGGGGGGGCCTTGGCTTCAAGCATTCTCCTTAGGCCCTGATATGAGGACGTTTCTTTCATTCATGGCTTGGTGCTGGGTGGTGCCTACCTAATCTGAAAAGCCAAACACTGTATGTAACATGGCAGCGTAGGGATCACCAACTAGGGGCCCTGGGGTAGGCCAGACTTGTTTTGTTTTTAAAAAGTGAATTAGTTGCTGATGAATTCTCCTTAAGAATCCACATGGCTGGTTTCTCTTTCAAAACATGAGAACTGGTCTTATGAAGCCTGAGTTCCTGTGTGGCATCCCAGCTGGATGACCAGAGAGAGGCCCGCCTGCTGCTCAGTCCCCACCCAGCCTGCTGCCGTTACCGGCTGGGTCCCTGCGACAGCTGCATTTTCCACCCCTGTGCAAGCAGGTGCTGAGGGACTGCTTTATGTGTGCAGGTAATTCACCTTCGTTTCCATAGAGCCATTTAGGCCACTGGTCCCCAACCCCGGCTGGACATTAGGATCCCCTGGGAAGCTTTTAGCAAAACACCGATGTCTAGACCCCACTGTTGAAAAATGGAATCCAACTCTCTGGGGGTGCAGCCTCGGGAAAGGTGTATTTTAGCCATCGCCAGGTGGCTGGAATGTGTGGCTAAGGTGGAAAACCAGCACCTTAAACCAAAGGGGTGGCCTGGATGGAGGAAATTTCAAGCAGATCATGGGTAGGGCTGGGTTTTAGCCACTGGGGCCCCTGCCCCTCTTGCACATTGTGGATGGGGACAAGAAAGCCTGCCTGCCCTTTCTCCATCTGCCTCGGAGAGGGGGAAGCCTGGCTGTTTTGACTTTTTTCCTGCACAGTGCTCTGGGGAGCCACATCTGAGATTAAGGGAGATAAATCAAAAGCAGCCAAAAGATGACCTTTGAAAGACCACTGTGCCGGCCTGCAACGCAACCATCCAGGACCCAAAGGACATCTTCCCTGAGACTCGGGCAGGCTCCCTGCCCACACGCCAGTCCCCTGGACTAAACCTGAAGTTCTCACCTGAAGAGCTCTCGGATCTCCCGGCTGTGGGCCTGGAAGGGGATGTTCCGCACCAGGATCTTGGAGGTGGTCTGCTTTCTGGGAACTTGTTTCTTCCGAGCTGATGTCATGGCTGGCCTGGAGTGGTAGGGGGAGAGGGTCCAAGTTATTCGTGGCTTCAGCAGCTCCTGCCCAACATTGACTCCACTACGCCTCCATCAGAATATTCAGGTGATGGATTCAAGGAGTGTGCGTGGGATGCGGGACCAACGTGAAAGGAGAGGAAGGCCGTCTCCCACCAGGTGATAGGGCCCAAAACAGCTGCAGACGTCAGGGGGACACATCCGTGCTTGGGTGGCTGCTGCCCTTCATTTGAGAGACTCCGGGGCCACCAGGGACTTAAGGAGCCCTGCTAAGGGTGGGGCTGGTTTCTCACCAAACCCAATCTCCATTGTGTCTTTCTCTCCAGTTGCAAAGAAAGACCCTGGTTGGTTTCCAAAGGTCTTGTGACACTTCATCAATAACCCGAGGAGGAACATGCGGGGGCCTAACCATGCAGATGGACCAGGTGGCGAGCAAGGACACTCTCAGCCCAGGTTCAAGGCCATCCCCAATGCAGTGCTACCTGGCCTGTCTCCCTGCTCTCCCAGGGAAACCTCCCACTCCACCAAAACAGGGTAGGGAAGTGAGCAAGGCTGGGAGTTAACAAGCTGGGTGTGAATGCCAAATCCGACACTTAGGATCTCTGTGATCTTGGGCAAGTAACATGGCCGCTCTGGGCCTCCATTTCCTCCACTGTAGAATGGGTGTAATGATAGGCCCACCTAATTTGATTGTTTGAAGATTTAATAAGCAGACTCAGCGCTGGACCCAGAATGTGGTAAACATTCAATAAACAGCAGCTGTCATGATAATGACCATGTTAGGACTTACCTCCTTCAGGCCTGCTCCACGTCACCTCCTCACAGGCCTTCCCTGTCTCCATTAAAATGGCAACCCCCTCACCCACAGCCCCCAGCTTCATTTCTCTTCCTGGCACTGATCCCTGTGCTAGTACACTATACATTTAATCATGTTTCTTTTCTTTTTTTTGTCTTGTCATTCTGGGGCTATGCTGTCTCATATGGCAGCCACCAGCCACATGTGGCTAGTTGAATCTAAATTAAAATGAAGCAAAACTAGGCTGGGCATGGTGGCTCACACCTGTAATCCCAACACTTTGGGAGGCTTAGGTGGATCACCTGAGGTCAGGAGTTCAAGACCAGCCTGGCCAACATAGTGAAACCCTGTCTCTACTGAAAATACAAAAATTAGCCAGGTGTGGTGGCAGGCGCCTGTAATCCCAGTTACTTGGGAGGCTGAGGCACGAGAATTGCTTGAACCCAGGAGGCGGAGGTTGCAGTGAGCTAAGATCACACCACTGCAGTCCAGCCTGGGTGACAGGGTGAGACTCCGTCTCAAAAAAATAGAAGCAGCAAAACTACAAATTCACTTCCTTGGTCGCTGGGGTATCAGGCTCCAAGATGGTGCCCAATGATTCCTGGCTCTTGGTGTTCATGCCCTGGGTAATCCCTTCCCATGCTGTATCAGGGCAGGTCTGGGTGACGAGCAGCATACAGCAGAGGGATGGTGTGTGAATTCTAAGACTAGGTTGTAGAAGACATTGTGGCCTCCTTCTTCCCCATTCTTGGATCACTCACTCTGGAGAGACATGGGGACACTCAAGCAGTCCCAGAAAGAGATCCCTGAGGTGAGGAACTGAGGCCCCCTGCCAGCAGCCATGTGAGTGTATCATCTTAATGACAGATCTACCAGCCCCAGCTGAGCCTTGAGATGACTGCTGCCCTAGCTGACATCCTGACTGTAACCTCATGAGAGACCCTGAGCCAGAATTCCCAGCTAAGCTGCTCCTGAATTCCTGACCCATGAAACTATGAGATAATGTTTTCTTTTCAGCTTTAAGTTCTGGGATACTTTGTGATGCAGCAATAGATAGCTAAAACAGTTGCACTTGCCACATCTCAAGAGCTAAATAGCCATGTGTGGCAATTGGCTACCATCTTGGACAGAAGAGATGTGGAACATTTCCATTGCTGCAGAAGCTTCTATGGAACAGCACTGCCCTAGGGTGTAAACTCCCAAGGAAACACCATCCCCAGTGCCTAGAAGGAGGATGTGGTACACAGTGGGCTTGCTGTAATTTTTTCTTGAGTAAAACAATGGTTCCATGAACACTGGCTAGGAAGTGAGACCTTGCAAGGCTGAATTCAGGCTGGCTCTCTGGAGATAGGGTACTGGAAAGAAACCGCTGGCTCAGTGCTCATGGGCACTGCAAGTGCTGGATGCCTAACACACAACCTCTAGTTAGCACATTTCACTTCAGAGGCAAAGTCACCCATGCAAGGTCACAGAGCTCCTGAATTAGAAACTACAGGTGTGGGGCTCAAAGCCTGAGCTCCTTCTGTTATACTGGCAGCTCAGGAACCCCCACTAGACTTCTGAGGGCCTCTGTACCAAGCCATCTTCCCTCCAAGGATGCTTAACATAGCACAGACCACAATGGGTGAAAAACACCAGAGCTGGCCCAAGCTGGACTCACAGGAAGCATTAACAACAAAGAAAGAAGGAAAAAGAAAGGTCAATTCGCTGGAAGCTAATTTGCCGGATGACCACACAAATTACCAACTTGTTGAAAACTACCAAATAAATATCTGAAACCAGCTCTAGGGCTGTTAGAGGCATTCATTTTATCACCCGAGGTAAGTAGATGATAATGACAATAATGGCTTACGCTGGGCACCTGTTATGTGCCGGACACTGTTGGAGGCACGTCGGGTGTAATAGTTCATTTAGATATACAAGCAGGTAGAAATGGAGGTGCAAAGATAAATCTCCAAACAATCCCCCTACTTCAGTATACTGGTCATTGGGCAAATTGGCCTGCCTCCATCTCTAACACCTACGGAATCTCTTTCCCATTAACTGGAGGCCATCGTAGGCACTGCCATTCAGCTCTAAGAAAGCACGTCCCATAAAGCTGAATGTCTAGGTTTTACAGCTTCTTCTGGTTCATCCACAGCACCAGCAACCTCCAGCTCTTCCTTGGTTTATTTATCCCAAGATGAGTGTTGTTTGCCTGTTTCTCCTGCACTTGTTCCTTTTCTTATTAAAAAAAAAAAGAAAAAAAAAAACAACCCTGTGCATTAAACATTCACCCAAAGGACTAACACTGTTGTAGTTCACTGGGAAAACCGGGGTCGGAGTTGGTAAATGCCAACATAATTAGGCATCTTAATTAGGAAGAGTCCTAAATGGTAAAGGGATAGGTGGAAAGGACATTGAAGGGTTGTGAGACAGCCTCCAGGGTGGCCGGCACCAAGCACAGGAAGCCCCAGCTCGTAGGAAAGGAAATGAGGACACTGAAGACTCACTTAGTGGCTCGTTCCGAGATCCTCACTTCCAGCTTGTGGCCGTCCACGACGTGACCCTAAGAGAGAAGACAACATGGCTCATCTCTCTGTCCCGAGAAATACTCACCCGAATCCTTGCCCTTCACCAGAGCAGAGCCCTGGCTCGCAGATGGGAGCCTGATTGTTCCCCGGGGAGCGGGGCTAGCTGGTCTAGAGGACAGAGGATGGTTTTTCCCTGAAATGGCTCACACCGTGCCCAGGCAGCAGCTGGTGGTCAGAGACTCAGCCCTTGGACGCTCTCTTAAGCCACAGGTAGGCCTTGACCTAGATGTCATTCAAGGGACACGGAATTTTCCATTGTTTATAAGCATGTTCAGGCAAAGTAAGGCCCTTAGGTCTGGCTTGCAGAGAGAGTTGGGTTTAGTTTGTATGTTCCTGAAAAATATTCTAAATCCTAGTGGAGTTGCATCTAAAGCTAGATTCTAACATTGGTCCCTCAAGGCAGAACTGGTGTATTAGCAAAATTACCCTTGAAAATCCCTTAAATCTCCCATAAAATACAGCACACAGAGCTTCGTAGGAACAATTCTTGGAGGCAATATTCACATATGCATGCACACAATGATGTCCAGAACATAATACAGTACACGTGCAAAGTGAAATTTCATAGAATCTTATATCGTGTGAAAGAGAAACACGGACCACTGAACCTGCAGAGCCAATTTTAAGTTAAATGAGTACACAGCCCCTGACCAGGAAGGGCCTAGGATGTGGGGCATTATGAAAGGAACAGAGGATACCTTCTCAAGCTACTAACACCTACTGCATCTCCTTCACTTTAGCTGAAGGCCATCCTAGGCACCATGCATCAGGATGCATTAGATGCATCATCTAATGCAAAGCCACAGAGCTTCTGGATTAGAACTTAGGCTGAGCATGGTGGCTCACGCCTGTAATCCCAGCACTTTGGGAGGCTAAGGCGGGCGGATCATGGGGTCAGGAGATCGAGACCATCCTGGCTAACACGGTGAAACCCCGTCTCTACTAAAAACACGAAAAATTAGCCGGGCTTGGTGGCGGGCGCCTGTAGTCCCAGCTACACCGGAAGCTGAGGCAGGAGAATGGCGTGAACCTGGGAGGCGGAGCTTGCAGTGAGCCGAGATTGCGCCACTGCACTCCAGCCTGGGCGACAGAGTGAGACTCCGTCTCAAGAAAAAAAAAAGAAGAACTTATAGGTGGTGCAAAATTTGCCCTTTGGGATGGTGCCAATCCCAGGCTGTTTTGCTCTCCACAGCCCTAGCTCCCCTCCTGCTAGAGAGTATCAATCTGTCCTTGTACTTAGGATCCAGCAGGAAGGCATATCTCCTTCTCTGTCTGAATAGGATGTTGAGTCTCTGTCCAAACAGCTTTCGGTTCAGCCCTGTTCTCCCCACCTTCTCCCCCACTGGCCAAGCGTGGATGACTCAAGGGTCTCCTACCTGCCCCCTGCCCCCAGCCATCGTCCCCTCTCCACACCAGCAGCTGCAGAGGCTGGAGCAGAAGCCAGTGTGCTCACAGCCCCCTAATGGTCTCCCACTGCCTTTAGGCTGAGCAGTAAAATGGCCTAGAAGATCCTGCCCTGCACACCTCTCTCCTCATCCTGCACCCTGAACCGCCACCCCACGCCGCCCCTGCCACAGTGGCCTCTTAGCTTTTCAAACATACTAAGCTCATTCCCACCTTACGGCCCCTGCCTCAGACCCTCTGCACACGGTCCCTCCTCCCCAACTACCTTCCTCCCAGATCTCTGTGCAGCTGACTTCTGGCCAAGTAGGTGTGGCCTCAACTGTCACCTCCTTAGAGAGGCCTTCCCTGACCACACAGCCTAAGTGCCCCACCTCCACCCCCAACTCGCAGCTTTGTCTTCATGACCTGGTCCTGCATGTTTATTCAGAGGTCCATGGCCTGTCTACCCTACCAGAAAGAGGGGCCCACGTGAGCAACCTCTCCCAGGCCTAGCACCACCCCTGGCTCACGTCAGGCCCTTGATAATAGTGCTGTGGATCGAATGAATGAACTATGGTGACCGTGGAGTGTTGGGAAAGGTTCTTAATTTTTTCTTGGGCCACAGTCCCATAGAGATCTGGGAAAAGCAATGGGCCCGGTCAAGTGTAGACTTCACACACATTCTCACTCAATTTCAGAGGGCTGACGGGACCTCCCACTACCTGCCAAGTGCCTCCGTGGCCCTCAGCTGAGAATCTTCACTTTACCTGGAGCTGCTTGAGAGCTTTCTGGGCTTGCTCCGGCTTCCTGTATTCCACAAATCCAAACCCCATGGAAAGCAGCGCTCCTGAGAGAGAGAGGTGGAAATCACATCAGTGGGTGAGGCGGAAGCACAAGGCCAAGTGCAAGGGCTGTGATGGGCCCACAGACCTGCGCTGTATTTCCTCTTCTTTTCATACCCCCTTCATTCCCCCAAAAAATCTCAGCACCTGGCTTGCTGTTTATCATTAGTCATCTTGACGAATCAGCCAACGCAGTTAACATGGCTGCCACCTGAGGCCCATTTGACTATTAATTAACAGATGACTGACATGATAATTAACTTCATAATAGGATTCTGCTTTGGGAGGGAGACTGACCTAAGAGAGATGACCATCGTTAAGGCAAGTGGCAAAACCTCTACCTGGGCAGTCCTCTGCCTCCACACGTAATGCCTAAAATGAATATGTGCGTGAGAGTCAAACGCACCAAAGGCTTGCTCTTCACAACTATTTCTCACCAGCCAATCACATTCAATTTCCTGGGTTTCAGATATAAAGTTTGGATCATGTGGGCAACTGCATTATTCAAACTTCTCTGGTTCCTTACTTCTAGGTTGCAAGTAGCAAGAGTTCAGATAGCAAAGAATACCGCAAAAATTTCATCAGAAACTTCCGCTTCCTCACTATGTGTAACTGGGGAGGGAGGAGTGTTTTTATAGGGCACTAAAAAACATTAAGATCCCTAATTACATCTTGCCCTCTTGACATTAGATTTGATGTCCCCCCACCTTCCACCCACACCCCAGCATCTCATACATATTTGTTAGGTTTATTCTTTATTGTGAATTCAAAGAAGATTCCCTTCAGTCTGATGGGTTCAAATGAGGCTCAAGGCTCTCTACCTTTGGCTCACTTTGCAGGTCCTATCTTTACCTTTACTGTGCTGTTTGTGACACCTATGCTCCTGCCTTTCCATTGACAGCAGGTGTTACAAAATAAGAGCCAACTGCATTAAGGAATTCCATTAATTGCCCATACATGGCTCAGACAGAACTGACAGCCAGTGCCACCCCATGGCGACTTTAAATGTTCGTTCTGCAAGCAGATACTGCTCGAAAGCTCTCTTTTGGAGGCTCGAGGCTGCAGGTGGTGGGCTGGCATGTCTGTGCACCTGTGAGATTTTAAAAGTGCAGTGACTGTGTGAAAGGCAACTGTGAGAAGGTCAAGTTCATCTCTGAGTTACTGACACTATGCAGATCCACTCTCCGCCACCATCCTCTATGGGAAACTGACCTCTATAGATAGCTCTACCTGGGCTCCCCAGATTCCTTGCTTCCTGTTGGGATCAGCCAGCAAGAGGCTCTGATCTGGCATCGCGGGGTCGGGGGATGGAGGAGAGAGAGGCTGGAGTACTGGATCCTTCCACATGTCCCCACCCGCCTCCTTGCTTTGGGTGGCTCTGCAGTGGCCACATCCAATCCACGGCCACCACTCCTGCAGGTTATCTCGTGGCTCCAACTCTCAGCTGAGCTCTGGTCACACGCTTTCCTTTAATGCCCCTCCAGGCACGGCAGGCGGAAAGGCATTCTTCCTGTAGAGCCCACTTCCTGGACATCCCTGTGGGCTCCCTTAGCCCAGCCACACCTCGGCCCCTTCCTTACAGACATCTCTGCTCCAACCCCAGCTGAGAGTGCTTTCTGTTTCCTGCTGCAACCCTGACTGATATACTTTGTCTAGATTTTCCCCAAACTGTGACGGATGGGCCCCAGAGAACAGGGCTCTCAAATACAGGCCCTTGAAAAAGACAGTGTATGTTTTAAGAGCTGCTTATGACATGGAAAGATCAGATAACCACTTCTAAAACATGCTGAAGAGTGCTCCCCAGGAGTACAAGGCTGGCCCCACAGAGCATCTGACTGGGCGCAGTGAGAGGCAGGGACAGCCACCTCCACCTGCTGGCCTGGGTGCACCTCTGTCAATCTGACCCCCATCCTGGACTTCAGCAATAACTTTTTTTTTTTTTCCTGAAATCCTCAAAACTGGTCCTTCTCATAATTAACTTGGTACTTAGCTGCCTTTCCTTGCACCCAAAACTATATCTGAAGACCCTGGAGAACAGGGATGTTAAGGGGTGAACAGTGTCTTCCCAGACTCACATGTAGAAATCCTGACCCCCAGTATCTCAGATGTGACCTTATCTGAGACAAGCTCTTTACAGAGGTAACCAAGTTACCTCTGTAACTGGCCAAGGTCACAGGCCAGGCGCGGAAGCTCACGCTTGTAATACCAGCACTTTGGGAGGCCAAAGTGCCTGTCTGAGGAGTAACTCAACAGCAGACATTCTGGCCACCCAGTACTTTGCATGCAGTAGGTGCTCAAGACACAGTTTGGGCTGACACATGTAGCATTCCTACAAATCCTGCCAAACCAAAGGGACTCAGGATAGGGCTGGCATGGCTGTGTGAAAGCAAGGACGTATCCCCTGCAGGAAGCCAGGGCTGGAGCCCAGCAGAGGCCAGAAGACTCAGAATAGCACCCAGGGCCAAATGGAGAGATGAGGGTGCTCTCTGCCTGTCCATGTACCCACTGGCCTGGGAGGTGCATGGTTATTGACTCAGGAAAATCTGTGTGGTTAATGACTCGGTAGAACGTTCCAGATGTTCTACAACTGG
The DNA here is from genome assembly GCF_029281585.2 of Gorilla gorilla gorilla. Taxonomy (NCBI): domain Eukaryota; kingdom Metazoa; phylum Chordata; class Mammalia; order Primates; family Hominidae; genus Gorilla; species Gorilla gorilla. Next base: position 129,316,694 of record NC_073234.2, read on the forward strand.
GTTATCTCCCTCAGAAGGGAAGAGGGAGAGTGCAAGACTGGTTGTTTCTTGCTATTTCCTAGGAAACTTCCAGAGCACAAAAGTGCTGGGAGGAGGCAGAGGTTCCTGATACCATCCAGGGTCCTCGCTATCTGCCCACAAATGGCACTGCTCTGAAACCACCCCTGACAGTTTGAGGTGGTGGAGGCTCTAGGTTCAGAAGGATCTGACCCAAGAGGCTGCTTTGACTGGAAAGGAGACTCCAGGGGAACAGAAAGAGGGGCTATTTCAAAGAGTCTGAGGCTGACCATGCTTCAGAAAAAAGAGAACCTTCAAAATGTGCAAGGGAGAACTCCCCCAACCCCTTGTCTGAAGCTGGACCTTCTTTTGGAATCCACTCTTTCCGGCTGAATACTGAATACTTTCCGAATTTCATGAGGAATACCTGCTTTGTTCTTCTTCTTGGAGATGGAGCAGCTCTTCACTGTCCCCACTTTTGAAAACACCTGGATAAGAAAGTAACAAGTATCATCGGCAGCTCTAAACCACTATGCAGGCAAGGGCACCTGTAAAACACTATACCCCCAAATTTGCCATATGGACAACTTGGGGTCCCAAAAACATTTTGAGGTGATGAGTGATGACCTCCTTTAAGTAACCTGGGCAGTCCCTTAGGGTTCCCCATAAGAGCAGCTGGGCTTGTTTCTTGTTCCAGTTTTAGAAGAAGGAAGTAGGACACAGAACAGCGAGAGACTGACTGCAGATCATGCAATCGGGAAGCCGGGCCTAAGTTCCGAAGCATGGGGTCTACTGCCCCAGTCCGGACCTCTCTCACTGGCCCCTGCACCAAATGCCAAAATAATTTTTACAAAAATTTTAAGTCATAGTCTATTCTATTTTCCCCTTTACTTTTTCTGTCTCCTTTGCTAGAATTTGAAACCCACCCAGAGCAAAATCCATGTTTACCTGGTTCCCGGCTATGTCTTCAGCACTACACACAGAGCCCAGGGAAAGGCAGGTACCCAATAAACATTCACTAAATGAGCAATGGGGAAGCCCAGGGCCCGGGGAGAATCTTGAGAAACAAATACTACGAGCAGCAGCTGCTTACTGACTCTTGTGTTTAAAGTGTCAGATGCTTTATTTGGAGTATCTCCTTCATCCAAATCATCAAAACAACTCCATGAGAAGAGTCTATTAACATCCCCACGTTACAGATGAAGAAACTGAGGCACAGAAAGGCTGAAGGACTCACTCAGGGTCACATCATTAGCAAGGGGCAAAGCTGGGATCCAAGCCCAGGCAGACTGATCGCTACGCATGGCTCTCCACTCAGGGTGCTGAGACAGGAGCCCTGGGAACTAGGGGCTCTTCCCCCCAGGGCCTCAAGTGGACTGTGTGACCTAAGGACAGTGAACTGGCCTCTCTGAAGCTCAGTCTCCAGCCATGTTGCATGAAGAGACTGAACTAGGTCATCTTGGCTATGACTTCCAGCTCCAGAATCCTTGAATTCAGAGGATGCTCTTGGGCTGCTGTTTGAGTGCATCTCCCAGGAAACAATGATCCCGGATAATGATGTTCCCATACCAGACCCGCACCAGAAAAAAAATAAAACTAACATTCAAATCTATCTGACATATTCAAATCTATCTACCTTTTGGATGCTACAAGCACATGCCGCCATTTAAAAGCAAAGCAAAACAAAAATGGAACCAGGAAATAGCCAAAGACAAGTCTAAGGGTGGGTTTCCAATTGCTGAAGAAGGTGAATCTTGGCTCCTTAAACGCTGTTGCTTTAGTCAGGGTATCTCTGCTGTTGGGGCTGCTCTTCTAATAGGTAAGGGGACAGTCACGTCACAGAGGCTGAGCCAGAGGGTGTCAGAGGGGCTCTGACCCTCTGCCTCTCTACCACATCCCAATGTTTGCCTCCATATCTTCTGCCCACCATGTTCCTACCCCTGAGGTTCAGTGGACACTGTCTTCTCTCCTGACCCCATGATCGAATTTTAGGGTTCAGAGGGATTTTTAGAAATCAATCAGGTCAATTCTTATGGCCAGCTTCCTTATCAGAACAAGTTGATGGCGATCAGCCTGCTGTTATTCATTAAAACAAAACAAAAAAACTGAAAAACCCACTGAGTGTTTATTCTGTGCCAAGCCCAGACTCTAGAAATAAACAGTCTCCTGAGGGAGGTGCCACAAATTGGGGACCTTGCAGACCCCACTCCTTTGGAACTGGAGGCCCCGTTGTTTCCTGATCGCTGGTCCAATTCCTTCTAGAAGCCCCCGGCCCTCACTCAGGGAAGCCCTCATTTGGCTTTTACTAACCTTCTATTTGGAGCTCCCTGTCCTTTCATCCCCTTCCCTTTCCCCATAAATGCAAAAATCTCACCCCATCCAGGGATTCCAGGGTCAAGCCCAGACCCTCACTCACTGATGTGGCTTCTCCATTATTCCTGGCGGGTGAGAGGATTGTGCTGACATTTACTTTTGGGTATTTACATCATAGAAACAACTACTGCCTTCATATTACACGGTCTCCCGAGAGATTCTGGTATGCCTCCAAAGCGTATGTGGTAGCCCCTATCAGGCCCCCTGGCCAGCCTTGCTACTGCTTTAGTCTTCCATTGAGTCATCTACTGGACACCCCAGGGGAAAGGTTCAAGTAGGTGGTGCTGGTTGTTGCTCCCAAGTGCATATTAACAAGCATCATGTTTCAGGGCAGAATAAATGCAGTGGCCGTATCAGTAGACTGGGGTTTCCCATCCCACGCCCCTCCCTCCTGGGCTGAGAAACCACTCACTTCCTTCAGCTTCTCTTCTGTTGTGTCAAAATTGAGATTCTTAATAAACAGAGTACATCCTGGGAGGCTCTCTTCTTCTTCTTCCTCTTCCTCCTCCTCCTCTTCCATCTTTGCTGAAGAGTTGTCTGCTCCTTCCTCTGTTGGATTTTTATCTTCTGGGGTTTCGCCATCAGGCACTGAACCCCCATCAAAACAAAAACAAAAACAAAAACATCAAATCCATGAAATAATGTCAAACCCACCAGAGCCCTGGGGCCAACTGCAAAAAGCCCACTAGGTAAAGGGGTTCTGCCTCTGCGGACAGTGGCAGGAAGGGGCACCGTGATCCCCAACTTGTGCTGAGCTTCAGCAACTCTTGAGACAGAGAGAAAGTCCTGCCCCTGCTGTGTTGTAAAGAGAAAGGAATACAAAACACAGCCCCCAAACGGAGCCTTAAACAGGACCAGCTCACACTAATTTGAACTTCGAAATAAATTACCATGTGAACTGTTTTACTGAACCGTGAGCCTAAGCAAAACGTTATTTTTCCTCAAAAAAAAAAAACAAAAAAAAACCCAGCACTTAGTGAACTTTCAAACTAAAATGCAACTTAAAACTTTTAAAAAATTACAGAATGGGAACAAAACTTAGGAAGAGTCTAAATACCCCCTTGAACCTAAAGAATGTTACATACCATCGAAATCCCTCCTATGCATTACTTCAGGAAGCATATACACAAAAGGTGTGGTTTTGTCTATACATATTAAATTTAGAGTTATGCATCACAGGGAAAAACGGAAAATACTCTATGTTCACAAACAAGAGACTAGGTAAGGTAGAGTACCACCAAAAGCTGGAAAAATATGTAGTCATTAAAAATGTCATTTCCGAAGAACGTTTAATGACACACAACAAAGCTCATCGTATAAAAGTTAGAGAAAAATTAAGATATTAAAAAAGTATATACTGTAATTTTAGAAAATGTTCAATGTAATCCAAACCATGATCTAAGCTAGGTGCGGTGGCTCATGCCTGTAATCCCAGCACTCTGGGAGGCGGAGGCAGGTGGATTACTTGAGGTCAGGAGTTCAAGACTAGCCTGGCCAATGTGGTGAAACCCTGTCTCCACTAAAAACACAAAAATTAGCTGGGCATGGTGGTGGGCACCTATGATCCCAGCTACTTGGGAGGCTGAGGCACAAGAATTGCTCGAACCTGGGAGGCAGAGGTTGCAGTGAGCTGAGATCATGCCACTGCACTCCAGCCTGGGTGACAGAGTGAGACTCCACCTCAAAAATAAAACAAAACAAACAACAACAACAACAACAAAAAAGCCATGATCTGCACATTTATGAGAAAACATACATGTGCGTATACACACACACACACACACACACACACACACACACACAGTGATCACAGGAAGGAGATGCACAAAGTGCTCCTGGTTTATTTCTGGAGAATGGCACTAGGGATGGTCGTCATTTCAACCTGTCACTGCTAGCACTTTGTACCGCTTCCACTCTGAAGGAACAGCATTTTAGGGAGACGAAGAGCAGATGTGAAGTTGTGAGTTAGCAAGGGGTGTGTGTGTGTGTGTGTGTGTGGCTGCAGCTCAGGGAGTTGGGAACAGGGAGACTAGACCTGCTAGCCTGCAGTGGCGCTAAGCATGTAGATTTCATTCTCAGCTGCCAGAAGCCTCAGGAAGTTGGAAGAGGGCAGTGTCATGATCTTTTGAGAAATCTTAGGAGGAAATGTGTTCAATTCGTTTCAAGCTCCCCAGTTTCCCTAAGTCACATGATTAGGACCTGGAGACAAATTCCTCCTCCAAAGACAAGGCTTCTGAAGCTATTCCCATATCCCCCAGGAAATCAAACTGTCTTAGCAACTCTTCAAAGCAGTTCTCAGGCTGTGCCTTCACACCCCTCACCCTCAATGTTTCTAAGCAGATGACCAGTGACCTCCCCTAAGAGTTAAACCCTGCACCCCAGCCTGGCAGAAGCACCTGGAGGTCCCACGGGCGGGTACGCTGGAGCTGATGGAGATAGCCTGCTTCTTCTACTCACACCTTCACTTGCATAGTTCAAACTTCTTTGTGATGTAAGGGGGCTTCTTGGGGTTCAGCTGCATCCCACATACTCTCACCGCCAAGCACAAAAGATGCCTCTGTCTGTCCTGCCCTTTCTGATGCAAGCCTAATGCTTTCAAGTCCTAATTAAGCTTCGACCACTTTGTCATAAAACAACCCTTTTAAGCCCTTACAGAAACAGCTACCGTGATAATGCTGTCTCTTTAACATCAGTTGAACACACTGCCTTCCTCCCTCGGATAAGCCCAGAATCGAGACTCAGATACCAGCACAAAAAGAAGAAATCTACACAAAGGCTCCTCCCCCAACCAAGAAACTAACACAATTTACCCAACAAGAGAGACTCCATGGTGTGGCCCTTTGTACTTAAAACCCAACTTTCAAACAAAGCTGGAGGAAAAAGTACCACTAATGGTGAGAATGAAAGCTATGCAAGGCAGCTAAGACTTCAGGTCCTGGACCAGAACTTCAATGGAGATGAAAACCATGACCTTCAGCAGGGAATGATATTTCCACCCAGCTGGCCCTCCTTGGCATTTGACATCTTGGAGATTAAAGGAGAAAGGAAAGAACACTGATGAGATCCCCTGCCATGCACCAGGCATGTGGTTGGATACCCTGAGTACAGTCTCACTCATGACCACAGCAGCCACATCACAGAAAACAGGGGGCCCAAGGAGAGTTCTGGAGGCTGCCGCATCTGTACCCGAAATCTCAGGCACCTTCTGGTTGGTGAGACAGGTTCATGGAAGACTGGAAAAAAATTTTATAGAGAAAAGCATAGTGGGGATGATGGTGACCAGGAGGGCTCATGGCCGGTTTAAAGGACACCCCCTTCTTGGCACTGGCCAATTGACGGAAAGGTCAACCTTGCATGGCCAGAATTCAGATCTATTAAGAGAAGTAGGAAATCCAGCTTTACAGAAGAAATCCCATGGTTTTTAAATCTTGGCAACTTAATGGCAAGTGACTTTTGAATTAGGCAGTAGTCAGCAAGTACACCAGCTCATTGAAGCCTCAGTGCTCTGCTCCCTGCATCTGGCCTGCCCCAGAGCACTGGCAAAGACGCCCTTCCCTCTTTCTGTCTCAAGGTCCCAGAACCCAGCCAGTGCCCAGTGTGGCATTCCAGGGGTTCCCAGTCTCACAAGGGTAATAACCCGGGGAGCCCAGAACCCCTCAGCATGGCTGGAGTTGACTCCACCCTGCCTCCCTGGTCTATGAGCAGTGGCTGGTGTGCTGCAAAGGGCATCTTTAAATGCCCAGGCACCTGCCCAAGGGGGTGTGATGTTTGGGTTTAGTAACACAGCTGAAACCAGTAATGGACAGATCCCTTCCCTGGCAGATCAGCTGCCCTTAGCCCCAGCCCAGGAAGAACAAGAGGGAACTGTGAGGAAGGTGAAGACCTATTATCTGGGTGTGCAGTTGGCCTGGCATGGGGCTCACCTGGCATCTCCAACCTCCCATAAGTCAGCCTCTTACCCTCCCCTTTGGGAGGAACACCCAGCTTAAATGAAAGATGTGCTCAAAGGGGTCTGCCTTTCCTCCAGCAGCGCAGGCTCTGGCTGACCCCGGAGACGTCCGTTCTTTCCCTGAACCTTGAGTTCATAGCAACAACCGCCCTACACCTGAAACTTCACCCTGGATCCTAGAAGAACTAACAATTCAAGGGCATCATGGTCTTTAGAGATCTGCCGGAGAAGGGGGCCTGGAAAAGACGAGGAGGGCAGGCCCAGTCCCAGCCCTGCCACAACCTAGCTGCACGGCCCGGGGTGAGTGACTTCACTGCTGTCTCCGCACCCTTACCTATAAAATAGAGCTTATTAAAACCACCTCTCCCCTAATACCAAAAATACATACACAAACAAAAACCCCAAAGTCATGCTCATTTGTAGGAAAATTGGTAAACAGAACAGTGAGTGACTGTAAACTCAATTACCAAATTTTAAAAGGACGATAATGTAATAATTACGACGAAGAAAGAATGCAAAATCTACATTTGAAGTTTAAATGAATTGTAAATTAATGTGAGTATATTGTATAGGATGTATTGTATAGGTTGTTTCAAAACCCAGCAAAGTGCAGGTGTATACAGACCACTGGCAAAGATAATGGCCCTTCCCCCTCTCTCCCACAAGGCCCCAGAACCCAGCTAGTCCCAGCATGGCATTCCAGGAGTTCCCAAGTCTTATAAGGGCAACAACCTGGAGGGCCCAGCAGCCCTCAGCATGGCCTCCCAGGTCCATGAGCTGTGGCTGGTGTGCTTCGAAGGGGGAAGAGTTGTTATCTTTGCCAGCAGTCCTCATACACCTGTGCTTTGCTGGGCTGTTTAGAAATGCAAGTATCCACTATTTCCTCCACGTGCCAGGCCATGGCTCTGTTACCCCTCACCTCACCTGGACAACTGAAGAGACTCCCTGCTGCTGTGCCCTCTGCCCCTCTCCCTGGCTCGCCACCTTCCCTGACTTCATCCCTCACCCTTTTCCCTTCTCTCCCGTCACCTCCGTTCCAAACGCACTGGTCTCTTTTCTGATGGCCGAGCCTGCCAAGCCCCCTTCCCACCACAGGGTCTTTGCACCTGCTGGCCTCTGCCTGTTCTGCTGGTCTGCTGCTTTCCCAGGCCTGGCTCCTTCTCACACAGCCTCCCCGCAGGGAGCTCATCCTGTCCACTCTAGTTAAAGCAGTCTCCAGCCTGGGCCCAGCCACTCGCTGTTCCATTCTTCTGCTTTCCTCTTTTCAGAGCCCTGTCCTATTCTAGCATCACTGTATTGAGCAGTTTGCTCCTCTATCTGTGCTCTCCAACTACACAGGGAGCTCGAGACAGGACCCAGTCTGACTCAGTTGGCACTGAATCTCCAGCACTGGGCTCAGAACAGATCTACTTGTGGGCGATGAGTCTGTTGGGCACTCAGCATGTGCCTAGAACACAGCGATCATGAAATAGCCCTTATTGTGATCGAGAGGAGCTGTGAGGTCTTAGGTAAGAGCACAGGCCTCAGAGTTGATGGCTTCAGGTCATATCCCAGCTCTCTCCACATGTGTGACCTTGCTCAAGTCATGCAAACTCTCTGTGCTTCCTTCTTTCCATCTAAAAAGGGGCTGGCCATCATGGTGCCTACTTGCAGGACGATGATGAGAATGAATGCAGAGCAGGCTGCAAGACCTGAGCCTGGGCCTGCAGTGAGCACTGGGAGAGAACAGTTTCGTTCTTAATATCACCCTTGCTACCCACACTGCCCAGCAGGCCTTGCTGAGAGAGAAATCCAGGTGAAAATGTTGGAAATCCCTAACCCTGGGAGAGATAAGACAACCCAGTGTGGGGAGCCCTCGGCCCTCCCTCTCCTTCTCCCTCCAGGGTAAGCTGCTGGCTTCAGGCTCCCAGGGAGGCCAGCCAGTGCCAGGCATCCGAGTCCACAGCTGGGCACCCTTGCCAGCCAGCTACTGCTCCCCGAGTCACCAGGCCAGGCTGTGTCCAGAGAGGCATGGAGACAGCCAGGAGCCAAGGCCATGAAGCCAAAGGTCATTTTAAAAAGCACTTCTGCTGCTGGCCCCAAGTTGGGAGACAAAAGAAAGACGGGAAAGAAAAAAATAAGGTATTGTGAAACTCAAACAGATGTTTGCCAACAAAAACACCAGGAACCAGAAAAAGAGGGAAGAAGTGAGAAAGGAATCAGGGCTAGGCCTGGGGGCGGGGGAGTTGGGGGAAGGATCTAAAAGCAAGGTGGGCTGGAGGGGGCTGGGAGAGGCAGGGGAACTGTGCTTCCATCTGTAGTTAGCACAATCAAATCCAGTCACGCATCGCCACATGGGGCTTTATTATAATCAGGCCACAGAATTTACTGCGGCCTCCTCCCCTTTCCCGGCTCTCGGCGCTGGAGCTGACAGCAAAGACTGTTATCAGTTGCAAGCAGCTTTTCAGGACCTCCCCCCACTCTGAGCCCTTTATCTGGAGGTGAGGGTCTTGGTTGTGGGGAGATAAAACACGCTGTCCCCCTCCCTCGAGACTGGTACAGAGAACAGGAAAGCTTTGCAGAAAGGAAGGGGGTAAAATAAAAAAAAAAAAGGTATGTCCACTCCCCTCCTACTCTTCTTCCTTGGGAGCCTGAGAAAATCCAGGGCTTTGTGGGCTGGCTGAGTCCCCCCAGTCCTCGTTGTCCTCGTACAACGGGGGAGTCGGGGATTTGGTGAAGCTTCGGGAACAACGCAAAGAGGGTGGGGGTGGGGGAGGAGCAGGTGAAAAGAACAGCACCCGCCAGGAGGGGCTGTGCACGTGCTGCGTGCAGTGAGGGCAGGAGGAGGCCCTGGAGATCAGCTCTGTGGGAATTCACCGATGACGCGGGACGCAGTGGGGCTTGGAATTAGCACAGACACGCACAACTTCCCGGGCCAAAGGAGGCCCGGCGGCCGGGCTCTAAGGCCTTCTTTGTGTGAGTCATGGTCAGGCCCTGGAAAGCAGCCACTCTGGGAGGTAGGGGCTGTTGGGGACATGCTCAAACCTACAATGTAGACCCAGGAAGCAGGGGGACCCACGGGCAGGGGGTGGGAAAACACTCTGACTGTAAACCACAGCATGCTATCTCTGTGATGCACCCTGTGCTGTGATGCAGACATTTCTGTACTCAGGGCCTACTTCTATTACTACTTGTGACATCTCACTTGTCCCCCAACAGCTCTGTTGTCCTCCACAGCTCAAAAGCTCCTGGGGAAGGGGGTCTGTGCATCTGTGTGGTGTCCATCTTGATCACCCAGCTCGGCTGCTGGCTTGGGGCTGGTGCCCACGGTGAGTTAAAGACTATCCACTGTGCCATATTTTTCTAAATTTTAATTTAATTTTTGAGATAGGGTCTCGCTCTGTCACCCAGGCTGAGTGTAGTGGTGCAATCTCGGCTCACTGCAGTCTCGATCTTCCAGGCTCAAGTGATCCTCCAACCTCAGCCTCCTGAGTAGCTGGGACTACAAGGCATGCACCACTACGCCCAGCTAATTTTTGTATTTTTTGTAGAAATGGGGTTTTGCCATGTTGTCCAGGCTTGTCTTGAACTTCTGGACTCGAGCGATCCTCCTGCCTCAGCCTCCCAAGATGCACTGTGATTTATATTGCTCAGTCACCAACAGCAGCGGAAGACTGGTGATGTGCATGTGACATCCCACCATGCCCTCAGAGGGCAGGGCGGATATCATGCCCATTTTACAGATATGGAAACTGAGCCTCAGAGAGGCAGGTGGCTTGCCCAGTCACAGAATGGCTGCTTACTGGAAATCTCAGGGCCATTTCCCCAGGGGCTCTAGGCCTCACATGATGAGGATGCCAAGGACTTAGAACCATGCCTAGCATGGCATAACTGCTGCTTTTGCTCTTGGGTTCGCTCACACACACTTCCTGATCACTATCAGCCACTGGGGCACATTCCTGGGTGCTAGGATACTGCTGTGAGCAAGGTGAATGGGCTCTCGGCATGTGGAGTGGCCATTCCAGGGGCAGAGTCCGACAGAGCAACACCGGGGAAAGGAACCATTCATGACACAATTCCAGGAAGTGATAAGCATTTGAAATAAAATAAAGGGCCATTTGTGAGAGTGGGGACAAATGGGAGCCCCCTCTATTATTTTGATTGATGGTGTTATTGTCACCACTGTGTTCTGAGGCTGGGCTAACAACGAAAACCAAACGTTCAAACCTAACTAAGCTTCTACTGTGTGCCAGAGCCTTGGGACACAAAGACAAATATGAACCGGCCTCATCTTTCGAAGGAACAGAGAGGCAGATTCTCATGCATTCCCTCACTCCCTTGACACCTGTGAACCGAGCTTCCCTATGCCTGAGCCCCCCGGGGTGCTGGGTACCGGGCAGTGAAGGAGACAGCCCCATTCCCTGCCTTCACGGCTCAAAGTCTGGCTGATATAGGAAACAAATACAAGTAACAAATAAACAGAATAAATAGAAATTGTGACAAGTGTTAGAGAAAAAAGAAGACGGCAGAGAGGGAGAATCCCAAGGACACAAGGAAATGAAGAGCCTGGTGGAAGCAGTCACTTTGGGAGCCACCATGTGTCCCCAGCCTGCCTCCTGTTGCCACCCAAGGCTACGGGAAGAGGCCTCCACCGATTTGTTTTCAGTGCCGCTCAGCCCTGGCTGATCTCTGCGTTTCAAAGGAGAACTCGCTTTGGGCCAAAAAAAAAAAAACATTACTTAGGTTCAAGGGTGGTAACTGAAGTAAAAATCAAGGCAGCTGTGATTTGGGGGAGACAGTTAAGAACAAGCCAGGATGACATGAAGAGAATTTTGTTTTGATGGGAACAGGCACAGGTTTTGAAGGAGACCCTGATCCAAACTGAGTGGAGAGAGCTTAACTCATAAACGAGCAGGAGTCGGGCTTTCACAAGGTTTACACCAATCATCATTAACCCCAACGATGCGGGATGCTTCTGGGTCCTCAGATCACAAAGGGACTGAAGGATTTTGTTTCCTGATTGAAACAGGCCTCCAGAAAGGCACTTCCTGAATGCCTTGCGCTGGCTGAGCCAGTCCTGAAGATCCACAGTGAAACAAGGAAATGAGAAATGTGGACAAGGCAGGGGAGGTTAGGTACAGCAAAGTCTATTCCACTAAAATCTTAGACTGGGCGTGGTGGCTTATGCCTGTAATCCCAGCACTTTGGGAGGCTGAGGCAGGCAGATCACTTGAGGCCAGGAATTCCAGACCAGCCTAGCCAATATGGTGAAACCCCGTCTCTACCAAAAATACAAAAAACTTAGCCAGGCGTGGTGGTGAGCGCCTGTAGTCCCAGCTACTCGGGAGGCTGAGGCAGGAGAATTGCTTCAACCCAGGAGGCAGAGGTTGCAGTGAGCCAAGATCGTGCACTCCAGCCTGGGCAACAGAGCAAGGCTCTGTCTCAAAAAAAAACAAAAAAAAACAAAAAAAAAACCTCCTAAATCTGACAGTGTTCCTCCCCGACTATTTTTTTTTTTAACTATGAAATGTCCTTTAAAAAAAAATGAGAACAAAGGAGAGAGTAGCTGAGGACTTATTATTATTTTTTAACATCCTTATTTTAATAAGTTAAACAACTGGTTGCTGTACTGTGGGTGTGTATAGGTGAGTGGTTATTACTGACAAGGAAAATCGTAACATCTGGATAGAATGACCATGGTCCGGTTGGTCTTGGCTTCTAAGATGTGGTCATGGTCCTCAGACTATGAGGTCCTCGATGCGGGGGATACACTGCCCGCTGTGGGCATCTAGGAATGCGTGGGGGGTGTTCCAGGTTGTCACAAGGACTGGGGACACTCGTGACACTCAGAGGCACAGGCCAGGGATGTGAAATGTCTTGTGACTTGCAAAGCAGTCCTGACAAGAAAGTACTGCCCAGTCCCAAAGCCCAATGATACCCTTTTCCCAGCTAGGAAGCATTAGCCAGGGGGTGGGGGCTGCCCTATCTGGCCCCCAGGGGCCACGGCTTCCCCTTCCTTTCCTGTCTTTGCAGTCACTGGACATCAGAGGGCACTGCCACTCCAAGGACATGAGAATAAGTATCTCCCATACCAGCCACCCTCCTCCATGAGCCATTCTGGTCCATCTCTGAAACAGGAAGGTTGTTTATACTTGCTCTGCTTTGAATCCTTGTTAATAGATAGTAATTTTTTTCCCCTACAAGCTTTAATTGACAAACTAAAAGCATGTTGCATCCATAATTTTGACACTGTTTTTTACAGGACATGCCCATAAAATCTGAGAGTCTGAGCCCTGCTGGTCTCTAGCATGAACAAAGAGCTTTAAACCAGAGGCTTGATGAGAAATCTCCCACTGCCCCCAACCCTCCTTCTTTCCCTCACCAGGATCCCAAGCCATCCTGGTCTCAGACTCAGCTCTTACCTGTTTCTGGCTCTGCTGGGTCCTTTTCCATGGGTTCTGAAGGTGTGTCTTGGAGCTTTTTCTTCTGTGGGGCTGCGCTAGAGAAGACGCCAACTGGAGCCCACTCCAGATAGAGGGGGACATGATGGAACTGCAGAGACAAGAGTGATGGCCCTGTGGGTCTTCATTACAACACACTGCTGGGGAGGGACTCAGTCCCATGCAGATCACAGCCCAAGGTTCACAGAGGATGGGCAACTCACCCAAGAATGGAGCCGGAAGGAGCCCAGCCCAGAGCCCTGACTGCTGTCTACTCCCTGAGGACAACATTCAGCCCTCATGCTGCATCTCAGGGTGCAGGAGACAGGCTTTAGTGTCTGTTGCCACCAGACATATGGCAGCTCCCAGGCCCCCTTTGTGTTTTTTCCAATCAGAGTATGAAACTCTAAAGTTTCATACTTTAGATGGGAGTGGGACGAGGAGCGACCACATCATTGGTAAAGTGCAGCTCTCCAGGAGGAAGTGTAAAATACCCGTTAAGAGAACACACTTTCTCTCTATGTGCATATATCCACGGGCAACACCTGTATACGTGTGCATATGTGTGCATGCAGATGTTATTTTTTTAAAAGGATAGCTGGGCATGGTGGCACACACCTGTAGTTCTAGCTACTCAGGAAGCTGAGGTGGGAGGATCCCTTGAGCTCAGGAGTTTGAGGCTGCAGTGAGCTAGGATTCTGCCACTGCACTCCAGGGAAATCCTGCCTCTTAAAAAAAAAAAAAAAAAAAAAGAGGGGCCGTGGGCAGGCGGGTGATAAACAAGACACTGATGACACCTGCCTCATTAGGTGGTCACTGGGGAGCTGCAGGACAGGGGTGGGAGTGAGACTTGTCAACAAATATCCTTTTTGAATCTTTTCAAATTTCCTACTCCATGAAAGCCTTGCAAATCAGTTATTTTCAGAGAAATACACATGCTTCAGAGTGAAAAAGATTGGTGTGCAGACAGCAGGCTGCATCACTACTTAGCTGTGTGATCGTGGGTCAGGGCACCTCTCTGGGCATCAGTTTCCATATGTGCAAAATGAAGACAGCAGTCTTCTTGTCGGTGAAACAGACACTGCCCAAAACAGGAGGCCTCACCTAGTCAGTGTTCTCCAACTGTGGCTCACACAGAGAGAGCTTTTGGTGATTGGCATGTCCTCCCAAAGCAGAAGGAAGAAAGGATGGTGTCACATTCCAAAGGATGCTCACATCTCAGTCATGGGGCCCCACCTAGATAATTTTTCTTATGGGTCAGGCGCAGACTGACTTCCTGAGAGCTTAGTGGCCACAGAGTCCCAAGCTAAAGACTATTACGGGGTTAAAGTGGCAGAGAATGAAAAATCATTTCCTCACCAGCAAAATGGGGACATGAATATCTATCTCTAAGAATTGCTGGGGGGCATATGAATACCTATCTCTAAGAATTGCTGGGGGGGACATGAATATCTATCTCTAAGAATTGCTGAGGGAGACCAAGGTCTACAAAGTGCTAAAGTGTCTTATAAACAGAAAATACTTGTAGTGGCACCGCAAGGGTATGTCTATATCTTGAACCCCTAGAAACCTGTGAATGCGCCCTTATTTGGAAAAAGGATCTTTGCAAATTTCATTAAGTGAAAGATTTTGAGATGAGATCATCTTGCATTATCCCGGCAGACCCTAAATCCAATGACAAGTGTCCTTATAAGAGAAACAGGAAGGAAGACTGAGAGAAGAGGAAAAGCCAAGTGAGGATGAAGGGAGAAACTGGAGGGATGCAGCCATGGGCCAGGGATGCCTGGAGCCACCAGAAGCTGGAAGAGACACTGATCAGACTCCCTAGAGCCTTCAGAGGAAGCACAACCCTGCTGACACCTTGATTTCAGACTGTGGCCTTCGGAACCGTGGGATGATCTATTTCTGTTGTTTCAAGCCAACTAGCTTGTAATAATTTGTTATGACAGCCACAGCCAGCAAACTAATACACAACTGTTGGCTTTTTTCTAAACCAAGAACCAGGAGACAGCCCCACCTACAGAACTGACTTTCATTCATCTCATTGTAGCTACAAGATTACAAAAGCATCAAGAATGCTCATTCTTGGGCAAAATAGGGAGACCTTTGTCTCTACAAAAAATAAAAAAATTAGCCAGGCGTGGTGGTGCATGCCTGTAGTCTCAGCTACATGGGAGGCTGAGGTGGGAGGATTGCTTGAGCCCCAGAGTTCAAGGGTGCAGCGAACCAAGATGGCGCCACTGCACTGTAGCCTGGGTGGCAGAGCGAGACCCTGTCTTTAAAAATAAATAAATACTTTTTAAAAAAAATAATGAACACATTTAATTAAAATTAAAATGCTAATCCAAATTAACATGGGTAAAGAAAGCCAAAGAAAAGCTAAAGTCAGGCAAGGAACCAAGGCATGCTTTCTGGAGGATGGTTCAGAACTTCCTTCTCCCGGCCCAGCGCAGTGGCTCACGCCTGTAATCCCAGCACTTTGGGAGGCTGAGGCGGGCGGGAGGCTGAGGCGGGCTGATCACGAGGTCAGGAGATTGAGACCATCCTGGTGAACACGGTGAAACCCCGTCTCTACCAAAAATATAAAAAAATTAGCCAGGCGGGGTGGCGGGTGCCTGTAGTCCCAGCTACTTGGGGGGCTGAGGCAGGAGAATGGCGTGAACCCGGGAGGCGGAGCTTGCAGTGAGCAGAGATGGCGCCACTGCACTCCAGCCTGGGTGACAGAGCGAGACTCTGTCTCAAAAAAAAAAAAGAACTTCCGTCTCCCATTCTTCCCATCCAGACAGGTTTTCAGGCTGCAGGGATGATATTCAGCCATGATCGTGACGGGCGGTTTAGGGTGAGCTCCCATGTGCCACATCTGTGAATCCATAGCCCACTGCACCCTCTCCCTTGAAGCAGCCCTCACTGGTCCTTCTCCAGATCAACTCCGGGTCTCCAGCAGCCCTACCTTGGAATAGGCCAGATGCCTGAAGGCCTTGCGGGCCTCCAGGGGCTCCAGGAACTCCACGATGGCAGTGATTCCGCCCTCTGGCAGCAGCACGCGGCCCAGGCTGCCAAAATGGCCGAAGGTCTCCTGCAGCTCGGCCACCAGGGTGCCTGCCGGGAGGTTCTTGACCAGAATCACAGTCTTGCTTCGCTCTGCTGCAGCCTGCAAAGAGGAAATGCACACACATGGGACCACAGGAGGGAGGAGGGTCCCCAGCTGACACCAGCAGGGATCGTGGGGCTCTCCAGACAAGGCTCTCCATTTGGAACCTCAGCAACCAGGCACTTAGAAGGAAGACCCAGGAGGAACGACCCTCTCTGGCATGATGCTCCCTGCAAGGCTGCAAGGCAGCTCTGCAGAGGGGGTAAGGCCTGGGACTCTGAAGCTGGAGCTTCTGGATCAAATCCCAGCCCCTCCTCCACTCCTGAGCAGGGCCGCACTTTCCAAGGCTTCCAGTGGCTGGGGTCTGCATCTCAGTACCAAGGCTTTTTTTCCTGAACTACAGACCGCCCACCTGCTACCACGTGCAGCCAGCAGGACGTGCTGCAGAGTTAACGCCCCCTGGGAGCAGCCCACAGCTCTCAGGAGTTGCTGCACTCCTTGTCCTTGGGTGGGATGAGACTGAGGTGTGAGCGCTGCAGGCTTTCCCCTAGGCAGAGCTCCAGGAAGCCACAGGACAGTGTACTGCAGCAGCACACTCTGCACCCTGGGCTCCTTCCCTTCCCTGCATCCCTTTCTCACCAGAGTTTTCTGCACTGCCCCCAAAACTGTTTGCCCTTGAATCCTTGTCTCAGAATCTGCTTCTGGGAGAACCAAAACTAAAAGACTAAGCTATTCAGCCTTGAGAAATGTACTTAACTGTGCCTCAGCTCCCGCAGCGACAGCAAGGACAGAGCATCTATTTCACAGGATCGCTCCAGGAAAAGTTTTCATTAAATAGGTTAGTAAAAGTACATGTAATATGAGCACTCTGAAAACGTTAGCAATAATTTTATTAAAAAATAATGTTGGAGGAGGATAAAAGAGCCAATAAAATATAATGGAAAAATCTAGGCATATGGCCTATCTGGGAATAAGTCTTAGCTCAGCCGCTAATGTAACCTGAGACCTTGGGTCAATTACCTTGTTTCTGTGGGCCTCAATTTTTCTCATCTGCAAAATGGGCTAACAGTCACACCCATCTTATAGAGGCCACACAAGGTTACTACGAGGATTGAGTGAGGTGAGGGGAGTGAAAACCATCTGCAGGTGGGAAAGGCTGGGCACCTGTGGGCCTTTTAGGTGCAACTCAGGCCGCAGTGTTACAGTTAGAGAGACAGACTCTGGGGCCAGAAGGCCTGTGTTCAAACTCAGCTCCACCATGACTAGCTGTGAAGTGACTTCACCCCTCTGTGACTGTGGTTCCTTCTGTAGGGTGGAAGCACAGTAGAGCTGCTTTCACAGAGTGGCCATGTGAATGAAATGAGCTAATTAAACATGTAAACTTAGAAGAGTGCTTTGGTGAGTCTTAATAAATGTTAGCTATTAGTATATTTATTTTATCCATCTATCTACCCATCCATCCATCCATCCATCCATCCACCCATCCATCCATCATCTGTATTCATCCACCATCCATCCATCCATCAAGCCATCCATTCATCCACCATCCATATTCATCCTCCATCCATCCATCCATCCATCCATCCATCCATCCATCCATCCATCCACCCATCCCCCATACATCTTCATTCATCCATCCTCCTCATCCATCTTGAGGTAAAAATGTAAGGCCTGGGAAGGCTGTTGAAAGGGCTGTTTTGGGAGTCAGAAGCCCTGAGTTTTAGTCCAGGCTCCTTTCACATATAGACTGTTTGACCTTGTAAGTCACCTCCCCACTCTGAGCGTTGGTATCCCAGATTGTAAAATGAAGGGGTCTCATGATGTCTTAGGGGCCCTCTAAGCTGCAGTCATCCACAAATCTAAGACCTGCTACTTGGTGGAGAACAGGCACATGGAGGTGCTGGACTCTTCCCTGCTAGGTTCAAGAAGGGTCAAAGTCCCCGAACAGATAACAGATGCTCTGGGAAGCCACTGGGTAGGGGAGTGAGATGTTGGGGGTGCCGATCTGTGTGGGGGAACTGTGGGGTTATAGGCAGACCTCTTGTACATGGCTCTGGACAGACAGAATCAGGGTCAGATAGGCCACTTGTCTCAGCCCATGTAACATTTCTTCCTTTCTTTAGAGACAATTTAGAAATCAGTAATAGTCCTTAGAAGGCCAGATCCTTAAATCCATCTGTGTCTCCCCTGGAAAGGCCATTCTCGACTCTCCAGTGGCTGCTGGCTGGCTGGCACCGCCGAGAACACCCACCTGGCTGAAGGAATCCAGGCTGACCCCGTTGTCTATGAGAAAACGCCGCACTTCCTGGACAAGCTGGGTCTCCCCCAGAGCCACGCGCACGGCCACGCTGCCCTTGGTCTCCTGTGGAAGAGGAAAGGAAGAGTTCTGATTGGCTGTCGGCCAGGTGACTTGCTGGCCCTCCCATCTCCCAACAGCCTGAAGAGGAGGCTGGGATGGAAATGGATTCCATGGATGCCACTCACCTTCCTCCATTGATCAGATGCCCCCAACGGCTCTGTGCTTTTTTTTTTTTTTTTTAAGAAAGACAGGGTCTCACTCTGTCATATCTGTCCCCCAGGCTGGAGTGCAGTGGTGTGATCACGGCTCACTGCAGCCTCAATCTCCCAGACTCATGCAATCTTCACACTTCAGCCTCCTGAGTAGCTGGGACCACAGACGCACCCCACCACTTCCAGCTCATTTTTATATTTTTTGTAGAGATGGGATTTTGCCATACTGCCCAGGCTGATCTTGAACTGCTAGGCTTAAGCAATCCACCTGCCTCAGCTTCCCAAAGTGCCAGGATTACAGGCGTGAGCCACTGTGCTTGGCCCCCCAGTGGCTCTGGTTTCCCAGGTCTCTCACAGTAGATCTGGGACCCCAGGGTCCCCTCTCCTGCACTCCCTCCCCTCATCATATGGGTCTTTGCTGCCACCCCATGCCGAGCTCATCTCACCGCAGGGCTCCTGCAGTTGTTGACCTTGGCCTCCATGGCTTTTACCCCACATTTCCTTGCTCCATTCAGTTTCTGCTTAAGTGTCACGTTGCTGACCAGCCCACCCTTGCGGTGACACCCTATCCCTCCCTTGGCTTTTCTGTTTTCTGCCCTCACCAGGCCTGCCGCACTGCACCTCTGCTAATGTGTCAGTGTCTTTTCCCTCATCGGAAAGCACCAGAGGAACCTCACTGCTCCTGTTTTGGGGGTTGCTGCATTCCGAGAACTCAGAGTACTCGAGGGATCTGAAGCGGCTGCAGGCCCCCAGCTGGCCTGGGTCTAGAATTGTGCCATCCAACACAGTGCCACAAGCCCCTCAGAGCCCCTCAGTATGTGAAATGCAACGTGACGCATCCAAAGTGCTCTCCGTGGAAAACACACACGGAATTCCATGAGGAAAAAAAGACTACAATAGCTTGCAATTTTTTTTTTTAACATTGTGCATATGTTGAAATGATAATATTTTGGACAGCCCAGTGGCTCACGCCCATAATCCCAGCACTTTGGGAGGCTGAAGCAGGGGGATCACCTGAGGTCGGGAGTTTGAGACCAGCCTGACCAACATGGAGAAACCTCGTCTCTACTAAAAATACAAAATTAGCCAGGCATGGTGGTGCATGCCTGTAATCCCAGCTACTTGGAAGGCTGAGGCTGGAGAATTGCTTGAACCCGAGAGGCAGAGGTTTTGGTTAGTCGAGATCACACCATTGCACTCCAGCCTGGGCAACAAGAGCAAAACTCTGTCTCGGGAGGGAGGGAAAATATCTGGGATATACTGAGTTACATGAAATATATTATTAATATTAATTTTGTCTGTTTCATTTAGCCTTTTAAACATGTGGCCACTAGACCATTTCCAACTACACATGTGGCTCACATTCCCTAACGGACAGCACTGACCTTCAGTGCCTGGTGGACAGCAATGGGCAAGGAGCTTACGAGCCAAATCCACCCATGTCAAAAACATTCCCAGGTTTTCCTGGGAAGAACTCAGCTGCCTCTAACTCCAGATGCATGTTTTTTTTTTTTTTTTTTTTTTTTTTTTTTTGGGACAGACTCTCGCTCTGTCACCTGGGCTGGAGTACAGTGGCATGATCTCGGCTCATTGCAACCTGCCTCCTGGGTTCAAGCGATTCTCCTGCCTCAGCCTCCCAAATAGCTGGGATTACAGGCATGTGCCACCACACAAGGCTAATTTTTGTATTTTTAGTAGAGATGGGGTTTCTCCATGTTGGCCAGGCTGGTCTCGAACTCCTGACCTCTAGTGATCCACCTGCCTCAGCCTTCCAAAGAGCTCGGATTATAGGTGTGAGCCACCGTGCCCAACCCAGATGCATGCATTTTAAAAGAAGGTATGAGGATACAAAATATACAAAGAAGGGGGCATTTTCAGGCTTTCTACAAAGTACCTTAGACAAAGTATACTTTGTACTTCATATATATAAAATATACTTTATATGACTCCTGCCTGTAATCCCAACACTTTGGGAGGCCAAGGTGGCATGATCACTTGAGCCTAGAAGTTTGAGACCAGACTGGGCAACATAGTGAGACCCCATCTCTGCAAAAATAAAAATAAATTAGGCATGATGGCATGCATCTGTAGTCCTAGCCACTCGGGAGGGTGAGGTGGGAGGATTGCTTTAGCCAAGAATTTGGGAGGCTGCAGTGAGCTATGAGCTATGGTCATGTCACTGCACTCCAGCCTGGGTGACAGAGCAACTCTGTCTCAAAAAAAAAATTATATATATATATGTGTATATATATATATATGAATGTGTATATATATGTATATTTATATATGCATATATAAAAAAAGTATATATATACACATTTATATATATATACACACACACACACCCCTACTTGAATATACCTTTTAAAAAGTATCCTTTTATAGAAGGTACAAAGCACATATAGGATCCAAAGTAGAAAGAATACAAAAGAGCAGATATGTCAGCTGCGTAAGTCTAGAGATCTAATATAAATGTACAACATGAGGACTAGAGTTAACACTGGAGATTTCTGCTTCTAGCAAAATCTTTTGTAGTGGATTTTAGGTGTTTTTGCCACACACACAAAAAGGGCAAGTGTGAGATGATGGAAATGTTAATTGGCTGGCCTATGCTAAGCATTTCATTATCTATATGTCTATCAAAACATCATGTTGATTTTTAAAGCTATGTGATATGGAGGAGCTGGATGGATGGGGAAATCAGAAGGAATAAGGCTAGACTTGGGAGAGAAGGAGGAACGGAACCCAGCGACCCCTCCTCTGGCTTCAGAGACCGGGGTTGCCTGGGCTGCGGAAATCATGAGACACGGTTCAGAGCCAAGGCACCGGAGTTGGCCAGACCTGGTGTCCTCCCACCTCCACCTCTTTGCAAGTCTGTGACCTTGGACAAGTTATTGTGTCCCTGGATCTCGGTTTCTTCATCTGGACAATGGGATACAACAACCCCTACTTCACAGGGCCATTGTGAGGAGTACCACGCACTAATGCTCACGAATGTCACCTGTCAACACCACTGTCAATCACATTCTCCGGGGTGGCTCCACACAAGGGCATGAGAAGCCAGGGCTGGAGCCTGGCTGGGGATGTTTCCAAAGGGAGGGCTGGGAGAGCACCTTCTGTTCCAGAGGCCTCTGGGAAGGCCCAAGAGGAAAGCCCTGGCGGCCCCAGCCTCACAGCCAACAGCAGTGCAACGAGCCTCCTGCAATCTTTCTCCCCTTCAGTTTGGCCCAGATCCCAGAGAGGACTGGTTGGCCCTTACTCACGTGGTCAAACACTTGACTCTTGGTGGCGTTGTACTTCTGTGCGATGGCATCGGCCACGGCATTCGGCCCCATGAATAGTGTGTTCCAGTTGTGAGAGCTAAGAGGCAGAGGCAGAACAGGGAGATCAGACCGCAGCTGGATGAGGGGAACTCGTTCTCAGACACGAATCCTGTAAGAAATGGGCTCCTAGGCCTGCCTATCTACATGCCCCCAATTTCCCTATCATGGGCTACGTATACAGGGCCTGAAGACAACAAGACAGATGATGACAGGGACCATCCCTAACAGTGCTTCATCTGTGTCAGGGACTAAGAACTTCACATACATTCACTCATTTAAACCTTACAGCACCATAAAAGTAAGGCACTACTATTATTCTCCCATTTTACAGATGAGAAAACTGAAGCTCAGTAAGGTATGAACTAAACCCATCAGGAGTCAGAAGACCCAGGTGGCTTAGAAAGGGCAGGGTGAGGGTGGCAGAGGGTTGGGGTTGGAGCTCAGCGGCTTCAGGGGCACTGAGGACCTGGCACTGTTGGCTTTGTCCTGGGCCTCCTTCTTCTTCTTGTAGGATGACGATCCCAGGGCACTGGCATCCTCGCTGGCTTCCTTCTTGATGGTAGATGGTAACACATGGAGCATCCTGCCCTGGATGGGAATGACGGGAAGGGAGTAAACAGAAGCCCTGCCTGTAAGCCCTGCTTCCTGCCAAAGGATGTTGGCTTCTGCCACGAGTAAGCTGGACCCGGCACTGAAACCCTGACCAGAGGGTGGGAGGGAGGTCAGGTAGAAAGTGGCCACTCTCTTCCCACCTGACACAGGATCCCGATGTCGTGAGAGGGCCACCTGACACATCTACACACACGAAACTTCAATCAGTGTATAACCCCGCACCCGCAGCCCTCTCCCCGCCCTTCAAGGCTGCATCGCATCCTGTCCCTGCACCAGTGAGTAAGAATGTGAGGTCCATGCCGGCGGGGCCAGGTCTGGCCTGATGGCAACAAGGGGACCAAGAAATCATGAATAAATAAATGAATGAATGAGAAAAGGAAAAAGGGTGATGATGAGGCAGCCTGGGGCTTGAGGATGTATGCTAAGTATATTACTTGGTAACACTGGGAAAAGAGAAGTTTCTTATATTCCACTGTGGCCATTTTAATAGGTCCCTGTCAAAATTCTTTTCTTCTTACTCCTCTTCTAAGGTGGTATCTATAGAGATGGAGAGCAAATTCATCCATTCAAGGAGTATTTTTTCAGTGCCTGCTAAGTGCCAGACACAGGTGTAGGTGCCACAGATCAGTGACCAGAACAGATCAGACCGTGCCCTCACACGACTTCTCACCCTCTAGTGGCTTGAGTGAGGCAGTGACTTAGCATGCCATTGCACATTTTCTTAGGCCCACAAAGTGGACGCCCGTGTCCACACACAGACACACACACACACACAGCCTTTCCCGATCATGTGAGCCCCACAGCCTCCTGGCCAGCCCGGGAGGGGGCCTCACCTGGAATACCTGCCCGTCCACCTCCGAGTAGGCCTTCACAGCATGCTCAGGGAACATGAAGGTGATGAATGCAAAACCCTTGGGTTTCTTGGTCAGGCTGTCGATGGGGTAGTGGAGCTCAGACAGGGGACCTGAGGACAGGAGAAGTGTCGGTCTCTGGTGGGCCGCAGCCACTCGGCCCCAGGGAAGAATGTGGTGAGCACCAGCTGTGAGCCAACCTCACAGGTCACGGTGTCATTTCCCAGTCCCCTACGTGTGTCTATCCTAACAGCAACAATACCTGGGCTGGAGCCAGCACCACCACCTACTACACATGTAGCTTGCCTTGAGCAAATCACTAAGCCTCCCCATGCCTCAGTCTTTTCATCTGTAAAACAGCACAACAGTACCTAAGCTCATGGGCTAAATGCGTTCATGCATGCATAGGGCACTAAACAGTGCCTGCTAGAGTTAGTGCCAAAGAAGTGTCTTCCATGATGATATTAGCATCATGCTCAAATTAAAGCACACCCTTTCTGCATTGGTTTCAACTCTGAATGCCAGGGTGTGACCGCGTCCCCTCTCTGGGTCTTTCCTTCCCAAATGGACATTTGCAATATATCGACAAATGCTTCTCCCCCTCAGCCCAGCCATGAGGTGTAAGCTGGGACGCCAGCCTGTGTGAAGGATCTGGTGAGCAGATTGGTGAATGGAACACATAGTTCCACTGGGGCAGGCCCCAGGCTTGGAGGTCAGGTCAATTTTCCTGATGGCATGCTCCACTCAGGGCATCCTCACCCTGACAATGGGGCCCACATCAGGTGTTCAACCTACATCTCCAATCCTCCACAACCTACAGCTGGGCTCTGAATAGACATGGGGAGACACTGCGGGGATCTCAAAGGTATCAAGACCTCCCCTCATCCTGAACCCTCCCTTCCTGCCCTTCAACAATGGTAACTCCACAAACAAACACAGCCTGTTGTGACCAAGCTGGACTACAGGCCCTCAAGCCCATGGCCTGAGAAATAACAGCAACAACAACACTAACCTTGACACTATCAAATCTATTTGGTGCTCAGCTTGGATAAGAAGACTTTACATAATTAAGAGTTCAGATATGGAGGAACGCCGTGTAGGTATATTCATCAGGTGAAACCTGTACAGTTACTCAATTCCAATACTGAGTGGCAAGACTTTGGACAGCAAGGGAGTATCTCAAAAAAGTCATCTGAATTGCTTCAATTCTGAATTTGGAGAAGTTAGAGAGTTCAGACAGCAAAGGATGCCAGTGATGCTATTAATACCTTTTACTTCCTGCCCTGCGAATCCCTGCATTCATCATGTCACTGAATCCTCACAGCAGCTCAGGGGTACTTGGTCCCATTTTACAGATGAGAAAACTGAGGCAAGAGATGTGGAGTCATGTGCACACTGGGACTTGAACCCAGGACGTCAGAGTGAGAGCCCAGCTCCCATAGCCGCTGGGCTATCCATGGCCTGGAGGCCACACCCCTACCGTATTTGGAGAAGAGCTTCTCCAGATCCTCCTCGCTGCTGGTGTAGGGCAGGTTCCGTACAAAGAGCCTTCCGGATTCGGCCAGGTCCTCCTCCTCTTCGTTCTCCCCAAGTATCCGGCCTTGCCAGGATCTGGTGGTATTCTTTGGTGCACCCTTGGTGGTGGGGACGTTCTTTTCCCTGAACACCTCGATGTAGCGCCCACCTGCAATGAAGAGGAGTCAGGGCTCCAGGGGGAGGCCTAGAACTTGCCAGCAACTCCTTGCTGGTGACTCCAAACTCTTCTCTGCTGCCTTCCAGAAAACACAATCAAGGTGGCAGATGACAGCACCCAACACCTGCCCTGTCACCTGAGGCGGCAGCGTAAGCCAACACCACGCCTGAACCCAAATCTCACTCACCCTGCCAGTTCAGCTTCAGCCCTGGAGGGAGCCTGCCTGAGTTATCCCAGACCACGGTGATGCATTCTCTAAACTCCGGGCTGTATTCTCTGGCACTGCTTGCTGTTCTGCCTTGGGAAGGGTCTTAGGTGACAGCCCAGCCCTGGGTACTTACCTGCTGATGATTTATTTGCACGCATAGCCCCTGTGCCTGATTAGGGTGCTATTATCACTGTATCCTGCACAGGCACTACTAGGTGCTCAATAAATACCCACCTCCTGACTTGCTAACAAGATTCCCAAGGCTCTCCATCCTTCTCTAACACAACTCATGTCTTCACTGGGGTTGATGGCTGGATTCAAATCACTTGTCTTGGCCAGGGATTGGTCAAAGAATACAGACCTGGGTATTGTTCAGAAGACCTCCCAACTCCAGGGAATTTGCACGTGCTGTTCCCTCTACTGAACATCCTGTCCGTAGAGCCAGAGCCTATACAACTGCAGGTTTGTGTCCCAGTGTCACCCCTCGGTGAGGCCAAAGCAGACAGGACCCTGTTTAAAGCCAAGTCTCCTCCAATCCCTGCCCTCCCCAGGACCCGTGCCTGCTGTGTGTTTCCCTGTAGCATGGATCACACATTTAACCACCTGTCTCTCCCTCCTAAGTCAGTTTACTCTCTGTCAGCCCCGAAAGGGCAGGGATTTGGGTCTGTTTGCTCCCTGCCGTGTCCCCAGTGCCTAGAACAGTCTGCAGAGACACTGCATTCTTGGTGGTGGTGATGGTGCTGGTACAAGAACGTGTAAAGGAAATGAAGGAACGAAGGAACGCTGTAACAGAGACAGCACGTGGCCAGGGCTTCCTTACCCATGTACTCCCGGTTGCATTTCAGAGCTTGCTTCACTTCCTCTTCATTGCTGAAATCCACAAAGATGTATCCTGACAGAGGACAATGACAGAGGTAAAATCTGCAGGCCTTACAGACACTTGTGGTGGTCCCCAGAGGAACACCCATACTGTGCTAGGAGCAGAAAGTGAGGGAGAAACCTCTACCTTGGTCAAATCTCCAAAATACAAGGGGTCTCCCTCTCTCTCTCCCACCCACAGCCAAATTTCCCTCTGCAGGGAGTGTACAGACCCCAGCCCGGTGTCGTGGATGAAGATGCTGAATGCCAGGAGTTGGAAGCCCAGGAGGCCTTTCTGTCTCCCTCCAAGCCTCACCCCCATCCCCCGACTGGCACCTGCTCTAAGCCATTCTCTGGAGAAGGGCCTGTGGCTGCAGCATGAGGACCCATCTAGGCGCTGGAAGCACCTTCTCCACACCCACTCTGCTCCTGGGCACCTGAGGCCTTGACTTGCACAAAAAAACAAGCAAATGGGGGAGTCTTTCCTCTAGCATGAGAAGCTCTGCTTCCTGACCTCTTTGGGCCTCAAACCTGTGAGGCAACAGGTGCATTTCTGGAGCATTAAAGAAATACTCCGAGGGGCACTCGGCTAATAGTTGGCAATGTCTAATACTTGGTCCAAAGCCCTTGGGTTTTCTGCCTTTAATCACAAGTCTGTTTAGATTCTTTCTGTGACTCCTCCATGCCCTCCTTTCCTATATCCAGGCACCTCATCCATCCCCATAAACATCTTCCATCCTTTTCCCTCCACCTCTCCATGGCCACACCCTGGGCCCCATCACCACTGATCCTCCCTTAGACGATGGCAAACGCCTGGCTCCAGGACCCATTCTTCACCTGCCAGGGACCATCCTAAATGTGATCACTGCCCTCCCCTGCTCTAAGCTCCCAGGGGTCCCTGCATCCAGACTGAAGCCCACAATCTTCTTCTTTTTGAGATTGGGTCTTGCTATGTTGTCCAGGCTGGATTTGAACTCCTAGGCTCAAATAATCCTCCTACTTCAGCCTCCTGAGTAGCTGAGACACACAATCTTTAATGAGGCCCCTAAAGCTTAAGGGGCCCAGCCTGCCTCCTCCCCAGCTCTCCTGCAGGGGACATTCTGCTGCTTTTCAACATTTCATGCTTGGATGCCAGCTCTCTCCAACTCTGGGGCCTCCAATATGGTTTTCTCTTGGGTCTGACAACTCAGATATGCTTCTTCCTGCTCCCTCCCTGGTCTGTGAAGTGCCATAAAACCAAGGGTACCAGCACCATCACCACCACCATCATGAATATTAACAGCAGCTTTCATGGAGTATGCAACAGGGGCTCAGCACTGCTCTAAATGCTGTACACAGAGCCATTCGTGCAACTTGGTGAGACAGGTTTACCTGACTGCACACACACACACACACACACTCACACACACAAACAAACTGAGGCTAAGTCCCTTGTCCAAGGTCATAGGGCTCCTACCTGAGATCTGCACTTAGGCAGAGCCCTTTACCCTGACCTCACCCTGCCCTGTAATCAGTCTGCAAGGAGAAAGATGGGTGGCTGAATGGATCAGCCAGGTAAGTGGGACTTCCGTGATAAGAGGAGAGTTGGGGAAGAAATGCAGAAACATGACAGTGAGGAGACCATCCCTCAAGCACACTTTCTTCCCCAGATGTCAGCCTAGGTAGATCTCAACTGCTCTACCCAGGCCAGTGTCTTCTTGCCAAAGACAGAGTACACATCCAGCGGCTTCCGGCCTCCAGCCTCCCCGCAGCTACAGGCCCTCAGTGTGGTTCTCTTGAGAAGTAGCAAGTGAGCTGCTGAATCTCCCAGTGTCCTGGCCAGCAAGAAGTAGGCACGGACAGGTGCCCACGTCCCCGAGCTCAGACACTCTGCCTTCCAGCCACACTGCTCATCTCAGGACAACCAGAACCCAGGGCTCTGAAGCCAAGGGAGGTGCCTGGTTGCCCAGAGTATAAACCTGCAGGGAGGGTGGCACGGGGCAACACCACACATGCTCAGCAACTCAGAGCCCTGCCCACCAGCAGAGCTGCCTGTGGACTTGGCCTAGCAAACCCCAGGACCTGCTGGCATTTGTTTCAGCGTAATAGGTGAGCCCACTGAGATAGGCAAAGGCTAAGATAAGGAAGGGAAGGATGAAAAGCACAGGTGAGAACTCCATCCCTATACACTAGGCCACCAAAGGCTGGGGCAAGAGATGCAGCCTTAACCTGCCCAGGCTGACCACATCCACACAACTGAGGACCACAAACAGGAAGAAAAACGGGTGCCCTTAAAACTTCTTCCTTATTCAAGTACCCCAACCTTCAATCTTCACTGTCTACCCGCTTTCCCACCTGGAAACATCCCGGATCTTACCTGTTTTATTCCCATGAGCGTTTCTCACAATTCGAATGGCCACTGGTTTCAGGGGTGCCAGGAATTCCATAACATTTTTCTGTAAGAAGAAGTTTTTTCCCCTTACCAACCACATAATAAAAGTACAACCCAACGAAAAGACATGGGGCAAATTTCTAAATCAGAAAGGATTACAAAGTGTTTCATTCTTTAGTTTTTCTCTTTCCTTATACGTATCTCTTCTCCAATTACCTTGGAGAAAATTTGAAAAAGAAAATTGGAGAAGAAATGAGTAATATAAATATAAAATAGCAGTGTCACTATCAGCGTTAAAATAGCGATGTCACTATCCGCATTTTAAGGCACTGTTTCCCCCCTAGATAATTTTATATACTTGGGATTAAACCTGGCTTTTTTCGCTTCTCATTAAGCTTGAGTATTTGGTTTTTGTGTATTAGTTTTGCAAGTAGCCACCTAGTGGTTTTTGTTTTGTTAATTAAAGCATGTGATTTTCTGAATGGTTGGTACTGAAAGAATTCTGACAAAATTACAAGACAACTCAGTGAGTTTAATAAAACCTACATGCTTGCTACTTTGAAGTTTGATAAGTTGTAATTCAGAAATTTATAAACATAGAGTACCAGAACAGATAAAGACTTCAAGAGAAAAAAGGGCAAAAGACATGATCGGGCACTTTCCAAAAGAGAAGATATATTGGCCAGGTGGGGTGGCTCACGCCTGTAATCCCAGCACTTTGGGAGTCAAAGGCGGGTGATCACCCAAGGTCAGGAGTTCAAGACCAGCCTGGCCAACATGGTGAAACGCTGTCTCTACTAAAAATACAAAAATTAGCTGGACATGGTGACAGGTGCCTGTAATACCAGCTACCCGAGAGGCTGAGGCAGGAGAATCACTTGAACCCGGGAGGAGGAGGTTGCAGTGAGCTGAGATTGCACCATTGTACTCCAGCCTGGGAGATAAGAGCGAAACTCTGTCTCAAAACAACAATGACAACAAGATATACACGATCTACAAATGTGAGAGAGTATGATCCATCTTACAAGTAATTTAAAATATAAATTAACATGAGATGCCAATTTTACCTATCACACTGATGAAACATTAATAATACCCAGGGTTCAGGAAAATGGGCACTTGTAGACTCTGCTACAGCGAGCATAAACTAGCAACGCTCCCAGAGGGCAACTGATATTCTGTGTCAAAGCCTTAGAACTGTACACACATTTGCCTACACAGAATATTTATCTGGAGCAAAGATCAGCAAACTATGGCCCACGGGCCAAATATCACCATGGTCTGCTTTTGAATGGCTTGCAAGCTAAAAATGGTTTTTACATTTTAAAGGATTATTTACCAAAAAAAGAGAAAACAACGAATATGTGACAGAGATTAAATGGCTTACAAAGCCTAACATATTTACCATCTGGCCTTTACAGATGAAGTCTGCTCACCCCTAATCCCAAGGAACTGAATTATTATTTATAACAGCAAAAAATTGGATATAACTCCCACGTCCCAATTTAGGGGACTGAGTAAACCTACAGAAGTTTACCCTGAGTAAGGAAGAGCATGAGCATAAAAAGTGCTGCTGTAGCAGAGTATATTCAATATTCAAAGAGGTCTATAACATACCGTGATGAGGAGGAAAAAGGGGTTTCCAAAGAGTTCCCAGTAAAGGATTGCTTCTTAGACATACAAAGACAAAAACGTCCAAGAAGAGGCTTCAGTGAGCTATGATGGCAGCACTGTACTACAGCCTGGGCAACACAGTGAGACCCTGTCTCACACACACACACAAAAAAATAATAATAAAAACTAAAAACAAAGGA
This sequence comes from Gorilla gorilla gorilla, assembly GCF_029281585.2. Taxonomy (NCBI): domain Eukaryota; kingdom Metazoa; phylum Chordata; class Mammalia; order Primates; family Hominidae; genus Gorilla; species Gorilla gorilla. The sequence continues at coordinate 129,346,764 of NC_073234.2, forward strand.
AAATAAAACAAAAACCATCTAAGAAGACACACCCAAAATGTATCAGTGGACGTCACTGGGTAGATACAAGTGTGTTGGCCAGGGCAGCCCTAGTTTGCCTGGGATGAGTTGTCACTGTATTTGGAGTCGTTAGACCTGCAGTAATTACATCCACAGCCTGGCACCCCATTGGGGTAGCACCCCTCTCACTCTCAATTTAGTGTAGATGATAATTTAGTAGTCATCCTACTTACAGGCAATTTTTAAATATTTTTTATTTAGCTACATGGTTTTGAGTTTTCTATATTGAACTACTACTTTCACGAAGAACGAAAATTAAGTGTTCTTCTGCTGTTACAGACCCAAAGGCAGCAAACTACAGTCCACAGGCCAAATCTGGCCCACTGCCTGTTTTTGTAACTAAAGTTTTATTTATTTTTACCTACTTTCTGAGACTGCTTCCTTGCTATAAGAGCAGGGTGAGTAGTCACAACAGAGACCGTGTTGATCACGAAGTCTTAAATATTAACTGGCTGACTGCCCCCACAACCTTTTCTTTAACAGAGTGTGTGCCCACCCTTGTGTGGGTACTGGTGAGTGAAACCAGAACCTCCTTTGTCTTGGTGTAGCCATCCCTGTTTCCTGACCCTGACGATGCCGGAGATGTTATTTCTCAGCCTTTTTGGCCCCCAATTCCTTCCAGCTCATGTCCTCAACCAACTCTAATGCCCCCATGCACCAAAGGCTCCTGGCCTCCCCACCCTCGTCTCCTGCTCCCGCAGGCTGCCGACCCTTGTCCTCAGTTAGCACATACCTCTGTGACATTGAACGGGGCTCCCCGCAGCTTCACGGTGTGGCAGGTGGTGGGTTCCTTCTGGTTTGCTGGTTTCTCTGTCTGAGTGATCAGAAAAACAAACAGAAGTGGCCACACTAACCCTTCGTACAGCTGCAGGAGGTGGCACACTGGGACATTTCAGTGCCAGAGAAGGTGCCTGCTGCCAGGGGGAGCTGGGGAATGCTGGGAAGAATCAATGTCTACCATGCATGGAGTCTGGCCAGAGGTGGGGCTAGGTGATGCCAAGTCTCCATGTGCCCCTGAGATGAGGGCTGGAACCAGAGCCTGGCAAGCTATGGGCACTTGGACAGGGACCCTGGGGCTACAAGGAGGGGCAGGGTGGGAATGTGAAGGAGCCCTGAAGAACAGGGGTGTCAGTACCACTATGTAGGGCTTATCAGTGCCAGACACTAAGCCAAGCACTTTACAGATGCCAGTGGTCTACTACATCTTCACAACAATCCCATGGGGATTATGGGTTCAGGATCCTTTTTCCCACAACTCCGGAATCCAAACACCTCTGAAAAAACCTAAGTTTCTGGTAACTTTTATGGCAACAAAACCTGCCCGACTTGAATGCACTTCCCAGCAAAGCCTGCCCTGAGTGGATGTGAGCCCATATATAGCTTATGCTGATTCACGCAGCGCAAGCAGTCTTGTCCATGCGTTGCAGAAATGTGACTGCGCTTGACTGTGGGGTGCTGCCTTTTATCCTGTATTTAGTAACAAGGTAGGCAGTGGGGAGTGAGCCCTGCTGGGGGTACTGCATTCCAGAGGGTTCTCTTCCTGAAACCTGAAGATTCCAGAATTCCAGCATATACTTAGGCACGGGGTCAGAAACCGGAGGCAGGGAGCAGTGCTACCATGAGTGCATTTTTGTAAACGAAAATTCAGAGGCTGAAGGAAGTATCTCACCCAAGGACCAACAGCTACTAAATGATGGAACTAGGATTTGAACTCATAATTCTGACTTCCCCACACTCTACTACCTCACTGAAATATACAATTTTGGGGGAAAAAAAAAGGACAGGGTGCATAATTAGAAGAGGCAGAAAATAAAAGGAGGGAGGAAGAAGAAAGGGAAAAGAGGAAAGAAAAGAGGATGAAGCTTGCTTTCATCTCATTTGAAAATACAGGGCTGGGGCCAGGTGCAGTGGCTCAGGCCTGTAATCCCAGCAATTTGGGAGGCTGAGGTGGGTTGATCACTTGAGGCCAGGAGCTCAAGATCAGCCTGGACAATATGGTGAAACTCCATCTCCACTAAAAATACAAAAATTAGCTGGGTGTGGTGGTGTGTGCCTGTAATCCCAGCTACTCGGGAGGCTGAGGCATGAGAATCACTTGAACCCGGGAGGCAGAGGCTGCAGTGAGCTGAGATCACACCACTGCACTCCAGCCTGGGTGACAGCAAGACTGTCTCAAAAAAAAAAAAAAAAAAAAAAAAAAAAAAATACAGGGCTAGGCAGGGAGAGAAGTGATGCTTCACAGAGAAAGGAGGGAACAGGGACCTGGACAACATGTCAAACTGCTCTGTCTCTGATGCAGAGAGGACTCCCAGGTCAGAGACGAGTTGGCTGACCTCTGGGGAAGCGCCCACGTTTATGATCTTGACTTCAGACCCCACAGACCTGGGGCTAAGTCCTGAACCCACCATTTCCCAGCCATGACCCTGGCTGAGGCACCTTCCTTCTCCAGGCCTGTTTCCTCATCTGTAAAATGGAACAAGAGCAATACTGCCCTCCAGATAGTGATGAGATGCAACGGCATGGCAGGCATGGTGCCTAGTGTGTAGCGCAGGCTCAGCTGATCCTCCCTATGATTGCTGATGGCTGGTCTGCACCCCTCTGCCTGTGTTGTTACTAAATACAAAGGATAAAGGCTCAAAGCCATCACTCAGCTCACTTCTGCCCCATTGGTGGGATATGGGTGTGTTGACCGGGGCTGCTCCAGTTTGCCCGGGATAGTTGTTCACTGTATCTGTAGTCATTAGACCTGCAGTTAACTACATCCACAGCCTGGCACCCCACTGGACTAGCATCTCACTTTTAACTTAGTGTTGACAATAATTTAGTTGTCACCCTACTTATAGGCAATTTCTGGAAGGCAGGTGAACTCTCCAGGTTAGCAACAAAAAATAAATGCAGAGGCTGGGTGCAGTGGCTCATGCTTATAATCCCAGCACTTTGGGAGGCCGAGATGAGGGGATCACTTGAGGTCAGGAGTTTGAGACCAGCCTGGCTAACATGACAAAACCCCATCTCGACTAAAAATACAAAAAATTAGCTGGGTGTGACTATAATCCCAGCTACTCAGGAGGCTGAGGCAGAAGAATCACTTGAACCCAGGAGGCGGAGGTTGCAGTGAGCTGAGATTGCACCACCGCACTCCAGCCTGGGTGACAGAGTGAGACTCTGTCTCAAAAAATAAAATAAAATAAAATAAAAATAACAACAGAAAAGAAACGCAGAAAGAACACACGGCGAGCAAGTGGCAGGGCCAAGATCGGGAAGGCTTTGGACTGCAGAGCTGCGTCTTTCCCCAACATTCCACTCTCCTAACAGAGGAGCTGTGGGGACCACGGGCAAGCAGGAGAGCGCACCTCCTCCCTCATCACCTGAGGGATACACACGCACCTCGGCTCTGGCCTCTGGTGGTCTCTTTTTCCCAGCTGGCATCCCTTGCTCTTGGCCTGCACCCTTGCTGTCTCTTTCCTGCAGGACTGGGGTGGCGGAGGAATCCTCTTCCTCGGCCTCACTCCCTTCATCACAGTGCACGGCTTCATCTTCACTTTCCTCTTCCTCCGAGGAAGAGGACGACCTGGCCTTCACCATCTTGGATTTCAGGTAATCCATGTCCGACAGCTCCTTCTGCACAGCTGCCTTTGGTTCGAGGCTTGCCTCTTCTGGAAAAACAGGGAGGCTGGGATCAGCGACAGCTATGAGCAAACCAGAGGTCAGAGGCAGCAAATGGTAGATGGTCCTCCTAGTGAGAGGCCTGAGGCACCACGCCCACCGTGTCCATGGCCCCTGTGCCCAGCATCCCCCATAAGTCCTCTGATTAGCAATACCAAAACGGGGCAGGGCTACTGCAGCTTTGATATTCTCTGTGCCACACATTGAGCTCCTGGCTCCCTGCCACCAGCCATGTCTTCCTAGTCCTCTATACAGCAGCCTCTGTGACACTTTACAGAGTAGGTACAGGACAGTCAGTCTCTGCTTAACACCCTCCAGGGGTTTCTGAATGCTCAGGGTGAAACCCAGGCTCCTCATCAGGGCTGGCTGCGTGGGCTTCTTCCACTGTCTCCTCCTGCTCAAGCCATCCCAACCCACATTGAGCCCCTCAAGCCCATGCACCTCCCTTTCCTCTGTGTCTTTGCGATGCTGTTCCCTTGCCTGGAACCCCTTTCCTCTCCCCTCCCCTACCGTGTCCCACTAAGTCCCCTGAGTTCCTCGGATGTGAACTTAGTGCAGAAACGTTACCAGGCATAACTGCACTAAATGTACATCTTCTCACCTTTAGACCCAAATAGATGCCCAGCTCTCCACCAAGCACGTACCCTCCTGTGTTGCAATTGTTTCCTTGCCCACCAGGCCTCCCCCACACCACAAACCCCTTCTGAGGACAAAGGCTCACTCCCTCACCTCCTCAGGGAGGCCTTCCCTCATAATTCTCCTGTCCCCCTTTCCTGCTTTCTCTCTGTAGCATTCATCATCCTATGATATACCCAACAGTGGACTTATTTGCTTATTGTTTCTCTCCACAACCATAACCACAGCTCCATAGGGGAATAAACCCTTCTGTCTTTTGCTTATCAACATGGTCCCAATGCCTGAAGTATGCCTGGCAGATAATAGGTGCTCAAGAAATATTTGTTGACTGACTGACTGAGTACACAACTAGGATCAGTGAAGACAGATGCACCCGCAGAGGGATCATCACCCCCCAATGGAGAGCTCAAGGGCTCACCTGACTCCTAGAGTCTGCACAGAGGGGCCCCCAGTGCCGGTTAGCCCAATGGCAAGCACAGGTCTGTGTGCATGGAGCACACAGTCCCCATGCCCTCACCTTCCAGGTCCTCCCCGGCTCCCTCTTCCTCACTCTCCTGCCCAGAATCGGAGTCAAAGTTCAGGTAGTCACTGGCCGGCTTGCTCTTCCCTTTCGAGGGCTCAGCATCCAGGCCATCATTCGCCCAAGTGGCTGCCTGCGCCCGCCTCTGATGAACTGACAGAAACTCCTGGAACTCTGTATCCTCCTTCAGCTGGTGGCACCAGAACCCGGGCAGCAGGGACACGGGAAAAAGGGAGAGGAAGAGGCAGAGAAGGGTCAGGTGGGGCTTGATCTTTCTAACTCTTAAGAGGGTGAGAAGATCCCTCAAGCTAATTTCCCCCATTCTCTAGAGGACCCCGAGGTTCAGCTGGGTCAGTTCTGAGGAAGGCAGAGTTGACTCCTCACTAGACAAAACTAAGAGGACAAGAAGACAAGGCCAGGGGAGACCAGAGGCACAGCTCTGCTTGCCAGGGCCAGCCTCCATCCTCTCCAGCCTCCTCCCTCTCCAGCCTCCTCCCTCTCCAGCCTCTTCCCTCTCCCAGTGTCCACCCTCTCCAGCCTCTTCCCTTTCCTAGCCTCCACCCTCTCCAGCCTCTACGGTCTCCTAGCCTCTACCCTCTCCCAGCCTCTACCCTCTCCAGTCTCCACCCTCTTCCACCTGCTGCCCGCCCTCTCTCCTCCTTGGGCAACAGGACAGACTCACCTTCTCCAGTTGACCTGCCACCTTTTTCTTCTTCTCATCCTGAAAACAGAAGGCACAGAGAGTGAGGGTCACACAGATGAAGAGAGCTGGGAAACAGAACTGCACTGACCTGGGAGGGCCCATCTTTGGGAACCAAAAGTGAGTGACTACCCTGCTGGCAGTGGGGACAGAGGCTAGAGTGACCCTTTACATACTTTCTTAATTTCTGGAGTAGTAGAGTCTTTTGGAGGCTGCTTGGGCTGGCTTGGTTTCTGCGCATGTTTGCTCCAGGCTCTGGGTTTGGCCGGGTCCCCGAATGACTTGCAGAACTCCACCTGTGTGGGAAAGAGAGTGATTTTCACACCTGCCATGGCACCCAGGCGTTGGGTGCTGCCCTTCGGCACCTGGGAGCTCGGGCATTTTAGACAACTGTCACTGCCTAGCTGAGTTTGCTGAAGTAGATTACACGTCACCCCTTAGCCTGGGCTTTCTTTCCCTTCAAGTCTAGAATACAATACTTTAACAGTCTATCATTATGAGTCTGTAATACTGTAATGGTAATAGCTGCCACTTACTGAGGAACTCCACATGCCAGGTACTGTCGGAAGTGCTCTGCAAGTACTGATACACCGAGCCTCTCACGTCAGTGACAGCTATGACTTTCTACAATTCAGATCAAGAAATTGGAGCATCAAGAAGTCAATTTCCCTGGGTTACCCAGGTAATAAGTGACAGAGTGAAGACTGGAACTCAGGGGGTCTCTGGGCTCTGGAACCTGAGTTCTTAACCATCCACTCTACAGGGTGGCTGTGAGGATGGCATGAGATGACCTGGGCCAAGCACACAACCAGACTCTGGGCAGGGTAATGTGGGGCAGTGGCTACCACGGTTACCCTACACTGCCCTGGGTTAATTATCATAAAGTAAGCTCATCTGGCTCCAGAGAACAATTCTAGGGTGATAGGGGCACTGGGGTGACCACTGGAGGCACGGAAGAGTACTGGAGACCCAGCCTGAGCTGATGCACTATTCAGGCCCTAAAACCTCCAATACACTCCTCTGAGAGGACTTTGAGAGCGCTGGTTACTGGGGCATCCACCACCGCAAGCCACTCCCAGCCACAGTTAAGGCTGACGCTGGTCAACCAACCACTGCCCCTGGGGGAAGGAGCTGCCATCTGGTTGCAATCCTTTTTAAGACACAGGGTCTCACTCCGTTGCCCAGGCTGGACTGCAGCGGCATGATCATAGCTCACTGCAGCCTCAAACTCTTGGGCTCAAGTGATCCTCTTGTCTCAGCCTTCTGAATACCTAGGACTCCAGGCACATGTCACCATGCCCGGCTAATTTTTTTTTTATTTTTGTAAAGACGCAGGCTTGCTATGTTGCACAGGCTGGTCTTGAACTCCTGGCTTCAAGTGATCCTCCCAACTCAGCCTCCCAAAGTGCTTGTATTACAGGCAGGAGCCACCACACCTGGCCAGTTACAATCCCTTTTGTGCACACTTTCAAAATAGGCTTGTTATCTCTATAATAATGACATGCTCACGGTACAAAATTCAAATAATATACAAAAGTACAATGGAAGTTAAAAAAGATGTACTCCAATTCCTATCACTCATGGAGAGGAATAATTAGTATTTTGGTACAAATCCTATCCTATGGCCTTCTATGCATTTATCATATATGTATGGATAGAGGAATACGATTGTGTCTATATAGGATCACGAGACATATATATATTTATCCATCATCTGTTTTTTCCTTCTCAACAAAGCGTTAGAGATGTTTTTACGAAGTCACTAAATACACGAGTGACCTGAGTGGAGCTCCCTCCTCCAGGAAGCTTTCCTGACTCCTCCCTGGTCCGGCTATAGATCTTTGTTCTCCCACAGTCCCTGGGGCTCACCCTATCATAGCACTGATGTCACTGAGCCAAAGCAGCCTGCTGACCTGTCAGCCCCCTGCCTGCCCAGAGACAGCAGGCTCCATGAGGACAGGGGCTGAGGCATCACCTTTTTCTCTAAACTCCCAGCATCATTGAGTGCTTGCTAAATGCATGAGTGAATAGATGAGGTACAGCTGTGGTTCTCAAGGTGTGGGCCTCAGACCAGCAGCATGGGCGTCACCTGAGGGCTTGTTGGATGTGTGAATTCTTGGGTCCTGACTCCATGCACTGAATCAGATGCTCTGGGGACGGGCCCAGGAAGCTGTTATAATAAGCTCTCAGGTGATTTGTATGCACATGAAAGTGTGTGAATCGGTGAGGAAGAAAACCAAAGACATCACAAAGTGAAGAGGGACGGTCTTTGAACTCAAGTGTTGAGTGAAAGATCAAACAACGTCACACTTGACAGGCAGGTAAGGGTGAGACTCCTGCCCACTCACTGTGATCCGGGATGTGTCGATGAAGCTCTTGTTGAAATGCTTCTGTGCCTTCTGGGCCTCTTCCTCGGACTTGAAGCCAATAAAACCAAACTTGCGGAACTTGCCATCTTTGGTGAACTTCAGGCTGCAGTCTGTCAGCGTGCCGAAGGCGGCAAACAGCTGCCTGAAACGCTCCTCCTTCATCTAGGACAGAGGGAGAGGAATGAGAGATGAACTGGAAAGTCCCCAGAGCAAGGGGACAAAATGGGCTGGAAACCTGAGGCCACGAGATTCTCCAAGGGTGGCCTTAGATGAAGAGGGACAGAGTGTACTTCTCTAGTTACAACAGGTTCCAGCTCTGACTCTAGCACGAGTTGTGTGGCCTTGAGAAAGTCCCTTAGCCACTCACTGATGTGGAAATCATGACTCATTATGGCTGCAAATGACATCTTCCTACCCTGTGGGGCTCCTATGAGGATAAGACCAATTACAGAAGCAGTATTACGTCTGCTACACAGTAGATACCTAATAAATACTTGTAGGAATAAATGAAAGAATGAATAGGCATGGTAAGCTATATATATCTTTGTTAATGAAGCCCCCCCAAAAGATGCCCACATCCTAATCCCTGGAAACTGTGGATATGTTACCTTACAAGGCAAAAGGGACTTGTCAGGTGTGACTGATGTGGAGATGGGGAGATGATCTGGATTATGCAGCCAGGTCCAATGTCACCTCAAGGGTCCTTATGAGAGGGAGGCGGGAAGATCAGAGAAGATGGAAACAGAGAGAGACTGGAAGATGCTATGCTATTGGCTCCAAATATGGAGTATATAGCTATGAACCAAGGAAGGCAGGTGCTTCTAGAAGCTGAAAAAAGGTAAAGGGACAAATATTCCCACAGAGCTTCCAGAAGGACTGCAGCCCTGCCAAAGCCTTGATTTTAGGATTTCTGACGTGCAAAACTGTAAGATAAGGATTGTGTGGATTGTTTAAGCCACTAAGTTTGTGCTAATTTGCTATAGCTGCACTAAAAAACGAACACACTATTATTATAATTTGGTCAAGAAGCCCCACACTATGGAAAACAGGCTCCTGGCTTCTCACCATCTTCACTGCAGCCAGGCTACCCTCACAACTCAGTTTTCTAAGCAGATACTGGGATATTTGTCTGTGTGGTAGTGGAGTTGAGGGGACATTCAGGGCCCCACAAACAGCCAAAATAAGTTTGAAAATGCAAGAAGCTAGAGGCCTTGGCAGTCCAGCCAGAAGATGACATTTTCTGAGGCAGCTTCTTACTAACTGATCTAATCAAAATCTCAATCACACTGTGAGTTAGGAATTTTTGTCCACATTTTATAGAGGAGAAAATGAAACTCATAAGGGATAAATGATCTGCCCAAGGCCTACAGAATCAAGGTTTGTGACTCAATTCAGAAATATAAGACAGTGAATTCAATTCCTCAGTGCCTGGGAGAGACCTGGCTCAAGTCTGAATCCATCATTCCTTTGCCAAAAACCTTTCGGTGACTTTCTGGCACCAAAGTCTCAAGGACGAGCACCTAAAGGAAAACATGCAATTCTTCAAGATCTGCCCCGACCAACCTCTTCAGCACCACGCTTTGACAAATTCCTCACAGCCTTCTCACTTCCGAGGTTTTACTTTGGTTGTCCCCTCTGGGTGACATTTCCCAAGACAGGCCCTGGCTAACTCCTCATTCTCAGTTCAATCATCTCCTATTCCAGGAGGCCTTTCTTAGATGCCTTAGATGGACGAGATAACCAACCCTCACTGTGCTCCCACAGCACTCGGTTCACATGTCAGTGATGCACCTTGCATCGTAATGATCTGGTGCCTCTCTTTTCTGCTAGCCTGCAAGTCCCATTAAAAATAAGGACACAGGCTTATCCACCTCTATCTACAGTGTCGGCAATATCACAAGTACTCTCTACTAATTATTTCCTCAATTCAATCCCTAAACTAAAGATTGCTCAATTCAATCCCTGCTCTATAAATTACACCAGTGTGTGACCTCAGGCAAATCCCTGTACCTCGCTGTATCTTGGTTTCTTTACCTTTAAAATGGGCATAAAAATAAAACTTACCGCACAGGGATATGGTGAGGATTAAATGTTACTTTACCTAAAGCACCTGGAACAGTGCCTGGCACACAGTAAACTCTCCAAGTGTTAGCTGCAACTGCCCTTGTTTTTATTATTCTTTCATTCATGAGATAAGACAAACAATGATAAGAGAGTCAACTACACTGTGAAGTGCAACAAAGCTGAATTTGGGAAGAAAAGGAAGTGCAGCCACGCTAAAAATCCTCATCGCACAAAGCAAGGCATCAAGAGACATGTCTAACCTGATGGATGGATCAGTAATAGATATTTTTAAGTATACTACTCAGAGATTATAACAGGATAATTAAAAACAAGAATATTACAGACACTGGAGAGGAGGAACAGATGATCTAAATTCCTTATTTTTCACAGTCGAGGCCTAGCAGATAGTCACTGGGGCAGGCAGGTCAAAAGGAGGAAAGTACACTCCTCGAATATACAGAGATACATGTGAGGAGTCCCAAAAACAAATCAATGAAGACGGTTACTCCTGGACAGAGAAGGAAGGTAGGACAGAGCAAAGACTTTGCTACTCATGTTATACACTACTATACTGTTTGAATTTTGAAAACCGTGTGTTACAAAGTTCCTTTGTCCCACCTGACAAAGGTAAAAAAAAAAAAAAAAAAAAAGGAAAGGAAAAAACTCACAACATTAGAACAGAAATGGGGGCCAGGTGCAGTGGCTCACGCCTGTAATCCCAGCACTTTGGGAGGCCGAGGCGGTGGATCACCTGAGGTCAGGAGTTCGAGACCAACTTGTCCAACATGGCGAAACCCCATGTCTCTACTAAAAATAAAAAAATTAGTCGGGCGTGGTGGCACGTGTCTGTAGTCCCAGCTACTTGGGAGGCTGAGGCAGGAGCATCGCTAGAACCCGGGAGGCAAAAGTTGCAGTGAACCGAGACTGCCGAGATTGCTCCACCGCACTCCAGCCTGGGAGACAGAGCCAGACTCCGTTTAAAAAAAAAAAAAAAAAGAAAAAAATACACACCAAAACCAAAAAAAAGCCATGAAAGAGAGAGAGAGAGAGAAAAAAAAAGAGATAAGACAAACAATGATAAGAGAATCAACTACACTTGAAACACAACAAAGCTGAATTTGGGAGGGAAAGGAAGTGCAGCTACGCTAAAAATCCTCATCCCACAAAGCGAGGCATCAAGAGACACTGTCTAACCTGATGGATGGAGCAGTAATCTATTTAAAAACAAAACAAAACAAAACAAAACAAAAAACAGCGAGAGAGAGAAAAAAGGATGATCCATTCGAGCCCACCGCATCTAATCATCTAATATTACGTACATTCACCTATTTTGCCTACCATGTGTCGGGTTCTGCGCTGGGGTCCAGGGAAACAAAAAAGTATGGCTGGGTCACCACTCCCCACTTAACTGAATAAATGCTTTAAAAGCCCTTTACCCACTCCGTATTCCTACTTGCCCTAAGGATGGGAGTGGGAATTGGAACGCAGGTCCGCAGATTAATATTCCCCATGTCTTCCCCCAACAGTTTCCAGACTGGGAGAGGAATATAAATACAGTGTCGGACCATGTCCCGGGTCAACAACTAAAAAACAGTGATCGAATGAAAGAGGTTGTGGGAGCAGGGTATTCGCCACAAGGTGGGAGTTGTCATCTCCCCGGGAAGAGGTGTGTTAGGAGTCAGGTACCAAACAACCGGCCGCGAAACCGTAAGCTGTCACTATTCCTCTTTCCTCGGGATCAAATGGGGATAAGCCCAGGATCCCGCCCCCTTTGAGTTCAGAATTGGCCCGGAGTCCTGCCCCAGAGCAAAAATTCTTCGATCACCTCCAGGCATCTCTTCCCTACCTCACAGCTCCCGGCTGGTCTCATTTCAGATTCCCAAGTCCTGCCTCTGCACTCACCCCATTCGGGAGATTCTTCACGATCAGTCGCGACATGGCGCAGGGTCCCCGCTGTTTTGATTCCTACACGACTGGTCAGCGTCTTCCACCAACAAGTTTCACGCTACCGCCCTGGGCGCCGCCATCTTTACCGAGCCGGAACACAGTCATGTGGCTGAGACCTTGGCCTGACCTGTCCGGAAGTAGGCGTGGCTAATCCAAAACTACTCAGGGAAGTCACACCCCACAAGGGGTGGGCCTGGGAGCTTGCATTTTGCGCAGGCGCAGGGGCTTGGGCGGATTCTGTGAGACGCCAATGCAGCGGAGAAGGTGGCAGGGGGCGCCGGTCCCTAACATGCGCCGGGTTAGCTTGGTGTTAAGGGTCGCGCCAACCGGGCAATCGCGTTCTCGCCTTTTTCTTATTTTATTTTTGTTATTGAGCCGTAGGACTGCCCTGAGAACGGGGGCAAGATTAGGGACCCTTGCCTCCCTCGTAGAAATGGGGAAAGTGAAGTTTAGAGAGATTGCCAGCCAACATAAATCAAGTATTGAGCCTTTTGTGTAAATACTTGGAATGAACATGTTGGAAATAAACGCTCTCATTTTGCAGGCAGATAAACTGGGAATCGTGCGTGTAAAGCAGCTTGCTCAAAGTCTTATAACTATGAATTGGAAAGTCAGATTCGAGCTAGGGGCTGCCTAGGGCCCTACAATGAGTCTCTATGCCTTCACCCCCAGCCCCACAAGCATTTTGCCTCCCTTCCTAATGTTTGGAACTCTCAGCTGGCCAATCTTCTAGCTGAGAGATCTTGGCCAAAATGGCCTCTGAGCCTTTGTGTCTACTTCTATAAAATGGGAATAATTCTTTATTATGCTAGGGGTTAAGGAGGTGAGAACGTGAAAGGGATATTATTTTCCTATTGCTTCTCTGAGCATTCTCGGTACCCACTCTTGGATGGAGACATCCTATGAAAACCCCTATTTTCACTCTTAAATGACGGTATTTCCTTTCTGTTTCCCCACAGTGCCTCAGCTGCACTGGACGTTGCTGCCAAGCTTCTGCAATTTCCTTCACCTAAACGACATTCCGTCCCCCCTTCTTATTGTTAACAGCTTTATCACAAACCATGCAATTCACCCACTTAAAGTGCACAATTCAGTGGTGCTGACTATATTTACAGAGGTGTGCAGCCATCACCACAATCAATGCTAGGACATTTTCATTACCCCCAAAGAAACACCACACCCTTTAGCTATAACCTTCCAATTCCTCCCTCTCCCTTCCCGCTGATAACCACTAATCTACTTTCTGTCTCTATGGATTTGTCTGTTATGGACATTTCATGTAAATGGAATAATACAGTATGTAGTCTTTTGTGATTGACTTCTTTCACTTAGCATAATGTTTTCAAGGTTCTTCCATGTTGCAGCATGAATCAACACTTTATTTATCTGTTTATTTATTTCAGACAGGGTCGGGCTCTGTCACCCCGACTGGAGTGCAGTGGCACAATCTCAGCTCACTGCAACCTCCACCTCCCAGGCTCAAGCCATCCTCCCACCTCAGCCTCCTGAGCAGCTGGGACTACAGGCACACGCCACCATGCCTGGCTAATTTTTTTTTTTTTTTGGTAATTTTTTGGTAGAGGCGAGGTTTCAACATGTTGCCCAGGCTGGTCTTGAACTCCTGGGCTCAAGCAATCCACCTGCCTTGAACTTTCAAAGTGCTGGGATTACAGATGTGAGCCACCACACTTTTTTTGCTGAATAGTATTACATATTTGGATGTACTACATTTTATTTATTCATCAGTTGATGATGGACATTTGGGTTGTTTCCGCTTTGTGGCTACTGTGAATAATCTTGCTGTGAACATTTACCTATAAGTTCCTGTGTGGGCATATGTTCTTATTTCTCTCGGATATATTCCTAGGAGTAGGATTGCCTGATCATATGGTAACTCTATGCTTAACCCTTTTAGAACCTGCTAACCTGTTATCCAAAGTGGCTTCCCCATTTTACATTCCTACCAGCGGTATATGAAGGTTCAAATATCTCCACATCTCCTCCAGTGTTTGTTATTGGGTCTTTATAATCATAGCCACTCTAGTGGGTGTACAGTGGTGACTCAATGTTTTGATTTGCATTTCCCCGATAACTAATGAAACAGCATCTTTCATGTGCTTTTGGCCACTGGAATATCTTTCTGAACCCACTCCCATCCCCTCTCTAAGACCAGCTCAAACATGGCATCCTCGAATATGCCTCTTTCCTACTGAGCCCCAAATGCAGGGAGCTCATGCATCTGCCGCAGCATAAACCTGCAGAACTCGCTGGTGAGGAGCACACAGTGTAGGTTCAGAGTTATAGATGAGGCCACTTGTTCTTTCTACATTATGTTGCCATAGGGGCATCCTTAGATCCATCTTTGCAAAGCATCACACCGGGCACCAGGAGGAGACAGGTAATAGGAGTTTATTAAATGCTAATTGTAAATTAAGGTCTGTCCATTCAACAGAATTCTATGCAGTTGTTAAAAAACGGTAAGTATGTAGCTATAAATGTTTTTGAAGGAAATGCATCAGTCAGGACACAGATGTATACTCAAAAGGATTTAACAAAAGAAAATCTGGACAAAAAGCTATTTACGGAAGTGTGGGCAGTGTAGTGGGATGAATGATCCCCTGTCCCCTCACCACCACACACACTGGGGGCATCCTGACCCCTGGAAGCTGTAAATGTGACTTTATTTGCAAAAAAGGGTTGTATTAGTTTGTTCTCACGCTGCTAATGAAGACATACCTGAGACTGGGTAATTTATAAAGGAAAGAGATTTAATGGACTCACAGTTCCACATGGCTGGGGAGGCCTCACAATCATGGTGGAAGAGCAAGGGATGTCTTACCTGGTGGCAGGCAAAGAGAGAATGAGAACCAAGTGAAAGGCTTTCCCCTTATAAAACCATCAGATCTCGTGAGACTTATTCACTACCACGAGAACAGTATGGGGAAACCACCCCCATAATCCAATTATCTCCCACTGGGTCCCTCCCAGGACACGTGGGGATTATGGGAGCTACAATTCAAGATGAGATTTGGTGGGGACACAGCCAAACCATATCAAGGGTCTTTGCAAATGTACTTAAGGGTCTCAAAATGAGATCATCCTGAATTATCCTGGTAGACCCTAAATCCAATGACACATGTCCTTTTAAAGGACACACAGAGAACGTCATGTGTAGGTGGAGGTAGAGTCTGGAGTGATGCAGTCACAAGTCAACGAAGACCTGGAGCCACCAGAAGCTGAAAGAAGCAAGGAAGCGTTCTCCCCTGGAGGTTTTGGAGGGAGCATGGCCCTGCTGGTGCTTTGGGGGATTCTGGCCTCCAGAAATGTGAGAGAATAACTTTGCATTGTTATGCCATCTAATTTGTGGTAATTTGAGACAGCACCTGCAGCAAATGAATACAGGAAGGGTTAAGGGAACCAACAAAGGATGGCCAAACCCCAGGGCCCAGCAACAGTGGGGAGCTATCACCACCCCTGGGGCTGAAGGGCAGAGCGGGACATGTCATTCCTGGGCTTCAGTGATGCCAGGATCCATGGAAGAGGGACGTACTTTAAGGACTAGAGCTATAGAGAGATACAGCCACTGTGGAACCACAGGTGTGTGTGTGTCGGGGATAAATACACTGTCCCCTCTTTCTCTTCCCGACTGCAGTTTCCTGCTGGAGCCTCCCCTTGGCCGAATCAATGGGAAGCTGGAGGCATGATCACAGATGTTGCAGTGCACACAGATTGCATCTGGGGCACAGAGCAAAGTGGAGGAGCAGGCTCAGGGAATGGGAGATGGGCTGTTAGAGAAGAACTAGCACATGGGACATGGGACAATCTCCGAAATATATTGTTAAGTGAAAACCAGCAATATACTAAATAATGTATTATGTATGCTTTCACTTAGGTAAAAACAAAACACACACACAAAAAAAGGAGGGAGATGGGTGAGGATACATAGATACTTGTCATGTTTGTTGGCCAGGGTACTCGTAAATTTCCAAATGTATTGTCTTGCAGTTCTGAAGGCTAGAAGTTCGAGATGAAGGTGTTGGCAGCGCTGGTTCCTTCTGAGAGCCATGAGGTGGAATCTGTTCCTCCCTGTCTCACTTCTGGTGGTGTGCTGGCAATCTTTGACACTCTTTGGCCTGTAGACATGTCACCCCGATCTCAGCCTTCATCTCCACATGACAGTCTCCCTGTGTCCATGAGTTCATGTTCAAACTTCCCCATTTTAAAAGACATTGGATTAGAGCTCATTCTAATGACCTCATTTTAATATAGTTACCTCTGTAAACACTCTATTTCCAAATAACATCACTTTGTGAAGTATGAAAAGTTAAGACTCCAACATAGGAATTTGGAGGGGACACTATATATGATTTATGTAAGCAAAGGCGATCTCAAAAGATACATGAGGAAGTGGTAACAGCAGTTGCTTCTGGGGAGGGGACCGAGGAAGTGGGTATACGGATGGATGGAAATGTCCTTTACCTTGAGTAACCTTTTATAATTTTGATATTTCATTATGAAAAAATTACCTATTATTTTTAATACATTAAAATGTTAATCATGTATAAACTACATCTGCATATATTTATACTTAACCATAGGGTAAAGTCAACAAGCATGTATATTAATTGTGGGCATTTCTGTAGGATGGCTTTGGAGGGGTGAAATTGTAGGGATCCCAGTAAATCTTTATGTATTTATTTTGGGTTTTGTCTTTTTTTTTTTTTTTTTGAGACGGTAACTGGGATTATAGGTGCACACCACCGTGCCTGGCTAATTGTTTGTATTTTTATTACAGATGGGTTTCACTGTGTTGGCCAGGCTGGTCTCAAATTCCAGACCTCAAGTGATCCACCTGCCTTGGCCTCCCAAAGTGCTTGGATTACAGGCATGAGTGACTGTGTCTGGCCTTTTTTTTTTTTGAGACAAGGTCTTGCTCTGTTGCCCAGACTGGAGTGCTGTGGTGTGATTGGGCCTTACTGCTGCCTTGACCTCCTGAGCACAAGTGATCCTCCTTCCTCAGCCTCCCAAGTGGGTGGGACTACATGCATGCATTACCACACCCAGCTAATTTTTAAATTTTTTGTAGAGACAGGGTCTGGCTTTGTTGCCCAGGCTGGTCTCAAATTTCTGGGCTCAAGTGATCCTCTCGCGTTGGCCTCCCAAAGTGCTGGGATCACAGGTGCACGCCACCATGCCCGGTATGTATATGTTTTAAATCAGAGATTGGCAAACTTTTTCTTAAAAAGTCAGAGAGTATTTCACTATGTGGTCTCTAATGCAACTTCTGCATCCTGCTACTGTATTTTGAACACATCCAGAGCTAACATCTGTGGCCGTGTTCCAATAAAACTTTATTTACAAAACCAGGAAGCCACTCCATGAGCTATAGTTTTAAGTTACAGGATTATGGGGTGTATTGATTTTCTAGGGCTTCTATATCAAATTACCAGAAACTGGATGGCTTCAAACAACAGAAATGTATTCTCTTGCAGTTCTGGAGGCCAGGAATTTAAAATCAAGGTGTCAGCAGGGCAGTGGTCTCTCCAAAGGCTCAAAGTGGGAGGATCCTTTTTTGTCTCCTCCAGTTTCTGGTGGCAGTAGGTATTCCTTGGCTTGTGGCTGCGTAGCGTCCATCTCTGCCTCTGTTTTCACATGACCTTCTCCACTCTGGTGTCTGAGTCAAATCCACCTCCCTATGCTTCCCCTTAGCAGGACACCTGCCATTAAGCTTAGGACCCACTGTAACTCCAGGTCAATCTCATCTTGAGATCCTTAGGTAATTATATCTGTATAGACCCTTTTGCCAAAAAGAGTCAATTCACGGGTTTTGAGGATTACGATGTAGGCATATCTTTTGGGGGCTGCTGTTCGACCCATGAGATCTGCTTGCTTGGTAGTAGTTTACTCTGAAGATCAGATTTCACCCTCTCTCTGTCTTGTGTAGACTGTCTATTCAATTAAAACACATATGCATGTAAAAATGTACCCTCAAGCCTGGAGTCGATGAGTTACGGGTCACTGTGTTTCGAAGTCAACAGATATTTATTGTTATGTCTTTAATTAAATAATAACTGGAGGGTTGTTTCCTGCACACTGTGATATTTAACAGATATTTATTGATATGTGATATGAATTAAATGACAACTGGGGGGTTGTTTGCTGCAAACCGTGACCCTGGTTAGGGTGGGCTGGGGCAGGCTTTATGAGGCAGCTCTGAGATATTAGCCTTTTACAAGAGGGCCAATGTTGCCCAGCCAGTCCTAGTTTCACGTACTTTTATTATTTTCATGAACTGCCTTTATTAAAACATACAATTCAATGTAGCCTGCCCTAAAAAAATTCACAAATCAGAAGGTCTTTCAAAGGTATTAAAAGAAAATGGAATGCCGGTTACAAATCCCCACATCCCAATTCTGGGTCCAGAAAATATGGTTGCCACATGTGGGGAGGAGAGACCATTCTCAGGCCATATATTCCTGTGCATTTAATAAGCAGCCACATTATAACATTATTATTAGTCTTCCTACTCTCCAGCCTTCCTGTTTTGTCTCCTGCCTCCTTTTTTCTCCCATCAGAACTAATCCAGGGGCACCTAGATGCCACCAGGTTGGGCTCTCCAATTATACCTAGATGTTTAAAAAATTCAGTCCCATCTAAGCCAGCTCCATCCCTGGGCTTCATCAGCGTACTTCTTTGGGAGGCTGAGATAGGAGGATCCCTTGAGCCCAGGAATTCAAGACCAGCCTGGGCAACATAGTGAGATCCTGTCTCTACAAAAAAGTACAAAAATTAGTAAAGTGTGGTGGCGCACGCCTGTAGACCCAGCTACTTGGGAAGCTGAAGTGGGAGGATCACCTGAGCCCAGGAAGTTGAGGCAGCGGTGAGCTATAATTGTGCCACCACACTCCAGCCTGGGCAACAGAGGGAGATCCTACCTCAAAAACAAAACAAAACAAAAAGCATAAGTGTACGTACTTGAGGACGTGAGAGAAGTAGTGCCTGGTCCCTGAGGGAATTAACTTCGCAGCTGGAGAAAGGCCAGTTATTGGGGAGGGATTCTAGAAGGTTCTAGAAGAGAATGGAGACAGGAGAGGAAAGCAAACTTGATTTCCTTCCTATGTCAGTTGATCCCCATGAGCGGGACCAATGGGCACCCAGGTGCTGTGGCTAGAAACCTAGGGGTCATCCTCAGCCCACCCCTCACTCATCAGCCTATGTCTAACCCATCATCAAGTTCTGCCAACCCCATTTTTTAAAGATTTGCCAAACACATCATCTTTTCCCTGTCTCCACCGCTATCAGGCTAGTCCAAGCCCATATTGTATTCATTTCCTGTAGCTGCTGTAACAACCCCAAATTTAGTGGCTTAAAACCACACACATTTATGATCTGCAGTCTGGACAGCAGAAACGCTAAAGCCGAGGGTGGCAGGGTAGGGGGGCGGTGGCAGGGCTGCTTCCCTCTGGAGGCTGCAGGGGAGAACCTGTTTCCCTTAGCTCGCGGCTCCTCCCTCCATCCTCAAAGTTCTCTCTTTGACCCTCTGGGCTGTGGTCACATCTCCTCTTCACTCTGACCCTCCTGCTGCACCTTTGTCACTACACTGGGCTCACCTGGATAATCCAGGGTCATCTCCTCACCTCAAAATCCTTAATTTATCAACTGAAAAAGTCCCTTTGCTGTAGAAGGCGATGTACTTACAGGTTCCCGGGATTAGGACGTAGACACCACTGGTGGACGTTATTCAGCCCACCAAACCTATCATCTTGCCCATGTTATTCCAGCAGCACCCTCATTGGTCCCCTTGTTCTGTCTTTTACTTCTACGGTCTTGTTAAAACAAAAGCCAGACTGACCAGTGCCTTCTCTGCCTAAGCCTCCCAGTGCCCCCAGGGCCTGACCCAAAGAAGAAGGCGTCACCTCAGTCTCTGACTTTGCTTCATCCCTTCTAGCCTCCCTGCTCATCCTCAACCCCCTCCTGCAGGATTCTGCCCCGAGACCTTTGCAATCTGCCATGTTCTCTGCCTAGAGCACCTTTCCCCCTCCATGGGTCCCCTCTGTCACTTCCCCCAGGTGTCTGATCAAAGTTCATCTTCCCAGAAAAGCCTTCCCTGGCCACCATCTCTGAAAGGGCACCAACCATTCCATCCTACCCCATCCCTCTCATCCCCCATAGTCCATTTTTTTCTGTTTTCTTTCTTTCTTTCTTTCTTTCTTTCTTTCTTTCTTTCTTTCTTTCTTTCTTTCTTTCTTTTTCTTTTCTTTTCTTTCTTTTTTTTTTTTTGAGACAGAGTGTCTAGCTCTGTTGCCAGGCTGGAGTGCAGTGGCATGATCTTGGCTCACTGCAACCTCCGCCTCCAGGGTTCGAGTGATTCTCCTGTCCTGGCCTCCTGAGTAGCTGAGACTACAGGCGCATGCCACCACACCGGCTAATTTTTATATTTTTAGCAGAGATGGGGTTTCACCATTTTGGCCAGGGTGGTCTCGATCTCTTGGCCTCGTGATCCACCCGCCTCGGCCTCCCAAAGTGGTGGGATTACAGGCGTGAGCCTGGCCTAGTCCATTTTTTCATCGTGTTATTATGACCTGGCATTTCTTACTTTTTATGTGTCTGTTTGTTGGTCTCCCACAGTAGCAGCATTATCCATGAAAGCAGAGATTGCTCTGATTTATGCACTGGGTGTCCCTGGCACCCAACCCTGTGCCTGACCAGACCCTCTGAGGCAAGACCTTTGGTTTGAATTGTTTTCTGACCCTTTATTGACCAAACCTTGAGGAATTGACTTGATGGGTAACCATAGCTGCAATGCAAGAGAGATTTTGGGTGAGGGTTGGGGGTTGGGAGAGAAAGGAGAAGGAAACTTTCCCTGCTTGGCATGAGATGGGCAGGGTGAGGATGACAGTTTCAAGAGGTGAAAATGTGCACAGGAACTGAGAATTCAGCTTTGTTCAGGGTGAGGGGTAATAGGGAGAAAGCTGTTGCTCTCTTGCCCCAATCCTTCTGTCCCTTCTGGGCATGGTTCAGAGGCACTGGGGAGGACTTGTAGAAATGTATCATATAGCTATGCTGACACATTAATATTTATTGCAGTATTGTTTGCAATCACCAAGGATGTGCAACAGCCGAAATACCCATCAATAGAGAACCGATGAGACAATGGATAAAATATCATGTAGATGTTAAGAAAAGAATGAAGCAGTGCTCAAGCCTCGATTTCAAATCCATTCCTTAATAAAAAGGACCAGGGCTATTTGGAGTAATGGCTATTTCTAGGGCTGGGGCAGGGAATACACAATGTGAACCTGGAGTATCTTGTAATGCCAAAGAGTAAGAACGAGCTCAAAACAAAATTTTTTCCCTAATGGGACACAAGAGCCAACTGAAAGGGCTTCCAGTGTCCAAGGCTGGAATATTTTGAGCAACAAAATAAATAATATGGCCGGGCACTGTGGCTCACGCCTGTAATCCCAGCCCTTTGGGAGGCCGAGACGGGCCAATCACCTGAAGTCAGGAGTTTGAGACCAGCCTGGCCAACATGGTGAAACACCGTCTCTACTAAAAATATAAAAATTAGCCAGGCATGGTAGCGGGCGACTGTAATCCCAGCTACTCAGGAGGCTAAGGCAGGAGAATTGCTTGAACCTGGGAGGTGGAGGCTGCAGTGAGCCGAGATCGCACCACTGTACTCTAGCCTGAGCGACAGAGAGAAACTCCGTCTCAAAACAAATAAATAAATAAAGAAAGTAGTATTGGATTATAACCCAAAGTATAAAATAAATATTCATAAGTCCAGTGATATAAATAAGTAATAGAAAATAAAATGGAGGATAGATAAATTGAGAATTTCAAATCATTTATGATAATACTTGTCCCTCAAGGCTGGGCATGGTGGCTCACAGCTTGTAATCCTAGCTCTCTGGGAGGCCAAGGCGGGAGGATTGCTTGGGCCCAGGAGACCAGCCTGGGCAACATGGCAAGATCCCATCTCTACAAAAAATGGAAAATTTGCCAAGTGTGGCGGTGTGCACCTGTAGTCCCAGCTACTTGTGGGGCTGAGGTGGGAGGATTGCTTGAGTCCAGGAGGTTGAGGCTGCAGTGAGCGATGGTCTCACCCCTATACTCCAGCCTGGGCAACAGAGTGAGACCCTCTCTCAAAAAAAAAAAAAAAAAAAAAAAAAAAAAAGAGGGAACATCACTTCCCAGCCTTATGTGTGGGCTGTGCATCATGACTTCCAGAGACTACACTACAGAAAAGGAGGGAGAAGAGTAGCTTTATGGTGGAGAAATCTGAGAAACATGACCTTAGCCAGGTGGTCAAGGTCAAGATCAACAGTGATAAGTCATGTTGATGTATGTATGCTTGATAGGAAATGACCATTCACCTCTGTGGTCATCCCCCCGGGGACCTATAACCAAAGTCTAATTATGAGAAAACATCAGACCAACCCGTGCTGAAGGACATCCTTCAAAATCCCTGGGCAGTGCCCCTCAAAACTGTCAAGGCCATTGAAAACAAGAGAAGTCTGAGAAACTGTCACAGCCAAGTAGAGCCTAAGGAATAAACCGAATATGGGTTGCTGGGACAGAAAGAGGACATTAGATACAAACAAACAAATATCTGAATAGAGCATAGACCTGAATGGTCATGTATCAGTATTGGTTCATTAACTGGGACAAACATTCCAGAGCAATGCTGACAATAAGGAAATCTGGGTACAGGGAATTCGGGAACTCTGTAAGGTTTTCACAACTCTTCTGTGAATTTAAACTGTTCCAAAATAGTTTATTAAATATTTCTTTTGTTGTTGTTGCCCAGGCTGGAGTGCAGTGATGTGATCTCAGCTCACTGCAGCCTCCGCCTCCTGGGTTCAAGCGATTCTCCTGCCCCAGCTTCCAGAGTAGCTGGGATTACAGGTGCGCGCCACCACACACACGTAATTTTTGCATTTTTAGTAGAGGTGGGGTTTCACCATGTTGGCCAGGCTGGTCTTGAACTCCTGACCTCAAGTGATCTGCCCACCTTGGTCTCCCAAATGGTAGGATTACAAATGTAAGCCACCACACCTGGTCTATTAGATATCTCTAAAAAGACATTGTGAAAATGAAAAAAGAAGGGTTCAGTAATTCTGTATTTATAGATGTGTATTGATAGCCAAAGTATATTCCAAGTCATCAAGAAAGCACACGGCTGCACCTTGCTTTTTTGGCAACAATTCTGCAGGCTCACATGGCGCTGTATCCTTTACAGTGCACCAGATTGAGAGGCATGTGACATCAATTTGCCTCAAAACTGATGATGGTGACTCTATTTTTTATTTTATTTTTTTGAGACATAGTCTCGCTCTGTCACCAGGCTGGAGTACAGTGGCGCAATCTCACTGCAACCTCCGCCTCCCAGGTTCAAGCGATTCTCCTGCCTCAGCCTCCTGAGTAGCTGGGACTACAGGCGTGTGCCACCACGCCCAGCTAATTTTTGTATTTTTAGTAGAGATGAGGTTTCACCATATTGGCCACGATGGTCTCGATCTCTCGACCTCATGATCCATCCACCTTGGCCTCCCAAAGTGCTAGGATTACAGGCGTGAGCAACCGCGCCTGGCCTGATGATGGTAACTTTGATTGCTTGGTTAAGGGGGTGCCTGCCAGGTTCCTCTTTTGTAAAATTTTTCTTTTTGTCATTAACAAGTAATCTATGGGTTTTTAAAAATGTTGTTAGTATGTAGAAAGGCTCAGAGTTGGTACATTTTAGTTAATTTTTGTTTTTTTTTTTTTTGGTATACGTAGGTCCTGGGGCAACCTTCTTCTCATCTGCTGACATACAGGGAAACTGAGGCCCAGAAAGGAGGAAACACTTGCCCAAGATCACATTGTAGAGACCAAGGCCAGGTTCGAGTTTGGCTCCCTTTGCTCCTCCCTGCGTGTGACCACCCCTAGGGGGCAGGAAGTGGACCCAGTGGAGGGGGGTGCTAGAGATGGTTGCCCTGGGGTGTCACCATCTGCTATGTTGAGTGTCACCAATGTAGCCCAGCATTTCACTACCCACCCCAAAAGCCCCTCTGAAGGGCAGCCTCCTATTCCCAGGCAACTGCAGAGGAGCCTCAAGGGAGAATCCAAGTGGCCAGGATGATTGGAAACAGGAGACCAGGTGTGCACTAGCTTCAGCCACATTTGCATGGAGACCAGGCAGTTCCCCTGTGGCAGGTGGCAGCTGAGCCTTGGCCCTGGTGGGCCCAACATTAAGTAGCAGGACACGACTTTGGAGAAGCATAGCCCCTTCTCCTCCAAGATGGTGCCTATGAAGGTGAAGAACTTGTCCCATAATGAGTATATCAGTCATTGTGATGGCAACAATGATGATAATGATGAATTATAGGAGTATGCCTTTTTTTTTTTTTTTTTGAGACCGAGTTTTATTCTTGTCACCCAGGCTGGAGTGCAGTGATGCGATCTCGGCTCACATCAACCTCCCAACCTCGGCCCACATCAACCTCCCAACCTCGGCCCAACATGAAGTAACTCATCCTTGATGATGACATGGAGCCCTGGAGAGAGCAGAAACGTAGGAGGTAGAGAGACCCGAGTCCAAATCCCATCTCTGACACTTCATGCTGTGTGACCCTGGGTAAGTCAGTCACCCTCTCTGAACCTCATTCCACATTTGCAAAGCAGGACCAGTAATGCCTTCTTCCAGGGTCGTGGTGAGGATTAGAGAGAATATATTTATGCTGCTTAGCACAATGCCAACGGCAGTAATAACAAAATTGTATTTTGATGTGCCAGGTACTGGTTAAAACAGACTAGCTCATTTCAACCTCACAGCAACCCAGTAATGTAGGTAGAATTACTAGCTCATTTCAACCTCACAGCAACCCAGTAATGTAGGTAGAATTATAACAGATGAAGAAATTCAAGCACAGAGAGGTGAAGTGACTTACCTGGGCTCAATCAACCAGGAAACAGTGAACAGAGATTCAGAATCTGCATTGTATCCACTATGCCATGCATCGAATAGCTGGAGTCGATGCCTCTTCTGGCGTTACATTTTTGCCTCCTAGTATTCTTTGTAATTGCCAGTCCACACTTCATCTCCTTTCCTCTTTTTCTTATTAGGCGAGAGGCATCTTAACTCAGCTATCTTTGTGAGGGTGTTAGAAAAACTGCCTACAATTCTATATAGCTACCAGCAGGGGACGCCAGAGGATCGTGGATAAGCCCGTGCTGAGCCTTGGAAGCAAGGCGAAAAATCCTTAGGAGGCTGAATTAGGAGAGCTGGGACTTTGACAACAGCGAGAGACATGTGTCCAGGCTGGCCTGGTACACAATGGATGGAGCTTATTCCTGATTTTGCCCCTGTGGGGAGACAGAATTCGGCCTTTTTACTGGAAGAACCCTGCTCAACAGAGCGCCCAGCTGTAGTTGGTCAATAAATATTTCTGCATAAATAAATATATAGATTTGAACCGGGAGGAAGTTAAGGCAGAGGCGCCTCAATACAGACAGCAAGAAGGAGCTGTCTGGCTGGGCAGGGAAACTGAGCTCATGAGGGTCCCATGCAAGGAAGAGGCCACTGAGGTTTTGCAGCTACTTCTATGAAGGTGGGGCCAGGATAAGGAAATGCCAAGAGGTTATAGGGCACCAGGAACCCGCAACAGTGGGAGTCACGGTAGGCTGAGAAATGGCCCCTTGCAAAATATGCGCTCCCTCAAAAAAAGGGGGAAGGTCTTTGCAGATGTGATGAAGTTAAGGCTCTTGGGATGAGAGATTATCCCTAAATGCCATCGCATGTACCCTTACAGAGGGAGGCAGAGGGAGATTTGACACACGACGGAGATGGAGCCAGGTGTGGTGGCTTATGCCTGTAATCCCAGCACTTTGGGAGGCCAAGGTGGGCAGATAGCTTGAGGTCAGGAGTTCGAGGCCAGCCTGGCCAACATGGTAAAACCCAGTCTCTACAAAAAATACAAAAATTAGCCAGGTGTGGTGAAACACACCTGTAGTCCCAGCTACTTGGGAGGCTGAGGTGGGAGGATTACTAGAACCTGGGATGTGGAGGGTGCAGTGAGCTGAGATTGTACCACTGCACTCCGGCCTGGGCAACAGAGTGACACCCTGTCTCAAAAAATAAATAAATAAATAAATAAATAAAAGAGGAAAGCACCGTGGAGATGGAATGCAGAGAAACTTAAAGGTGTCAGCCTTGAAGACTGGTGTAATGCAGCCACAAGCCAAGGGAAGCTGGCAGCCCCCTGAAATTGGAAGGGAGAATGGGGTGGGTTCTCCCCTAGAGCCGTCAAAGGGGCCCTGCTGATAACCTCAACTTTAACGCAGCCATACTGATTTCAGGCTTCTAGCCTCCATGGCTGTGAGAAAATAAATTTGCATTGTTTTCAATATGTGTGGTCATTTGTTACAGCAGCCACAGGAAAGGAACCCAGATGCAGGGAGAGGGAGTGAGGTTACTGGGCTACTTAGAGAGGACCTACAGACAGAGAGAAGCAGCCACCAGCAGAGCCCTGGCTGGGCTTGGGGGGACTCTAACTGCCTCTTCTTACCCCTCCTGCTGCAATCACCTGTTGGCG
Organism: Gorilla gorilla gorilla; assembly: GCF_029281585.2. Taxonomy (NCBI): domain Eukaryota; kingdom Metazoa; phylum Chordata; class Mammalia; order Primates; family Hominidae; genus Gorilla; species Gorilla gorilla. The sequence goes on from NC_073234.2 coordinate 129,373,302, forward strand.
CCTCCCATGGGCTGACCCCAGCCAGAAGGTGAAGGACAGGTAAGGGAGCCATGGGTGATGCAGTCCGTCGGGCCAGCCTCCAGGGCACAGAGCTGGGTGGTTGAGGGGGACACATGGCTCATAACCAGTGCACCTGCTCTGTGCCCAGCATGCATGTGTGTACCCAGCCAAGACCTCCATTCCCCAGGACAGCTCCAGATTTGGGTGGATTTTCCTGTCTTCAACAACAGCAACTTATGTACATTGCAATGTGTCTTAGCTTTGGTGCTTTGGAAACACTTTCTTGAAAACACCTTGACTGATTAGGAAAAAAAGAGTTATCCATTTGATTGCAAATGGCTTAATTTTGAGCTTGGGAAAATGGGGTGACTGAATAAATGTGAGTCAGGAGTCCTACCCTCAAAGAACCTCAAACCTAACTGTATTTCATATATTCCCAAGAAGGGGACACCCAACAGTAACAGGCAGTACTTGAACTGGTGGGATTCAGGCTGAGTGGGTGTAATCCAGAAGAGCCCCCAAATCCCAGGAGGTGTTTTCATGGAATGGATGAAAGCATGCATTTTGGAGTCATCTGCCTGGGTTTGTAATCCCAGCTCTGCCTCTTAAGAGCTGTGTCACCTTGGGCAAGACACTTAAAATCTCTGTGCCTCATTTTTCTTACCTGCAAAATGGGGATAGCGATGATAGTGGTTCCCACATAGGTGTGCTGTGATGATTAAACGTGTTAATAAGCAGACAGCGCATCACACAGTCCCTGGCTGTGGTGAGCACTCCTAAGCACTTGTTCTTATCTTCACTTAAATAAATAAGCAACTTTGGGAGGCTAAGGTAGTGGGGATTGCCTGAGCCCAGAAGTTTGAGATCAGCCTGGGCAACATGCCAAAACCCTGTCTCTACTAAAAATACAAAAAAATTAGCCGGCATTGTGGTGTGTGTCTGTAGCCCCAGCTACCTTGGCGGCTGAGGCAAGAGCACCCCTTGAGCCCAGGAGGTTGAGGCTGCAGTGAGCTGTGATCACACCACTGCCCTCCAGCCTGAGCCATGAGAGTGAGACCCTATCTCAAAAAAAAAAAAAAAAAAAAAAAAAAAAATCAGCAACAGCTGCTAATTGCTTAGGGCTTGCTATGCATTATGAATTATTGTAATGAAATCCTTACCACCAGCCTCCGAGGTGGGTTCTACTCTTCCTGCTATTTTCCATGCTGAGGAGGCTGAGGTCAGGGACTTCTCCTATGTCACACAGTGAGAGGCAGAGCTGGACTCAAGTCTGTCTGGCTGCAAAATTTGTCTTCTTAACTATTGCTCCTCGTTGCCTCTAACATGGTGCAGAGATATTTCAGGAAACAGATGGCTTAAGGAAGAGTGTCACAGAGACTTCCCAGCACAGGGCTGTGCCTGAGGACTTGCAGCTTCCCCGTCTAGAAAGACCCCTTCTTGCAAATCCTAGTACACTTTGAACTCAGTGGCACAAAGTGGCTTGGGTCATTGGAGGAACTGAGTGACCTGAATCCATCCTGGTTCCTGAACCACTGGAGGAACCACTGAAGCACCAACTGCCTGGCCATGCCCAGTAGAGCCCGAAAGAAATAGCACGTCCTGAGCTTATAAGATGGGGATGCTTAGTGCAGCGGCCTGGTGGAATCTGAAAAATTAAAAGTCAATGTAGTCAGAAAATAGTTCGCGAGGGCAATGCCCCTTGTATCAGCCTGGCTCTGGCCTCAATTCAAATTGAGGAAATTGAGGAGAGTTTGATAAAGGGGAAAGTTTACCAATATGTGTGCAGGGTGTGGGAGAGCACGGTGCTCAGGGCTACTCACAGCAAGGAGCAGGATGTGTCTAGTACTGAAGAGGGAGGGGAGGGCATGGCCTCTGGACCCATCAAAAGGGATGCAGGCTGTGTCTGATGGGAGCTGGGGCCTGTCAGGCATGTGATCAGCCCAAGGCAACCCTGCAGGGACGCACTGGTGGAATAAATGTCCCAGCCCAACATGCTTCCCTCCCTGCAATCTCATTTTGGGGATCCCCTTTGGCCAAACCAAACTGGAATCCAGAGGGCACAGTGGAACCTGCAGGATCCATTCCAGGCCATCTCCCACAGCACTGAGCAGCATGGAGAAGGTGGGCGTAGAGAAGGGCAGACAGCAAACAAGCCTGCTGGAAGTTTCCCATCACCTCCCCTTCTCCCTGGGGGGATGTGCAGGTGGGACTCAGGATCTCTGGGCTCCCTCTTGAGGGTTAAGTCCTTGACCCTTGGGACAAGGAGGAGAAAACCAACAACCTGTTGCAATGTCGTTAAGCCTGAGGATTAAGTTTCTGAGCATCTTGGAGAGATGATTTAGTGAAGTGAGGTTGGGGAAGTTGCTTGACTTCTCAGCAACGTCAGAACCCAGGACCCTTGCATAAGTGTCTCCTGGAATCCTCCAGAAAAGCCTGCCTTCTTCACTCCCTCAGGGAACTTGCCCTCCTGACCCAGTGGAATCAGTGAGGCTTAGGAGAGGAGCGTTTCGCTTTGTCACTTAATATCTGGGTTCAAAATTCAGCAGCTAAACTTGGAAGCTGTGTGGCCTTAGGGTAATTACTTAACCTCTCTGAGCTGGTGCCACGAAGACAAACCTCTAGACTAAAACCTGGGTTCCAAGCTCATCTCAGCCATTAGAAGTAGAGGTAGAGTGACTTCCCCAGCTGTGTGACCTTGGGGAAGTCACTCTGCCTCTCTGAGCCTCGGTTTTCTCATCTACAAAATAGAGTACCTATCTTGACTATTTGTTATGAATTGAATTATGTTTCTCCAAAAGAGATGTTGAAGTCCTAATTCCCGTGTGTGACCTTATTTGGAAATAGGGTCTTTATAGATGTAATCAAATTAAGATGAGGTCTACTGGAGTAGGGTGGGCCCTACTCCAACATAACCAATGTCCTTATAAGAAGAGAACAGAGACAGACACACCGGGAGGACACCAAGTGACAATGGAAGCCCAGCCTGGAGTGATGCATCTATAAGACAGAGAATGCCAAGACTTGCCAACAACACCAGAAACTAAAGAAAAGGCACGGACTCCCACCAGAGCCCGCAGAGGGAGCAGAGCCCTGCCAACACCTTGACTCTGAACTTCTGGCCTCCAGAACTCTGCATGAATGAATTCTGTTGTTTTAAGGAAAGCAGACTGTGATAATTTGTTACAGCAGCTCTAGAAAGTGAACACATTATTTTTCTAGGTACTAAGGTTGCATAACAAATTATCCCAGACCTGATGGTATAGTACATCCATTCATTATGCTCATGGATTCACATTGGTTAGAATTCAGATGGGACACAGGTGGGCTGGCTTGTCTGGGGCCTCAGAGGCCTCTTCTTGTAAGTTCTTAGCCTAGGCTTGTTTCAGCTTCCTCACAGCATGGTGGCTGGCCTCCAAGGTGGCTTTCCCTGGGAGCAAGAGAGACAAGCAGAAACTGTATATAGTTTTAAAATATAGCCTCTAAAGTCATGGAGCATCACTTCTGCTATACCCTGTTGGGCAGAGCAGTCATGGCCCCAAATGGATTTAAGGGTGGGGACACAGACCTGGCCACTTGCTGGGGTGGGATTTGGGGAGTGTCAGCTGCATTGTGAGAAAAAACATGTAGGATGGGAGCTGTATATGGGATCCTGCATCCTAGGTGTGGGTGTGAGAATTAAACAAGCTCCTGTTCAGCAGAGCATTTTGGAAGCTGGGAAACACTAGATTTCCCTGCCTGTCAATGGAGGTTGTGCTTATCTGTTAGTTACAGTGGAGAGGAGGTGAATGCTAGGCGAGGGATGGATGGTCATCTCAAAGATGATGCACAGCTCAGTAAGATCTTCCTGTCGGCTTAATAGTTATAAAAAGTGCCATTTTTCTTTGGGGGAAAGGTGCATATTCATGACCATTTTCCACCCTTGGTTAGGCAGAAGGGTTTATTTTGTGCTTCTGTGAACTTGAAGGCAAATTCAATTCAACCCAAATGGGAGGGGGTCCAGGCCTGGTGGCTCATGCCTGCAATCCCAGCACTTTGGTAGGCTGAGGCAGGAGGATCACTTGAGTCCAAAAGTTCAAACCAGCCTGGGCAACATAGCAAGACCCCCTTTCCACAAAAAATACAAAAAATTAGCCGGGCATGGTTGTGTGTGCTTGTCGTCCTAGCTACTCAGGAGGCTGAGGTGGGAGTTTGAAACTGCAGTGAGCTGTGATCGCGTCACCGCACTCCTGGGTAACAGAGTGAGACCTTGTCCCAAAGAACAAAACAAAACAAAACAAATGGAAGGGGGACTCAAATGCTTCCCAAAAAGGGAAGAGCAGGCTTGTATGGACTGAACTGTGTCCTCCCATCCCAGTTCATATGTTGAAGTCGTAACCTCTTATGAAACTGTATTTGAGATAGATAGGGCCTTTAAGGAGGTAATGAAGCTTAAATGAGGTCATAAGGTGACAAAATAAGACCTTGGGGCAACCCCAAAAGGGGATTTTGAATGATATCTTGGGATCAGAGGGCAAGGCTGGGCCAAGGTGCTGAGATTAATGTAAGGATGGGGTGAGGGCTGGGGTGGGAGCTCTAAGACCTGTCTTTCTCAAAGGGGATGTGGCCTCCTCTTTGGTAATTATGGCATAAAACTCTCTTCACCAATACCCACCACCAGTGCTGGGCAGATGCCTCCTAAGCTAAGACCTGCATTGCCTGGGTTCCCCTTCCGCTCCATGTGGCCGTGTGACTTAAAATGATGAAGAAGGTAATATTGAGTTTGTACAATGTGCTGAGTACTGCTGTAAGCACTTAAAAGTGACTGCCTTAGTTAATTTTCATACTAATCTCCCTATTAGGGAGATACTGTTATGATTTCTATTTTATAAATGAGAAGACCAAGGCTCAGAAAGGGGAAGTAACTTACCTAAGGTCATAAAGCCAGACAGTAGGGGTATAATCTGTCACATTTTAATTCCAGTGTTACATTGTAATTTGTGCAGGTTACATTGTAACATTATGATTACAATGTTAGGCTGCCTTTCTCACAAGCAGAGCCAAAGTATTTGTTCATTCAAATGTTTAAGTTCCTACCTTATCCCAAGGCATTTTATTAATACACGCGTGATCCATCTACTCCTATGCAAACTACTGGCTTCAAAAACTATCATTATTGTTGAGACGGGCTCATACTCTGTTTCCCAGACTGGAGTGCAGTGGCATGATCTCAACTCACTGCAGCCTCAACCTCCCAGGCTTAGGTGATACTCCCACCTCAGCCTCCCGAGTAGCCAGGATTACAGGCACACACCACTATGCCTGGCTAATATTTGTATATATATTTTTTGTAGACACAGGGTCTCACGATGTTGCCCAGGCTGGTGTCAAACTCCTGGGCTCAAGGAATCCTCCCACCTCAGCGCCCCAACGTGCTGGGATTACAGGCATGAACCACCACACCTGGCCAAGGACTATTATGATGCCTATTTTGTAGATGAAGAAGGTGATGCCATGGAGGTTGAGTGACTTGCCCAAGGTCACACATCTGAAAAGTGGCAGACCCAGGATTTGAATCCAGGGCTCTCTGGCTTGGCTTTTCTGTCCGTTCTGCCACCAAGTGCAGCCTTGCTGGGGAGGGGGCTGGGGGATGCAGTGCCAAGCCCAGAGGGCATGAGAGCCACAAGACCAGCCTGCCTTTCCAGGCTCTCTCTGCCCCTGGGACTCTGCCTCACTCACACGTACACAGCTGCCAGGGATCAAAGTCCTCTCCAAGATGTATTTGCTGTGAGTTCTAAACAAATGAGTGTTACCATGTAGTTAAAAGAAACATTGGGAGGACACAGTGTATGAAAGCGACTGGCCTTTAAAGTCCTATTGATTGATCAGCTTCCTCTTTGGTCTCATGCTCTTAGGGGGCCAGGGTGGAAGGGTGGGGAGACTCCGGCTCTGAGAGCATCGAGGCAGAGCTTTTCAGTACTTAGGTGGCACCTCCAGACTGCCCAATTCATCTCTGCTTCCCTCCTGGAGAGAACTCCCTTTTCAGTCTATAAATCCGTAAGACTAACACACACAAAATAATAATAAACAACTACCATTTATTGAATGAGCATGTTAATTACACTAAGCACTTTGGATACATTATCCCTTTTGAGGCAAACCACAAGGCAGATGTCTTTACTGGCCCATTTTACAGATAAGGCTAAGAGCACAGAGCTAGTAAGCAGTGAGATTGGATGCCAGTTGGCATTGAGAAAATATTGATTGATCTGGCCAGGCGCAGTAGCTCACATCTGTAATCCCAGCACTTTGGGAGGCTGAGGTGTGCAGATCACTGGAGGTGAGGAGTTAGAGACCAGCCTGGCCAACATGGCGAAACCTTGTCTCTACTAAAAATACAAAAATTAGCTGAGCATGGTGGTGGGCACCTGTAATCCCAGGTACTCGTGAGGCTGAGGCAGGAGAATCGCTTGAACTTAGAAGGCAGAGGTTGCAGTGAGCCGAGATCCCACCACTGCTCTCCAGCCTGGGTGACAGAGCAAGACTCTTTCTCAAAAAAAAAGAAAGAAAAAAAAAACATAAACCAAACAAAACCAAACCAAAACAACAACAACAACAACAAACAAAAAAATAAAGAAAAAGAGAAAATATTGATTGATCAAGATGGTGGGAAACAGATCCTGTTCTTCAGTTGTTGACGTTCTTCAGAGGGAGACAGGTGGGAAATAGAATTTTGTGATTCAGTGTGATGAGGGCTAAGGCTAAGCAGGGCTGATGTTCAGCTGCTGCACAGCAAGGTGGGTTAGACCAGTTTTTTTATTGCAAATGTCTCATCTGATTGGGTCAGAGTTGATGGTGATGGGTTATTACTGCAGCTTACCAGGTGTTAGATATTTTGATTGTCACTTTTGGCAGTTTATGTGAGAGCCTGAAGGCCACAGAGGAGGCTCTCACCGGCCCAGTTTGTGCGGTGAAGATAAACCAAGAGAAAGTGGAAAGAGGGGACCCTAGTTGAGGCTGGAAGGAGAATGAGAGCGGCGATAAAGGAAGAGAGAAGGTTCCAGGGAGGAAGAACAACCTGTGAGCACAGAGCACGGATGAGGAAGGACTCGGCATTTGAGATCCTGGAATGTCTGCATGGTGGGATCACGCAGGACAAAGGAGGAACCACGAGAAACCAAACAGGAGACATTCACATGGCTCTAATCCTCTTGGATCTTGGCCTTGCTAAGGAGTTGGGACATTCACCAAAGAGCTTTGGATTGCCACGTCAAGATTTTGGGCAGGGGAATGAAATGGTAGATCTAGCTTCAACCCCCTTGGCTGTACACAGTTCCCAGGACTGCGAGACGTCACAGCTTGGGGACTGAAGGCAAATGCTGCATCTAGTGAGAGAAGAACAATTAGGGCATCTATTTGTTCTGGCCTTTCTGTGTCTCAGTTTGCACACCTGTTAAAACCAATATATAATACCACTTGATAATATAACGGTGGTTGTGCAGGTTGGAAATAATGTATGCAAAGTGCCTGGCAGAGATCACTCTTGAGAAAGGCAGGTGGCATTGTCTCAGGTCCGGTAAGAGTTTGTGGCTTTGGAGTTTCTGATGGTGGGAATTCAAGCCCATCCAGAACACCATAAATTTTTATTTTGCCTATGGGAATTGGAAACTGGAGTGAGAGAGGGTAGATGGTGTTTGCTACTTGCCAATCAGGTTGCAGGTGCTGGCGGTTCCTTGTATATTCCAGCATTTTTTTCAGCCTTATATCATGCCTGCCTATCTATCTATCTATCTATCTATCTATCTATCTATCTATCTATCATCTATCTATCTATCTATCTATCTATCTATCTATCTATCTACCTCTGTCTATCTATCTATCTATCTATCTATCTATCTATCTATCTATCTATCTATCTATCATGTATCTATCAATCATCTATCTGTCTATCTATCTATCTATCTATCATGTATCTATCAATCATCAATCTATCAATCATCTATGTATGTATCATCTATCAATGTATCTCATCTCTCTCATCATGCCTTTTAGAAAATTGTTATCGAAGCATATATACCATTTTATATTTTGCTTAAATTTTATAATTTTTTTAAATAAAAATAACATATATGAATTCTGCAAAATAGAGATGAGCCTGTTTCTGGAATCCAGTGAACATTTACTACATCTTAGGTGTTATTATTTCAAAACATGCTCATAAATTTTGTCGAATTGATGAATGAAGAAAAAAAAGCAAAGGGAAGTGCCTTCTCCCTACCCACATGTGGCCAGCCACTGAATATTCTGGCGTATGCACTTCCAGTGTTTTTTTTTCTTTTTCTCGGTTCTTATAACTGTATTTTAAAAAGTAAAATGTCACAAGGCTATCTCCTACATGCTGTTTCATGCTTTTTTTATTTAATTAACTGTAAACAGAAAATTCAGCTCTTGAGAAACCTGGTAGAAAAGATGGCTGGAGCCAGTGCTTTGAGTCAGATGGGTATTATTGTCATGGGTAGAGCTACTGGCAGCCTCTTCCTTCATCTCTGAGATTTTGTTTCTTAACTCATTTTGAGGCTAGGGCCCTGAATCTAGCTCCAGCATTTTCAAAGTTAAGCATCAGTTTCTCTGCTCAGCGTTGGTGGACCCTGGTCCTTCTGAGACCTTGCAGTGACAAGAGTAGGTCCCCAAGCCCAGCTGGCTCCCCCTTGACCCAGCCTATCCCTGCACAGTGGCCCAGCGTGTCTCCATTGTCACGTGGCTGTTCCTCCACCCTCCCGCCCTCCCACCTCTCTCTTACGTGCATCCATAATCATGTGCTTTGGGGAGGGACTGGGTAACAGCTGCCTTTGATCAGCCCAACATCTGGGCTGACGGGTGATCAAAGATGGGAACGCTGTGACAGCCAAGACTTGGCTGGGACCCAGCCTGGCTAAATACACGTGTGGGGGAGGGAAAGGATAGGCCTGGGAGTAGAGAGGAAGAGGGATGGGGGAGGGGGAAGGTCGCAGAAGCAACCCACCAAACCCAAGGGACCTGGTGGAAGGGCAGTGGGTAGAAGCATGAGCTTTGCCTCTGTGACCTTAACTCTCTGAGCCTCAGTTTCCTTTCCTGTAAAATGGGACAATAATGTGAGGACAAAATGAGGTAAGGAATAGAACAGTGCCTGGTTCCAGGAGCAAGAGCTCATATACACCACCTGTTATTGCTGTGCTGGGATTACTGCTGTTCTTATTCCTGGGACCAGTCAGGGAGGGAATGAGAGAGTCTGGTCTTTCCCAAAGTTTTAGTGCCTGTGAGTTGGTAATGAACCATTTCGAGCCTCAATTTTCCCATGTGTAAAACGGAGAGACATGACAGGACTTTGGAATTCGACAAGGACAATTTCTTTCCATTTTACCAGTGGAGAAACTGAGGTCTTGAGATGAGAGGTCATGCAATGAGGAACCAGCCCAGTATATTCCCACCTGGGAGTTGTCCCAAATTGGCTGGTTGGGCTCCTGCTCAGGAGTGCTACCAATAAAAAGGAGCCCAAAACAATGTCACTGGGCATTTTATATCAGTCAAAAATGTATCCACTTTCTCCTATAGCTTGGAGTTTAATAACATCACCACCACCTGCAGCAGCAGGTTATTTTATTTTTTGCTTTAGACTTCTCATTAAAATATATGATATATACAGAAGAGTGCACTTATCAGCACATTTGACTTATCAATAACTGTACCCACCCACTGGAACCAGCAGCTGAGTAGAGAAGCAGAGCATTCCCAGCCCCCATGGAAACCCCTCTTGTACACCCTTCTAGTCACTGTCCCCTCCACTAAGAACCAGCTGAGATAGGCACTGACCTTCATAAACGTTGCCACCACACTATGAGGCTAGTGCTATTATCATGCCCATTTTACAGATGAGAAAATGGAGGCATAAAGAGTCTAAGTAACTTGTCCACACGTTGGTAGGCAGGGCTTCAAAGCTCCAAGTCCTGGCTGCAGGGCTGTAAGCACTTGCTTCTTTAGGGATACTGCTCTTCCGGGGATGATCGCTTGCAGGGATGGCACTCTTGGCAGTGGGTCAGCAGGGAGAGTGTGTTTTGTATTTTGGGAGGAGGGTATATTAGGAAAGCAAGCTTACAAATAATAGCTGTGTAATGCCTCAGGGTTTCTTTTTGTATATGCAAGTTGTATATGCAAAGTTGCCCCCAAATGCCAGGGAAGCCAGGAAACCAAGAAGGAAAGAGACACATCCAATTTGTTGGTATAGGGGGTTTAATTAGGGGAAATTACAGGCAGAAGCATGGTCTTGGGTGGCTGCAAGACCGTGGTCTTAGGTTTCTGCACTATTACTCCCTAGACCCAGGGCTTACCTACCATAGGGAGAGGGGTACGTGCTCCAGCAAGACAACTAAAGGCCATGCTCCAGAATAGACAAGAATGCGACGTGTTCCATGTCCTGCCATATGTATGATAACATTAGGGTTGATGTGTTCTTATGCTAGGGACATATAGCAGAAACTGGAGGGAGTTCATGGGACTGGGGCTGATCAGAAGTCAGCATGGAGGACTAGCACCCTACCCAGAGTCTATTCTGTCTTCGCAAATGGCCAGCAGCTTACTCTCAGGAGCAGGAAAGATGCGGCCGCTCCTGCCCCTGCCTGCCTCTGTCTCCTCCCACCCCCTCAATTCTCTCCTCCAAAAGCTTTGTCTGTCCACATAGGGGATGTGCTGTTGACACCAGGGAGAAGCCCACTTCTCCTTCCTCTGTGATCTGGCATGCAGAATGTCTCAGCCTGGGCCTGAAAGCAGAGCTTGAGGCAAAGGTTCATGTGCAGGCAGTTTTCTTGGGAAGTGATCTGATATGGTTCGGCTCTGTGTCCCCACCCAAATCTCATCTTGAATTGTAATAATCCCCAAGTGTCAAGGGCAGGGCCACGTGGAGATAACTGAATCATGGGAGTTTTTCCCCCATACTGTTCTCATAGTAATGAATAAGTCCCGTGAGATCTAATGGTTTTATACAGGGGAGTTCCCCTGCACACGGTCTCTTGCCTGTCACCATGTAAGATGTGACTTTGCTCCTCCTTCGCTTCCCACCATGATTGTGAAGCCTCCCCAGCCTTGTGGAACTGTGAGTCCATTAAATCCCTTTCCTTTATAAATTACCCAGTCTCAGGTATGTCTTTATTTTTATTTTTTGAGAAGGAGTCTCACTCTGTTGCCCAGGCTGGAGTGCAGTGGTGCAGTCTCGGCTCACTGCCACCTCTGCCTCCCAGGTTCAAGCAATTCTCATGCCTCAGCCTCTCAAGTAGTTGGGATTACAGGCATGCACCAGCACACCCAGCCAATCTGTGTATTTTTTTTCCTAGTAGAGATGGGTTTTTACCATATTGGCCAGGCTAGTCTCGATCTCCTGACCTCCAATGAGCTGCCCCCGTCAGCCTCCCAAAGTGCTGGAATTACAGGCATGAGCCACCCCACCCAGCCTCTAGTGTGTCTTTATTAGCAGCATTAGAACAGACTAGTACATGATCCCAGGGAGAAGGAAAAAGGGACAACGTAGGAAGGAGAGGACTTGGCCACCACTACAGGCATCTGGTGCATATTTTGCAGGATCTATGAAGCCTTCTGAGAGGCATCTCAGAAGTGTCTGCCCAGGGCAGGAGGGAGAGAAGCAGTTATCCATGGGCTCCCTTCCCCCCTTGGTCAAGGCAGTCCTGTGGCTTCTAACTCATCCAGTTTTTAGGTTGTGTGATAGTGTGGTCTTTGCTTTACTGAGGGTATCCACAAGCTCCTGCACCAAGCTGGTGGCAGCTGACCTGCAGCTGCTTGCCCCATCAGCGGTAGGGGTAAGGGATGGGCCTCAGTAAACAGAAAGAGGTGCATGAAAGGAGCTGGAGACACTGGATGCCACTAGGGAGGCTTCTCAGAGCCCATGGGCTGAGGCTGGCTCATTCTCCCCATAGTCAGCCAGTCCCCTCCACTCTCAGGGGTCCTTCCTCCCTCCCACCCCCTACTGGGATGAACACTCTTCTTCCGTCCTTTGCCCCAGCACCATCCCTGACAACTCAAGATATTGGCCTATCCGACTTTAAGACGCTCTGTTATGGGCCAAACTGTGTTTCCCAACTATTCACATGTTGATGTCCTGACCCCCAGTATCTCAAAATGTCACCTTATTTAGAAATAGGTAGGTTGAGTGCAGTGGCTCACGCCTGTAATCCCAGCACTTAGGGAGGCTGAGTTGGATTACTTGAGGAGTTCGAGACCAGCCTGGGCAACATAGAGAGACCGCCCCCCATCTCTACAAAAAAATAAAGAAGTTACTCAGGCATGGTGACATGGTGGTGCACACCTGTGGTCCCAGCTACTCAGGAGGCTGGAGTAGGAGGATCCTGTGAGCCCAGGAGGTTGAGACTGCAGTGAACTGTGATCACACCACTGCACTCCAGCCTGGGTAGCAGAGAAAAGCCCTATCTCAAGAAAAAAAAAATATTTAAAAAGGTAGTCACAAATGTAATTTGTTGAGATGAGGTCATACTGGATAGGGTGGCTCTAAATCTTATAGAATTTGTATCTTTATAAAGAGGGGAAATGTGGACACAGACAAACGCACACACACACACACACACGCACACGGAGAACACCATGTCAAGGTGAAGGCAGAGATCTGGGTGAAAGCTCTACAAGCCAAGGAATGCCAAAGATGCCAGCAATTATCAGAAGCCAGAGAGAGGCATGGGCCAGGTTCACCCACAGAGCCCTCAGAAGGGACTGACTGTGCCAACCTGGGTCTTGGACTTCTGTTCTTCCTGAACTGTAAGACAGTAAATTTATTGTTTATCTGGCATGAGCCACCCAATCTGTGGTTTTGTTTGTTTTGTTTGAGATCGGGTCTCGCTCTTTTGCTCAGGATGGAGTGCAGTGGCGCGATCATTGCTCACTGCAGCTTCGAACTCCTGGGCTCAAGTGATCCTTCTACCTCTGCTTTCCAAGTTGGTGGGACTACAATGCACAGCTTCTGCCTGGCTAATTTTTAAGATTTTTTTTTTTCCTTTTGTAGAGACAGGGTATTGCTATGTTGCCCAGGCTGGTCTTGAACTTCTGGGCTCAAGTGATCCTCCCACCTTGGCCTCCCAAAGTGTGGGATTACAGGCTTGAACCACCATACTCAGCTCTTCAATCTGTGTGTGTGTGTTTGTTTGTTGTTTGTTTGTGGTTTTTTTTTGTTTTTGTTTTTGTTTTTTTTGACAGAGTCTCATTCTGTCACCCAGGCTGGAGCGCAGTGGCACGATCTTGGCTCACTGCAACCTCCATCTCCCAGGTTCCAGTGATTCTCGTGCCTCAGCCTCACAAGTAGTTGAGATTACAGCTGCCTACCACCACATCTGACTAATTTTTGTGTTTATGGTAGAGACAAGGTTTTGCCATGTTGGCCAAGCTGGTCTTGAACTCCTGAGCTCAAGTGATCTGCCCACCTTGGCCTCCCAAAGTGCTGGGATTACAGTTATGAGCCACCGTGCCCAGCCTGTAGTATTTTGTTTAAACAGCTCTAGCAAACTAATAAACATCCTGATATAGAAAATTCAATTCTACCAAAGAGAGGAACTTTTATCTTGGATTTATTTTGGGTCATGAGCCACCTGGATAATCAAACGAAACAATGGATCCTCTCTACAAAGAACTCATACCCACATCGAATTTTGAAGACAACTTTCAGAAGCTCTCCAATATCCTCAAGCCTATTGGTGGCTTCATGGGGGAGTAAAGAAACATCTCTGGGCTGACCAAGTCAAGTAGGTTTGATATACAGATGTTCTTTTGTTATGAGCTACCTTTGTAGAAGCATAAATTGTGAGCAGGGAGAGAAATCTGTAACTTCCACAATAAGAGGAGCAGGGTGGCAGAAACTGTTAGCAGGGATTTAGTATAAATAAATGCCCAGTGAGGTCATATCACAGATGCTGACTTATAATAGGGAGCTTTCTGCGGGCTCTTGAGAAGGAGAGACATACCCAGGAAGAGGAGCCACTACTTTGTACACCAACGGAAGTCCCACAAGTTTAATTCATTTTAATCTGATCACCCAGCTGTCTAGCAGATTTGCATTGTTGATGTCCCACTCAGATTCTCTTTCTTTTACTGCTTCTGTGCAAATATTCTCTGGCTTCTAGGAGCTCTGGCTTCTTGTGGTTGCGACTGTGGCTCTCTCTGGAGGCCTGCTTTTAGGCTACCAACTGCTCTGCCTGCAAGCCCGGAGGGCTGATGTCATCGGGAGGGAGTGCAGCTCTGGGGTGACCCCTAGCTGAAGACTGACCGGTGTAGGAGCATGAAAACCCAACTTCTCTGCCTTGAGTGAGTGGGGACGCACTCAGAGCGTAATTTATGCTGAAAGCTCCCCAGCAGGCTCAGCTAGTGCTGAGGTTTTGCTGAAATCTCACGCTGGCTTGGCTTCTTCCCTTGCCCACTTTTGCTCCCCCCATCGCCTGTTGGTTTCTCCTGGAGCACGTCCTTAATAAATCACTTGTGCAAGACTCCTCGGGTCCATTCCTGCCTCTGCAAACCTGACATAAGACACAAGGCAGGGAGGTTTAGACCCTTCTAAGCCCCCCACCTCCTGAATATCTTCTCAAATATATTAGGCTGTCTACTGTGGCCCAGGTCCAAATTGTGCGTAAGTGGTTCAAGGAGAGACTTGAGTATCGTGAGAGAGAATAACAGGGGAAACCTCCATCAGTTAATGAGGTGATCAGGGAAGGTGATCTCACATTAAACCATGGTTTCTCCATCTTGCTACTATTGACATTTTGAGCTGGATAATTCTTTGATGGGAAAGTCTGTCCCGGGCATTTTAGGATATTGAGCAGAATCTCTGGCCTCTATCCATGAGAGGCCAGTAGGATTCCTCCAGCTGTGATAATACAAAATGTCTCCAGGCCAGGTGTGGTGGATCATGCCTGTAATCCCAGCACTTTGGGAGGCTGAGGATGGAGGATCGCTTGAGTCCAGGAGTTTGAGACCAGCCTGGGCAACATAGTGAGACCCTGTCCTGCCAAAAAAAAAAAAAAAAAGAGTTAAAACAACTTGGCTGTGGTGTCACATGCCTGTGGTCCCAGCTTCGCAGGAGGCTGAGGCAGGAGGATCGATTGAGCCTGGGAAGTCCAGGCTGCAGTGAGCTATGATCATGACATTAGACTTCAGCCTGGGTGACAGAGCAAGACCCTGTCTCTTTCTTTTTTTAAAAGTCTCCAGACATTTCCAAATGTCCCCTGGTTGAGAACAACCACAATAAACCAAGGCCTGAGAGAGGAGTAAGGCTTAGCCAAGAGAAGTCAGCATTCCAGGTAGCAGGAACAGCATGTGCAAAAGCCCAGCGGTGGGAAGAACTTAGATCACTGGGGGAGACAAAGGAGGACAGTGCAGCTGAGTACACTGAGAAGGGGAGAAGCAGTGTGAGATGAAGCTGGAAGGGTGGGCAGAAGCCAGATCATGCAGGGACATGCAGGCCACTACAAATACTTTAGATCTTAAGAGAAATAGAAAGCCACAGATGGGATTTTCCCCATTCAATTTATTTGTCAAATACCTGCTCTGTTCCAGATAGTGTGTGAGTGAGGGTGAGAGAAGGGGTTTCAGAGGAAGGATTGTAATGAGTGGTGAGGTCCCCTCTGTGTATATAGTCATAGTTGAGAGGACCAATTCTGTGCATTTCTTCTCAGTTCTACATTCAGTGACGTCCTATCAGTAGCTTGACCTTGCATGTGTGGGCATATTTATACCTCTGAAGTTGGCTAGTGCTACAAATCAGGACCTCACCCTCCACGTGCCTTACAAGATCACAGTATCTACAAATAGAGTTTTACTCCATCCTTCCTTTCTAATCTGATTGCTTTTTCTATTTCTTTCCTAATTCCCTGGCTTGACTCTTCAGCAAAATAGTGACTAGAAGTGGTAAGAATGGCCATCCTTATCATGTTCCTGATCTTAAGGGAAATGCTTTCAATTTTTTGTCATTAAGTATGATGTTTGCTGTTGGTTTTTTTTCTCTTTTTTTGAGACTTGTTCTGGCTCTGTCACCCAGGTTGGAGTGTGGTGGCATGATCATAGCTCACTGCAGCCTCCACCTCCGGGGCTCAAGCAACCCTCCTGCCTCCGCCTCCCGAGTAGCTGTGACTACAGGCATGCACCACCATGCCTGGCTAATTTTTGTATTTTTTGTAGAGGTGGGGGTCTCACCATGTTGCTGATACTGGTCTTGAACTCCTGGGCTCAAGTGATCTGCCCACCTTGGCCTCCCAAAGTGCTGAGATTATAGGTGTGAGCCACCATGCCTGGCCCTGGTTTCTTACAGATGCTCTTTATCAGGTTTGAGGAAGTTCCCTTCGATTCCTAAGTTGTCGAGTATTATTTTTTCTTCATAAAAGGGTGTTAGAAGCCGGGTGTGGTGGCTCACACCTGTAGTCCTAGCACTTTAGGAAGCTGAGGCAGGTAGATCACGAGGTCAGGAGTTCGAGACCAGCCTGGCAGAGACAGGTGAAACCCTGTCTCTACTAGAAAAAAATACAAAAATTAGCTGGGCATGGTAGTGTGCACCTATAGTCTCAGCTACTCGGGAGGCTGAGGCAGAAGAATCGCTTGAACCTGGGAGGTGGAGGTTGCAGTGAGCCGAGGTTGCACCACTGCACTCCGGCCTGGGCAACAGAGAAGACTCTGTCTCAAAAAAAAAAAAATGTTAGATTTGCAGAAGGATTTGCAGAGGAGTATGCTCTGGTCTGAATGTTTGTGTCCTGTGAAATCCTAACACCTAAGGCACCGGTCTTAGCAGGAGGGGCCTTTGGGAGGTGATTAAGTCATGGGATAGAGCCCTCAGGAAAGGGATTAGTGCCTTATAAAAGATTCCACAGAGAGCTCGCTAGTCCCTTTCACTACTATGTGAAGATGTGGCAAGAAGGCACCATCTCTAAGCCAGAAAATGGACTCTCACTGGGCACTTTGATCTTGAACTTCCCGGCCTCTGGAACAGTGAGAAATTTCTGTTGTTTCTAAGCTACCTAGTGTATGATATTTTGTTATACCTAGCCTATGATATTTTGTTATAGCAGCCTGAATGGTTGATTTTTACTTTTAAAAGCTCCGTCTGGTCATTTTGAAGAAAATGGGGAGGATTGAAGGGAGGAGTGGAGGCAGGGAGACAGGGTGGACACTGTGTGGTCACCCATGAGAGATGATGGTGGCTTCAACTCTGGTAGCAGCAATAAAAAGAAGGGTGTTGACTCAGGAGGTACTGTGGAGGGGAAGAGGACAGCACATATTGCCCTGGGTTGGGATTTGTAGAAGCAGAGTCCAGAAGTTGGGGAGGGGTTGAGCCAGGATGTGGTCTCAGGTGCAGTCTAGCCTTGGCCTGACCCTCAGGGGGATACTGGAGCATAAACTGCATTACAGAATCGTCCCTATATCAGTCAATCTCACCAGCTGCCCCCGGTGAGAAGTGGTATGGCCTCCAGAGGTCTGCATCTCTGGGTGAAGTGGCTTGACTCAGCCAAAGTTAATTCTCCAGGCAAGGTGGTTGGTGGTTGTAAGCTGCCTGTAGTACTTGCAGCATTTAAAGAATGGGTACATTAGTGTCAAAGGAAATGAGGGGGGTGAGGGGGATGTCAGCTGCATCTACAGCATTCATGGACCATGTACATGGGACTCAGCATTGTGCCTGGGGGGTCAAGAGGAGTATGGGACTAATGTTTGCACTTGAATAACCAATATCCTTGAAAAGATCAGGGTTGGCTAGGGGTGTGTTTGTGTGTGTGTGTGTGTGTGTGTGTGTGTAGTTAGCAAGACTAATGAACCACATGGTTTTTCTCAGGACAGAGGGGTTTCCCAGGGTGCAAGACTTTTCTATGTTAAAATCAGGAGAGTCCCAGGCAAACCAGGATGGTAAATCATCCTATTAGTGGAAGGTGGGCTGAGCCACCTAATCCATAGGATTCTCATATATCAGCTTTACCTGCAGACCAGAGGTGACATACCTCTAAGTCTATTCCTAATAGTACGTCACAATAAACTGATAAGCTGAAACATCTTCCAGACATTTCCTTATTTTCCTCCTGGGGTAGCAGAAGATGGCAATTTGGTGGCTGTTGACCTGAGCCCTAGTTTTGAAGATAGGGAGATTTTGACTCAAGATTAGTTCTGTGCTGATGGGTCACAAGGCTGAGTCAGAGGATCCACCCTCCTGTTTCTGCTTCCCAACTGCTACCAGGAATTGGGACTCTCATTTCTGGTCTTCCCACATTTGCATCTTTCTACTCGACAATCTCTCTAAAAAGAGAGAGTGACCGGTTTAGATCACTGCATTAGTTTGTTTTCACACTGCTGATAAAGACATACCCAAGCTGGGCAATTTACTAAAGAAAGAGGTTTAATTGGACGCACAGTTCCACGTGTCTGGGAGGCCTCACAATCATGGCAGAAGGCAAGGAGGAGCAAGTCACATCTTACGTGGATGGTGGCAGGCAAAGAGAGCGTGTGCAGGGCAACGCCGGTTTTTAAAACCATCAGATCTCATGAGACCATTCACTATCACCAGAACAACACAAGAAGGCCCGCCCACATAATTCAATCATCTCCCACCGGGTCTCTCCCACAACACATGGGAGTTATGGGAGCTACAAGATGAGATTTGGGTGGAGACACAGAGTCAAACCATACCAATCACGAAGGCTTCTTTATAACTCCAGGCCACCAAAAAAGGCTCCAGCTGTCTCAGAGCACACCCTGGCTCTCTCTTTTTTTTTTTTTTTTTTTTGAGATGGAGTTTCACTCTTGTTGCCCAGGCTGGAGTGCAATGGCACGATCTTGGCTCACCGCAACCTCTGCCTACCGGGTTCAAGCAATTCTCCTGCCTCAGCTTCCCGAGTAGCTGGGATTACACGCATTTACCACCATGTCTAGCTAATTTTGTATTTTTAGTAGAGATGGGGTTTCTCCGTGTTGGTCAGGCTGATCTTGAACTCCCCAAACCTCAGGTGATCCACCTGCCTCAGCCTCCCAAAGTGCCGTGATTACGGGAGTGAGCCACCTCACATGGCCACCCTGGCTTTCTTCTCTACAAGGATGGGAGACACAAATAACCTTCTTATAAAATGACTATCTCCCGGACCCTCCTCCCAGGCTCTGCCAAGATACATACAGTCTCCACCTTTTCTCCTGAGCCCAGCACCCAGCTGTCTTGGAGAAAATGAGCCACTTGTGAGCCCTGCAGGGCCGCCCTGCCCAGGGTGGTCCACTGGCATCTCTTTGAGCCTGACCTCTTCTGCCCTGGGCTCGGCTGGCCCTGTCTAGGGAACTGGCTGGACTCCCCAGGGCTCCTGGGCAGCTTATGACCAGGGAATGGAAAACTGCCTCCCATGCTGGTTAGAATTTTGAGTTTTCTTGGAAGCATTTGATGATTTTTCAAAAACCTTATTCTACTTCTTTTCCAAAAGCAGCCCATAAAACAATCTTACAGCCAAAGGAAATGCATCTTGGGCACCACCCAGGCATGGGCAAGCTGATGAAGAGAGATTTCTTTTTACTCCTTTCTGTCTAGTGCTTTAAGAATGTGATAACTTGGTCTTGTGTTCTCAACATTTAGAGAAGGTCGTGTGTTTCAAATGTGCCACTTAGTGATCTCCAGGTCTCTGGATCCTGAGAATATCCTAGTTTAGCCATTCCACCTCCTGCCCCCATAAGACTCTCTACAGGCTAATAGTCACCCCCTTTTGAATGGAATTTGAAAAAAAAATCTGTTGCATAAATTGTAGCATGTTGAGGGTGGAGAGATGAGAGGGTGTCCAGGCTGAGAGCCTGCATGGGGCTCTGACCTGGGCCCTGTGATATCTAGAACTGCAGGCACTTTGCCTATTTGAGGTGGGATAGGAGCAAGGGAGGCTGCTGTGTGCTCCAGAGGAAGGTTGAAATGCTGGGCAGCTCAGGAAGCACCCTGGGAAGCCCTCTTCTCCTAATATCCTAATATTACCTGCACTGGTGGATAGAAGCCTAGCCAAGCATATCAGACACATGAAAACAACCTCAGCCCACATCAGCAGAAGGATCAAAGATTCAAACCCCTAGTTTGGGAGGTATCTTGGGCTGGACTCCCCTAGAAGCCAACCTAGAAACAATGAATCCAGTGAAAGTAGTTTGTTTGGGAGATGAGCCCAGGAAGCACTCGGAAAGGGGCAGGGAAATGAGATGGGGAAGAGAGAGAACCGAGCCCGTGGCTCCAGAACCCTGTCTCTTATTCTTCATTCATAACAGAAAAGCTTTGACTTGGTGGCTGGCTTTAACTGTGTTAAAACAAGTTGTCTGAAATGCAGCGCTTTAAAAACCCGTGTATAGTATTTTATGTGTCTGTGCCAGCTTCTATAACAAAGTGCTACAGACTGGGTAGCTTAAACAGAAATGTCTTCTCTCACCATTCTGGAGGCTAGAAGTCCAAGATCAAGGTGTGGGCAGGGCTGGTTGCTTCTGGGGCCTCTCTCTTGGCTTGTTGATGGCCTCCTCCCTGTATCTTCACATGGTCATCCCTCTGTGTGTGTGTCTGTGTCCTAATCTCTCCTTAGGAAACCAATCATGTTGGATTAGGGCCCACCCTAACAGCCTCCTTCAGCTAAATTACCTCTTTAAAGACCCTATCTCTTGCCAGGTGTGGTGGCTCATGCTTGTGATCCCAGCTCTTTGGGAGGCCGAGGCAGGTAGATCACCTGAGGTCAGGAGTTCGAGACCAGCTTGGCCAATATGGCGAAACTCCCTCTGTACTAAAAATACAAAAATTAGCCAGGCATGGTGGCAGTCACCTGTAATTCCAGCTACTTGGGAGGCTGAGGCCAGGAGAGTCACTTGAACCTGGGAGGCGGAGGTTGCAGTGAGCTGAGAACATGCCATTGCACTTCAGCCTGGGTGACAAGAGTGAAACTCTGTCTCAAAACACACACACACACACACACACACACACACACACACACACACACACACCAACCCCCCTCCCCCATCTCCAAATACAATTCCATTCTGAGGTACTAGAGTTAGGAATTTAATTAATTAATTTTTAGATACGGGGTCTTATTGTGTTGCCCAGGCTGGAGTGCCGTGGTGCAGTGATAGCTCGTTGCAGCCTTAGACGAGATCAGGCACGTTAGGGTGGTATGGCCATGCTCGCTGCAGCCTCCAACTCCCAGGCTCAACAATTCTCCCACCCCGGCTTCCCTGGTAGCTGGGACTACAGGCACACACCACCACGCTCGGCTTAGGAATTTAACCTATGAATTTTGGGGGCTACAGTTTAGCAGATAAGAGATAGTGACACTGGAAGGTGTATTGCAAGCCACAGGATCATTTTTGCTTACTATCAGGGTGGTTGAGTTTTTGGTTTGTCTTGGAGGTATCTTTATTCTCTACAATACAGTCCCTTAGTATATTTCATTAAGTGATCATCTTTAAGAGGCTTCTCAACTGTGGCATCCAGCACACGCTATGGTGAACTCATCCCGCTAGGAATAATTACGCCCTGTCTAAATTAGGGATTTAGGCTAACGAGGAGTTATAAGTGCCAGGTGGTTTCCACCAGCATCGCACACTTGCAGGGACTGAGATTGTTCTAGGTGGGGGTTCTCAGGCTTGACTTCATCAGTGAGTGCTGAAAACTCCTTATGGCAAGCCCGGCTCAGACCAGTTACAGTCTGGTTTTCTGGGGGTGGGGCCTGGCATCAGGGCTTTTAAAACACCCCAGGTGACTCCACTGTGCAGCCAGACTGTAGGAAACACCTTTTTAGGCTAATGTATCTCCCCTAAGTAATACTTTGTCATTGAAAGTAAAATAATGGAGAAGGCTCCTGTAATACGGAAACTTTGTAAGAATTCAAAGATAAGGCAAATTCTTCTTCTCTAAGGACTGTATATTATAGATATGTGATAATATATATGTATTATAGTATATAATTGCAATGTATGGTTGATACACACACACACACACACACACACACACACACACATATATATATATATTATTTTTTTGAGACAGAGTCTCATTCTGTCACCCAGGCTGGAGTGCAATGGCATGATATTAGCTCACTGCAACCTCCGCCTCCCAGGTTCAAGCAATTGTCTTCCCTCAGCCTCCCGAGTAGCTGGGATTATAGGTGCCAGCCACCACGCCTGGCTAATTTTTTGTGTTTTTAGTAAAGATGGGGTTTTGTCATGTTGGCCAGGCTTGTCTCAAACTCCTGACCTCAGGAGATCCACCCGCCTCTGCCTCCCAAAGTGCTGGGATTATAGGCATGAGCCACCCCACCCAGCTGATATGTTATATATTAATATATATTATATGATATATGTTTTGGAGGTGGAGGGATTCTCTGTCTTCTGTTCAGGCATGGGAAGTAATTTGGTTTCTGTCTGTCTGTCTTCTTCTGTATAGGATCTTGTCTATTTCCACCCCATTCTCTACCCCTTTAGATCTACTCTCCACCCTGTTCTGTGTCCTGCAAGGCTGACCTGTAAGCACCATCCATGTACCCCCTTAGCCTTGACTTCTGGTTGGTTCTGGCCAGCCTGAAGCGGGAGCCTAGACAAAGGAGAGTTAGGTCAGGTTGTTGGTTTGTGTGGCTCCCTCCCTAGGAGGTGGTCTTGGGCTGACCACGCAGATCCCTGTTTCTCTCAAGTTGGCCCGCTCTGCACATCTCCGTTTGCTTACAGGTTGTGATAGTTCCTCCCCTTGGTCCCTTCTGGTCTAAGAGTGGCAATAATTTTCCTCTGCTACCCAGAATCCTGTGTCCTCCCTCCTGGTCCCCTTCTACCCTGCCATACTCCTGCAATGAGTGCTTTGTAGATCATCCTAACTGCACTGTGTAATCCTGTTGGGACCCTAACTAGTAGGTTGTAAATGGAAAATCAGCTCTATTTGCTGTCACTTGCAGGGAACCATCATCATAAATGTAATAAAAATGATGTTTATTTTTGACCAAATGAAATAAAGTCTTTGGGGTGTCTATTTAAATGGACATGTTAAAATCATAACAGCACCAAGCTGAGACTTTCTTCTCCAGGTAACCTAAAAGGTTGAATAGGAATAAACAATGAGTTAGTTAATGAGTGTGGAATTGGCTTTCTCAAGATCATTTAATGCTATGTGCACACATTCTATCCCATTCTGAACCACCAATGCAAGATGGTCCACCCCAGCCTTTAAAATGTACCCAGGATTTATTTTAATCATAGATGGTAAGATACACAGACATGGAAATGACTGTTATGAAGAAAGAAGGTTTCCTCACATGACCCTAAAAACAGGAGACATATCACCTATGGAAGGCCGCACAGGGCAGCACCAGAGTTGGCCAGGAGGTAGTGGGAGAGGGAGGCAAAACGTGGGCAAGAACCTTTATTGTGGCTTTTGCAGGAAGACAAGACAAGGCAGGGTAAGTAGGCTTAGGATTGGCAAATTGGGGTAATTCTAGCAGGTTCTGGAGCATAGACACAGAGGGGCTGTCCCTAGTTTTCTGCTCCCCAGCCCCGGGGTGATTAAGGCAGGAGAATAGTGGCCTGACTGTGAGAGCCCACTAGAAAAGGTGGCTGGGCTGTGGGCTTCAGATCTGTTGGTTTACACATGACAGGTGCACTTGCAGATGAAATCCTTACTATCTCTAGAAATCAGCTACCCCTGGGAAGGACATTCTCTCCAGGATCAGTGAAGCCCCAGGTGTCAACACATCAGAAAATACAGAAAGTAAAAATACACAATTTATGCACCTACCTCGCAACAACCAAAGAGGAAGGGGAAGGAGAAGGGAGGATGACCTTCCCTAGGCCACACGAGAGATCTGTTAAATTTCACTGCTCATAAAAGGGGTTATGAGGTTGCTAATGTCCCTGCTGGTCCCTTGGTGACATTTGTTACCCAGAATTCAGAACCAGCCAAGGATGGGGAAAGGGTAAGAAAGGAAACTGAGGGGGAGGAGACACAGAGCCAGCTGCAGGGCAGTGGCAGACAGAGCCTTGGCAGAAAGGACTGAAGAGCACTGTGTCCAATGGGACAGGCATGTGGTCAAGTCTAGTTAGCCAGGTGACAATCATTGGACAAGCAAACTCTGCCAGGACACAGTAGCCCTGAGGCTTCCGATGCACAGGATCACCTAGGATCACATGAGCATCTAGGGAAGGAGAGATGGACGGATGGACGGTGAGAGAGAGAACCCTGGGCTGTTCTGCAGTCTACAGTCTGTCTGCTCAGCTGGGACCCAGCGAGAAGTGGAGACTCACTCAAGGTCTCACAACAAGGGTGGGGCAGAGCAGGTTCTGAGATTCAGGTTTTTTTTTTTTCTTAGATGGAGTCTTGCTCTGTTGCCCAGGCTGGAGTGCAGTGGCGTGACATCAGCTCACTGCAACCTCCGCCTCCCAGGTTCAAGCAATTCTCCTACCTCAGCCTCCCAAGTACCTGGGATTACAGGCGTGCACCACCACACCCAACTAATTTTTTGTATTTTTTAGTAGAGACAGGGTTTCACCATGTTGGCCAGGCTGGTCTCGAACCCCTGACCTTAGGTGACTCGCCCGCCTCAGCCTCCCAAAGTGCTGGGATTACATATGTCAGCCACTGCGCCTGGCCCCTGGAATTCAGGTCGTCTAATGACACAGGCACCGCAATGAGTCCCCCACATCTCCTTTGACACATCTTGACCCCTGTGGTAGGTTGCTCTTGGGTTTCTAGCTTCTCCTAGAGGCGTGAGATAGAACAACACTCTGGGCTCCATGCTGGCTTCCCTAGGACCCATCCCCATTACCTCAGAGTCTAGCAAGGAGCCCTGTCTGACCTCGGCTCATTCTGAGCCCACACACGCAACTCAGGCCCAGTCTGTTTACTCTCTGAAGCTGCTTTCTAATGCAACACACACAGAGAGTGAGTTATAACAGTGCCAAGCCTGGGCACCTCTATGCTAGATGCCCTTTGAACACTTAACATGCTTTGTCTCACTTACTCCTCACTCTAACCCTCTGAGGCAGGTTTTATTATTTTTCTGTCTTACAGATAAGGACACTGTGGTCCATTTTTCAGCATTTCACAAGGGGAGAGCAAGTGGGATAGAGGCCCTTCCCCAGGCAGTGGGGTCTGATATTCTTATTTACACTGTTCCCATATTATGAACTTCCTTTAATTAAACACTTACTGTTAAGCACTTTTTAATTTTGCAGTGAGCTCTGTTGCCCAGGCTGGGCCAGCGATGTGGTCATAGCTCACTGTAGCTGTGAACACCTGGCCTCTAGTAGTCTTCCTGCTTCAGCCTCCTGAGTGGCTGGGACTATGGGTGCATGCCAACATGCCTGGCTACCTTTTTGTGTTTATTTTGGAGATACAGGCTCGTGCTCTGTTGCTCAGGCTGGTCTCAGACTCCTGGGTGCAAGCAATCCCTCCCACCTTGTCTTCTCAAAGTGTGGAATAACAGGGATGAGCCGCTATGCCCAGCCTGCTAAGCACTTTATATATGTGATTTCATCTCTTCTTTGCAGCCACCTTATGAAATTGGTGCCATCAACATTCCCATTGATGAGGAGGTTGATGCATAAAGAGGTGATATGACTTCAGGTGACATGACTAGCCAGTGGTGAAGCTGGGATTTGAATGGAGGCCATCACATAGTGTAGGTTAATCATGAAATCTCCATGCCTCTGTCCCTTGTCTTGGGTGGAAACATTTGGGGCAGGTGCTACGTGGTTTCCCTGAGGGTGCCCAGGTGAGACTGAGACCACGTGTCCCTAGTGGAACAGCTGAATAATGCACCTGCGAATCGGCTTTCTCTCCTTCCCTAGCTCACCTCACCCCAGCCCCCTGCTTCTACTCCTGGGGACCACTTCCCCAAATAACCTTTGTGTTGGGCTCTAATCTGGGGAAAACCCAAGGCTAGGCAGTTAGTATTAATACTATGTCTCTATTCAAGACAATTTTTCTCAGGATCTAATAATTAAGCTTCTCCGTTCCCCAGGCACTAAGAGCCATTTTCACACATTTCCTCCTTTAATATTCTCTATAACTCTAGAAGTACATGGTTTTTATTTTCCTCTTGGTACAGATGAGGAAATGGAGTCTGAGACAAAGTCATTTGGTACCATTTGGTCATTTGGTGTAATTCACTTCACCTCCAGACTCCCTGCAATTCCTTTAATTTTTTTTTTTTTTTTGAGACAGATCTCACTCTGTAGCCTAGGCTAGAGTGCAATGGTGTGGTTTTGACTCACTGCAGCCTTGACCTCCTAGACTCAAGCAACTGTCCCTCCCCAGCCTCCTGAGTAGCTGGGACTATGGGTGCATGACACCCTGCCTGGATTTTTCTTTTTTGATAGAGATGGGGGTTTCACTATGTTGCCCAGGCTGGTCTTGAACGCTGGTCTCAAGTGATCCACCTGCCTCAGCCTCCCAAAATGCTAGGATTATAGATGTGAGCCACCCTGCCCAGGCACAATTCTTATTAAGTCACTAGAACGCGCAAATATCAGAAGCAAGGCCTTACAATGCTTAGGAATTCTCTAAATCAATGGTTCTCCAGTAAGGCAGATTTTGCCCTCTCCCCAGGGGACATTTGACAATGTCTGGAGATATACCTGGTTGTCATGACTTGGGATGGGAGTGCAGGTGCTACTGGTATGGTTTGCAGAATAAGGCCTCTTAAGGATGTCTATGTCCTAATCCTTGCAAACCGGTGCATGCGTTATGTAACATGGTAAAGGGAATTAAAGCTGCAGATGAATTAAGGCTGCCACTTGTTTTACCTTAGAATGGATAGATTATCCTGGATTATCTGTGTGGGCAAATGTAATCACAAGGGCCCTTAACCGAGGAAGAGAGAGGCAGAGGACTGGGTGCTGGGAGCTTCTAACGGAACAATCCCAGTGACTCCCCTCAGCACCAGCCCCCTCTGTGACAAGATTCCAGCAGCCAGGGCAAGCAGACCCCATATGTGTGCCAATGAATTAAGAAAAAAAAGCCAATCTTTTCCTCTAAAACCCTGTGGTGGGCTGCACACCCACATAAACAGGGAATGTTTATTCACCTGTGAACAAGAGCAACAAGGATTCCATCCTTTATGTAGGTAGAGTGTCAGCCGAATGAATTAGTGCACAAAGAATAGATTCTGAGATGAATTAGACACACTTCCTGGCATGAAGGACCACACCGCCTGGATCCAGGTACTGAGTGTCACATTGCATGTGTGACATCACAGTGCATGACAAGGAACTGCATGTAAAAAGGAAATTGAGGTAATATGGAGGCTCGGAGTGATTCTCAGATGTTTGGAAAGGGGAACCTGGGAAGGCTTCACAGAGGCGGTGATGTTGGAGATAAATCTTGGAGGACTAATTCAAAATACTCAGGGAACAAGAAAAGAAGGAACAATGTATGCAAAGGGGATGGCACATGCAAAATCACGATTTTCAAATCCCCCAGATGGCAGGATGGAGAGGCTGAGAGTCTGTGAAAAATGGGCACAATGATATTACTTCCCTCATAGATTTATCAATGAGAAGTGTAACAGAACCCAAGCAAAGAGTCTAGCATACATGAAGGGCTCAGAAAACATTATTGCAGAATAGTACTAGATTTACCTCTCTAATAGATCATGCAGCATAGCATGCTTACCTTAAGTTTTACGATTGTCTGTGTTGGCAGGGAGTACTCCAGGCAAAGAAATGAATTAGGAATGGTCTTAGTCTATGAGACTATAGAGTCTATATAAACAAAATAGCATGAACTGGGTAGCTTATAAAGTACAGAAATGTATGCCTTACAGTCCTGGAGGCTGGGACATTCAAGATCAATGTGCCAACAGATTCAGTGTCTGATGAGGGTCTGTTTCCTGGTTCATAGATGGCACCTTTTGACTCTGTCCTCGCATGGTGGAAGGGACAAGAGATTTCTCTGGGGCCTCTTTTTTATAAGGCCATTCATGAGGGCTCTATGACCTAATCACCTTCCAAAAGGCTCCATCTCCTAATGCCAGACTGAAGGCGATACTGTTGGCTTCCTTACTTTTGAGGTTTTGGGACTCACACTGGCTTCCTTGCTCCTCAGCTTGCAGACAGCCTATTGTGGGACTTCACCTGGTGATCACATGAGTCAATGCTCCTTAATAAACTCCCTTTCATGTATACATCTATCCTATTAGTCCTGTCCCTCTAGAGAACCCTAATACAATTGACATAATATTAAAGATCTTCCTCCTCTTTCAATTTTGCATGAAATTTTATTTCTTTGCATTAAGAGGTTTTCCACTCTATTTGATGCTAGAAATTCCCCATGAATTGCAGAGATAGTTAGGGCCAAGAGGTGTTTCTTAGAACCTCCTAAGCCAGTTTGGGTTGATGGCTTGGGAGTTAGGAAGCTTTGACTCTCATTTCAACTCTGCCAATCAACATGTCCTGTGACCTTGACATGCCACTGCCTCTCTTGGGCCTCTGTCCTAATCTAAAACCCTCATTTAGTAGATGAGAATATATAGTTTTTCTCAAAGTGTGGTATGCTTAGCACTGGAGGCATCATGAAGCATAAAAAAACACAACAAAGGAAAAGGATTTTATTAAAAAGGTTATCTTTTGTTTGTGTCTAATACTGGTTTTCAATTTCATGGTGTATTAATTTGCTAGGGCTGATGTCACAAAGTATTGCAGATGGGGTGGCTTAAATAACAGAAATTAATTTTCTCATGATTCTGGAGGCTAGAAGTATGAGATCAAGGTATTGGCGAGGGTGATTCTTTGAGGTCCCTTCTCCTTGACTTGTAGATGGCCATCTTCAAGTTCATATGACATTCTCCCTTTATGAACGTCTGTGTCCTAATCTCCTCTTTTTATAAGAAAACCAGTCCTATTGGATTAAGAACCATCCCAATAATCCCATTTAACTTATTAACCTCTTTAAAGACCCTTCCTCCAAATATAGTCATATTCTGAAATACTGGGGATTAGAACTTCAAAATATGAATTTTGAGGGGTCTCAGATTAGTTCATAAGACATGGTATTTATATGTAGATAAAATTTGTTTAAAAATATGGCAAAAATGTAAGTCAATTTAAAGTAAGAAACTTTTAATAATACATTCATATAGCAAAATTATGAAAGTGGTACAAAAATGGCAATTTCTCTTATCTATTGATGGGTAACGAGCTGTCTCAACATTTGGTGGCTTAAAACAGCCATTTTATTTTGCGCATGGTTTTGTGGGACAGGAATTCAGGAAGGGCTCAGTGGGTAATTTCTGTTTGATTCACTTGGGGTCCACTAGGGCAACAGGATCCACTTCCAAGATGGCGTCTTCACTCACATATCTGGAACCTCGGTGCTCCTTGTCCTTCACGCTCCATTTGGTGCCTTATTTTCCAGGCCCTCTTCCCCCAGGTAGCCTGGGCTTTCTCACAGCATGGTGGCATCAGGGTTGTAGGATTTCTTACAAGGCACTGACTTGTAGAAAGTGTTCAGGAGCTCCGAATGAGGAGATTCAAGGGCTCTTACCACCAACCGTCGGCTGTCCCAGTACGTCACTTCTTCCACATTCTAATGGTCAGAGTAGTCGCTAAGGCCAGTCCAGGTTTGCAGAAGGAAAATTAGATTCCACGTCTCTATGGGAGGACTAGCCACTCTAAGCCACTGCGCTGGTTTAGAACTGTCTGAAGTCCCTCCTAGAGGTCGTGTGTTTGATTCTGCATCTCCGTGATTCGTGAATCTTGCATCATTTAAATTCACCTTACACACTGATGCCTTTGGTGCCGTCCCAATATTTAGGTAGCAAACACGTAGTGGGTAGAGATTCAGGCTTAAGCTTCCAGCCTGGCTCTGAGGAGAACTGTCTGGGGCTCCCTGCCCTCTTCCCCATGGATGAGAATCTTCCCAGCCTTGGGCAAACACAGCGGGGAGCTGGCACCGTCTCCAGCTAGACACCTCCTCCTTTTCGTCTTGCCCTTACCATGACTCCCGAGTTATTCTCCGAAGTAAAATCTTTCCACGCCTGCTCTTCTCTCCTGCAGCCAGGAGTGCAAATTTAGATATTGGAGCTGCTCAGGCAGAAAAATGGCCCTGGAATCAGGGAAGCAGAAACCTGCAGCTGCCACGAAAGGACCGCGGAGATGAAGACCCGGAAGCTTGCATGTGTTGAGGCCCGGGGTGTGGGGGACTGTGGTCACGTACTCGAGGGGGCTTCAGAGACCTCTGGGAAGCCCTTTCTGCCCACTCGAAGCCTGCCCCTGTGCCTGACAGTCTTCCATCGGGAGCGATGTCATAAAGAAGAAATGGAATTCAGTGGGAAGAGTGGTGGACTCGGGGACAAAAGATCTGGGTTTGCGCCCTGGCTCTGGCCTAACTCACCAGCATTATTGGAGGCACGTTAGGTAGGTGCTTGTCAGAGTCCTGCGTTCTAGGTGCTTTACAGGTGTCCACTTACTGGATCTTCATAACACACCTATGAGGCAGGGAGTGTCATCTCTATTTCACAGCTGAAGAATCTGAAGCTAAGTGTCATGTTTGTGTGTGGAGTGAGAGAGGGAGGCCAAGAGAGAGGGATAGTGAGAGGGAGAGTGAGAGGGAGAGAGGGAGAGAGGGAGAGTGAGAGGGAGACAGAGTGAGAGGGAGACAGAGAGAGAGGGGGTGGGGCAGTGGATAGGGGGAGGGAGGAGGAGAGGGGGAGGGAGGAGGAGAGTGGGAGGGAGGAGGAGAGGGGGAGGGAGGAGGAGAGGGGAGGGAGGAGGAGAGGGGGAGGGAGGAGGAGAGGGGAAGGAGAGGGGAGGGAGGAGGGGAGGGAGGAGGAGAGGGAGGAGGGGAGGGAGGAGGAGAGGGAGGAGGAGACGGAGGAGGAGAGGGGGAGGGAGGAGGAGAGGGGGAGGGAGGAGGGGAGCGGGAGGGAGGAGGGGAGCGGGAGGGAGGAGGAGAGGGGGAGGGAGGAGGGGAGCGGGAGGGAGGAGGGGAGCGGGAGGGAGGAGGAGAGGGGGAGGAGGGGGGAGGGAGGAGGAGAGGGGAAGGAGAGGGGAGGGAGGAGGGGAGGGAGGAGGAGAGGGAGGAGGAGAGGGGGAGGGAGGAGGAGAGGGGGAGGGAGGAGGGGAGCGGGAGGGAGGAGGGGAGGGGGAGGGAGGAGGGGAGCGGGAGGGAGGAGGGGAGCGGGAGGGAGGAGGAGAGGGGGAGGGAGGAGGAGGGGGGAGGGAGGAGGAGAGGGGGAGGGAGGAGGAGGGGGGAGGGAGGAGGAGAGGGGAAGGAGGGGGAGGGAGGAGGAGAGGGGAAGGAGGGGGGAGGGAGGAGGAGAGGGGAAGGAGGGGGGAGGGAGGAGGAGAGGGGAAGGAGGGGGGAGGGAGGAGGAGAGGGAGGAGGAGAGGGGGAGGGAGGAGGAGAGGGGGAGGGAGGAGGGGAGCGGGAGGGAGGAGGGGAGCGGGAGGGAGGAGGGGAGGGGGAGGGAGGAGGGGAGCGGGAGGGAGGAGGGGAGCGGGAGGGAGGAGGAGGGGGGAGGGAGGAGGAGAGGGGAAGGAGGGGGGAGGGAGGAGGAGAGGGGAAGGAGGGGGGAGGGAGGAGGAGAGGGGAAGGAGGGGGGAGGGAGGAGGAGAGGGGAAGGAGGGGGGAGGGAGGAGGAGAGGGAGGAGGAGAGGGGGAGGGAGGAGGAGGGGGGAGGAGAGGGGAGGGAGGAGGAGAGGGGAAGGAGAGGGGAGGGAGGAGGGGAGGGAGGAAGAGAGGGAGGAGGAGAGGGGGAGGGAGGAGGAGAGGGGGAGGGAGGAGGAGAGGGGGAGGGAGGAGGAGAGGGGGAGGGAGGAGGAGAGGGGGAGGGAGGAGGAGAGGGGGAGGGAGGAGGAGAGGGAGAGGGAGGAGGAGAGGGGGAGGGAGGAGGAGAGCGGGAGGGAGGAGGAGAGGGGGAGGGAGGAGGAGAGGGGGAGGGAGGAGGAGAGGAGAGAGGAGTGATGGGGGAGAGAAGGAGTGATGGGGGAGAGAAAGAGTGATGCGGGAGAGAGGGAGAGAGAGGAGGGAGAGGGAGGTGGGAGAGAGGGAGAGATGGAGAGACGGAGGAGGGAGAGACGGAGGAGGGAGTGACGGAAGAGGGAGCAGGAGAGGGAGGAGGGAGAGGGAGGAGGGAGAGGGAGGAGGGAGAGGGAGGGGGGAGGGAGAGGGATGAGGGAGATGGAGGAGGGGGAGGGAGAGGGACGAGGGAGATGGAGGAGGGGGAGGGAGAGGGAGGAGAGGGAGGAGGAGGGGGGAGAGGGAGGAGAGAGAGGAGGAGGGAGAGGGAGGAGGGGGAGGGGGGAGGGAGGGGGAGGGAGATGGGGAGGGAGGGGGAGGGAGATGGGGAGGGAGGGAGAGGGAGATGGAGGGGGGAGGGGGAGAGGGGGAGAGGGGAAGAGGGAGAGGGGGGAGGGAGAGGCGAAGAGGGAGATGGAGTGACGGGAGGGGGGGAAGAGGGAGATAAAGGGAGTGGGGGGAGGGGGAGAGGGAGATGGAGAAAGGGAGGGGGAGAGGGAGATGGAGAGAGGGGAGAGGGAGATGGAGAGAGGGGAGGGGGAGAGGGAGATGGAGGGAGGGGGAGAGGGAGATGGAGGGAGGGGGAGAGGGAGATGGAGGGAGGGGGAGAGGGAGATGGAGAGAGGGGAGGGGGAGAGGGAGATGGAGAGAGGGAGATGGAGAGAGGGAGATGGAGAGAGGGGAGGGGGAGAGGGAGATGGAGGGAAGGGAGGGGGAGAAGGAGATGGAGAGAGGGGAGGGGGAGAGGGAGATGGAGAGAGGGAGATGGAGAGAGGGAGATGGAGAGAGGGAGATGGAGAGAGGGGAGGGGGAGAGGGAGATGGAGGGAGGGGAGGGGGAGAGGGAGATGGAGGGAGGGGAGGGGGAGGGGAAGAGGAGAGGGAGGGGGAGGGGAAGAGGAGAGGGAGGGGAAGGGGAGAGGGAGAGGGAGGGGAAGGGGAGAGGGAGAGGGAGGGAGGGGAGGGGGAGGGGAAGAGGAGAGGGAGGGGAAGGGGAGAGGGAGAGGGAGGGGAAGGGAAGAGGGAGATGGGGGTGAGGGAGGGGGGAAGGAGTGGAGAGGGAGTGGAGAGGGAGATGGAGGGAGGGGGGAGGGAGAGGGAGAGGGAGGGGAGAGGGAGAGGGAGGGAGGGGAGAGGGAGAGGGAGGGAGGGGAGAGGGAGAGGGAGGGAGGGGAGAGGGAGAGGGAGACGGAGGGAGGGGAGAGGGAGACGGAGGGAGGGGAGAGGGAGACGGAGGGAGGGGAGAGGGAGAGGGAGGGAAGGGAGAGGGAGATGGAGGGAGGGAGGAGGGAGGTGGAGAGGGAAGGGGAGGGGGGATGGAGTGGAGAAGGAGATGGAGGGAGGGGGGATGGAGAGGGAGGGAGGGTAGAGGGAGATGGAGGGAGGGAGATGGAGGGAGGGAGGGGGAGGGGGAGGGAGGGGGAGAGAGGAGGGGGGAGGAGGGGGGAGGAGGGAGGAGGGAGGGGGAGGGGGAGGGGAAGGGAGGGAGGAGGGGGAGGGGAGGGGGATGGAGAGGGAGGGAGGAGGGGGAGGGGAGGGGGATGGAGAGGGAGGGAGGAGGGGGAGGGGGAGGGAGGAGGGGGAGGGAGGAGGGGGAGGGGGATGGGGAGGGAGGGGGACATTTCAAACTTGAGCGGTGCACCTAGTGATGGAACACAATTGAATCATTCAGGTGGGGAAACAGGCCCCCAAAGAGGGGCTTTCTTCCACAATAGTTTGATAACTGTTTTAAAATATTTTCTAGAACAATGTTTTTCTCCAGAGGAAAAATAAAGCATTTAGGTTTATAAACTTGGACAGTACAAATAAGAATAAAGAAGGTCAAAAATTACCTTTATTGATCTCGCCATTCAGGTAAAACCATAGCACATTACTTCGATGTATGACAAGAATGATGTAAAATGCAGATTTTTTTTTTTTTTTGAGATGGTGTCTTGCTCTGTCAACTAGGCTGGAGTGCAGTGATGCAATATTGGCTCACTGCAACCTCTGCATCCCATGTTCAAGCAATTCTCCTGCCTCAGCCTCTGGAGTAGCTGGGATTACAGGCACGCACCACCACGCACGGATAATTTTTGTGTTTTAGTGGAGATGGGGTTTCCCCATGTTGGCCAGGCTGGTCTTGAACTCCTGACCTCAAGTGACCCGCCCACCTCAGCCTCCCAAAGTGCTGGAATTATAGGCATGAGTCACTGTGCCTGGTCAAATGCAGATGTTTTAAATAAAAAGACAGATCATGTCTTATGTGATTGTTTCCCATCTGCTTTTTAATGAACCTTTGAACATTTCCTTTCCAAATCAATGTTCTGTGACATTGGTTTAAATGGCTTCTTATATATATGTAATATATATATACATATATATATTCATTATATAAATCAATTTAGTATAAACAAAATTGATTATAAACAAAATCAATCTTTTGTTTTTGGACATTTGTGTTGTTTTAAATTTATCTTACCAATGTTGAGATGAAATAAGTCAGTTGCTTCCTTCCAATCTTCCCTCCCCTCCCCCCCTGGGGACCAGTTGGCTTTCTGTCTGAATGGTTTTCAGGTGAGACAACATTTTGCCACAAGGGGTCCTCCACACTCTTTAAGCAGAAGCAACTGTTTGCCCACGTTGAAAGGGATTTGGAGCAAGAGAAACTCTGGTTTGCATCCCAGCGCTGCCACT
This sequence comes from Gorilla gorilla gorilla, assembly GCF_029281585.2. NCBI lineage: Eukaryota > Metazoa > Chordata > Mammalia > Primates > Hominidae > Gorilla > Gorilla gorilla. The sequence continues at coordinate 129,407,955 of NC_073234.2, forward strand.
TGCTCTCCCTGAGACCTTGGACAAGTGATTGGGCCTCTCTGCACCTCAGCTTTCCCTGGGGAGAGCCATCATTTACCCACCTTATCTCATTTTCATAACAATCTTGCAAGAAAAGTGCACAGCACAGTGCCTGGTGGGCACTCAGTAAGTAAAGGTTCTTCATCTTATTAGTTCTACTCCAGCTCCTTCCTGGAAAAGTGAAGTTTACAATAGCTCATGGGGTGGTGGGAGAATTAAATGAGATCACACATGTAACGTACCTAGCCAATAGTTTTAGTTGATTGGATTTGAGACCTGGTCTCACTGTTGCCCAGGCTGGAGTGCAGTGGCATGATCACAGCCCACTGCAGCCTCCACCTCCTGAGCTCAAGTGATCCTCTCTCCTCAGCCTCTCAAGTAGCTGGGACTACAAGTTGCACACCTGTAGTCCCACCATGCTCCACTAATTTTTTTTTCTTGGTAAAGATGGGTTTCCTCCATGTTGCCCCGGCTGGAACTTTTAACTTTAAAAATTATTACTACATAATATTTTTATTATACAGAAAGCAGTAAGAGATAAATTAGGCTAAACCTTTGACAGGAGGTCAGAAGGGACAGTGACTTCTCTTTGGGCCTGGAAGTTGACCCTTCCATCCCAACCCCGACTTCAGCACACTTCCCAATGTTATCAGCAAAGCAAGTCCTGAGTGGGACTGCCAGAGATGCCCAGCTCCAAGAGCAGCTATTCACATAGACTCCTAAGAATGCAATAGAAATGGCACTCCTCACAGGCATGTGGCAAAATGGCCCAGTTCCTCATCCATTCTCTCAGAGGACCAAGTACCAACTCCTGCAGCACAGAAATCCCTTTCAACAGTTCTAGCCCATATGGTCTTTTCTTGAAGAAATTCATCCAAGTGGCCCTAAATTTTACAGACACTTCCCATCTGACACCAGCTCTGCAAGGGGTAGCAATAGAGTGACACTTTTCCAGCCTCCCTGTCAATCATGGTGGCTGTCTTGGGAGACTTAGTTATCTGCAGAGCAAGGATTTAAAACCAGGTCCAGTCTGAGTTCAGCACCAGAGCTCTTATCTAGTATTCGAAGGACAAATTACTGACAAGAGTACATGCTTAATATTGGCTCTGTTCATATGTGTGAGAATATATACAGAAAATAGTATATAACGTAGATAAGAGAATATGAGTCCATATACATCTTTTTTAGCATTTTTGCTTTTATTTGACATAACTGCACATATTTATAGGGTACAGTGATATTACAATAGTTATGCAATGTATAATGATCAAATCAGGGTAATTGACATAAAAATCACCTTAAACATTGATCATTTCTTTGTGTTGGGAACATTCAAAATCTGCCCTTCTGGCTATTTGAAAATATACAACAAATTGCTATCACAGTCACCTACAATGCTATAAAACACTGGAGCTTATTCCTCCTAGCTAGCTGTAACTTCATATCCATTCACCTACCTTGGGCTATCTCCACCTGCACCCCCGACCCTTCCCATCCTCTAGTAACCACTGTTCTACTCTACAAGATCAACTTTTAGTTCCCACATGACAACATGCAACATGCAGTATGTCTTTTCATGCATATGATCTTTTAGTTATAACCACTCTGAGAGGTACTGTTATGCCCATTTCACAGAAGAGCAAACTAAGGCCTGGAGATGACAGGTGACTTATTTCAGAGTCCATGCTCTTAGCTGTAAGCTCTGCTATGTAAGCGCTCAGCCATGGTGGCTGTTATCATGGGAGGCTCTGAAGGAACTCTAAATAGGCAGCCATGGGGGTCCTCCACTTGGATGCCTTTTAACTGATCTTCTGCCAGGTGGGGGCACGGAGCTGGGTTATCTCACCATGGCCTTTCAACCTCTCAGAGAACCGGGGTCAGGGCAGGGGCAGCAGGCCTGCTGAGAGCTGGTGGGCTGAGCAGCGTGGGCTGTGTCAATGTGAGATGTCCCAGGAGGACCAAGGAGGTGATGCCCTGCAATCCACATGCCTGCCCAGGAGAACAGGAGGGAAGAGGGAAGCTGGAGGCTAGGAATGAGGCTTGCTCCACCTTCCTGCTTCAACCAGCAGCTCCCAACATTTCAGTTTTAAAGTTTACCTTTGTAACTTATTCAATATTACAAAGCTGTATCTTTAAGGAAAAGTAATGCAGAGAGCTATACTGTCCAATCACTCAGGACTAACCAGTCATCATCTTTTGATGTATTACTTCCCCCACTTTTCTCCATTCTTATGTAAACATGCATACATGTAGGATTTACCCACTTTGGCAAAAGTGAGATTGCCGGCCAGTCACGGTGGCTCACATCTATATCTCAGCAATTTGGGAGGCTGAGGTGGATCACTTGAGCCCAGGAGGTTGAGGCTGCAGTGAGCTATGATCACACCACTGCACAACAGCCTGGGTGAGAGAAACCCTGTCTCAAAAAAAAGAGGGGGGAATTTGCACTGTATTGTTATCCTGCAGTGTGTGTTTTTTGCTAATGCATCCCGGACACATTTTCAACATAGAATTCATGGGTCTCTTTTTAACAGTCGCATGGTATTCCACACCAAGGGTGTCCAATCTTTTGGCTTCCCTTGGCCATATTGGAAGAATGGTCTTGGGCCACACATAAAATAAAATACACTTATCGATAGCTGATGAGCTAAAAAAAAAATCATTGTGAAAATATATTTTAAGAAAGTTTACAAATTTGTGTTGGGCCACAAAAGCCATCCTGGGGTGCTTGCAGGCCACAAGTTGGACAAGCTTGTTCCACAGTCCAGACGGATCACCACCCCTAGCCTCTTCCTTATGGATGGACGTGCAGGTCATGCCCAGTTCTTTGGATGTTATAAGATGGGCTACAGTCAACACCACTGTGTGCCTGTCGAGTACTTACTATTGTACTTACTATTGCTAGGCTAGAGTTCTGCTGGGTCAAAGGCCATGCAATTTTGGAATTTTAGAGTTCACTAGATTGCTTTCCAAAAGAATGAGCAGCTCACACTTCCTGATAGTTCTTTGAGAAACTCACTTCTACATAGCTTAAGTGTTGTGGGAGGGGGAGGAGGGAGGATCAATGAATTGAGTAGACAGAAGTCTTAAGTATAAAGAGTTGGAAGTTTTCATGTAACATGCTGTCAGAAGAAAGTCCTTCTGACTGGAATATTTCATTCTCCCTTTAAAACACTGCAAACGACCACTTCATTTCACAAAAGGGAGATAGGATTTGTAAGGAGACCTCCACCTGGTCCTGGGACTAGGACAGTAATGACCAGAGGGACAGCCGTCTGGGGGTGGGGTAGGCTACAGCACACGTTGCAATAGATTGATGGTCACAAGAGATGAAAGCAATGAAACTTCCCAGGGGGTATTGGAGTTGCTCTGGCCTCACCCACAGAGACAGAAGTATCTGGGACTTTATGTTCTAGGGCAGCCCCCCATGCAGTGACTGACTGGTGGGGACAATAGAAGCCCAGGTCCCTTGCTGGGAATCAAGACCTATTAAGAGGCTACACTGTGCCCCACAGCACCCTGCAGGATCAGGCTCAGGCTGGGATTTGCCTGAAATCATACCCTTGCTGGAATTCTACCCTTTCCTATCCTGCTTCGCCTCTCCCTTCCCAGTTCCTCCTGGAGACAATCCATTGATAGTTCCCTGGCACACAACTCCTTGTCTCAAGGTCTGCTTCTGGGAGAACTGGAGGAATGATGGCAGTGTCAGGAATGCTCTCTTTAGGGGAGATACCTTCATTCAGCAGTCATTCAACAGAAGAGTCAAGGGAACCTCAAACTCCCCTCTACAGCTGCAGGGGAATCAGCTTCCCAAAGGGGTTTTCCATTGGGGAACAGGAACCTTAGATGCAAGGGGATGAGAATGGGGAGTATACAGGTTCTAAGCAGCAGCCTGAAGAGATAGTTACCACCCACCTACCATTTACTAGCTCTACAATCATGCAAAACCTTATTCTCTATAACCTGCAATTTCCTGCCTTAAAAATAGAATAAGCAGCACCTGTCATGAAGAATTAAGAATCCACTTCGTACTTGTTTCTATGGTGTGTGCTTTGGCAGAAGATGTGGGATCAGATCATTCCATCATTCACTGTCCCCAAGTGGGGACAACTTCACCCCCTCAGGACTGTCATGAAGATTACTCAGAGGATCAGGTTCACAGCCTTGCAGAGAGTAGGTGCCCAGATGAGCCATCACCCACGCTCAGAATCATAACTGTAGAAGTACCCTAGATGCTAGACCAGGAGAGAAATAGACTATTTGTTTAAAAATTCAGTAAGAGCATTTTCATTATGCAAATAATTACATAATTGAAATGTATAAAGGGCAAAGAGATAAAGCCAAAGTCTCTCTTGACTCTTCCCCAAAGACTATCACCAGTTCTCCAGTTTTTTTCAATGCATTTTTATATTTCAAATATATACACCTAGACAGCCTCAGAGGCATGATTTTTGAAAGAGGATCATATTCAAAATATTTAGAATTACAGGTATTTTTAATGTAGTGCATCTCAGAATGGGGTGAACATTTCCAGCTTCAGTGTATCTGGCTTAGTTAGCATGCTCCTCTTGTAGGATACCATTCAGCGTTTATTTAATCACTCCTTGATGGACATGTAGGTGGCTGCCAACTCTCCCTATTAGTCATCCTGCACATAAACGTCTTTGTGCTTGTTTTGTGTATGTGTAGGTTTTTATGTGATGCATCTGTCAACTTCCCAAAGAAACTACTGGAGAAAAACCCCACATTAAAGTTCAGACTCATTGCAGTAAAGGAGAACCCCTGATAGTTTGAGGTATCTCACAATGGGGAATAGGGCAGGGTATTTGTGAGGTCTAAGGCTTGGGCTAATTTTTAGGGTGGGCCTTGACTAGGATTGGGCAAGCCTTCTGACATGGCTCTGGCCCAGTAAGGAGGGGAGTTGGGGGGAATCTTGATGAACAAGTTGTTAGTCTTGATTAGTCATCTAGCTTCATCTTTTAGGGGCAGGTAAATACCTAAGCCAAGGAAAAAACAATTGAGCTGCTTATTTCAAGATATAACAGGGACAGACAGTGATGTTAATTTCAATTGTCAATGCCTACGAGTTTCCAGGTTAAAAGTTATGACTTTAGAATTGCCAGCAGATAGCAATAAAAAGACCAATGTTTAATTCGTTTTTATTAAGATCCTTCACAGAAAGCACATTCTCACTGACTATACCTATGGCAGCCCAGTCCCACTGCATCTTCCCACCAGATGCCATGGATTAGCACAGAATTATTTTGGAGAAGAGTTGGCAGGAGATAGTAAAATATAAAACAATGCAGTAATACAATAATTCCTTCCTGTCATTTTAGATACTCTCATAAGATCCCCGTTGATACAGTACAGCTTCCCAGTTATACCCTAACCCATGTAAGGCTAATTATTCAAAAAGTTTTCAGAAAATTTTAGATTTACAAAAGCATCCCAAAGACAAGAGTTTCCATACTCCTCACACTTTCAATCGAACATCTTCCAAGACCACAGGACATTCATCAAAACTAAGAAACCAACCTCAGGACTTTACTGTGAATCCTGGACTTCATTCAGATTTCACAACTTTACTGCAGTGCCTTTCTCTGTTGTGAGATCTTCTTTGGGATTCTACATTGTGTTTGGTTCTCATGTATTAATATCTTAGTTTCTTCTAGTCTTCTCAGGTCAAAGCTTCCATCTCTCCCTGTTTCATGAACTTAACTTCTGAGGAGTACTGGTCAGGTGTTCTGTAGGATGTCCACCTGCTGTTGGTCTGATGCTTTTCACATGAGGATCCTGGGGTGATGCTTCCCAAGAAGACGACCTGAGGTGAAGCATCTTTCTCATCTCCCAGCCTCCTGCCTCCCAAATGGTATTGACCTTGATCACTCAGCTAAGGTGGCAGCTGCCAAGATCGCTCCACTGTAGAGCTATAATTTTCATCCTTTTCTTATTTTTAGGGGGGTGGGGAGGAGAAAAAAGGAATATTAAGCTCCACCTCCTGGATGGGGTTGTATTGACTTATGTTATTTGGGTTTCTTCTGTAAGAAAGATTTGTCTCTTTCCCCCCTTAATTCCTTTGGTAAAAATAACTTCTCAACATCTGCTAAATAGCTTTCTCCAAGATGGATGAAGACTTGCTCCATGAATTGGTACTTGCCTCAAAGTCGAGTTTTATTCAAGTTAGACTGAAGTCACTGCAAATTCAAGCAAGATCCCAATATCGACTAAGTTCCTTCTCAGAAGTCCTCCCCCAAGGTCAGGCAGAGGGGGAACTGGGTGGTGTTTCAGATGTGGCTTTTCAAGCTGTGGCCAGATTGGCAGATCAGCGTCACCTGGTAGGTTACAAATGCAGCAACTCAGGCCCCACTTGGACCTCCTGAGTCAGACTCTGCATTTTAACAAGACTGTGACTTGTGTGCATGTCCATAGTTTGACAAGTGCTGTCTTAGAACCCTAGAGCCTCTGGGAACAGAGACAAGAAGGTGATCTGCTCCAAGCAGGGTGATCTCTGTTGCCAGAGTACCTGCCTTGGTTCACCCCTCCTGCATTTGTCCAGGTGGAAGATGATTAGGAAGGGCAGAGGAGAGGCAGGAACAGCAGATGGTTCTGAGACGAGCCTGGGGCTGGAGGGTTGAGTGAGGTGCGCAAAGAAGGGGAGAGTGCGGGCATAGCTGATGGATGACTGTGGTACCTGAGATGGCCCTGGGGAGTTGGATGAGAGCAGGGCCAGAGTGATTGATGGGCTGGGGTGGAGAGGCTGTGGAACAGCTGTAAAGTAAAAAAGGCTCTGGATTTGGGAGTCTGCTATGGGTGGCAGCAAAACCCAAGAGCCATGAGAGAGAAAGTCCTCTTTCTGAAGCAGTGCTCACAGAGTCGAGTCTTGCTCTGTTGCCTAGGCTAGAGTGCAGTGGCATGATCTCAGCTCACTGCAACCTCCACCTCCCAGGTTCTAAGTAATTCTCCTTCCTCGGGCTCCCTAGTAGCTGGGATTATGGGCACATGCCACCACACCTGGCTAATTTTTGTATTTTTAGTAGAGACAGGGTTTCACCATATTGGCCAAAGCTGGTCTCAAACTCTCGACCTCAAATGATCCACCTGCCTTGGCATCCCAAAGTGCTGGGATTATAGGCATAAGCCACTGTGCCCAGCCTAGATTCTCTTTAGAAGGTATTCTTTTATGGCATCAAGTACATTCACATGCTCATACAACCATCACCATCCAACTCCAAAACCATTTTCATCTTGCGAAACTGAAATTCTGTACCCATTAAGTACTAACTCCCCGTTCTCCCTCCCGCTTCATCCCTGGAAACCACCATTCTTTCTCTGAACTTGGCTAGTCTAGGTGCCTCATGAGTGGAATTATGCAGTCTCCAGACTTCCGTGATCTTTCCAGCTTCATAACTGCCTTCTGACATGGATGAAGCAGGAAATGTTACTCCTTCAGGGAGATGAGGGGAGGGAGGGAGGGTTATGGGGGAAGTGACTTGCCCTGGGTCTCACATCTAGTGAGTATATAGCACACTCAATAGATTCAGGAAGCCCAGAGTCCTTCCTGGGTCTGCTGCTGTGTTAGGTCATTCTTGCATTGCTATAAAGAAATATCTGATACGGCTGACTCTCTTTTCAGACTCAGCCCGCCTGCACCCAGGTGAAATAAACAGCCTTGTTGCTCACACAAAGCCTGTTTGGTGGTCTCTTCACACGGATGTGAGTGAAATTTGGTGCCGTGACTCGGATCAGGGGACCTCCCTTGGGAGATCAATCCCCTGCCCTCCTGCTCTTTGCTCCATGAGAAAGATCCACCTACAACCTCAGGTCCTCAGACCGACCAGCCGAAGGAACATCTCACCAATTTCAAATCCGGACCCCACTGAAAATCGGACTGTTCAACTCACCCGGCAGCCACTTCCAGAGCCCCTGGAACTCTGGCCCAAGGCTCTCTGACTGACCCCTTACCAGATCTTCTTGGCTTAGCGGCTGAAGACTGATGCTGCCCGATCACCTCGGAAGTCCCCTAGACCATCACGGATGCCGATCTTCAGACAGGAATGTCAGGCCTCTGAGCCCAAGCTAAGCCATCATATCCCCTGTGACCTGCACGTACACATCCAGATGGCTGGTTCCTGCCTTAACTGATGACATTCCACCACAAAAGAAGTGAAAATGGCCTGTTCCTGCCTTAACTGATGACATTATCTTGTGAAATTCCTTCTCCTGGCTCATCCTGGCTCAAAAGCTCCCCTACTGAGCATCTTGTGACCCCCACTCCTGCCAGCCAGAGAACAACCCCCTTTGACTGTAATTTTCCTTTACCTACCCAAATCCTATAAAACGGCCCCACCCCTATCTCCCTTTGCTGACTCTCTTTTCAGACTCAGCCCACCTGCACCCAAGTGAAATAAACAGCCTTGTTGCTCAAAAAAAAAAAAAAAAAAAAAGAAAAAGAAAAAAAAAGAAATATCTGTTACTGGGTAATCGATAAGAAAAGGGTTTAATTGGCTCACAGTTCTACAGGCTGTACAGGAAACGTAATAGCTTTGGCTTCTGTAGAGGCCTCAGGAAGCTTCCAATCATGGCAGAAGGCTAAGGGGGTAGCAGGCATCTTACATGGCAGGAGCAGGAGCAAGGGAGGGTGCTACATACTTTTAAACAACCAGATCAAGAACTCACCATCACAAGAACAGCACCAAGGGGAAATCCACCCCCGTAATTCAATCACCTCCCATCAGGCCCCATCTTCAACACGGGATTACAATTGAACATGAGATTTGGGAGGGTCACAGATACAAACCATATCAGCTGTGGAACATTCTGTCCCACCTACCCTCAACCCCCTTTTCCTCGGTGGTGTGTTGAAAAGAGGGCTTGGGCTGGAAACAAAAGGAATGGGATTTAAGGGCTCCCATAGGTGGTGGAGGGGACCATCTCTGAGATTAAGATCCAGACAGGGGAATGAAAGATTAAAACTTTGAAATATCCCTAGCACCTGCCTTGGGACCTATAATAAAAAGATGCTTGGTCATTTGAGTGAATAAACTGGACTATTTTCTTCTTAATTTCAACTATTGATAAGAAAGAGTTTGCTAAGGCAAGAAGGGGATTCTGTTACAGTAAGTTTTATAATAGAAATTTGGTGGCTGATATGGTTTGGTGTCTCCACCCAAATCTCCCAAATTGGAGGAGGGGCCTGGTGAGAGGTGACTGGATCATAGGGGTGAATTTCCTTCTTGCTATTCTCATGATAGTGAGTTCTCATGAGATGTGATGGTTTAAAGTGTGTGGCACTTCTCAATTCACACATTCTTTCTCCTGCTTTACACCATAGTAAGACATGCTTGCTTCACCTTCCGCCATGACTAAGTTTCCTGAGGCCTCTCAATCATGCCTATTAAACCTGCAGAACTGTGAGTCAATTAAGCCACTTTTCTTCATAAATTACCCAGTCTCAGGTAGTTCTTTATAGCAGTGTGAGAACAGACTAATACAGTGGTTTTAGTAAAGATATTCAGTGCAAGTCTAGAAGGCATTCTTGGCCCTGAGCACCCAGGATTGTATAAGCGCATTACAAAATAGGTGTTTGGGTTAACCTTGTTATGCCTTGTGACTGTTTCATATTTACCTTTTTAAATAGAACCTCTGAAACGTACCTCAGAGGCAGTGTCATTTGGGGACTTTTATCCTGTGCTCTGATCAAGACACTGTACATTAATTGCCAATCACACGCTTGTCTTTAAAGATGGGAATATTTAATTTCTTCCTACTTCTTTCCTCTAAAAGGCTTATTTTTCTAATCAAAATGCTTTTCTACCAGACCAGAGATTGGTAATTTTTCTGTAAAGGGTTAGATGTTAAATATTTTAGGCTTTGGGAGCCATATAATCCTTATTATAAGGACTCATTTCTGCTATTTTATTATGAAAGCAGCCACAGACAATATGCAAATAGACAAGCATGGCTGGGTTCTAATAAAACTTTATAGAGGCCGGGTGCAGTGGCTCATGCCTGTAATCCCAGCACTTTGGGAGGCTGAGGCAGGCTGATCACTTGAGCTCAGGAGTTCAAGACCAGACTGGGCAACATGGTGAAACCCCGCTTCCACAAAAAAATTAGCTGGTCATGGTGGCACATACCTGTTGTTCCAGCTACTTTCAGGGGCTGAGGTGGGAGGATCGCTTGAGCCCAGGAGGTCAAGGCTGCAGTGAGCCAAGATCGTGCCCTTGCACTCCAGCCTGGGTGATAAAGTGAAACCCTGTGTCAAAACAACAACAACAAAAAACAAAACCCCAAAAACCCAGCTTTATAGAAACAGGTGGCAGGCCAGATCTGGCCCATGAGCTATAGTTGCTGACTCTTGCTCCAGATCATAAACTGCTTTACATTGGTCTACAGATCCCCAAGGTTTAAAATCAAGTAGGGATTCCAATCTCTGGAATCATGAAACATATTCTACTTTTGTTTACTAGTTGCCTTGAAAACTGCTTGATATGAATGACTGCAAGATCTGCTGTTAGTCCCCAGAGCTGTCCTTTACTTCTTTGGAGAAGCTGGGACTGAAGTAGGGACTGATGCAATGGCTTCCCCTCCTTTTATGACTTCCAGGGGAGCCCTGCTACTGGAAGGCCCAGCAGGAAGTCAGAGGTAGGAGAGAGAGGTCAGGGTATTTAGCCTCAGCCCAGCCTTCTCTTGCTGGCTGGGCCACTGGTTGGCCAGTAGCTGCTCCTCCACTGTCAGGCAGCCCTTTCCATATGGCTCTTTCCTCTATGTTCAGGGAACTGCACCCCACCCCTTTCCCCTTCATAAGTAGGGATGCAGTTTGCTAGCCCCAGGACAGTTCTCTGCTTCCTTTTAGTGTCCCTGCTTACTCCCTTTCCACACCTTTGAGATGAGTTTAATGAAGGGATTTCATTTGAATATTCCATCTGCTTTCTGCTGGGATGCTGAATGCTAGGAATTAAACAGAAAACCCAGGCCATGCATTAAAGACTTCATACAGCTGACTCATAGGTGGGAATGAAGGAGCTGATGCATCTCAGGCTCTAAGATTCTCCCCAGTGGTCCCTGTTTCCTGGTGTTTGGGGCCCTTGTCAACCTTCTTTCTCCTCCTTGAGTATGAGTAGAACCTGTGACTTGCTCCTAGCTGGGAGTGGCAAAAGGGATAGGATGTCACTTCTATGGTTCCAACAACTGTCTTGCTAGCAAACCCCTCTCCTTGCTGTCTTTGATGAAGCAAGTTGCCATGTTGAGGCGGCCCACATGGCAAAGAACTAAGGGCAGCCTTCAGCCAACAGCAAGAAGCTGAGGTCCTCAATCCTACAACCTGCAAAAAACCAACACTTGCCAGTGATCACAGGGGCTTGGAAGTGGGTCCTTCCAGGGAACTTCTGGCCGACACCTTGATTGCAGCCTCATGAGACCCTGGTTCAAGAGGATTCAGCCTAGCGATATGCTGACCTGACTTACAGAAACTGAGAAAATAAATGTGCTGTTTTCAACTGAGTTTGTGGCAATCCATTAAGCAGTAATAGGCAACTATATGGCATAGTAATTGCCTCTCTTTCACAGATGAGGAAAATAGGGTTGGAAACATGGACTAAGTTGCCCAAGAGACACAGCTAGGAACCTGCAGAGCATGATCCCAGGGGTAACAGCCCTGGAGCTCACTGCCTTTCTCCTGTGTTTGTAGATTTCTATCAAGCAGATGTCATCTTGGGGCTCACTGTCCTTGGTGAATGACTTACCTCTGAGCTTCTTCCTGCTCTACCCAGTACCCCCTGGGGAGCAGCAGGGGCCAGGGTTTGTAAGACAGCGTTCAGCTGTCAGCACTGGCATTTGTCAAAGGAAGTGGCTGCTCTTGGGCCCTGCCACCCTTCCCAAAGTGGACACTGCTTTTGAAAAGTGCTAATGTACAAACTTGTCAGGCCCAGCCTTGGGGGAGGGGAGGGCTGCAGCAGGGCTCTGGTGCTGGGGGACTGATAAGAGGCAGCACTGCTACAGGAGGCTGGGCATCTTTCCGTTGCTCACTTCTTTCTCCAAAGTACTCATCGGCTGGGAGGTGGGCGAGAGCTGGGTCAGGGAGAACAGAGACCACTTCTTCAGATCTTTCTATTCTTAAGACCCAGAGCCAAACCAGTGAGGTTCTGGGTGGGAGAAGGGAGAGACACCTCTCTCTCTAGTGGAGACCAGTGTTAAGGGAATGAAAGTGCAGAGTTCATCTGCTAGATGATTACTTTATGTTACAGGGTAGGGGAAGAATGGGGCTTCATTCGAGCTACTGGAAGAATTAGGACCAGAATTTGAGAAGCATGCCCCTTTGAAAGCAAGCACATAAGCAGTTGGCTGCCTGGTTAAGTGTTAGGATGTTCCCAGGTCTTGTTTTATATTATTGTTCATCTCCACTTATTACAGAGATAGGCAATTCCAGATTAAAAACATACATAAGTAGCCTCTAATCAACAAAGGGGCAGTAGTTTTGTTGCCTAGAAACTGGAGGTACAATGGTGAACAAAACACCATGCCTGCTTGAGTGAATAAGTGGCTTCAACCATCTAATATTTAAACAACTACCAAGTGGCAGGCACGATGCTGGGCTCAAGGATACGGTGAAAAGACAGTCGTTGCATTATTGAACTTACATCCTAGTGAGGGGAAAATAAAATTACTGCATAACAAAGTACCCCAAAACTTGGTAACTTGAGACAACAATGATTGCTCATTTCTCATATTGCAGGTTGCGTATTTGGGCAGGGCTCAGCTGTGTGGTTCTTCTACCCTATGTCACCTGGAGTTAATGCATGCTTACATTTAGCTGGTGATTCAGATGGAACACTACGATGGCCTCTCACCCCCCAGGGTGTCTCTGTATGTGGCCTCTCATCATTGAGCGGTTCAGCTTGGACTTCCTTACAGCATGGCATCTGGGCTGCAAGAAGGGAAAGATGCAGCTGCAAACCTTAAGGGCTGAAGTCCCAAGACATCACCTCCACTACAATCTATTGGCTAAAGCAAATCCCAGGGCCAGTCCAGACTCAGGAGTAGGAGAAAATATTAATAACGCCTCTTGCTATGAAGAGTGGCAAGTGTATACAGGGAGGAGAGGAAGTGCCGGTGGCCATTTTTGGAAACCATTAACATATAATTGCAGATAGTGATACACTCAGCAATGAATATTAAGCCTAGTAAAGGGAAAGTCTAGAAGGTGAGTGAGCAATGCTGTTCAATTGAGGTATAGGTATGCTTTGAAGTTTTGGTAGAAATTGATATTTTGAAATGACATGTTATGATTATTCAAGTATTAAATAATGAAAGTATTATCCCCATTTTACACATGAGGAAATTGAGAGGGAGACAAATGACTTAAGGTGACACAGCTAAGCTGGTAGTGGAGCTGGGGTTTGGAACCAGGACATGACTTCACAAGTCTCTTGTAATATTATCCCAGATGAAAATCTGACTCAATTGAGGTCTTCCTTTCTTCACCAATTGACTGAAGTAGCTAAAGGGACAGACTTAACACTACCTTTATGTGATCCCTGAACTTCTGATTTATAGGCAAAAGTTTTATTCTGATCAGATGACAGAATGAGTGAATATCTAGATTCAAAACATCCTTTAGGTCCTAGAGAAGAGCTCCACAAGGAACAGATGAGTTAAGCCTCACATGTCCATCTCCATGGGTGAAAATTATCTGATGTTGGCCCTATTTGCAATAGCAAGCAAATGATAGTTATAGTTTAAAAATAGCCACTATACCTTGAACACATTGTCAAGATGACATGAGACTCCTGGGTCAGAGACAAAGGATTTTTGTTTTTTACTCAAAGCACAGCAAGCAGAATAAACATCGATAGTTTGAGGGTTCCCCCTTGCTGTCCAAGTTTTCCCATTCACCTGGGCACAGAGCAATCCAGGTGAATGCTACATATGTGGCAGGTTCACACCGCAGCTGAGATACCTTGAGCCTAGGGAACCAGACAAAGAACTGCAAGTAGACCTGTCTGACCTGCCTGAGAAGCAACATTGTCTTTATTACACAGGACAACAAATGAATCTTCCCTCTGCTCTGAGGCGGTGGAGGGGGGTGGTGACAGTATTTACCAAGGCAGTTGATTATATAAACATTCTTGAAGAGGTAGTCCAGAACAAAAGGTCAGTGCTTCTGCTCAGAAGACATGCAGGAATGTAAGTCGCCTATAGAGAATAGTCTCCCAACACTATGTCCCAGGCACTATTCTATGGACTTCAAGTGTTTAATTTAACCTTCACAGCAGTCCAATGAGTTAGGTACTGTTATCCCACTTTCTAGTTGAGCAAACTGACCTTGGGAGGGTCCCTTAACCTCTCTTCTCCCTAGCTAGTAAGTGCCAGACCAGGTTGGTATCCTCTACATTTGGTTTTCACAGCAATATTCTTCACCACTGCATCACATGGTGGATAATGTAGCATCTGCTATTTATAGTCAATTTGCTAAGTATGTCATCTGAAAATTTAACAACAACCCTTTGAGGTGGCCATCAGGCTCCTTTTACAGAAGTTTTGGGTTACTGAGCAACTCATGCAAGGTCACAATAGCCAAGCTGGGATTTGAACCCAGGGCTGACTCAAGCCTTTCCTACCATATGATGTTCTATTCTCCTTGTCCCTGCAAATCTACTGTAATAGAACTGGCAGGTGATAGAGTATCATTTGTCTTTTCTATTAAATACAAAAATAAGGCGGTGATGTCACAAGGGAGTATGAACCCACTTGTATAATATTGTGTCTCCAGCTAGACTGAATATTTCCTGATAGCAAAGTCATATCTTGCATCTTGGCCATGTACAGATTACTATCACTGAACCAGGAGCCAGTAAAAGATATAGAACTTGGGGGTATCCCATTCAATTAAGGCAACTCATATACATGTATAGATTTCTGAATGTATGGGAAAAGGCAAGGAAGTCAACTCCAGTTTGGCTATTTCCATTTCCATTTTCTAAGGGCTTTCAGGAGGATTTATCCTCTGGGCTGGAGCCTGCCTAGGAAAGGCTTATGCATCCTTCCTACAAAAGAGGCACTGACACTTCTGATTAAGGTAGGGTGAGCTGTCACTTGTTGGTAAAGTTTCTACCAGTCTCTAACCCATTGAAGGAGAATATTTTGCTTTCTTCTCCTCTCAGATCTTGTGGATGTGCTGTGGAAATGGAGAACCTTAACCATTGCACAGAATGGACTTGGGGCAAGTTCCTGAGCTATAAGTTACATAGCTCAGAAGTAGGAGAGCCAGGATCCAACACCTGTTTTGCCATACATCAAATGGGGACAATAGAAGTAACTGATATTAACCTAGGGCTGAAATAAGGCATGTCTGCTGCTTGGTGGTTGCAGTCACAGTCACAGGAAGTTTTAAAGGCACTGTAGCCAAGAGTTTGGCTTCCTCCTCCCAGGTCTCTCGGGGTGGCCCTGTCCTCCCTCTTGTTTCCTTGGCACAGCAGGGTCTAGACCCTCTATTCAGCCATACACAGGAGCCAGGCTGCTGGAAAACATACCCCCAGCCCCAACTGCTTTGTCCAGTCTTGGGGGAGGTGGGAAATGTACACACCTAGAAGTGATGATGGTATTTCTCCTGCAGGTTCCCATGAAAAGCAGCATCCCAGTGAAGTCAAAGCCCTGGAACCATACTCTTCATCTGTGTTGCTGCTGAGAGATCAGAAGTCTACCTCTGGAGATAGAATCCTTGTCTGCTGCTGGGACGGAGGGAAGTGCTAACATTCCACTAGAAAGTGGGTTCTTCCATGGAGGGACAGAATTTGATTCTTGCTGCTTATACACAGTAGGTGTTCACAAGGCACTTGTGAACAGCTAGCTCTGCAGAACAAGTCTCCATCATCTCGTTGCAGGCTGCTTACCTGCTGGGAGTGGCATCCTGGGGCTTCCTCTCTGGCCACCCTAGACTTTGGTTTTAGTTGCTCCTGAGGCTCCCTTCTTCCTGCCGGCTGGCCCTGCGGTCTGTCACCGACGGGACGGCCAACGTCAGAGCCGGGTGACCTTTCAAAGACACCAGGATTTGTTTAATTTTCAGAATTCACCTCTCTTCATCCTTTTTATCAGAGGCAGTTAGGGCCCAGCTGGGGAGGCTATTTGGCATTTTTCCCTGTATTTTGAAACAGATGGGCTGGGGCCTTCTCAAGTGGAGTCTTTTCAACTGAGAGAACTAGAAAGACAGACAATGATAGAATGGGGTGGGGGTGGAGTAGAGTTACCAAGAGAACCAAACATATATTAAGTTATTTTAACACCTGACTCATTTTCATGAAAGTCTTGTCCTTCATTACTGCATTTTCTGTCTCCAAGGTTTTCTACACACATAATTGCAGCTTGTGTTTACAAAGTCATTACCACATGCCAAGCACGTCACATGTCTCGCTTCATGTAACCTTCACAGCAGCACCTTGAGGTTCTGTTATCTCCGTTTTACAGGTAGGTAAGGTTAGTCATTGCCCAAAGCCATACAGTGTGTTGAGGGGCCAGAGTTTAAACACAGCTCTGTAGACTCAGTCTGTCCACGAAGCAAGAGTATGTGCAAACCTCACCTGATCCTCACAATAACCTTGGAAAAGAAATGTATCCTCCCATCTGATAGAGTCCGAGTAGTCTCAGCTGCTATAATTGTTATTCCTTCTGTTCTCAACATTTGTTGGCTGGGTGACTTGAAAGCTGAAGTGAGATAAACAGTACCTGGAACATGGAGTAAAGACCCTTTAACATATGGGAATCTACTAAATCCCATCAGGTCAGTGAAATAGGTACTATTATCACCATTTTACAGGAGAAAAAAAGATAAGGCTCAGGGATGTGAAGTATGTCCAAGATCAAGTGCTGGTGAGTGGTGGAAGCAGATTTAAGTGATGGCCATCCGACCCCACAGCCTACATTCTTGACTGATGCATTACCTCCCTTCCTTTGCATACAGACCATGGTTGGCTGGACCAACAAGGAGGTCTTTCTCTAGTGGGGTCTTCTGGGGCTTAAACAATTCTGGATGCTCAACTGCAGGTGCTATGGAACCACATTTTGGTGTTTACCTTCCT
Organism: Gorilla gorilla gorilla; assembly: GCF_029281585.2. NCBI lineage: Eukaryota > Metazoa > Chordata > Mammalia > Primates > Hominidae > Gorilla > Gorilla gorilla. Next base: position 129,425,048 of record NC_073234.2, read on the forward strand.
TTTCCCTTCTGCCCTGACCAATCTAGATACCTGCTAAATCCCCCAATAAAGCATAGGGATAGTTTGAGGCTTGTACAAATGGTTTCAATTGGAAAACTTCTTTGGAATAAGTGAGTAACTGTAGCAGGCTATTGCTACTGAAGCCAGGAAGAGAAGATATTTTTCTCAAGGGATGCTTCAACAAGGTATTTGTGTTTGGGAATGATGGGCACAGACTCATCTGCTTTTCTGATGGAGAGGAATGTGTCAAGAGAAGCCTGAGGTCTTGTCACCTAGGCCCACTCATGAGGTAGGGATGGTGTAAGGTCTTGTTCAGTGGGAAGATAGGAGAATGAAGTTCTCAGCAAGAAGCCACCAAGGGGCTTAACTTGGGAGGACAGATGAGCAAAAGTTTCCTCTTTTGGAGTCTGGTTACCTTAGCTCAGAGATGTCCAGACTTCTTATATATGACCTAGAGGGTCGTATGAACTTAAAAACACAAAAGAGTAAGACTAAGATAGATATATTTCATCTTAGCTGATTTTAGTTTTCCAACTTGACTTTATAATTGTTCCACTTGTTTTCTCTTCATTTCATACCATTTACCATCTTACCATTATGCCATTTACCATCTTAGGTTGTGCCTTATATAAGTTTTATCTTATTCTTTTGTGATTTTTAGTTTCAGAGGCCTCATTGAATAAAATTGAAGGTGGGCAAAGGAAAAACACTTAGTGAGCATATACCATGTGCTAGGCTCTATGCTAGGTGCTGGGGATACAACCCTGCAGAAGGCAGACACCATCCATATGTTTTGCCTCTCCCATTTGCCTTGGGAAGGTTGTAAAGTACATGTCAATTACCACTGTAAGCAGCTCTAGCAAGGGAGTATGGGGTTTTCCAAGAACACATATCTAGGGGTCTCAACCTAGTCAAGGGAGTTGTTTTACACTAATTCTGTTATTTTAACCTTTTCTAGTTTTATCCATCCCTTTAATTGGCTTTATTTTATCGTTTGTTTGGAATATTGTCCATTTGGAATTTTATTCCTGCTTGATGGACTGGCAGGCAGGAAATGTGGATGTGAGGGTGGCTGCCACAAGGATATTCCTCACTCTAATCATGTATTCCTTCCAGCAAACCTCAGCAACCCCCCACAACACACACACTCCTTTCAAAATGTGGCTGTGGATCTGAGTTAGAATAAAACTCCCTCAACATTTATACCTTAACTCCTGGGACTAGGTTTTCCAAACATCTTTTTGATGGGGAGACATCTTGGTGGTGGTGGGTGGGGGGGCGTGCAATGTGGTGGTGGTTGGGGATGGGCAACGTGGTGGGGGTGGTGGTGGTGGTGGTTGTGGTGGTGGGGGCAATGTGGTGGTGGTGGTGGTGTGGGGGGCAACGTGGTGGTGGTCGTGGGGGGTGGGCAACGTGGTGGTGGTGTGGGGGGGCAACGTGGTGGGATGCTACATATTCCAAATGTCCTCGTAAAAGCATCTGACTTTTGACTGCTTACCATGTGCCATGATCTGATCTTCACCATGACTCCAACAGTAAGGTGCTATTATTCCCATTTTCAGAAGGAAGAAACTGAGGCCCAGCAAGGTTGAGCAACTTACCCAAGATTAAAAGACTAGCTATTAATGGAGTTGGCACTTGACTCATGCAGTCTAATTTTAAATACAAGCTGTTATTTCCAGCCCCTGCATTGCCTCCCTAGATCCCTAAGCATGAAGCCAGCCTTATAATGGTCTACAGTTACAGAAGCCACAGAGCCATACCACCATACTTTGAGAATTGAGTCAACTCCTATAGGAAGAGTTATTCTTCACCTACGGGATATGTCCTTGTGCTATACACTCTAGGGGATTCAGTTGAGGAACTGAACATTGAAGGTAACAACTTACTGAGAACAAGGTGGAAAATAAGATCTGAATCTGCCCCCTCCCAGTGTGACTTGGGTGAGCCTCAGCTTGTTTATCCATTAAATGGGGGGTCCTATAACCTCCCCCTTAGAGACACAGTTTGAGGATCAAATGAACAGAAAAAGGGGGGTACAGGGGTGTGACTGAATGTGGGAATTTCTTTTAGGTAGACAATAGTTATGAGAGGTGTTTGTCAGCAGACATTCTCATGTACTGCTGGAGTGTCTAGCCTGCTTTGGAAATCAGGTTGACATCATTTGAGAAAAATCAATGTAAAAACCTCTGTGCTGTGTGGCACAGTAGTTCCGCCCGAAGCCCCAGGAGACAAGTCCAAGGACACCCATAGCAGCATTGCTCATGATAGCCCACAAACAGAAATCAAATTCCCAAAGTAGAAGAGACAAGTTGTGGCTTATTCATATAATACTGTAAAGACCTAATTAGAAGAATCAAACCATATAGTGTGGTAGATTCTGGAGTAGGGAAGGGCTATAATGTAGACACACTTTAAAGGTTAGCCTAACAAGAGCATGGTGACCAAGATGGATAGGGAGTCCTTGGCCTCTGGTTTCATACTAGGGAGGTAATAGACTAGACCTTTTACATAGAATTAAGGTGTTAAGCATTGAGGGGTCATTGATAGAAAAATCAATACCAGGGGCCTGACATTGACAATGTTCCCAATAAGCAGTAGCTGAGTCCAGCATCTCTCCCTGGATACCACCAACCAAATGCTTTTTACTCCAACCTGGGTAGCCCATATGAAATTGAATAAGGAAAAAATAATAAAAAGAAGTATTTGTGGAACTGGAAAAAAAGTGTTTAAGAAATAATTGGAGAGCACAATAAAACAAAACATGCTTGTATTTTAATGGATCTGGGCGAAGTAAATTGAAAATCTTCTGGAAAGGATTCATATTCTAGATGCCATTAAGACTATTCATGATTCATGAGAGGAGGTCAAAATATCAACATTGTCAGAGTTTGGAAGAAGATGATTCCATCCCAAATGGATGACTTCAAGAGGTTCAAGATTTTAGTGGAGGAAGAAACTGCAGATGCGGTGAAAATAGCAAGAGAACTAGAATTAGAAGTGGAGCCTGAAGATGTGACTGAATTGCTACATCTCATGATAAAACTTTCACAAATGATAAATTGCTTGTTATGGACAAGCACAGAAATTGCTTTCTTAAGATGGAATCTGCTTCTGGTGAAGATGCTATAAACATTATTGAAATGACAACAAAGGATTTAGATTATTACATAAAGTTAGTTGATAAAGCAGTGGCAAGGTTTGAGATAACTGACTCCAATTTTGTTTTTAAATTTTCTTAGTCTTTTAAAAAAGATTTTAAAATTATTATAGTTGTACATATTTGGAAGCATTTGTGATATTTCGATACTATGTAACATGTAATGATCAAATCAAGGTTATTGGTATATCCACTACCTGAAACATTTATCTTTTGTTCTGGGAACATTACAATTATCTTCTTCTAGTTATTTTGAAATATAAAATAAATTATTGTTAACTATAAAAAAAGAAATTTAATAAGGAGAAACTTAGACGTTGTACCAGCTCTGATGGCAGAGACCTCCCACCCATGGTCACTCTTAGTTCTGGCTCCCTGGAGACACGTGGGAAGCTTGAAGGAGTTTCCAAGATGGCGGTCTTCATCTCTGATGAGCTTTTACCACCTCTCATCTCTCCTTGCTTTATCCTCAAATGGGAAGGCAATATAGTGTGATGGTTATAGCCCTTCATCTAGAGTCAAGTGGCTCAAGTTTCACATATAACCTATGTTAGTTGTGTCATTTTGGCAAGTTATTTAACCTTGTGAAGCAGTTACTTCTGTCTCCCCTTATAGATGAGAAACCTTCAGAGAAGCTGTCATGGAGATTAAAGGTAGGGTATAATCTATTTGGCACAATGCCTGGCATGCAGCTAGGGTAAGAGTTTTTACTACAATGGCTCAAGTTATGCTACACATTAGAATTACCTGAGCAGCTTTAAAAAGCCACCCTGATGCCCTGGTCACATCTCATACAAAATCAGTGTCTGGGATTGGAAGCCAAGCATGAATACTTTAAAAAATCCTAGTGTGTAGCAACGTTTGGAAGACACTGATCATAATTTTCCCAAAGCAGGTTTTAGGTGCCTTGAGTTTTCCTGATTTGGGGCACTCAGCCACCTGCCTGCAGACTCCTATTCCTTTAGTAGCTCTGGCTTCAAATATTTCCTGCATAGGTGTGAAAGATGGACTCAGCTGCTCTGAGACTGAACTCAGCTGTTCAGTCTCCTTTGCCGCTTGGCAAATAATAATAATAATAAAAACACTGCCAGCCTTTCCTGCTGCAGTCAATGGTACCACCAAATGCTCAAACTTGGGAGGCTACCTTAACTTTTCCATGTACTATATTCAGTCAAGTTCCTTCTATAATCCTTCATTGCTGTCTGTCAAGGAGAGTGAGAGAAGCAACTGTACTCATCCAAAGCCACAGTGATCAACCATCGTCCCCCCATCTAGGCAACTTCAGTAATCTACTTCCCTTCCTGGCGTTTGTTCCCAGGTACCAGCCAGCCACATGGGTCTTTTAAATGCACAGTTCATCACTCCTCTGCCCTAGGTCCTCAAGGGCTTCCCATTGCCATCTGGATAAAGACCAAATTGCCAATCCTGTCCTATAAGACTATAGGGCCAGCTTCTCTAGACTCATTCTTATCCCTTGAATTTCCAGCCTCTAAAGGGAGTTGCTTTTAATTCCTTGAATGCTTCAGCCTCAGGACCTTTGCACAGGTTGTTCTGGCCACTGTTATCTCTACACAGCCTTCTCTGAAGACTTTAGTTGTCACCCCATAGCTGCTGTTAAGTGCTTTCAATGTCACCTCATTTGATACTATGAGGCAAACCTTATTACACTAATTTTATAGGTGAGGAAACTGGACACAGACAGGTTGAGCTGCTTTCATTAAGTTAAGGGCACAGCACCAGGGAACTAAAGAGCTATAACTTGACCTTGAGTAGTCTGGTTCCAGAGCCTGAGGTCTTGGCACAACCTTGCACTGATGGATACAGAACGTCACAAGTTTTTTGCCCCTAAGTCACAACTGACTTTACCCCTAGATTCCTAGAGCCTTGCATGCAGTAGACACTTAATTGTTTCTGAATAATCTCCCAACAATGACAGAAAACCACCTCTCCCCATTCCTACATTAGCTCAGAAACCACCTCTTCTTATTCCTACATTGGCTCAAAAACCACTTCTCTGCATTCCTATGTTGGTTCAGAAACAAAACCAAGTGGAAGCCGAGGTGGTCCAAGCTCTCAGTCAAGGGTCCCCAACCCCTGGGCCACAGCCCAGTACCAGTCTGTGGCCTGTTAGGAAGTGGGCCACACAGCAGGAGGTGAGCTGTGAGTAGGTGAGCAAAGCTTCATCTGTATTTATAGCTGCTTCCCTTGGCTGGGGTTACTGCCTGAGCTCCACCTCCTCTCAGATCAGCAGTGGCATTAGATTCTCATAGGAGTGCAAACCCTATTGTGAACTGCCCACCTGGGGGATCCAGAGTGCATGCTCCTTATGAGAATCTAATGCCTGATGATCTGTCACTGTCTCCCATCACCCACAGATGGGACCGTCTAGTTGACGGAAAACAAGCTCAGGGCTCCCACTGATTCTACATTATGGCGAGTTGTATAATTATTTCATTATATATTACAATTTAATAGAAATGAAGTGTACCATAGAGTAATGCACTTGAACCATCCCAAAACCACCCCTGCTCCTCCAAGCCTGGAAAATGTGTCTTCTACAAAACTGGTCCTTGGTACCAAAAAGGTTGGGGACTGCTGCTGTAGGTGACACTGGTGTGTGCCAGTAGGAACACACCCACACACCTGCTCACACGTGTCCATACAGCATCCCCCTCACTGAGGCCAGGTCTTCCCTGTTTGGAAGGAACCATCCCGCCCTCCCCTCGCTCCCTTCCCAGCCGCCTGCTCGGGGTGTCTGAGCAGAACAACCCCACCAATTCATCAGGGGATGACAGTTTTTCAGAGCTGTTTGGGGGCATAAATCAAATGGCAAGGAGAAAAGGTTTTTCTAAAAAAAAAAAGGTAGCGGAGAGAGAAAAATCAGGAAAGGGGGTGGGGAGAAAAAGCAATGGCAGGAGAGAGAGGGGAAACGAGATCAAAGGGAAAAAATTCAGAGATAACAGCATTATTTATTTTTCCTGCTCGCAGTCGCTGGGTCTTTGAGGCCTCCACACTGATGTATTTGGACGTCTTGGGGCCGTCTGTTACCAGAGGCCACCCTAGCCCCTCTGCACGGGCCCAGCCCCCCTATAGGCATACCAGTTCCATCAGCAGCGGCTGCTCCTGGAGTCTTTTGAAGTGGGTCCTGGTGGTGTTTATTCGCCTTCGTGTAAGAAACGTGTGCACAGTGCTGGCGGCTGCAGCTGCCCTGGGTGGAGGTGGGAGAGGAGGGGGTCCCCCCTCATCACTCATGAGCCTGTTTATTTGGGAACCAGAGCAGGCCTTTCTCCAGTTATTATTCAACGTCCTCTACAGGCTACACCCACCATCCCCCATTCCAGAAGGTGGGGCAGGAATAACAAACATGCCGCCACCTCTGCCAGAGGCTCTCATCTTGCCTGGCCCCATGGTGTACTTGGCTTTCAGAGAAGAGATGGAGATGAAGGGCCCGCGAGGATGTTCAGCTGGTGGTCCCAAGAAGACTCAGAACAAGATGGTTAGAGGCATGGATCCAGCAGCCAGAACGCCAGGGCTCAATAGTTCTGCCCCTAGTTACTATGACTCATGTGCAAGTGAACTTACTGAATCCTCAAATCAACTGGTCTTTCCCAGATGGGGGAAACCGAGGCCAGAAGAAGTCAACATATGCAAATAACTGAGTGTTCAACACGGCAAATCCAAATGTCAGTGGTTCAAAACTTGGCGAACTGCTGAAGATTACTATGGTTCATCTTCAAGTATCAGCTCTCTCCATCCTCTAAGTTTTTTTTTTTTTTTTTGAGACAGTCTCACTCTGTCGCCCAGGCTGGAGTGCAGTGGCGTGATCTTGGCTCACTGCAAACTCCACCTCCTGGGTTCACGCCATTCTCCTGCCTCAGCCTCCCGAGTAGCTGGAACTATAGGCACCCGCCACCACGCCCAGCTAATTTTTTTGTATTTTTTAGTAGAGCGAGGTTTCACCATGTTAGCCAGGATGGTCTCGATCTCCTGACCTCGTGATCTGCCCACCTCGGCCTCCCAACTCCATCCTCTAATTTTTTACTCAACTGGTTGAAAGCTTAAGGCATTCTCTGTTCTAAAAAACTAGCTAAGTTTTGTGGTTAAGTTTAAATGGATAGTATTAAGGTTAATGAATAGTGTTGGTGCAGAATGCAAGATTGTCATGTTCAAAGCGGAACACCACTTTCCTCAAGTCACCATCAAATCAGTTAGGCATAATATTAAACTGGGTATATGAGCAAGACTCAAGTCAGATGGCAGAAGCTGACAGTTGAGGCTGGCACTTGCTGTGTGACCTGTGAAACACAGAGTCCAGCTCTTATTTTCTTCTCAGTAAGACAGATAGTTCCTTCCTTTGTGAGGTGTTTGCAAGGGTTCTATGGGATTTAAACACTTGTATAAACACGATGTGCCAAGCACTGTTCTGAGTGCCTGCTAAAACATTTGCTGGAGTCTCAGAACAGTCCTACAAAATAGATACTATTATTTCCATTTTACAGATGAAAAAACTGAGGCTGACAGAAGCAAACAAGGTTAAACAGCCTAACATTTCTAGGGGTATACAATAGATCAGAGGTTGACCGCTTTAAGTTTTATCTCATGTTCAAAAGCCTTGACAGTTCATAATTGCAACATGGGCTGCTCTGTGCTGTAATCTCCGGGACAGGGTAGTTTGGAACGCAAATAAGCAGGTGTAAGAGATGACTCTCCTGGAAGGGATATAGGAGAAAAATAGGAACATGCTCTCAGGCAGAGATATCTCCTGAGTCTCAGTGAGAGGTGGTAGCCCAGCCCACCCACTTGTTTCTCCTACAGAGTCAGGAACCAGTCCTGCAAGAGGGATTGTGGGCCAGCCAGATCCTGGTGGTTGGACCCTGGGCACCACTGGGAGTCAGGAGCAAGTGGGTTTTCCTGGGCATGCAGAGCTGAGGGAAGGCTCCTCCTGGGGGACAGAGGGAGGGCCATGCTAGCTTCTGGTTTGAGGCAAGAGAAGAAGTCATCCAGCAGACCACAGAGATGCTTCAGGTCCCTCTGAGGTTAGGGTAAGGAGTCTCCCGGAGTCAGCAGGGTTGCTGGAATTTATAGTTTGAGTACAGCTGGAGCCTACTTCACTCCATCCTGAGTGCTCCTCAGAGCCCTGCTGCCAGACACCAGCACAACAGGACCATGCCAGTTATTCAGCATTAATTAAGCCACCTGGATTCACATTTAGCCAATTTAGAAAAACTGAAGTGTATCTTCATTCTCCTCTGCCATTGAGGCTGTTCTAGAAATCACAGTGACAAATGCTTCTCAAACTTCTCACTCTCACCCTCCCTCCATCTAATCCAAGCCTTGGAATAATCCTGCAGAAGGTGGCACAGCTAGAGTTTAGATAGTAGCCCATTCTTGAAATGGGGCCAGACCGGTGGTCTTCAGTTTGCCTTCCGCTCTTTGGCCCTCAAAGGTCCTGGATGGGCTGTGCTGAGAAGGAAACTGAAGAGCAGTTCTCTGGAGGAGCTGCTTTTAGACAGTGTAGATGAAGACCCGAGACCCCTGACACAAGCTCACAGGCAGAGGGGGAAGGCTCTTGCTGGCGAGGTGCTCATTGGGTAAGGGGAGCAGTCTGGTTTTGATTTAGGAGTCATTTACTCACATCAGGAAAAGGGCTCAGGAAGGCAGTTGTTATGTGACCCTTGGCCAGCCTGGAAGCCCTGCAGACCCAGAAAACCATGATGTAGTCATCACATCGACTTTGTGCGATGCTTCTGACACAGCAGAAGTCCTCACTAAATTCGTGTGATGTTCCAGTGAAAACAGACATACATTTTTATTATAGGACCTTATTACTCAGGAAGGTACTGATTGATCTTCAGACCAGGTGGATCACTCAGAACACTGATGAGCCTTCTATCAATCACAAAAACTGGGACCTAAAGGCAAAGATTCTAGACTTTTCTCAGGTTCAGATTTGCTATTGCTGCATTATCTTGAGGTTCCACTTAGAAGCTAAGTCAGTAAGAATTACAACTTTCTCTCCTCTTTTCCTGTCTCAGCCAGAGAACTTCTAAGAGTGTGTGGTTCAAGGATTTTTTTTCCTACTTGGTGTAACAGTGATGAACATCAGCAAATAGTCTTGAGGCTTTAATTTCAAGGTCACTTAAATCTTACCCAATCTAGAGAGAATCACATTTTACAGATGAGAAAACAGAGGCTCAGACCACCTCATGCAGCAGGCTTTCCCCAGATTCATACAGCTAGGAAGTGTTAGAAGTAGGGCACAGGATCCAGGTTGGCTGGGGTCTAGAATGCATGGTCTGAGTGGCTCTGCATGCCTGGAACTCCACTCAGGTGGGGACCTTGCCTCTCTTCCACACTGTAGAACAGCATCTGGGCACTGGCTGTGATCTTGAGGCTCAGAGGTGAAGGGAGTTCCCACTTTCTTCATTGTTAAGACAGAAGTAGTGAAACATCTACTCTTTGGCCACAAAGAGACACTGTAACAAACATGGTAGAGGATGAAAGATGGGGTCTTGATCTGTTGCCCAGGCCAGAGTACAGTGGCACAATCATAGCTCACTGCAGCCTCGAACTCCTGGGCTTAAGAGACTCTCCCATGTCAGTCTTCCTGGTAGCTGGGACTGTAGGCACACACCGCCATGACCAGCTGGAAAGTGGGTTCTTGTGTCCATGTTTTTCATAAATCTAAGTACGTTCAGAATGACCTTGAAGAAGCAACAGCTTCTGTGGCACCCTCTAATGGAGGTGGGACCACTGGAACAGATGTGTCTCAGGTTCTTGGCCTTGCACTAGGGCCAGTCTCTGGGTGGCTGCCAGGTCTCTGCAGGTATTTCAAGGCCTTAGGGTCATACCAGACACCAGACAGAAGTGCAGTGGGAACGGTGGTGGCTGCTTCTGAGCAGCTGCCCAGATGCCTCCACTTTGAAGTTCTCAAACATGCTGAGCCCAGAGCCAGAAAGCACTGAAGTTGGTGTTCTTGTCTTTAATCAGAAGTGTTTCAAGTGTCCGTTTTTAGAGTTAAGAAAAACCCAGCACTAAATTTGTAGTCTTGGAATATACTTTTACTTTGGAATAATTTTAAGTGTACAGAAAAGTTACCAAGTAGAGAGAGTCCTGTATATCCTTCACCCAGCTTCCCCTAATGTCAGCGTTTTACATTACCATGATACATTTGTCAAAATTAGAGTGAATATTGGTATATTGCTACTGACTCCAGACTTCATTTGGATTTCAGCAATGATTAACTATTGACTTTTTGTTCCAGGATTCAACCCAAGGTACCACAGTGCATTTAGGAGAGTATTAATTTTTAACATAAGACAGGGAATATACTTCCTAAAGCCAAGTCACACACACACAAAAGGTCCTCTTTAACTCCTGGCTTCCTGCCCCAGTGCCATTAAGTTCCATCTCTAGCCTTCTCAACTACAGATTATAGTCTTCTGTCCAATATGGTACCCGTTACACAATGGGGGCAATTTCAAATTAAATCAAAATTAACATTCAGTTTTTTTGGTCATACTGGCTATACTAAGTGCTCAATAGTACACATTGTTAGTGGCTATGGCACTGAGCAGGACAGATACAGAACACTTCTATACATACACAAGCTGCACTGTTCTAGACTTTCTCATGTGTCTTCCTACAAGTGGATACTTAAATACATACTTTTTTTAAACATGGTTTTTTAATGCAGTACAGACTACTGCACATAAAATGGGAATTTAACCTGATGTGTTTGAGATCATCCCACACTGGTTTATATTGATCTTCCTCATTCATTTCAGCTACTGCAGAGTGTGGGTTTCTCATTATATAAGTCAGGCACTTTTGATGAGCACTTAGGTTATTTCCAGTTTCTTCCTAATAAAGGCTACAAGGAACATCCTTGTTCATTCTGGGAGCCCTACATTGATTTGATTCAGGGTAGAGGGGCTTAGGTCAGGAATAAAAATACTGCCTCTAAAAGCTCTTTCTGTGTCACAAGAACTGTGTTCAGACTGATGGCCAGAGTGGAGAGAAATCAGCAAAGCTGCCACATGGGCAGGAGGCCAGGAGCCATCCAGACATGTTTTGGGCCACTTTGGAGAGAAGTGGTCTACAGATGCCATTTGGGCACCCACAGAACAACATGATAATCGGACTGGAAAGTTGCATCTAACCAGTCCAAGGGGCCAAACTGTACAGTTTGATTGGCAAATACTAACTGCATAATAAAAATATCAGTAGCTGGATCTAAAGCAGTTATGTGGCAGCTTTGTACAAGCCCTAGGTAATACCATAATCCTTAACTCTACTGGGTTGAGTTATATTATCACCATTTTACAGATGGGGAGACTGGTGAAAGGTTAGGGACTTTCTTCATTCTGTTTCCTCAAAATATTCTAGATGTAAGTGGCAGAGCTGGGCATGAACTTGACAGAGCCCATGATTCTAACATGCCACTAGTCACATTCTTGTGCATGAGACAGCATGTCAAGATGGTGCAGAGAATTTCCACATACCCTTCATCCAGCCTCTCCTGGTGTCCCATGGTAATGTAAGATGTGGATGTTTGTCAAAAGAAATTAACTTTGTGCATTACTATAAACTATACGCTGGACTTTGGATTTCAATTTTTCCACCCATGTCCTGTTCTCCTCACTGCCCACGACAGAAGGAAGACTCATTTCTGCAGCTATTGCCTCCTTTTTGTTGGGGATGGGGCAGGTCCTGAGGGTGCTGTGTTCTCCAACCCAGGCCTGTCTAAAATCAGACCGTGCACCATCCTTGCTGAGTGATCTCGGGCAGGTTGTACTTGAAGATTTATGTTCTCATTTGCAATGTGATTAAGTGCTCAGAGCTGTAGAAACCAGGCAAGTCTTGGTAGAGTGAGATTTGAACTGGGCCTTCAGGAATGGGTACAATTTGGGGGTGGGTTGGAATAGAAGTCACCACTGGCTCTGAACACAGACTTCATCTTATGTGCCAATGTTTCAGCCCTCCCTCCGAGGCAGCAGTTTCAGGCACAGAGAAACCTAGTATTTAATCACTGACAAATCGCAGGCTCAGACACTTTGGATACCCCAAATCTTGAGTATTTCTGATCCAATTCAGCCAACGATTCAGCCATGTGACTTTAGTGTGGGGTCTGCAACCCCTGCTGAGGCAGATTTACTGTTGGTTGTACAGCATGTGTTGGGGGGCCCCCCCTTCAAGTGCAACATACTGTGACTCAACCTAGACAGATCTTCTGACAGCCATAGGCCATGGGCCCATCTGTAAGACTTCTATCCCAAGCATCGTCAGTGTTTTTTCATAGTGGGAGAGCACTGTGCTGTGGCTTCAATTCTACCCCTTGTTTATTACAGAGGGCCTCCAACAATGGGCTCTTGAAGAAACATCACTTCCATCACTTCCCCTGGAACATTAAGTATCTAGAGACCTAGGCTCCACTTCCAAAGTCACAGTCCCTGGGGATAGGGCACAGGCTTCAAATACATAATACATTATATATACATATACATATATATATATATATACACATACACATATACATATATACCACACATATATACATATATACACACTATATATACACACATACATATATACACACACATATATACATATATGTGTATATATATGTATGTGTATAATATATATACACATATATATTATATATACACATGTATATATGTATATATGTGTGTATATATGTATGTATATGTGTGTATATATGTATATATGTGTGTATGTGTATATATGTGTATATATATGTGTGTGTGTGTGTGTATATATATATATAAAATTGAGTGATTGGATCAAAGCCAGGTTAAAGAGTTACAATCCTGAATGTTTTCCAAGATTGTTTTATAGCCATCTCTTCAAGGAGTCGTTTGTGAAGAAGGTACCACTTATGATACCTTGGGTGTGATGTGCAAAATCCGGCCTCTGCTCACATTGTCATTCTTGTACCATCCAAATCAAGTCCCTCAACTTTTCTCCCACTGAGTGAGTCCATAAGGGAGTCAATGCAAGCCACCTCTCTTAACTGTATTGGTGGAAAACTGCATTCCAGTTATTGGATAAATAGTGAGGATTAAGCAATAGTTTGTAATAAATATAATATCTGAAAGATTATACTTTGCCAGAGCTCCCCAACCAAATTAAGCTTCTTTCAAGTGTGTGGTATAAGTAGAGAAATGTATGCAAACACTTTGTCTTGTGTTCAGAATGTACTTGTACCCTGAACAAAAACTTCACCAGGGCTCCATGCACATGTTCCCAGCAAAGACCCTTTGCGTAGTAATAGCTCCATTGAGAAACTTTAAGTACATTTTCTGAATTTTACTGGTTTATAAAAGTTATATTTGGTTATTAAGTCAGGGTACCTAATAATCTTCATCTCACATTAAAGGGGCCCACCTCCAAAGCAATACAACTTAAATAGTCAAGTCTCCTATTCATCCTTACTCCCTGAATTCTGCTACCCAGAATTCACTATTGCTGTTTTACATTTGTATCTTTGTAGACTAGTGGTTCTTAACTGGGAGTGATTTTTGTCCCAGGGATGGCTAACAACGCTTAGAGACATTTTTGGTTGTCATACCCGGATGGTCCAACTGGTATGAGTGGATAGAAACCAGGGATCCTGCTAAACATCCTGTAATACATAGGACAGTCCCCAAAGAATTATCCAGACATAAATATCATTAATGGTGAGGCTGAGAAACCCTGTTCTACATATAGTCTGTGCATGTACAGATATAGTTTGTGCAAATGTCTCCAATTGCGCAAATCAATACAATTGCATGCGTATTGTAGTAGCTGTTCTGAATTCTTGTTGTTTTGTACTTAGTATTGTGTACTTAGTATTGTACTTAGACATCTGTATTGTTCTGTTGTATGCATGTACCATAGAGCATTTAGGGAAAAATGGGAAACCTAATACTGGTTACTAAAATGCCTCAGTAGCTACATCTTTGCACATTTACCTGATGACCTGAAGTCTTGCGCTATTGCAGATGTGTTTTCTGTATCTAAGTGAAATGACTCCTGGGCACCAATAACAGACTGTCAGCTTGGGTTTGCATAACTGCACTCTCCTGGTTGTGTTAGTGCCTGCATGTGTACACACAATCCTGTGAATCATTTAGCCACTGGGGCCTTAGAGGGATCCTCTCTTAAAACCAGACCCACGCTGAGAGCTCAGGCTCTTGTAGACAGTTGCTCTCCGGGTCGTAAGCCTGGAAGCACACGCGTCATGGCTTTGAAATCCACCTCAGATGCCAGCTGAAAACAGAGGCTTTGCATAATCAAATTGACGGATGAAGCTGGGCTTGCCCTGCTAGGGACAGACTCATTCATATCCTGGTTTAAAAGAAATATTGCATTTTTAAAGAGGAAAGAAACATATTTAAGAGATAAAGGGAGGGGGAAAAAAAAGAAAAGTTTTCTGGTCATTAGTTATAATAAAACACAGGGGGAAAAATTCACTTTAAAGGCATGCTAAAGCCCTGTAATCTTCAAAGAAACAGGCGGCTCAGCTGCCTGGGAGGAGAAACTTCACCAGAAGACCACCATTTCCCGTTGATTGCAAACAGCCAAGGTGAAGGGCTGCAGTTGTGGGTGGAACATGCCAGGTTAGGAACAAGTTATTTTCCTGCCTAGCTAAGATCAGCTTACTCTTTAGGTACTGCTAAAACTAGGTACAGTGGGAAAGGTGCTGTTTTCCAAGCCTACCTGAAGACCCTAATGCCAAAATGTCCACCCTTGCTTTTTTGGGGGAGTCTCAAACTTTGCTGCCTGTTGGGACTCCGTATGATAAGGTCACAGTTCCATTTAACTCCATCAGATCATTGCCATGTGAGAATGTGAGTTCATGGTTGCCAGACTTTCTCATTGGTCACAAGCAACCCCAATGCTGGGTTTTATGTCAGATGTCCCCGATTGCACACATCAAATAGCATGCTTGCAACTGAAGTGGGCTCTGCTGCAGCCAGTTTGCCAATTATTGGAGGTATTGAAAGCCTTAGACTATCCTGAAAGGTGACAATTAACACCACTGTATTGATGGTGGAACATGGCTTTGTTTATCCTACGAACTCCT
Organism: Gorilla gorilla gorilla; assembly: GCF_029281585.2. Lineage (NCBI taxonomy): Eukaryota > Metazoa > Chordata > Mammalia > Primates > Hominidae > Gorilla > Gorilla gorilla. The sequence continues at coordinate 129,440,299 of NC_073234.2, forward strand.
GGTGTGGCCACCCACAGTGTCATAACTACCTTTTTGGGGTATGGGTTTGGATTAGGGAAATACTTTGCTTTCCTTGATATAAGCCCCACTAGAAAGCCAATTCCTGGACAACCTAACTCCCATTTCCAAGAACACTTCTTAGGGCATAAGACAACTTAAGTACTTTTGGGAACAAAATCTAAAGAGGAGGGCTTTGCAAGCTTTTCAATGTTAAAGACAGTATTTCTGCTTATCCTCCCCTCGCCCCAATTAAGAAACCCTGAATCGCCCTGGAGGAACGGGAGAACTCCTGCCTCTGAACCCTCCTTCCTTCACATTCATTTCGCCGCGGCTTTCTCTGCCAAGCAGGACCTACTCCCAACACAAGCATTTTAAGCTGCAGGTTGCAACCACCTGTTAGAGGCCTTAAAATTTAGTGGCTTCAGAAAGGGTTTGAGTAGTGAAAGCAAATAGAAAAATCAGTTTCCTAACAAGGCAGATTAGTAAAGCGAGTTTGCCTCCAAATACTTTTGTTTCAGTTACATATATACATGTGGACACACTGGGTTGGGGGCAGTAGTGTCCTTAAGCCAACCCCTACTGTGAAGGTCTATTTTGCACATCTCTTCCTGATTCTACATTGTGACTTAACTAGTGGTTTGAAATAGTCAGGTGTATTTGTGTTACAGAAATCAGAATACAAAGTCTTTCCCCCAGAGAGCTCGTCTCTATGCAATTAGTGGTATACGGGTAAATGTTAATGTGTCAAACTTCAGCTCATGAGGAAATCATATAGGTCGAGTTCCCTGGGACCTGTGTGCAGGTGGCTTGCTGGGGAGAACACTCATGAGCAGTACCTGTGGGGTACTGGGGAAGGGAGATTTGGTTTCCTATGGGAGAAACTGTAGTTCAGCTGCAAGGTAACTCAGCTGACCCCACGGAGAGCTTTGAAACAGGGACTGCTTTTCAGAGCTATCTCAAGTTGGAGTGGAGAGAGATGGGCTTTATACCCTTCATAGTCATGGAATGTAGGTTGCCCCCAGGAAGGGAGCATGCTAGCTAGCAGACGCTGTCTTCAGCAGAGGGTAATTTCTGAAGAGCATCTGATGCATGAGCCACCAGCAGCCCAAACTCACAGCACCCAGGGGAATTACATCTCAGTTTTGAAAGATGAGACCTGGGTAGCACACCGTGGTGTCCCCTATTTTAGAATCTAGCTGCAGGAAAGAGTGGAAAAAGCATGCTATCACATGTGAATGAACCTAAGGTGGCCTGCAAGATAACAGACCACACAGCCCAGCTGTCCTAGCCAAGACCATCTCAGATCTGTTTATAGCCAGCTGATTCCCAAGGATGTGACAAAGCCCAGCTAGGGTCAGCAGAACTCTCTCTCCAGCTGACCAGAGGAGCACTAAATGAGCCCAGCTGAGACCAGAAGAGCCACCATGCTGACTCGGACTCAGTACCAATAATACATGCTCATCCTTTTAAGCCAGTTTATTATTATACTTTAACTTCTGGGGTACATGTGCAGAACATGCAGGTTTGTTATATAGGTATACACGTGCCATGGTGGTTTGTTGCACCCATCAACCCATCATGTACATTGGGTATTTCTCCTAATGCTATCCTCCCTTAGCTCCCCACCCCCAGACAGGCCCCAGTATGTGATATTCCCCTCCCTGTGTCCATGTGTCCTCATTGTTCAACTCCCACTTATGAGAAAATGTGGTGTGTGGTTTTCTGTTCTTGTGTTTGCTGAGAATGATGGTTTCCAGCTTCATCCACGTCCCTGCAAAGGACATGAACTCATCCTTTTTTATGGCTGCACAGTATTCCACGGTGTATATGTGCCATTTTCTTTATCCAGCCTATCGTTGATGGGCATTGCAACCATCCAGGTCTTTGCAATTGTGAACAGGAGCCACTGTTCATTTACTTGGAAAATTGTGGTAAGAACCCTTGAGATTTACTTCAAGTGTGCAATATTGTTAGCTATAGGAACAGTGTCATATAGCAGATCTAGAATGTATTTTGCATAAGCTTTATGCCAGTTAAACAGTATCTCCCTCCCCCATTTTCCTTGACCCTAGGCCCCCAGTAACCACCATTCTATTGTTTCTTTGAATTTGACATAAGATGAATCATGCAGAATTTGTCCTTCTATGATTGGCTTATCTTATTAGCATAATGTCCTCCAGGTTCATCCATGTTGTTGAATATGGCAGAACTTCCTAACCCAGGAAATGCAAATCAAAACCATAATGAAGTCTCATTTCACCAATTTGGATGGCTATTAAAAAGAATGCTGGCAGGAGAATTTGGAACCCTTGGGAATGTACATTTCACCACGGGAAACATTATGGAGTTTCCTCAAAAAAAACTAGAGCTACCATATATTCTAGCAGTCTCACTTATGGGTATATACAGGAAGTTAGGATCTTGAGTTATCTGCATTCCCATGTTCATTAGAGCATTATTCACCATAGCCAAGATGTAGAAGCAACCTAAATGTCCAATGATGAATAAACGGATAAAGGAAGTATGGCATATACACAGATGGAACATTCAGCCTTAAATGAAGTTAAGCCACCAAGTTTTGGAGTAAGTTTTACATAGTAATAGCTAGCTGATACAATGTCTGAGGCAATTTTTCTGGGTAGAGCCACACAGAAATGAAAGGATGAAAGGATGTGTTTAGTTGAACCTCTAACCTGTTTTTGAGCCCTTTAAGATAAAAAGAATAAACTTGATTCTGAAGGCAATAGGGAGCTACAGAAGGTTATTGAGCAAAAGTATCCCAAGTACTGTCTTTCTGGAATTGGACTTTTAGTTTTAGATTTGGGAATACATGTGCAGGTTACATGGATATATTGTGTAATGGTGACGTTTGGGCTTCTAGCAGATCCATCACCCAAATAGTGAACATTATATCCAGTAACCCTCATCCCCTCCCACCTTCCTTAGTTTGAGTCCCCAGTGTATCATTTCCATCTTTAAGTTCATGTTTACCCATGGCTTAGCTCCCATTTATAAGTGACAGTTCGGTATTTTAGCCCATTTGAGTTGTTTCACTGAGGATAATGGCCTCCAGCTCCACCCATGTTGCTATAAAGCACATGATTTCATTTTCATGGCCGAATAGTATCGCATGGTGTACATGTACCACGTTTTCCTTATCCAATCAACTGGTGATTAACACTTATGTAGGTTCCATGACTTTGCTGGAATCAGACTGGTCTAAGACTTTTGGCTACTAGGAACTGATCTTCTCAAGTCAGCTCATTAGAGTTACCTTAAGCAGTGGTTTTAGGGGTGTAGATCTCAAAGTCTATGGATAGGAAAAAAGAGGTCTGGGCCTGCTAGGAGCCAGAAGGCTGTCAGTGACAGAGGCTACTTTCCATCTCTCTGTTCCCACATGATCTCTTTTCTACATCTCTGTAGCTCTGCTTAATTCTGTTTGAATGACAGAAGACGCTAGTCTTCAAGTATTTGGATACCTACTGTGTGCAAGGTCAGGACTGCTCTTCTAGTCATTTCTCTGCTTGCATTTACATCAATTCCTCATTCTTCCTTGCTGTGCATATAAACAGCCCTATAGGCTATGTTTCCTAGGCTCCCTTGCCAGTGGTATTTGTTTTTGAGTTCAACCAATAGAAACCCAAGAAAAGGAGAAACCGGAATATTTCTCCTCGCATGTAGTCTCATCTGGTTTTAGCTCGTCTTGCCAGCCACTTCTCCCTGGTCATCAACTACTGCTGGGAAAGCCTGAAGTATTTCCAGCTTTGGCACAATGGCACCAACTTCCGGGCTCTGGTGGTGCTGCCTCTTCCATTTCTCCAACATTAGTGTAGTAGTGGCTTCCAGCTGTTGCTAATCTCTGGGTGATCTCACATACTGTTTGCTCTAGGGGTGGCCTAAGGGCTTTGAAACTGGCTCTCCAAGTTAGATTCCCTTTGAATTTCCTGACATTTTCCCCCATGGCTGGGGTCTTCCTCATCAGCCACCATGATGGGCCATATAGGTATACACTGCACAAATCCAGGGTGCCTTTCAGAGAACCCACTTTGAGACCTGTCAAAGACGCATTGCATTGGGTAACCCATTCTGTTGTTGCGGATATAGCAGTGAACACAATGAAATCCCAGCTTTCATGGATGAGGTTGTGTTCTATCTTGGAACACAACCAAGCTGCTGGCCAGGAGACTCAGCACAGAGGGGTACTAAGGCCTGGCCATTTCTCCCCAGCGCAGGACTCTTCTCATAAGCAGTCTTTGTCAGCTCCTTGTTAACTGATGCTGTGTCAGGTCTACTCTGCAGGCTGAGGCTCTCCCTGTCCAGTTCTACTTCCATCTTTCAGACATTCGAGGTATGCTGGTAAGTATTTAACAACCAGTTCTGATTTATCGCGTTTACCAATTTCTGAGGTGTAAATACTCCCATCGTGACCAGTTGAGCTCCCCATGTGACATCACTGAACACAGTAGAGAAGTGATACCAGCTCCAGCTTAGGGGAATTGCCCTTGATAGGCCGCTTTCCCTTTTTACTCTTTGCATGTTTTCTGGAAGACTCAACAGATCTGATCATCCTAATTTGAGCTCTCCCTCTTCCCACATCTCATCCCCTCAGCATGTCACGTAAGCTCCATCTCAGATCCTAGATCTGCCCACAACCTTTCCATTGTTCTAGAGAGAATGAAAGCAAGGAGGCCAGTTTACTTCATTCATGATACTTTAAAATCTTAACACTTCTAGCTTCCCATTGGCCTAAGAATAAAAGCTAAGCTTCTAAAGAGACTTACATCAGCCAGCCTGCTTTGTCCTTTCCAAAGGTGTCTCCTACCACTTTCCCCCAGCCATAGCAGCCTTCTTACAGTTTGACACCAAGCTCAGTCGCATCTAACCACTTTGCTTTTATTGTTCCCTCAACCTGGATGTTTTTCACATCTACTGTTGGCATAGCTGGCTTGGTGTTCAGAGCTTAGTCCAGTCAGCTGCGAGGCCAGAGTGTTTACAGGTATCAATAGGGCATTGCAATGGAAAGTGAATGCTAAATGTACCTGATAGTAGTAACTTAAGCATGCCCTGAGAAAGGCCCTGTAGGGCAGATGCATCTGAATGTGTGTTCCAAGCTAGGGAATCCAGGAGCAGCCAACTGGGAGATTTCTTCCTTGTCCATGAGGAACATCCAAGTCCCCAGCCCATCCTATGACACATAGACCATACAGGGGAGTAGAGGCCCCAAGTTTTGGGTTGAATGAAGATTGCCAGGTAGGATGTTGTTGCCAAGTGAAAGTGCTGTATAAGCTGCATGCTTTTTGCAAGCGGTCATGGTTGTTCTGCCCAGCTTGCTGCCATTAGACTATATATAAGGCAGTTCTGTTCAGGCCACTGCCACTGGACTACAACTTGTATGTAAGCTCCCAGCAAAACCCCAATTCTAGCCTGCTGGCTCTGGCTCTCTTTGATCTCTTGAACCTGGTATCCTCCCCATTGGAGTCAATAGGGGGTTCAGCACCACAGGGCATACTGCTGTTGGATCAGGAGATTTATGTCACTTCATGAAGGTACGAGATGTCATCTCTGTTCACTTCTGTATCCTCAGTAGTTGCAGTGCTGGCACATGGTATTTGTTGGCTGCATTAGCAAAGGCTCCTGAACTGACCCAAGCATGACATGGAACCAGATGCAAGCCAGCAATCTGAGTCTCTCACATCCACCTGGCCCAACTGGAGGTTCACCTGCAACTTCAGTGGACAGTTCTTGGCACGTGACCTTTAGGCTGTTGGCCTCCCACCTTGAAAGCACCTGAGTCAGAGGGTGTTCTCTGGCCATAGGAACATCTAGAAGCACACACAGCAATCCAGAAGTGCTTACAGGTTAATACCCAGAGGGACGACTCCACCCCCATGAAAGATGGGGTCAGTGGTTAAATATTACCCCCACAGCTTCTGCACTCCTTGGAGAATAATCCTGAGATTTGTTCTGAGCAGGCTCTCAAGTGGTCCCCCCATCTTTGTCCACTGCGGCTGCTATAACAAAATGCCATAGATTCGGTGGATTCTAAGATTTCTCATGGTACTTGGAAGTCCAAGATCAAGGGAGTGACAGATTCAGTGTCTGGTGAGGTCATGTTTCCTGGTACACAGATGGCCAATTCTTGCCACATCTTTGTAGGGTAGAAGAGGCAAGGTAGCTCCGAGGCCTCTTTTATAAGGCTCTAATCCCATTCATAAGGGCAGAGCCCTCATGACCCAATCGCCTTCCAAAGGTCCAATCTACACTACCATCACATTGCTGCGGGGGGGCTAGGTTTTCAACTATTAATCAGTTTAGCCTAAAGCTGCCTCAAGTTCAGCCTAAAGGTTGTTCTGTACATTGTGAACTATAACAAGTGGGAGGTGCAAACTGACCGTAGCCACACCTGTGCCAATTACCAAGTTTTGGCCAAATGTAGCCCACTGTTCGAACTGTGTTCAAATAAGGCAAATGCCAACCTTTAACCAATGCAGCTGTCTCTGAGACTCGCAACTGTTTCTGAGACTTGCAGCTGTTTCTGAGACTCACTTCTGATTTCTGTAAGTCATTTCCCTTTTTTATCTATAATTCTACCACATAGCTGCGTTGGAGTCTCTCTGTAATTCTGGGGGATGTCCGAATTGCAAATCACTCCTTCCTCAATTAAACTCCTTTATATTTAATTCAGCTAAAGTTTTAACATAAAAATTTGGAGTGGGGCGGGGGGATCCAAGTATTTAAACCACAGCATAGACCACAGCAGTCCCCGATGGGATAAAGACCAATTGCTGCCTCCTTAACAGCCCCTTTCAACTGGGAGGTCAGCCCAGGAAAATACACAATAAGGTAGGAAAATGAGCGAAGGGAAGAAAATCAGGCGGGAAGCTTAAGTGGTACCTAAATTCTCATCTCAGTTTGAGATCTTTCAAAAGCAGACACTCAGCCAAAGTCAGCTGACCTGGTCCCAGGATGAGCAGGGGTGTGTGAAACCCAATATAAAGCCTCCATGTCAGGCTCAAGAGTTATTTAGTCCCAGGAATTTGTCGCTGGACAGAAGCCATCAGCTGCACAGACCTGCTGTTTACTGCACAGCAGCAGGTGTTTTTGGGGCTTTCAGAGGTAGAGGGCCCACCTTGATCCACTTAGCCTGGGCATTCCAGGATGGAGATGGCAGGACCTGCTCCACACGTGGAAGCCTTCAGAGGAAAGTCTGGTCTTGCAGATTTAGAGGTTGTAATCTCCTGCCTTGATCCGCTTTCCCAGACCCTCCCATTCTGCATTCTCTAGCTACTCTGAAGTTATTGGGGCCTGGTGTGAATTTAGGGACGATAAAACCATCAAAGGGCTTGTCCTCAGAACAATCAATTGGGAAGCCTGCAATAAAGAGACATCCTGCTCAGGAAGGTGTGACTTCAAGGCCAACCCATGAGACCTGGAAAGGGCCTCCTCCGAGGAGTCAGGCAGGGTCCACACCTGGGAAAGATTAAGGTGCTATCTGTCCCAGACATAAGTGGATATACCTCCTTAGCTGCAACACAGATCCATCTTCCAGGGTATTGGGAGTGAGGTCACCATCCTCCCTGAGACACCAACTCCAGTTGTGAATGGCTCTGGTACTCCCTAGAAATTCAGCTGCCTTTTTGCCACCACATACCTACAGGGTCAAAGTCTCCACCCCCGGGACCTAGGAACCCAACATCATCCAAGCAAGCTCCTTCATTCCACTACTCTTTGGCCATCCTAGCACACAATGTCATCTTACATTTTTACCATCTGGCCCTTCTTGCTAATCTTGACTTGCAGGACCAAGTCTCTGAATGCATCCAGAGGTCTGTCCTGCGGGGCAGCAGGCGGTGGGAGGGTTGGGATGTTGAATAACAAAGTAGGTGTGCTCCAAGTCTCTGCCCTCATGAAGCTTCTTTTTCATGGGAGAGTACTACCTACCTTCTCATCTTTCTGTGACCTAAGGAGAGCTGGGAGGCAAAGCAGAGTGAGAAAGGGAGAGTAATAGGGACTGCGGTATTAGAAAGTAGCATCAGCTCAGTGTTACCTTCCCAGGAAATTTCATAAGACCTGCATGAGGGAAAGTGAGTCGTGTGGTGCATAAAGTATGTTCCAAGGGCAAGTGCTCAAGAAAGGAACATGCTTAGGTCAAAGGACAGCAGTGGGTCCAGTGTCTGCTATTTTCTTCTTTCCCCTTACCTGTGATGTTTCCTTTGTCTGCACATTCCTTCTTCCTACTATCTTTCATGTAGCCAAGTCCTACTCACATGACCTTTGGAACTCAGCACAGACACCACCTCCTCCAGGAAGCCCTCCCATGCCCCATCCCTGCATACCATGTTTCCTTGTGCTACATACCCAGATCCCCTTCAGCTGCTGGCTCACGCTGTCAGCCCCTCATTGAGATGCAGAGAACAGCTGAGTCTAAGATCATGCACATCTGTGTAGCTCACAGCCGATAACACCCACACAGAGGTATGAAGCCTTGGCCAGACCACCTCTCAAGATGCCTCTGAGGGGCCATCCCAGCTCCCAAGCTCTCCATGCGGTTGGCTAAGGCTGCTGTTGGGCCCACACTGCAGCTCACCTCCCTTTTTCCCCTCCTTTCCACAGAGGTTGAGCCCAAGGGCACCCCTAAAACACATCTTTTCAGGGTCTCCCAAAAAGATCAACCTGTGATTTTCCCCAGTAGCATTTAGAGTATATTAAAATAGTAGTGGCTACAAATGAGAAGGCAGTTACAATCTCCTTGAGACAATCTATCCAGAGCATCTGACATGCTAGATACTGAGGACTTGTTGGTTCTCATGAGATCCAACGTGATCACACCATTGAATAACATTCCTGTTTCACAGATAGGTTGTCATCTCAGAGCCCTTTTCCCAAACAGCTCGGCCAAGGTTTCGTAGCAGGTAAGAGTCACAGCTAGGACCTGATACCAAATGTATGCCCTTAGGCATTAGTCTATGGCAGCCCCTGACTTCCCAGCTTGTCTATCTCCACTTCACTGTCAATCTCAAGTTGAGTCATTGATCTTGCCTCCCATTTACACAGCCCCAATCACATCAGCATCTCAAAAGGCACCTGAGTGCCTAGAATGGACATTCAGTGCCTTGACAGCTATTGCTGAGTCCTCTTGATGACATCTCATTTCTTTTAAACTCCCCCATCTGGGGGGGCATGATTCCTTTCTGTGCTTCCTAGTGTAGAGACTACAGACCATCACCTACTGTTTCAACTGTAAGGCCTGCCCTTTAATTAGCCAGCACACACTTTTTTAAACAGGAGACCACAATATCTTAGAGCTGGGGGAGGGCGGGCTGACTTGTTCACAACCACACAGCATTGGAATGGGCTGATTTATATCTCGAAGATAGTAAGGTGTGTGTGCTTACAGGCACTTCATGATACGAGAAAAGGGGGACCTACTCTAGGGTCTGAGTCAGCAAAGGGTCCTCATGCTTTGCTCGCAAGCACTGTAGCTGAAAGAGTTTGGGACCCAGAACAGAGGTAAGCTGTATGTCATCAGCAGACCCCTGCCACTTCGTAGTGGGAAGAGTAATGGATTAGGGATCAGGATTCGAATCCAGAGGAATTTCAGGATACAGACTTGTGCCAGCTTATCCCCATTTTCCAGCTGGGAAAACTAAGCCCCAGAAGCCAAGCAACCTCTTCCGTCTCCTAGCCTTCATTAGGAATATAAGTGCCTCTGATTTACAGCTTTTATGAACTTTACATCGTTTTCTCAGCAACCCTGCATCCGTAACTCTTTGGGGCTGAGCAACTGTGAAAGGTGATGCCTCCCTTACAGCAAGGTGGGATCTGCAGGTAGGGAGGATCTTTCATCTCTCATAGGCTCTATGTGTCTCCAGCAAGGATCCCTAAGTATTTTTTGTGCTGAGCATAGAGTTGACTGACCTGTGTTTTGGGGAGGGTCATCCTGAAGACAGTCATCACATTAGCAGCGTGGAAAAAGGCTTAGGGTCAGATCTCTGTTTGAAGATCAGTGTCAGGCCTCTGAGCCCAAGCTAAGCCATCATATCCACTGTGACCTGCACATATACATCCAGATGGCCTGAAACAACTGAAGATCCACAAAAGAAGTGAAAATAGCCTTAACTGATGACATTCCACCATTGTGATTTGCTTCTGCCCCGCCCTAACTGATGAATGTACTTTGTAATCTCCCCCACCCTTAAGAATGTTTTTTGTAATTCTCCCCACCCTTGAGAATGTACTTTGTGAGATCCACCCACTGCCCACAAAACATTGCTCCTAACTCCGCCGCCTATCCCAAAACCTATAAGAACGAATGATAATTCCACCACCCTTTGCTGACTTTCTTTTTGGACTCAGCCCACCTTCACCCAGGTGATTAAAAACTTTATTGCTCACACAAAGCCTATTTGGTGGTCTCTTCACTCAGATGCATGTGACATTTTGTGCCTAAGACCCAGGTCAGAGGGACTCCTTTGGGAGACCAGTCCCCTGTCCTCACTGTCACTCCATGAAGAGATCCACCTACGACCTCGGGTCCTCAGACCAACCAGCCCAAGGAACATCTCACCAATTTCAAATCGGGTAAGCAGTCTTTTCACTCCCTTCTCTAGCCTCTCTCGCTACCCTTCAATCTCCCTGTCCTTCCAATTCCAGTTCTTTTTCCTCTCTAGTAGAGACAAAGGAGACATCTTTTATCCATGGACCCAAAACTCTGGCGCCGGTCACGGACTCGGGAAGACAGTCTTCCCTTGGTGTTTAATCACTGCAGGGACGCCTGCCTGATTATTCACCCACATTCCATTGGTGTCTGATCACCGCAGGGATGGCTGCCTTGGTCATTCAGCCACATTCCCTTGGTGGCAAGTCAATTGCGGGGATGCCTGCATTGGCTGCTCACCCACATTGCAGCCCAGGGCTGCTCCCCACCCTCCTTCTCTGTGTCTCTACCCTTCTCTTTAAACTTGCCTCCTTCACTATGGGCAACCTTCCAGCCTCCATTCCTCCTCCTTCCTTAGCTTGTGTTAAGAACTTAAAACCTCTTCAACTCTTGCCTGACCTAAAATCTAAGCATCTTATTTTCTTCTGCAACACCACTTGTCCCCAATACAAACTTGACAATGGTTCTAAATGGCCAGAAAACAGAACTTTTGATTTCTCCATCCTACGAGACCTAGATAAACTTTTGTCGAAAAATGGGCAAATGGTCCGAGGTGTCTTACGTCCAGGCATCTTTCACATTTCATTCCCTCCCTAGTCTCTGTTCCCAATGCAACTCATCCTAAATCCTCCTTTCCCTCCCGCCCGTCCCTTCAGTCCCAATGCCAAGCGTCACTGAGTCTTGTGAATCTTCCTTTTCTACTGACCTATCTGACCTCTCACCTTCTCGCCAGACTGCTCCTCCTCAGGTCGCTCCCCACCAGGCTGAATCAGGCTCCAACTCTTCTTCAGCCTCTGCTCCCCCATGCTATAACCCTTCTATTACCTCCTCTCCCCACACCTGGTCTGGTTTACAGTTTCGTTCTGCCACTAGCTCTCCCCCACCTGCCCAAAAATTTCCTCTTAGAGAGGTGGCTGGAGCTGAAAGCATAGTGAGGGTACATGTGCCTTTTTCTCTATCAGACCTTTCCCAAATCAGCCAGCATTTAGGCTCTTTCTCATCAGACCCCACTAAATATATACAGGAATTCTGATATCTAACTCTCTCCTACAATTTAACCTCTAGTGACTTAAATGTCATCCTAACTTCTACCCTCTTCCCAGATGAATGGGAAAGAGTTTTTTCTCTAGCCCAATCTCATGCTGATAACCGCTGGCTTCATGAGCCAGACCTCCAGAAAGGCATTAAAGCAGTTCCCCAAGAGGATCCCCAATGGAGCTATCAGTAGATTCCCTGGGTATAGCTAGGTGAGATTACATGGTTTCCTGCCTAGTTGAAGGGCTTAAAAAGGCAGCTTACAAAGCTGTTAATTATGACAAGCTTAAAGAAACTACCCAAGGTAAAGACAAAAACCCAGCCCAGTTCATAGCCTGCTTAGCAGCAACCCTTAGACGCTTTACCGCCCTAGACCCAGAGGGGCCAGAAGGCTGCCTTATTCTTAATACGCATTGTATCACCCAGTCAGCTCCTGACATTAGAAAAAAACTTCAAAAATTGGAATCCGGCCCTCAAACCCCACAACAGGAATTAACCTCGCCTTCAAGGTGTACAATAGAGAGGAGGTAGCCAGACAGCAACATATTTCTGAGTTACAGCTACTTACCTCCACTGTAAGACAACCCACAACCACGTATGTCTCCAGCATACAAGAACTTCAGAACATTCAAGCCACAGCTCCCAGGGGCTCCTTCAAAACATCCTCATGGACCTTGCTTCAAATGCCAAAAGCCTGGCCACTGGGCCTCAGAATGCCCAGAGCCCAGGATTCCTCCTAAGCCGTGCCCTGTCTGTGTGGGCCCCCAGTGGAGGTCAGACTGTCTGACTCACATCACTGCTGCTCCTAAAGCCCCTGGAGCCCAAACCCAGTGTTCCTTGGCTGACTCCTTCCCAGATCTCCTCGGCTTAGCAGCTGAAGACTGACACCGCCCAATCACCTCAGAAGCCCCCTAGACCATCCCGGATGCTGAGCTTTGAGTAACTATTACGGTGGAAGGTAAGTCCGTCCCCTGTTTAATTGATACGGGGGCTACCCACTCCACATTACCTTCCTTTTAAGGTCTGTTTCCCTTGCCCCCATAACTGTTGTGGGTATTGACAGCCAAGCTTCAAAACCCCTTAAAACTCCCCCACTCTGGTGCCAACTTGGACAACATTCTTTTACGCACTGTTTTTTTGTTATCCCCACCTGCCCAGTTCCCTTATTAGGCCAAGACATTTTAACCAAATTATCTGCTTCCCTGATTATTCCTGGACTACAGCTATATATCATTGCCACACTTCTTCCCAACCCAAAGCCTCCTTCACATCTTCCTCTCCTATCACCTGACCTTAACCCACAAGGATGGGACACCTCCACTCCCTCCCTGTCAACTGATCACATGCCCATTACTATCCCATTAAAACTGAATCACCCTTACCCTGCTCAATGCCAGTATCCCATCCCACAACAGGCTTTAAGCGGATTAAACCTGTTATCACTCGCCTGCTACAGCATGCGCTTCTAAAACCTATAAACTCTCCTTACAATTCTCCCATTTCACCTGTTCAAAAACCAGACAAGTCTTACAGGTTAGTTCAGGATCTGCACCTTATCAGCCAGATTGTTTTTCCTATCCACCCTGTGGTGCCCAACCCGTACACTCCTTTGTCCTCAATACCTTCCTCCACAACTCACTATTCTGTTCTTGATCTTAAAGATGCTTTTTTCACTATTCCCCTACACCCCTCTTCCCAGTCTCTCTTTGCTTTTACCTGGACTGACCCTGACACCCATCAGTCCCAGCAGCTTACCTGGGCTGTACTGCCACAAGGCTTCAGGGACAGCCCTCATTACTTCAGCCAAGCTCTCATGATTTACTTTCTTTCCACCCCTCCACTTCTCACGTTATTCAATATATTGATGACCTTCTTTTTAGCCCCTCCTTTGATTCTTCCCAACAAGACACCCTCCTGCTCCTTCAACATTTATTCTCCAAGGGATATCGGGTATCCCCCCTCCAAAGCTCAAATTTCTTATCCATCTGTTACCTACCTTGGCATAATTCTTCATAAAAACATACATGCTCTCCTGGTCAAATGCATCTGACTGATCTCTCAAACCCCAACCCCTTCTGCAAAACAACAACTCCTTTCCTTCCTGGGCATGGTTGGATACTTTCGCCTTTGGATACCTGGTTTTGCCATACTAACAAAACCATTATATAAACTCACAAAAGGAAACCTAGCTGACCCCATAGATCCTAAATCCTTTCCCCACTCCTCTTTCCATTCCTTGAAGACAGCTTTAGAGACTGCTCCCACACTAGCTCTGACTCATCCCAACCCTTTTCATTACACACACGAAGTGCAGGGCTGTGCAGTCGGAATTCCTACACAAGGACTGGGACCGCGCCCTGTAGCCTTTTTGTCCAAACAACTTGACCTTACTGTTTTAGGCTCTCCACCATGTCTCCATGTGGTGGCCGCTACTGCCCTAATACTTTTAGAGGCCCTCAAAATCACAAACTATGCTCAACTCACTCTCTACAGTTCTCGTAACTTCCAAAATCTATTTTCTTCCCCACACCTGACACACATACTTTCTGCTCCCCAGCTCCTTAAGCTGTACTCACCCTTTGTTGAATTTCCCAGTTACCATTGTTCCTGGCCTGGACTTCAATCTGGCCTCCCACATTATTCCTGATAACACACCTGACCCCCATGACTGTTATCTCTCTGATACACCTGGCCTTCACTCCATTTCCCATATTTCCTTCTTTGCTATTCCTCACCCTGATCACACCTGGTTTATTGATGGCAGTTCCACCACGCCTAATCGCCACACACCAGCAAAGGCAGGCTATGCTATAGTACCTTCCACATCTATCATTGAGGCTGCTGCTCTGCCCCCCTCCGCTACCTCTCGGCAAGCCAGACTCATTGCCTTAACTCGAACCCTCACTCTTGCAAAGGAATTATGTGTCAATATTTATACTGACTCTAAATATGCCTTCCATATCCTGCACCACCATGCTGTTATATGGGCTGAAAGAGATTTCCTCACTATGCAAGGGTGGTCCAACATTAATGCCTCTTTAATAAAAACTCTTCTCAAGGCCACTTTACTTCCAAAGGAAGCTGGAGTCATACACTGCAAGGGCCACCAAAAGGCATCAGATCCCATCGCTCAGGGCAACACTTAATGCTGATAAGGTAGCTAAAGCAGCAGCTAGCGGTCCAACTTCTGTCCCTCATGGCCAGTTTTTCTCCTCATCTTGTCACTCCCACCTACTCTCCCACTGAAACTTCCACCTATCAATCTCTTCCCACACAAGGCAAATGGTTCTTGGACCAAGGAAAATATCTGCTTCCAGCCTCATGGGCCCATTCTATTCTATCATAATTTCATAACCTCTTCCATGTAGGTTACAAGCTGCTAGCCCACCTCTTAGAACCTCTCATTTCCTTTCCATTGTGGAAATATATCCTTAAGGAAATCACTTCTCAGTGTTCCATCTGCTATTCTACTACTCCTCAGGGATTGTTCATGCCCCCTCCCCTTCCCTACACATCAAACTTGGGGATTTGCCCCCACCTAGGACTGGCAAATTGACTTCACTCACATGCCTTGAGTCAGGAAACTAAAATACCTCTTGGTCTGGGTACACACTTTCACTGGATGGGTAGAGGCCTTTCCCACAGGGTCTGAGAAGGCCATCGTGGTCATTTATTCCCCTCTGTCAGACATAATTCCTCAGTTTGGCCTTCCCACCTCTATACAATCCTATAATGGACCGGCCTTTAGTCAAATCACCCAAGCAGTTTCTCAGGCTCTTGGTATTCAGTGGAACCTTCATACCCCTTACTGTCCTCATCTTCAGGAAAGGTAGAATGGACTAATGGTCTTTTAAAGACACATCTCACCAAGCTCAGCCTCCAACTTAAAAAGGACTGGACAGTACTTTTACCTCTTGCCCTTCTCAAAATTAGAGCCTGTCCTCAAGATGCTACAGGGTACAGTCCATTTGAACTTTTATATGGATGCACTTTCTTACTCGGCCCCAACCTTGTCCCAGACACCAGCCCTCTAGGCAACTGTCTTCCAGGCCTCCAGCAGGCTAAACAAGAAATTCGCCAGACTAATCTCTTTCCTACTCCAGATTCCCAGCCATATGAAGACACCCTAGCTGGGTGATCAGTTCTTGTTAAGAATCTGACCCCTCAAACTCTACAACCTTGATGGACCGGAACCTACTTAGTCATTTATAATACCCCAACCACTATCAGCCTGCAGAACCCTCCCCATTGGGTTCACCATTCCAGAATAAAGCTGTGTCTGTCAGCCAGCCAGCCTGATATTTCCTCTTCCTCCTGGAAGTAGCAAATACTCTCCCCTACTTCCCTTAAACTCACTCGCCTTTCTGAAAAATAATAACCCTTATGAGCCTAATACATCCCTTCATTCTATTAGGTCTGTCCATCCTTACCCTACTCTTTGCAACAGGGCTTTACGCAGTCACCCGTACTACTTGACCTGTCCCCAAAAACTTGTCATCCCTACTATATTCTGTCTAGTCACACTCCTATTCACCATTCTCAACTACTCATAAATGACCTGCTCTTGTTTATGCTGCCAGTTTACATTGTTTCTCCAAGCCATCACAGCTGATATCTCCTGGTGCTATCCCCAAACCACCACTCTTGACTCCCTCTTGGAGTCAAGATCTTTGCTGACAGGGCACCCTCTAATACTTCCACCCTGATGAAGTTCTATTCTTTACTTTTATACTCACTCTTTTTCTCATTCCCATTCTTATGCCACTCTCTACCTCTCCCTAGTTACCTCCAGCATACTATCAATCTCACCCACTATCTCCTCCCTGCCTCCAATCCTTCTCTAGCAAAGAATTGTTGGCTATGCATTTCCCTTTCTTCCTGTTCTTACACAGCCATCCCTGCTCTACAGGCAGACTGGGCTACCTCTCCTGTCTCCCTGCACCTCAGGACCTCCTTTAATAGCACTCATCTTTACCCGCCTGAGGAACTTCTTTACTTTCTAGACAGATTTGGTGAGAACTCCCCAGATGTTTCACACCAAAAATCTGCCACACTTCTCCACATCTACTTATAGCACCTTTCTCCTTATGTTAATTCCACGCTCCCCATATTTGGACCCCTAACCACACAAACAACTATCCCTGTTGCCACTCCTTTATGCATCTCCCGACAACAGCCTACTGGAATCCCTTTAGGCAACCTCCCACTGTCCAAATGTTCCTTTACTATCTCCAGAACCCAGCCACACACATTACCAAACAGGTGGGAGCATTCCAACTTTGCATTACTGATAAGCCCTCTATTACTGACAAACTAAAAAACATTGGCAGTCACTACTGTTTAGGAAGACACCTACCCTGCATCTCACTCCATCCTTGGCTACCCTCCCCCTGCTCGTCTGAATCCCCTCCTAGCTCCTCCTCTTGCTTTCTTATACCCAGCCCCAAGAATAGCAGTGAAAGGTTACTTGTAGACACTATGTGGTTTCTCATACACCATGAAAACCAAACCTCTCCCTTTATGAGTTGCACCATCAATCCCCATTACAACCTCTAACGGCTGCTGCCCTTGCTGGATCTCTAGGATTTTGGGTGCAGGATTCCTCTTTCAGTACACCCTCTCACCTTTTCACTTTACATTTCCAGTAAATGTACACAAGGTCTCTTCTTTTTATGTGGCTCTTCCACCTACATGTGCCTACCTGCCAGCTGGACAGGCATATGTACTCTAGTCTTCCTTACCCCCAAAATCCAGTTTGTAGATGGGAATGGACAATGACCTGTCCCCCTCATGACACCAACATGACAGAAAGAGAGTCATCCCACTAATCCCTTTACTTGTGGGTCTAGGACTTTCTGCCTCCACTACTGCACTCGGAACTGGAATAGCAGGCATCTCAACCTCTGTCAACATTCCACAGCCTCTCTAATGACTTCTCTGCTAGCATTACAGACATGTCACAAACTATCTGTTCTCCAAGCCCAGGTTGACTCTTTAGCTGCAGTTGTCCTCCAAAACCAGTGAGACCTCGATTTACTCACTACTGAAAAAGGAGAACTCTATATTTTTCAACGAAGAGTGTTGTTTTTACCTAAATCAATCTAGCCTGGTATATGACAACATAAAAAAACTCAAGGATAGAGCCCAAAAACTCACCAACCAAGCAAACAATAATGTTGAACCCCCTTGGACACGCTCTAATTGGACGTCCTGGGTACTCCCAATTCTTATTCCTTTA
Organism: Gorilla gorilla gorilla; assembly: GCF_029281585.2. NCBI lineage: Eukaryota > Metazoa > Chordata > Mammalia > Primates > Hominidae > Gorilla > Gorilla gorilla. The sequence goes on from NC_073234.2 coordinate 129,458,229, forward strand.
ATACCTATTTTTCTTCTTTTATTCTGACCTTGTGTCTTTTGTTTAGTTTCTCAATTCATATAAAACCACATCCAGGCCATCACCAATAATTCTATACGACAAATGCTCCTTCTAACCCTACAATATCACCCCTTACCCCAAAAATCTTTCTTCAGTTGAATCTTTCCCACTGTAGGTTCTGACGCCACCCCAATCCCGTTCAAAGCTGCCCTGATAGACATCGCCCATTATCTCTCCATACCGCCCCCAAATTTTTCACCACTCCAACACTTCACCACTATTTTGTTTTTCTTATTAATATAAGAAGACAGGAATGTCAGGCCTCTGACCCCAAGCTAAGCCATCATATCCCCTGTGACCTGCACGTATACATCCAGATGGCCTGAAGCAACTGAAGATCCACAAAAGAAGTGAAAATAGCCTTAACTGATGACATTCCAACATTGTGATTTTTTTCTGCCCCACCCTAACTGATCAGTGTACTTGTAATCTCCCCCACCCTTAAGAAGTTTCTTTGTAATTCTTCCCACCCTTGAGAATGTATTTGTGAGATCCACCCCCTGCCCACAAAACATTGCTTCTAACTCCACCACCTATCCCCAAACCTATAAGAACTAAAGATAATCCCACCACCCTTTGCTGACTTTCTTTTTGGACTCAGCCCACCTTCACCCATGTGATTAAAAAGCTTTATTGCTCACACAAAGCCTGTTTGGTGGTCTCTTCACTTGGATGCGCATGACAATCAGCTCTTACTAGTTTTGTGATCTTGAGAACATGACTTTACCTCTCTAATCTTTATATGAAAGATGAGTTCTCTTCCCATACCTCATCATTGGGATTTCAGAGCTGGAATCTTCTTCGTATTATGTGTCTATTGCCTGATCAGTGCCTGAAGTCAACAGTAGTCACTGCTTTTGCCCATGGATCTGCATATAAGCAGGCTTGGGGGGATGGGACAGACAGCTGGATCTGTCAGCAGGGGCAATCTGAGCGTTCCTGAAAGTGGATTCTTTAGCCCTGGTCACATGGTTGGTGAGTCGATACAGGTTATTTCTTTTCAGATGTCTCTTCAAGGGGAAGCTTGGGCTTCCTCACAGCATGGCAGTGGTTTTCTCATAAAGCAACCTTTTTCAGTTACTGGCTCCTATCTCCACCCTGACTCCCTCCCAGGTTACTGGCTCCTATCTCCACCCTGACTCCCTCTGGGTTACCGGTTCCTATCTCTACCCTGACTCCCTCCCGGTTACCAGCTCCTATCTCCACCCTGACTCCCTCTGGGTTACCAGCTCCTATCTCCACCCTGAGACTCCCTCCGGGTTATCGGCTCCTATCTCCATCCTGACTCCCTCTGGGTTACCGGCTCCTATCTCCACCCTGAGACTCCCTCTGGGTTACCGGCTCCTTTCTCCACCCTGACTCATTCTGATTTCCTTCTCTGTCATAACCATATTTTCCCACCAAACCACTCACTCCAACTTTTTAAATTAGCCCATCAGAATTAGTTTAGCCTATGTGGTCTAACCCTAGCCAATAGGGGAACAACACAGCAGCAGGGGCTACATGTGTCAGGGGTAAGAACCCCTTCTCCTTCCTTGTTCAAGTGTGTGCTCACCATTGTTCCATCTATGAGGCTGTACCCTTCTCTAGAAGCAAATAGCGTTGCTGAGGATTAAAAAGAAAATTTTATATTCCAGTGCTATTTCTTTTGAAGCACCAAAACTTCAGTTATAACAATTTGGGGGCCCATCCAGGATTACGTTCCCCTCCAGGGGTGGTCTCTGGTTCTCTCTCATGAGGCATGCCCCACCCCTTTGTGGTGGCCTCAGGGGCAAGAAATCGGAACCCACCCAGTGTGAGGAATAACCTGAGCTCTCTGCAATGTGGAAAGAAATCGGCTGGCAACCTAGGGTAAAGGATCCTCCATAATGGCCATGCAAGTCTGTGCACAGACTGAGGAAAATACACCATAATCACGGGAGCCAGCAAAGTATTTTCTTGGTGGTCGGGACCAAGATAAGAAAGCCACAGGGGGGCAGTGAAGTATTCCCTGGTTGGGGTGGCTTAGAGGTGAAAACGAGGTGAGACATCCCCACTGGGGGGATCGAACCTTACACAAACCTCCAGTAGTAGAAAAGGCAAGAAATTTCCCGTGGGGGCAATTGAGCCTCACCCCAAAAGGCAAGAAATTTCCAGTAGGGGAAATGGAGCCTCACCCCAAAAGGTGAGAAATTTCCAGTAAGGGAAATTGAAGCTTACCCCAAAACCATCAAGATGGGAAATACCCCAAGCAAGACAGGCAGCAAGAGGGATAAAGATGGTAACAAAGATATTTCCCCAGATAGTCCCTAGGTCTCATGTTAAAATACTGGAAGGATAATGAAAGGACTAAACATAGGAAAAAGCAACAAATGATAAAATATTGCTCTTTTGTTTGAACTCAGGGACCCATCCTAAACCCTCAATCTTCTGGCCAAAGTTTGGGTCGAATGAGGATGTAATGTGTCAGCTTCTAATCCGATATGCTAATGATAAAAATCCAGTGTCTCAAGAAGAACTAGGCTATGCCCTTTGTTGGAGGCAAAGACCTGCCTTCCTTTTCCCCTTAAAAACAAACAGGGAAGAACCCAATCTGGCACCTCAAAATGAGAAGTCAGAGGAGCCAGCTCTCATGCCTAAAGACTCCAGTACATGGTATCCCCTAGACCATCTTCCCCCACTCAGTGTCCCCAATCTTTCCCTTTAGACAGCCACTGCTGCCTCAGATCCCATCCCAAATCTCCCCTCTACTCATGTTATCCCTCCTCCTTATAACCCTGACTCTTGGGAATTGCCATCCCACCAGCCTGTTCTGTCCCAACCTAAATACCGCTCTCTAAGAGGACTCCACCATGAGGTAGCACAATGTAAAAAAGATATACAGAATTTCCCATTTCCCTCTGTACCTAAGGGGTCAGCCCCAACCCTCTTCCCTTTGAAAGAGATACCACAAGGTGGCGGGGGGGGGGGGGGGGGGGGTGGGGGAGGGCGTTGGCTTTGTAAATGCTCCCTTAACCAGTTCAGAAGTCTGGAATTTTAAAAAAGGAGCTTAAACCACTATTAGATGACCCTTATGGAGTGGCAGAGCAAATTGACCAATTCTTAGGACGTCATTTATACACTTGGATCAAGTTAATGTCCATCTTGGGCATGCTGTTTTCAGGGGAAGAAAGGAGTATGATTCATAGGGCTGCTATGGTAGTTTGGGAACGTGAGCACCCTCCTGGTGAAAACGTTCCTACCGCAGACCAGAAATTCCCCACCTGACACCCCTGGTGGGACAACGCTGCTGATCACCGGGAAAACATGCAGAACACAAGGGAGTTAATAAAAGGAATTTGGGAATCAGTACCCCAAACCCAAAATCTTTCTAAAACATTTGATATATAACAGGAAAATGATGAAGGGCCTATGAGATTCCTAGACAGACTGAGGGAGCAAATGAGGCAATATGCAGGCCTCAGTTTGGATGATCCCCTTGGGCAAGGAATGTTGAAACTCCAATTTGTCACTAAAAGTTGGCCAGACATTTCAAAAAAGTTACAAAAGAGACAATTAGGGGACAGTCTTCCCAAGTGTATATGTGAAAAGGGACGAAGAAAAACAAACAGAAGACAAAACTTATGTTTTCTACCTTCCAAACAATAGCTCCAAACCCAGGTACTTCTAAGACAGTTTCCAGAATCTGTTTCCTATATAGTTCCAGAAACTATAAACGGTCCAAACCCTCTTTTAAAGGACCCCAGCCTCCATCTGGAGGACCAAGGTTCTCATCTACCAGGACCCCTAAAGAGTATGGGGGAACAGAGTTAAAGAATCCCAGCACTAAGAGGGAGGAAGGACAAGATAGGTGCTATAGATGTGGCAGAACAGGCCACTTCAAGAGAAGATGTCCTGAACTAAGAAAGGAGAAAGAAGCCCTTCCACTCATGACTTTTGAGGAAAAATACGGGGGTCAGGGGCTCTTTTATCTTGAGTCCCACCAGAAGCCTTTGATAAATTTGGAGGTGGGACCTAAACATGAGCTTATCACCTTTTCAGTTGATTCAGGGGCCACTTGCTCCTCTGTTCCCCACCCTCCCAGTCTAATGTTGTCTCCTCCTCAGAGGAACTTTTAGTCTCATGGGGTAAAAGAGGAAGGATTTAGAGCAAAAATTTTAGAAAGCACAGAAGTTAGATACCAGGATCTGTCAGCTCATATTCTGTTCTTGTTAATCCCTAAATCAGGAACTAATTTATTGGGGAGGGATTTAATCTTAAAGTTAGGGATAGGTTTACAAGTCAGCCCAAGAGGATTCCTTACCTCATTAAACCTACTCACCACTGCAGATGAAAAATATATTAATCTTAATGTCTGGTCCAAGGAAGGAAACTGAGGGAAACTCCAAGTCCCTCTTATCCACATCAAGCTAAAAACCCCTGGAGAAGTAGTAAGAAGGAAGCAGTACCCTAATTCCCCTAGAAGGTAGGATAGGGTTGAAACCTATAATTGAAGGCTTTATTAAGGATGGGCTTTCTCAAGCCCTGTATGTCCCCTTATAATACCCCAATACTGCCAGTCAAGAAATCAGACAGGTCATACTGGCTAGTACAGGACCTTAGAGCTATTAACCAAACAGTCCAGACTACCCACTCTGTTGTCCCGAATCCTTACACCATTTCTCAGCAAGATTCCATATAATCAATGGTTTACTGTAATAGATTTGAAGGATGTTTTTGGGAATGTCTCTTGGCTGAAGATAGCTGAGATATATTTGCTTTTGAGTGGGAGGATCCCCACTCAGGGTGGAAACAACAATATTGATGGACAGTCTTGCCCCAAGAGTTCACAGACTCCCCTAATCTTTTTGGCCAGATTTTAGAAGTATTAGAAAAAGTTGTCATCCCAGAACAAATATGCCTTCTCCAGTATGTGGACGACATTCTTATAGCTGGTGAAGATATAGAGAAGGTCATTGACTTCTCTACACACATTCTTAACCATCTGCAGTTTGAGGGGCTATGAGTTCAAAAAGAAAGCATCAGTATGTAGAGCCCATAGTTAAATATTTAAGCCACTAAATAAGTGCAGGCAAGCGAAGAATAGGGCCTGAATGAATTGAGGGAATCGTTTCTCTACCCTTGCCTCAAACTAAACAAGAACTCAGGAAATTTTTAGGGTTAATTGGATATTGCCACTTATGGATTGACTCATCTGCACTGCACAGTAAACTGTTGTATCAAAAACTTGCCCAGAAGAAGCCTAACCATCTCCTGTGGATCTCTGAGGAAGCTGATCAAGCTGAGAAATTGAAGGAAAGGCTCATAACTGCCCCTGTTTTAGCCTTACCCTCCCTAGAAAAGCCATTCCACCTTTTCGTCAATGTGGACAGTGGGGTAGCTTTAAGAGTGCTGACTCAAGAACAGGCCACCGGCAGCCTGTAGCCTTCCTATCAAAGGTCTCAGATCCAGTCACTCTGGATGGCCCCAGTGCATCCAGTCCATCACAGCTATAGCAATACTAGTCAAGGAAAGCAGAAAGTTAACCTTTGGAAGAAAATTGACAGTAAGCCCACCTCATCAAATTAGAACTATCCTAAATCAGGGAGCAGGGAGATGGCTTACTGATTAGAGACTTTTAAAGTATGAGGCCATTTTGTTAGAAAAGGAAGATTTAACATTGACCACGATAATTCACTCAACTCAGCAGGTTTCCTAACAGAGAATCCAAATCTAAGGAGAGAACACACGTGTTTAGATTTAATTGATTACCAAACAAAGATTTGACCAGGCATAGGAGAAACCCCCTTCTGGACTGGACGGCACTTATTCATAGACTGTTCCTCCCGGGTGATTGAGGGAAAAAGGCACAATGGGCATTCAGTGATTGATGGAGAAACTCTCGTGGAAATAGAGTCAGGAAAATTGCCCAACAATTGGTCTGCTCAAACATGTGAGCTGTTTGCACTCAGCCAAACCTTAAAGTACTTACAGAACCAGGAAGGAACCATCTATACCAATTCCAGGTATGCCTTTGGAGTGGCCCATACATTTGGGAAAATTTGGACTGAACGAGGTCTCAATAGTAAAGGTCAAGTCCTTGTTCACAAGCAGCGAATCACCCAAGTATTGAGTATCTTCACAGTTGCAGGAAGAAATAGCTATTGTCCATGTTCCTGGATACCAGAAAAGCCTTTCTTTTGAAAGTCAAGGAAATAACCTAGCAGATCAGGTAGCCAAGCAGGCTGCTGTGTCTTCTGAAATGCATATTTTTCACTTAACTCCCTACCTCCCTCCTCCTACCATAATCCCCATTTTCTCTTCCACTGAAAAAGAAAAACTAATAAAAATAGGCGCTAAAGAGAATTCAGAAGGAAAATAGATACTGCCAGACCAGAGAGAAATGTTGTCTAAACCACCTCTTATGAGGGAAGTCTTATCCCAACTACATCAGGGGACTCAGTGGGGGCCCCAGGCCATATGTGATGCAGTTCTCAGAGTTTATGGTTGTTTGGGAATTTATATCCTGGCCAAACAGGTTATACAGATAGTTGCTTAGTATGTAAGAAAACTAATAAACTATAAAAAAATTACCTCTCGGGGAAGGAATCCAGGCTTAAGGCCATTCCAAAGTATCCAAGTTGATTACACAGAAATGCCTCCAATAGGTCCTCTAAAATATTTACTAGTGACAGTAGACCACCTCACTCACTGGGTTGAAGCTATCCCCTTTTCAAATGCAACAACCAATAATGTAGTTAAGGCCCTAATTGAAAGTATAGTACCCAGTTTTGGACTAATAGAAAATATTGACTCAGACAATGGAACTAATTTCACTGCACATATTATTAAAAAGCTATCCCAAACATTAGACATTAGATGGGAACACCATACTCCCTGGCACCCACCCTCATCAAGGATAGTAGAAAGAATGAATCAGACTCTAAAGAACCACTTAACCAAATTAGTCTTAGAGACTCGATTGCCATGGACCAAGTGTCTACCTATTGCCCTGCTAAGAACCCGAACTGCACCATGGAAAGATATTGGTCTTTCTCCTTATAAGATGCTCTACAGATTGCCTTATTTACACTCCACTGCTGATATTCCTACCTTTGAAACAAAAGATCAGTTCCTTAAAACTTATGTATTTGGTCTATCTTCTACTTTCTCTCCTCTTAAAACTAAAGGTCTATTAGCACAGGCACCACTCTTGGAATTCCCAGTGCATCAAACTCAGCCTGGGGATCACATCCTCATCAAGAGCTAGAAAGAGGAGAAGCTTGAGCCAGCCTGGAAAGGTCCTTACTTAGTGCTCCTAACTACTGAAACCACAGTCCACACAGCAGAGAGGGTGGACTCAGCATATCCGAGTCAAGAAAGTGCCACCCCCTCCAGAGTCATGGGCCATAGTCCCAGGGGAAAACCCTACCAAACTAAAGCTAAGAAGAATTTAACTCTTTCATCTATTCTATTACTCTTTCTTCTTTCCTCACTCTATCGATGACCATCTATAGTTATTAACATAAAGAAGACAATTTTGCCTCAAACTATTGCATTTGATGCTTGCCTTGTTATACTCTGTGGGGACTTGTCAAGTCAAAGACAGCTCTCTACTTCAGAAAAGTACCTCTGTCCCTCCTTGCTCTCCTCAGACTGGGTATTAGTGAATTGAGACCATTTAATCTGGGGAGATTTTGATAAAGACCCCAGTGCCAACTAGGAGTCTTGCCTCCCTGATGTAGAGCTTTTATGACGTAGTTGGTCTGATGTTCTGTGGATCACCAAACAGCAAGGATGGACTGCCCCAGTTTGTAATTTCTTAAAATCATACATTCATTTTACCAAAGGGACAGCCCCCACTGTCAGCTAAACCAGTACAATCCTATACAGTTTATTATCTCAAGCCCCCAAAGTTCTTCCCCTTTTCTAAGCTGGTTCCCTTCTTTAAGCCAGTTTTATGGTATGGGGGCTGAGGTTTCAGGGACAGACCCTATTGGATTCTTTGAAATGTGTTTCTTTGATCCCCTGCCACCTGCACCTTCCTCTAAGCCTCCTTCCAAAACCTCTCACAACTGAACCATTGTTCCTCCTCCATCTAACAAGGCCAAGATAGTGATGGTAGAAGTTAAAGACTTAAAACTTTGGCAATTGAGACAGGATACCAAGATGCAAATGCCTGGTTGGAATGGATCAAATATTCCAACCGCACATTAAACAAAAGCAATTGTTACGCTTGTGCACTTCACAGGCCAGAGGCCCAGATTGTCCCCTTTCCACTAGGGTGGTCCTCCAGTCGACCGGGGGTGGGCTGCCTGGTAGCTCTTTTCCAGGATTCTACAGCCTAGGGTAAAAATTCGTGCCAGGCTGTCTCTCTGCTATATCCTGAAGTCTGACACCCTGTGGGTCAGCCCCTGAGGACCATCCAGCTTCTGTATCCCAACACCAAGTTCACTTTGTATCTCTCACGACAGGGAAGAAACTTAGCGTTCCTTGGGGACCTGAGGGGATGCAGTGAGCTTAAGAATTTTCAAGAGCTTATCAATCAGCCCTTGTTCACCCCCAAGCAGATGTGTGGTGGTATTGTGGTGGACCTTTACTGGACACTCTGCTGAATAACTGGAGCGGCAACTTGTACTTTAGTCCAATGGGCTATCCCTTTCACCCTGGCATTTCATCAACCACAGGAAGGAAAAATAAGACATCGTAAAGCTAGAGAAGCCCCTTATGGGTCTTTTGACTCTCACGTCAATTTAGACACAACTGGAGTCCCACAGGGGATACCAGATCAATTTAAAGCCCGAAATCAAATAGCTGCAGGATTTGAGTCAATATTTTGGTGGTAACAAAAATTTAGATTGGATAAACTACATCTATTACAACCAACAGCAATTAACTACACTAGAGTTGCTGTTAAAAGAATAGCTGAGCAATTAGGGGCTACTAGCCAGATGGCTTGGGAAAATAGGATAGCCTTAGACATGACATTAGCAGAAAGAGGAAGAGTTTGCATCATGATTAAAACTCAATGTTGCAACTTCATCCCAGACACCACCACCCCTAATGGAAGTATAACAAAGGCATTGCAAGGTCTGACTGCTCTATCCAATGAGGTAGCCAGCAACTCAGGGGTAAATGACCCATTTACAGGATTGCTAGAAAAGTGGTTCAGTAAATGGAAAGGAATAATAGCCTCAATTCTTACCTCCCTCGCAGCCATAATAGGTATACTTATTTTTGTCGGGTGCTGTGTCATACCACGCATCCATGGGTTGCTGCAGAGGCTCGTAGAAACAGCACTTACTAAAACGTCCCTTAACTATCCTCCACCTTATCCAGAGAAGCTTCTTTTGGAAAATCAAGCAGAACGACTAAGCCAAGACATGTTAGACAAGTTTGGAGAGAAAGAGCTGTAAGGAAATGCAAGAGGAGGGGCTGTTAGATATGAGTTCTAAATTTCTCTTCAAAAGAATGTCAGTATGTTCAATTCTTTGCGTTCCACTTTTAAATTTAACTTCCTTGTGAAGCAACCTTTTTCAATTACCGCCCGTCTCCACCCTGGCTCACTCTGGGTTACCAGCCCCCGTCTCCACTCTGGCTCATTCCAGGTTACCTGCTCATTCTCCACCCTCATTCCTGTTACCTGCTTATTCTCCATCCTGACTCATTCCGATTTCCTTCTCTGCCATAACCATTTTTCCCACCAAACCACTCACCCCACCACTCTTTAAATTAGCCAATCAGAATTAGTTTATCCTGTGCAGTCTAACCCTAGCCAATAGGGGTACGATACAGCAGAAGGGGCTATGTGTGTCAGGAATAAGAACCCCTTCCACTCCCTTGTCCAAGTGTGCACTCACCACTGCTCCATCTGTGAGAGTACACCCTTCTCTAGAAGTAAATTGCCTTGCGGAGGATTAAAAAGAAAATTTAATATTCGAGTGCTATTTCTTTTGCGGCACCAAAACTTTATTTATAACATTATGACTGCCATTAGCACCACAGATTTGTAGGAGGGCTACTACTGTGTGACACTTCCAGGCTGGAAGTAGGAATGTTATCTGGAGGCATTGCCCAGATTCTCCAGTGAACTTAATTGGATTTGAAGCTGGAGGAAGACTGCCAGCATTTAGCTTCTCCCAGCATTCAGAGGGGGAAGGATGGGTTAAAGAGAGCTCCATGTGATAGCCCTGGAGATGGGCTGCTTGAATTGCTTTTCAAGGCAAGCCTTGGCATTCAGCTGTAGGATGGCAGGTAGCTGCAGTGCCTTTGGGATCCATCGCAGCAATTGTCACTGTGGTCTCCCCAAGCAAATCCAGCTGATGACTGAGCACAGTAGGGGTAGTAGTGCCTGGCCATTTCTGCCCAATGCAGCATAGCTTTGAGCAGTCTTTAGAGCACATCACTGGGGCTTCAGACCTTATATCTGCATCATGACCTGAGGCTCTCCTTGTCTGCTTCCTCTCCTTTAATCCTACATAGGCTTCACCCAACATCCAGAGAAAGTGTCCACTCCCTAACAGCTGGGTCCTCCAGTAAGCAGTTGCTAGCACAAATCAATGTACTTCCCAGGGAGAAATTGGGGTGGTAGGGTGCAGTACACAAGGGATCTGTGTATGCACAAGTGTGTATAAAAGGTTTCAGATGCAACACCAGTTGTAGCCTTATGCCAAGCAGCCCTCCATCCCATTGATTTCATGCCCCATGTCCCCCCCCCCCACCTCCCACATCAGGCAGGGCAAGCCTGCTCAGGTAGCCACATCTTCCCAGGGGGCTCAACCCCAGCCCCTCCTGAGGAATCTTTGAAGTGTAATTGCTGTCCCAGGATGTGCTGGTGAAGAAGAATATATCAAGATGCTAAATGCTAGCATTCTTCCTTCAGCTCCAGAGCCAAAACTAATACAAACACCCCATCCCCCCAGGTATTACTCTAATTCCATCAACAGGCTGACAAGGCCTGACCTCATCATGGGACCCCTCTGACTTATGGCCTTACCAACAGAGGCAGTGTCTTGAGACCTGAGCTAGATACCTGGTACCTACCTGGGAGGACAGTGGTTCAAGAGATGAGCAGCCACCCCAGACCTGCAGCTGGAAGTGCCATGGTCATCCTCAGGGAAGAGCCTTAAGCTGAGGGATTTGCTGGGTGGAAGGAAGAGAACAGAGTCAAGCTGTTTAGGGTAGACACATTACTTCTTGCATTGCCCTTTTCCCAAGTTAGCTGACTTGGGAAGAGGAAAAATCAATTCCAAATTGTTAGTAGCATGAAATGGAGGTAGTATGAGGTCCTGTCCCCTGTGCTACTCAGCTGACAAGCTCTGCTTTTTATTTTAGCAATATCATGAGAAGATTGAGCAGAGTTCCCACTAGGAAAAATGATAGGATCTTTAGCTTTACAGTAAATCATATATATAGAGGAAAGTATAGATTAGTATAGAACATGATGAATTTCAAAGTGAACCCTCAAGTACAGCCATAATTACACAAGTCACCCTATGTTGATTCGTTTAAGATCTGCTTTCCAGAAGCCTGTCCCATAAGCTTTCCTCCTACATGCAGAGAAATCTCACCTGGTACATCTATTCTTTTATGAGGTTTTAAACTACCTGACAGGGGATGAACCCAGCACATGGAGCCAGAGCTGGCTGCAACCCAGGGTCCTTTGGATTAGTAGATGATGATTGCTAACTAGATTGAAGGGTAATCGTGTCCTCACTTCCATGTTTCATTTCCATCACATGTGCTATTGATGCCAGACAGTTTGCTCTCAACTATGGATCTAAATAAATCCAGGTTCAAATCCCATCTCTGCCTCTATTTTAAAACAAGTGCTAGGCCCATTTTAAAGTTAAACTGAGCTTAACAGCTACATCTATTCTCTACAAGTCTTTGAGGTATGCTTGGTCGCAGTGCTGGATAGAAAGCAAAGAGACCACGTGGGTACCCTGTGCATTCCCATCATTGGGTCTGCTCTGGGACCTAGATGGAAGTTACCAGATGCTCTCGGGATCCACTAGTGGGGATCTTTCCACTCAAGGAAGTGGAACTAGTGAGGGAAGGAAGTATACAAGGGTATAAATATCACATAAAGTCCCACAGAGGGTAACTGGCTCAATTCCACAGCAGAGCCCTGGAGACAACATACATCTCTTCAGTTGGCCTTGTGGGTGTGAGGGAGCTGGAGTATTCATACCTACCCCTGCATCCTTCAGTTGTTAGTTAAAAAGCACCTGATTCTCCATGTGTGCAGTCAAGGCAGCCTGAGGCCCATCCTTCAACGATAGAGCACTGGCTGCTAAGAGGCAAAGTGTCGGGAGCCAGTGGCTGTGAAAATGGCAAAGAACCCAAGGGATGTAGACAGAATCCCTGGGCATCTTCTGTATCCACAAAGAACAAGCTCTAGGATAGGAGATACTTCCAAGATGCTAATTTCTGTTAATGAACCAGCTGTCCCAGAATTGAGTTCAGATCCCTGCACCTTCATCGTTTTAAACCATAGTTTCGCCTGCTTGCATGCAGCTTTCTTTAATTGTACAGAGAACCAGTCGGAGAACTACGTTCCAGTGAGAACTGAGAAAAACCAGGAATATTCTCACTGCATTGAGAATATCACACTTAATTTTTGATCTCTTGTCCACAAGGGGCTTTAATGTAGTAGTGGGGACAGGAGGTATAGAGTCGATGTCAGTCACAGCAGCAGAACAGAAAAGAACTTAATCAGGAAGAGGCCCCAGGAGGAGAGTATCAATGATGGCAGCAATGGTGGTGAGATCGGATAGGACAACTGTATCAGGCACAATGTGGAGGGAATCTCCTTATGACTAAGGCAGGAAGACCACAGTAAAAATAGAGGCTCTAAGTATGCAGGGGCCACCCTAGTGCAGGGGATTCCAATGGTAGGGAGGATCATATACATTTCTGATACCAGAAAGGGTCAATCTTCCTCTCTATAGTTGAACACAGGCCAAAAATAGGCTGACAGCAGGATCTCTGAGTGGGTGTGCTGATTATTTGGTTTGCCTCCAGAGATCTAGCCTATCATTTTTCACTCTGTCCTGTGCTCAGAGAGGATCACCTGTTTGTCTTCACCTAGAAGACAGGGCAAGAGAGTGAGTAGATGTAGTCAATGAGAGGCACCAGCAGGTGACGGAAAGACAAGTGGAGGGAGGGTAGTCAGTTGCCTTCTCCCCAGCCAGGGGCCACTTCCCTTTATGACTTCGGCTTCCATGATAACAGCTCAGTCAGGCCGAGGAGCACTGGTTACTTCTCTGTCCTCTCAGCTCTGGGAGAGTTGGGGTGGTCATGAAGCCCTGAGACAGTAGAGGGACATGCCAACTTCTTGTTAGTTCCCTCAACCCTGGCCCATGCCTATGGGTAATCAGAGATGGATTCTATCTCCAGTTAGGATCCTGATAGTGGTATTTGTGTGGGGGATTCCATGCAAATGGTGTGTGGACAGAAGGTGAGTTGACTATGAGAAGGTCAGCTCACAGGCCAGTAGACTTCCTGATGCACAGCACACACCATTGCATGAAGTAACTGGGACTCAAGCTTCCTTATTCCAACTCAATCAGGATATGAGAGTGTTGGTACATGGTGACAGCGTTCAGGAATCAGATCCAAGGAGAGAAAGATAGCTTCATGTATCGAAGTGGAGATGTCCTTGTAAGAAATGACATCTTTGGAGGGTCAGCCCTTCCCTGAGAACTTCTTCACTCTGTCCTGTGTTCAGAGAGGATCACCTGCTTGTCTTCACCTGGAAGACAGGACAAGAGAGCAAGTAGATGTAGTCAATGAGAGGCACCAGCAGGTGATAGAAAGTGGAGGAGGTTGGGTAGTCCGTCGCCTTCTCCCCAGCCAGGGACCACTTTTCTTTATGACTTCAGCTTCCATGACAACAGCTCAGTCAGGAGGATTCCAGAAGCCTGTTACCAGAAGCACTGGTTGCTTCCCCCATCCTCTCAGCTCTGGGAAGGGTGGGGTGGTCATGAAGTCCTGAGAGAGCAGAGGGACACACCAACTTCTCTTGTTGGTTCCCTCAACCCTGCCCATACCTATGGGTAATCAGAGATGGATTCAGTCTCCAGTTAGGATCCTCATCAAGGTATTTGTATGGGGGATTCCATGCAGATGGTGTATAGAGAGAAGATAGACACAAGGTGAGTTGACTGTTATGAGAAGGTCAGCTCACAGGCCAGTAGACTTCCTGATGAAGGGCAGAACATCATTGCATGAAGTAACTGGGACTCAGAGCTTCCTTCTTCCCACTTGATCAGGATATAAGAGCTTCGGTCCACAAGGACAGTGTTCAGGAATCAGATCCAAGGAGAGAAAGACAACTTCATGTATCAGATTGAAGTGGATATGTCCTTGTAAGAAATGACATGTTTAGAGGGTAGGCCCTTCCCTGAGAACTTCTTCACCATGTCCTGTGCTCAGAGAGGATCATCTGTTTGTCTTCATCTGGAAGACAGGGCAAGAGAGTGAGTAGATGTAGTCAATGAGAGGCACCAGCAGCTGATGGAGGGAAAAGTGAAGGGAGGTCAGTTGCCTTCTCCCCTAGCCAGGGGCCACTTCCCTTTATGACTTCGGCTTCCATGATAACAGCTCAGTCAGGCCCAGGAGCACTGGTTACTTCTCCTGTTCTCTCAGCTCTGAGAGGGACTTGGTGGTCATGAAGTCCTGAGAGAGCAGAGGGACACTTCTCTTATTGGTTCCCTCAACCCTGCCCATACCTATGGGTAATCAGAGATGGATTCAGTCTCCAGTTAGGATCCTCATCAAGGTATTTGTATGGGGGATTCCATGCAGATGGTGTATAGAGAGAAGATAGACACAAGATGAGTTGACTATTATAAGAAGGTCAGCTCACAGGCCAGTAGACTTCCTGATGAAGGACAGAACACCATTGCATGAAGTAACTGGGACTCAAAGCTTCCTTCTTCCTACTTGATCAGGATATAAGAGCTTTGGTCCACAAGGACAGGTTCAGGAATCAGATCCAAAGAAAGAAAGACAACTTCATGTATCAGAGTGAAGTGGAGATGTCCTTATGAGAAATGACATTGTTAGAAGTTATCAGGGAAGGGCAGAACCTCCCCAGTGAGGGCTCACATTCATGCCCCTTTGGCAAAACCAAGTTGACCACACTTATCCCAGTAATCTATCCTGGAAAGGCCTTTGGGCAGAGATAGAGAGAATTTTGCTTAGAAAGGTACTTTCAGACCCACTGAGGGCCATTCCAGAGCCCCACAGGACAGGACAGAAGACAGCCCAGGTTTTCATAGAGGGGACTGAGCTCACTCAGGTGAAGGATCCCACTACTAGGAACTTGGTTGTATAGTCTCAGGAGTATCTCGGTAGAATTCCACTGCATCACATAGGGATGACCAGAACTTGAAGTCCCTATACCTAAGGTTTTTATTTCTGTTCCTTCTGTCTCTATGAGGACCCAGGAACCAAGAATTATTTAAGCAGGGTCTAGTTCCCTATTTCTAGAGAATTATACTACCCTCACAAAAACTTCTGAGACTGCAGAATTTTAAATAGTGACTGTTTAACATTTATTGTCAACTAAACCCACTCTCATTAGCAAGGGCCAAGAAATTGCCACTGAAGAACACATTCAGTTTGATTCTTCTCACTAGCAGAAGAGGCTAGATAATGTCAAGCCTTTAAAATCCTTGAACTGCAGTCATGACTGCAGGTTTGAATACAATGCTTCTCTTATGCTCACTTGCAAGAGCATACAAAGTCTCAAGCCACCTAATTGCCAACAGAGGGAAGACAACATACCCTTCGACTCTTGTTCTATGGCTTCAGATGGTAGGACACATTTATCTACTTTGGGACCATTCCTTGACTTCAGATGTGGTTGAATCCTGGTCAATTTTCCCATTTGTTCTCTAGTGAACTCTCATTCCCCTTCAACTTGAAGGGCAGTGACTAAACATTCCACAGATGAAGCCCACTTTTACTTTGAAGTATGCTAGCATTTGCATTTACACCATCACTATTGGTAGTACTTTACTGTGGTATAGAAAGAAGTCATAATTCCTGCTGTACTGTCTATAGCACCTTTGTGTACTGTACACAGATACCTAATTAGTACATTAAATGTTATTTAGGAAAACAATGCTTGTTTTGTTTGAGTTCCTTTGATTGTCATGGGTTTTAAGAGGGTTTTAGTGATACATGGGGGAAACTGATTGGGGGTTTTAGGTTGGTTGGGATTGCATTATTTTCTCCATCTAAAACTTTGGATAGCAGGAGTCCATATCCCACTTTCAAGGATAAATTAGAAGAGATGCATGTAAATTTAAACACATTTGACATTTGCAGAAGCCATGATGGAACACATAATCTCATCTTCATTTTGATCTTAAGTATAGGTCAGAAGAAGATTATTCCAGCCCAAGAAACTTCTGTGGTCTAAAGGGTACACTAACAGGACTACTGGGGAGCTGTGGTCTTTATGGGGAGTGAAGATCATTTTGTTGGTTGCTCTTTGGGTGTTCAGCAATGAGAAGAATCAGACTTTTCAAAGGCTGGCCAGCAGAAGCTTGGCAAAGGCTCTTTAGGATTTCATGCTGCTGCCTGAGGGTGGAGGACATTGCTGATTAGTGTCAGAGCTAGCTCCCCACAAAAAGGATACCAAGTTTGGAAATGAGAATGTGGTTCCCTTGGCATCTTTAGTAAGTCTCTGGTAAATAAAAACTTGGTGAAATGGTCACTGACTGCAGTCCTGCACCATGATTTTCCTCTGGGGACTCAGTGGGCTTTATTGGCTCCTGTTTCATGCATAACGTAGGTGATGAAAGAGTCCAGGCCCAGCCTGGAAATCCTAAGATGCATAGGTCCACATCAAGGGGACACAGGTAACAGCAAAGCTGGCAGATTGCAACATTGACAGAGCCAGGTTTAGAGACGATAAACTTGTTCTTTGGAAACGAACTTAGAACTGGCTTCAGTACTGAACATGCCTAGAGGTATGAGTTCCTATGAATGAAGGGTAAGAATGTGACAAGTATGGTGGCCCATCTGTCCTTACAGGGATCTTCATAGCCAAGGACTGGATTTGAACAAGTCAGTCTCCAGCTATGTTTTAGAGACTGAGGACTGTGCCCGTCATCCCTTAGAGCTTCTCTCTGGGCCACTGGCTCGAAGGGCACATATCAGGGAAAAAGGTCAGTGTGATTCCCTTATTTCTTTGTGGAAAGACCTCAGTAGCCAAAGGTGTTTGCCCACGTTATTTGTCTGAACAAGATCTTCTCTAGGACAGCTAGGTCCACAGGACAGCACCAAGAGTTACTCTGCATGCTTATAGTACCTGCTTACGAACAGAAACAGAGGCAATATTCACATGAAAGCTCAAATGTGGATCTCTCCTACCATAGTCACGTCTTCACAAGCTGACAGCCCTCTCAATTCTGAGATTTGTTATTCAGTCTTTTCCCAATAGGATCTACAAAGCACCTCTTGACCATTTATCATGCATGGAACCAACATGTCAAATTCCTCAATAACTGATTCCCGCCTAGGATCACACTCATTGACTAGCTCCGCCAATTCTTACAGTTCATTCAGGCTCTGCTACAAGCATACAGCTTTGTTAGAAGTAGATTTCTTCTAGGAAATTTCATGCTACTGAGAGGTTGTGTGGCAGAGCCATGTTGCCCTTCTTCCAGCATGACTTGATAGCTAAGTTGAACACTATCCCAAGGAGATGCCTCCTTGACAACTTACACTACAAAGTGAATCATAACCCTGACCCTGGAGACTGCTATAACGGGCTCCTGTGAGAGTTCTATTTGCAGAACCCAGAATTCACAACGGAACATCAACATATCCAAAAGACAAGTTTCAATGAACAGATTCTCAGCAAAAGGACTCTAAGGATGCAGAGGAAGGGAAGTCGCCCTATCTGGGAAGGAGGTACGTAGAAGAGTGTTACTATAGCAGGACGCTCACTTGAACTTGGGTTGTGTGTGAGTTCCCACCACTCTCTGGTGAGAATGACTCATTGTGCCCAAGTCACTTGTGCAAACAATGTGGTATATGAACACCTTTTCTTGGAGTTCGGAATTTGAATATGTACTAAAGCAGAGGATGCCTATTTTGGCTAGACCTCAATTAAAATCTTAGGTGCTGAGTTTCTAACAGGCTTCCCTGGCAGAAGACACATCATGAGTTTTACTCATAGCTGGGAAGTTAAGCCTTGGTGACCGCACTGGGAGAAGGCACTCAAGCTTGTGTTTTCTTCCAGACCTTGCCCCAGTGCCTTTTCTCTTAGCTGATTGTGCTTTGGATCTTTCATTGTGTAAGTAATAGCCATCAGTACAGCCATGGCTGTACTGAGAGTCCTACTTGTGAATCGTTGACACTGGGTACAGTGGAGATCCCAACACAGTGGGTACCTAATTTTTGCCTGGAAACAGCATAATCTCAATTTCTAAAGGACTACATACGTTTTGGTAAGTATATATAATGTGTAACCAGGAAGGACTAAAGACCCTAGTATCTATTCCTAAAGATTTGCTATCCCTGTTTAAGGGTAAACATTTCTTCATATTCCTTGGTATGAGATGCCTCTCCCCATTCTTGCCAGCCTGGATTTTTTTTTTTTTTTCCTTGAGGTGGAGTTTTGCTCTTGTTGCCCAGACTGGAGTGCAATGGCGCAATCTCAGCTCACTGCAACCTCCGCCTCCTGGGTTCGAGCAATTCTCCTGCCCCAGCCTCCCTAGTAGCTGGGATTATAGGCATGCACCACCACGCCCGGATGATTTTTTGTATTTTTAGTAGAGATGGGGTTTCTCCATGTTGGTCAGGCTGGTCTCAAACTCCTCACCTCAGGTGATCCGCCTGCCTCGGCCTTCCAAAGTGCTGGGATTAAAGGTGTGAGCCACTGTGCCCAGCTGCCTGCATTTTTTTAAACCAGTGTGACAAATGTATCCAATGTTTTATATGAGAACATGCATTTCCTTATGTTTGCTATCCATTTGTGTTGTCTCAAAAATTTCTCATATTTGTACATTTTTCTTTTTCCCTTAATGCCACTAATAGGCCAAGTGTTCAGTTTGCTCTTTTATGTTTAAAAGGCAAGGTGCTTAACCAAAGACTAGCTTATTCTATTTAATATAGCATTTTTGTTACACTACCTAGTTCTGTTAGCTGCTCTAACCTCAGCTCTGGCATACTGGAAAAAGTTCTGCAGCTACAGCTTGTAAGCAGTAATGAAAGAGAATTGAGTATATCAACTCCAAATTTGAGTGTTAGAATTCTAAGTCATTGTTACTAAGAGCTGTACATTTACATAGATTATCTAGTCTAATTATTACTATCATTATGGAGCGGCTTCATGCCTGGTAATACTCCTTGCTCCAAGGTGTTTTGATACTGACACAGCCACTCCAGCTTTCTTCTGACCTGCGTTAGCATGGTGTATCTTCCCATCATTAACCATTTGTGTCTTTGGATAAAGACCCAAACATAAGCTGCCTACAAGAAACTTATTTTTATGAACTTTGATGATCCATGCACTTTAGTAGTGCTATTTGGGTCATATTTATCTCATGTTTAGATTTAAGTATGCCATCTATTTTTGTGTAATTTGTTTTCATTTTTTCTGCCAGCTTTTATTATCCTATCTCCTTTGTCTACTTTTTAGCTATAACTGTTTTGGTTGCTTTAGGGCTTACAGTATATGCTTAAACTTCCAGTCCACCTTGAATATGCCACTTCACATACAGGAAGCTATACTTCCTTCTCCCAGACTTTGTGCTATAGTCATTTCACTTCTACATGTTATAAACCCTGTGATACGTTGTTTAAACTGAGTTATCTTTAAAGTAAATTAAGTCTTGACCTACATATTTACTATTTCTGGGGATTTACTTGGCATTTTTTCCTCCTACCTGAATTTCTTTAGCATTTCTTATATCACAATAGAAGTCTGCTGATGATAAAAGATGGAAAGACAGAAGCTGAAATTGTTTTGCTTTTGTGTAAGATTCACTAGGAATAAGTATGTTGTCAGATTTTCTCAGTACCTTATGGTATACCTTAGTTAAGGGAATTTTAAAAGTATGATGTATAGCAGAATGAGAAACATTTCTTTAGAAGCAATTCAAGCCAGAAGACAGTGGGCAACATTTTAAATAAGATTGCTTAAAAACAAGCAACAATTCATCATGTTTTTTGAAGTTCACTGGGCTCCTGGGATCTGTGGGTTTATGGTTTTCATGAAGTTTGGAATATTTTGGCCATGTTTTTGTCCCTCCCCTGCACTTCAGGGACTCCAATTACAGCCACGTACCTGTGTTTCACTCCATGGACCGTGTATAAGATGGTGTTCCCATAAGATTAGTGGAGCTGAAAATTCCTGTTGCCTAGTGATGCCGTAGCTGTCATAATGTTGTAGTGCAATGTGTTACTCATGTTTGCAGCAATGCTGATGTAAACAAACCTAATAGACTGCCAGTCATCCGAAAGTATAGCATACAGTTATGTGCAATACATGAGACTTCAGTGATTGCTTACTGGTTTATCTACTATTTGAGTATTTCCCTCTACATATCAAGTTAACTAAGACAGACACAGGCAGGTCCTTCAGGAGGCATTCCAGAAGGATGCATTGTTATCATAGGAGATGACAGCCCCATCCATATTACTGCCTCTGAAGATCTTCTAGTGGGACAAGGTGTAGAGGTAGGGAACAGTGCTATTGGTGATCCTGACCCCGTGTAGGCCGAGGCTACTTTGTGTGCTGACATCTTAGCTTAACGAAGGTCTAAAGGGTAAATAGAAACAAGCTTATAGAATAAGGATAAAAACATTCTTGTATGTATGTAGAGTGTTTTAAGCTAAATATTACCAAAATTTCAGTTACAGTTAAGGAGTTTAAGTTAAAGATAATATGGTACTAAAGTTTTATAAAGTTAGTATAGCTTAAGTATATTATGTTTATGAAGGCTACAGTAGTGTACAGTATCATCCCAGGTCTTTACATTCACTGACTCACAGCAGCTTCCAGTCCTGCAGGCACCATTCATGGTAAGTGCCCTATACAAGTATACGTTATCCTTTACACCCTATTTTTACTATACTTTAAGATGAAAATAATGTTGTGTTACAGCTGCCTATGGTATTCAGTAATATGCCACGCAGGTTTGTAGCCTAGGAGCAGGCCATATCATATAGCCTGGGTATGAGTAAGCTATACCATCTAACTTCACATAAGTCACTAGTCTTGTCTTTTTTTTTGTACTTATTTATTCATAATTTCCACTTATTTTTATTTTTATTTTTTTATTATACTTTAAGTTTTAGGGTACATGTGCACAATGTGCAGGTTAGTTACATATGTATACATGTGACATGCTGGTGCGCTGCACCCACTAACTCGTCACCTAGCATTAGGTATATCTCCCAATGCTATCCCTCCCCCCTCCCCCCCCACCCCACAACAGTCCCCAGAGTGTGATGTTCCCCTTCCTGTGTCCATGTGTTCTCATTGTTCAATTCCCACCTATGAGTGAGAATATGCAGTATTTGGTTTTTTGTTCTTGCGATAGTTTACTGAGAATGATGATTTCCAATTTCATTCGTGTCTCCCTACAAAGGACATGAACTCATCATTTTTTATGGCTGCATAGTATTCCATGGTGTATATGTGCCACATTTTCTTAATCCAGTCTATCATTGTTGGACATTTGGGTTGGTTCCAAGTCTTTGCTATTGTGAATAGTGCCACAATAAACATACGTGTGCATGAGTCTTTATAGCAGCATGATTTATAGTCCTTTGGGTATATACCCAGTAATGGGATGGCTGAGTCAAATGGTATTTCTAGTTCTAGATCCCTGAGGAATTGCCACACTGACTTCCACAATGGTTGAACTAGTTTACAGTCCCACCAACAGTGTAGAAGTGTTCCTATTTCTCCACATCCTCTCCAGCACCTGTTGTTTCCTGACTTTTTAATGATTGCCATTCTAACTGGTGTGAGATGATATCTCATTGTGGTTTTGATTTGCATTTCTCTGATGGCCAGTGATGGTGAGCATTTTTTCATGTGTTTTTTGGCTGCATAAATGTCTTCTTTTGAGAAGTGTCTGTTCATGTCCTTTGCCCACTTTTTGATGAGGTTGTTTATTTCTTGTAAATTTGTTTGAGTTCATTGTAGATTCTGGATATTAGCCCTTTGTCAGATGAGTAGGTTACGAAAATTTTCTCCCATTTTGTGGGTTGCCTGTTCACTCTGATGGTAGTTTCTTTTGCTGTGCAGAAGCTCTTTAGTTTCATTAGATCCCATTTGTCAATTTTGGCTTTTGTTGCCATTGCTTTTGGTGTTTTAGACATGAAGTCCTTGCCCATGCCTATGTCCTGAATGGTAATGCCTAGGTTTTCTTCTAGGGTTTTTATGGTTTTAGGTCTAATGTGTAAGTCTTTAATCCATCTTGAATTGATTTTTGTACAAGGTGTAAGGAAGGGATCCAGTTTCAGCTTTCTACATATGGCTAGCCAGTTTTCCCAGCACCATTTATTAAATAGGGAATCCTTTCCCCATTGCTTGTTTTTCTCAGGTTTGTCAAAGATCAGATAGTTGTAGATATGCGGCGTTATTTCTGAGGGCTTTGATCAAGTGGGCTTCATCCCTGGGATGCAAGGCTGGTTCAATATACACAAATCAATAAATGTAGTCCAGCATATAAACAGAACCAAACACAAAAACCACATGATTATCTCAATAGATGCAGAAAAGGCCTTTGACAAAATTCAACAACACTTCAGGCTAAAAACTCTCAATAAATTAGGTATTGATGGGATGTATCTCAAAATAATAAGAGCTATCTATGACAAACCCACAGCCAATATCATATTGAATGGGCAAAAAACTGGAAGCATTCCCTTTGAAAACTGGCACAAGACAGGGATGCCCTCTCTTACCGCTCCTATTCAACATAGTGTTGGAAGTTCTGGCCAGGGCAATTAGGCAGGAGAAGGAAATAAAGGGTATTCAATTAGGAAAAGAGGAAGTCAAATTGTCCCTGTTTGCAGATGACATGACTGTATATCTAGAAAACCCCATTGTCTCAGCCCAAAATCTCCTTAAGCTGATAAGCAACTTCAGCAAAGTCTCAGGATACAAAATCCATGTACAAAAATCACAAGCATTCTTATACACCAATAACAGACAAACAGAGAGCCAAATCGTGAGTGAACTCCCATTCACAATTGCTTCAAAGAGAATAAAATACCTAGGAATCCACCTTACAAGGAACGTGAAGGACCTCTTCAAGGAGAACTACAAACCACTGCTCAATGAAATTAAAGAAGATACAAACAAATGGAAGAACATTCCATGCTCATGGATAGGAAGAATCAATATTGTGAAAATGGCCATACTGCCCAAGGTAATTTATAGATTCAATGCCATCACCATCAAGCTACCAATGACTTTCTTCACAGAATTGGAAAAAGCTACTTTAAAGTTCATATGGAACCAAAAAAGAGCCCGCATAGTCAAGTCAATCCTAAGCCAAAAGAACAAAGCTGGAGGCATCACCCTACCTGACTTCAAACTATACTACAAGGCTACAGTAACCAAAACAGCATTGTACTGGTACCAAAACAGAGATATAGATCAATGGAACAGAATAGTCTTGTCTTTCAAATCTTTCATGCCTCCATTTAACATGTTCAGTCTTCTTTCTCGAACATATGGGTTGTAGGTATCTGTTTTAGTGTCCCTGTTCTAATTATGATTTCTAGACCTGTTTTTATTGATCTTATGAGTTGTACTTTTATAATTTAGAGATAAGGTCTCATTCTGTCATCCAGGCTGGAGTGCAGTGGTACAATCATAGCTCTCTGTGGAACTAAATTCTTGGGCTCAAGCAACCCTCCTCCCTCAGACTGAGTAGCTGGGCTATAGGCACATACCACCAGGCCCAGCAAAGTTTTAAAGATCTGGAGAGATAAGGTCTCAATATGTTGGCTCAGGCTGGTCTCAAACTCCCAGCCTCAAGCAATCCATCTGCCTCAGCCTCCCAAAGTGTTGGGATTACAGGCATGAGCCAACACACCCAGTCATGAGTTGTATTTTCTTGATTCTCCATACGCCTGGACATTTGACTGGATGCCCAAAATTGTGACTTTGGATATTTTTGTATTTCTAGAATTATTCTTATACCTTATTCTAAGATAGTTACTTGGTCAGCTAGATCCTTTTGAGCCTTGCTTTTAGGCTTCATCAGGATTAGGATAGCCTCTAGGGCAGGACTTATTCCATTACTGAGGCAACACCTTTGAGTACTTTGTCCTATATCCCATGAGTTAGGTTTCTATTCTGGATGCTAAGAATAAAATTATTTCAAGTGCTATGTGAGTTCCAAGGATCATTACCTTTAAGTCCCCTTTGGGTGGTTCTTCCCTGGCCTAAGATAGTTTCTTCACATGCATCTGGAGCTCAGCATTCAGCTGAAGATTCAAGGAGGACCCTCCATGGGTCTCTGGGGTGTTCTGTGTGTGGCTGTCTCCTCCAGCATTCTGCCCTGCTAATTTTAGCTACCTGGGCCGGCCAGAATTCAACTCATGGAGATTGCTAGGCTGTGTTGCCTGTGCCTGGGCTGCATTCTAGATACTCTCCAGCCAATAAACTGGGCAAGTTACAGGGTCACCTTGTCTATTTCCCCTCTTAGGCATCAGTCTTGTGCTCTTGATAGAAGACAGTTTTCAGACTCTTGATATGTTTTATCAGTTTTTAGTTGTTTCAGGCAGGAAGATAAATCTAACCCTGTAATTCCATTTTGGTCAGGAGAAGCCTATACTTGTCTCAAGTGTTTTGAAAAATCCTTCATAGGGGTAGCTGTTGGTCATTAAGACTTTCTAGTCTGACCAGTGGTCACTATCACTACAGTATTACTGTTATGTACTTGCTGAAAGAATGGTGGGATAAAGATGGGCAGGTTTTTGGTAGGTATTTATCAAATGGCTCAGACTCAGGTGTAAAAGATAAACTTAACTCCTTGATTAGAGTCTCAACTGTTGGATACATTTCAGGTCTATAGGCTCAGTCTTTGGATCAATCTGATGGTCTTTGGTCTTTTCATGCAAGCAACAGACTACCAGGCAGTGATAGGCCCACAAATCTGAGACCTGTACAACCTAGCAGACTCTTGTTAACAGTGTCCCTCCAAATTGCTATATACCTGTCTCTCCAGGTTCTTAGGGAATGAACCCAGACCAATAAGGTCCTAATGATGCCCACCTCAAAACCCAAGACTCCCAAATCCCCTGGCTTAGAATGGTTTACTGCCTGAGAAATTCTTATCTGTGATTCAAAACTCCATACGAAAGTGAAACCAAGTGATTTAAAAGCAGAGTGGCTAGCAGAAGGACAGTTGTCATTTTTTTCTTAAATTATGAAGGGTTTTTCCTTTAGGCTTATAATTCTGAAATAAGGTCAATAGCCTAGAATATGCAAACAGGGTCTAAGAACATATTTTAGTAACTCTAACATTGTTCTGGGTGAAGTTCCTGGTTATAAGAGGTTAATCTGATCTTTAGAGATAATGCCTAAAGCCATTTCGATAGAAGCAAGCGTCTAAAGGTTTTTCTGGCTGATCACAAGCTCTGACAAAAGCAATACCTGTTCAAGGAAAACAGCTATTTCTTCCAGGGAAGCTGCTCTATGTAAACAGTATCATACAAGAGACTGAAAGATGGAATCCTACCAGCAACAACCACAGAAATTTCTGCTTTCAGGATACTTTAGATCAACCTAGAATTTCAGAAACTAACAGAAGCCATGGAAAGGAAGGGAATGAAAACAAATGGCAAACTGGAACTATAGAGAGCCACTACAATCAGAACTCAGTCTAGGGAAGCCTCTGAAGTCATCTGAGGCAACAGTGGTCTGAATCCAAGGTTGGAGGTTCTAGTGGTTCACCTGCAGATAACAAAACCACTCTTCATCTGGGCTTGTCACTAAAACTGCTGTCATTTCTGTTAAGAACTCATTCAACAAATAAGACATTCATGTCTTATTAATGGCAGTGCCAAAAAAATGACAATCTTCATTTCTAATAGAGAGTGGACACTCCTTGTCAGTTCAGGCAGTTCTGTTGGGGTGGTTGATCCAGCCATACAAAGCCCAAGAGCTTGTATTCAAAGGATCTGCAGCTACACTGGGCACTAGGAAGAGACAATGCCAGCTTCACATGGCCACGTTATAAAATTGTTAAGCAAAGAATTCTTGGGAAAAGGCCATTCTGTGCAGAAGTAGAGTTGGAGTACCACCATCTGTAGTCTGGTCCTGTTCACATAAATGCCCAGTCTCAGGGATTCCATACACTTACTGCTGGGAAGTCAAAGGCCTCTTCAGTACCAGAGGTGGGCTACAGAGACTGGAAGCACAAGATTTTCCAATTCCCCTTAAGCCACATGAAGACCGTATCATTATGAATTGCACTTTACTCTATGAATTGTAAGGCTCTAGATAAAGCCAAACACTTCAGTCAACATTGAACCTGGGGCTGAATGCTAACATGCTTACATGGCTGGCAGAGCCTTGAAAAGTCTCCAGGCTGCTCACAAAGCCCACCTATTGACCCATATGCTGGTCAGTTGTTTCAGAATGAGCAGGAGACATAAGGTAATGTGTCTTCTATCTCTTTGAATGATATTTTAACTTTGATAAAAGGGAGAAACTATACAGACTTATTTTGGTAAGGTTAGCATGAGATGTTCCTTGTCAGAAGATGGCATCAGTATTGCATAGACAGTGCTACAACACATGGCAATATCCTTTTCATAGACACTCAGACAATACCTATAGCTTCCTCGTTGTTTCAGACTTGTTTCTGCCTCTTTGCCAACACTGCTTCTCTACCTTAAGTAGGGTGATTGGTAAGTCAAAGGCTACTGGAAGCCACAATTTAAGCAGTTAAAAGGTTAAAGCTCTATGGTAACTGGAAGTCTTATAACTGTATTAGGATAAATCCCAGTGGCTACAGACAGCATCTATTGTGAGCCAACATGACTCTCATCAACAGCAATTCAAAGGAAGATATAATTTTCTGTGAAGTCATCTTTAATCCCAAAATTATCTTTCTAGACCTGAGGCTAACAAGACCACATTTGGCTGAGTCTGTACATGAGTTGGTTGAATACGCATCTGAAAGTTGAACCTGAACAAGTTGAAGGACCTGTAGCTGCATTTGAAAGGAAACCCCCCAAAAAATATCGTGTTAGATGTCAGCCACAAGGTGTTTGTGGGGAAATTAAACTCTTTCTCAGGGGAATTGAGCTCAAAAAGATACCACGGAGAAGTTTAGCCCATTAAGATTGGAATTTGGGTTTCTCAAGGTATACATTTCTCTCATGGGACTAAGATGACTGACCCAAGCACAGGCCAGAGACTGGGGCAGCTAGGCAGCATCCATGCTGGTGTAAGCACCATGTGAGACTAGCATAGGTCCCTCAGACTGCACAGTACTTAGGTGAACACTGCAAGAGTCACAGCACTGTGGGAGACTGGAGGTACAGGCACAGCCTCACGGCTGTATGCCACAGGTGTGGGCCTGGGCACCAAGATAGCATCTCACCCAGTGTGGGGGCTTTTCTGCCCACCTAGGTAGCCAGTGTGTCCCACAGCTCTGGAGGCTGCAGAGTGCCTGGGTGCCTCTTGGCTAAAATGGCCACCATGCACAGTTAGCTACAGACTCTCTGATGCATATTTGCCAACTTGTGGGGCAGTTTGGGGTGCAGTAGGCTATAGGGATGCAGCTCTTGTCTCCGACTCTGGGCATACCATTCAGTGCTAATGCCTTTCAGAGGATGATACACCAAGGGAAAACCGGGGCCCCTTCTTGCAGCTGGTGAAAGTAAGGTTCTGCTAATAAAGCCCTGCTTTGCAATCTATTTTTGGCATAAGAATAAGCCCAGCTGGGCCTTGAAGTATGAGCAAAGCACTCCTTTGACATGAAAAAGCAGAAAAAAAAATTTAAACTGTCTTCCTGGAGTCATTCTAACTTTAGAAAATCAGAATGACCAAGCTCATGACTTGTCTTCTGAACTCAGAGGGTCGTTTTTCAGATGGTCATAGTATTTTTTCATGTATTCGTTTGAATATATAGATGGTTCTAGCTTTAAATATACTTAAGTTTTGCTTTTTGGTGGTCATGTTCAATTCAGTAGGTTACAACATGGCCTTCAGAGATACCAGTACCTTGATTAACAAGGGAATGAGGAGCAAACAGTCTTACTGTAAAGACTGATCGTTCCTTCTTTTTATATCTACCTTAACTAATTGGAGTTTTAGAAAATTCTAGAGGCCATGGACTCAAGTGAGACAGGTTGTTGGGCAAGCTAGTCAATACAGCCAGACCAGGATTAAAGTTCTGGAGCTCTGTATCCAACTAAATAGCAGGCTCACAGACACATTGAGAACAGATGCCCAAAGCCCCCACAATAAAATGACATAGCCAACATGAAGTTTGAGTGCATAGGAATTTGACCCTAGGTCCCATCCATTGAGCTCATCCCTAACACCTATCCCAGAGTAACCAGATTTGACACCACTTGGCTCCTCATGAAGAATCATAAAACATTTTGTTGGAGGGATGCCACTTCGACCAAATTGGGAAATGAAATAGAGGTCATTTGAAGGTGTTTTTAACCCATGTTAAGTCCTAGGGTCATCCTATATACTTGAGCAGCCCAGGTTTTGGTGTCGTTACAGATAAACATCTCAGGGCAGACCAGAACCATCAGATGATCACCTCCCCCTGCCTATCTCTCTGTTACATTTGTCACAGTTCTTTGATGAGGTGAGGCAGCAGGCCAGGTCATTTTCAGATACTTCTTGAGCCTGGAAAAGACAAAAACCAGATGCAGACTTCTCATGAGGCTGGCCCTCAACATCAGGAAATCAGGCTGCTCACATCATGGGCTCTCAGTATTAAGAGACTTAAGCACTAATAACTACAGAAAATATGATTCAAGGAAGTCATCACTTTTTCTGCAATAGTACATTATGCTCAGAGCAACTTGTTGTTTAATATAAAGCTATGTTTCTATTCTATCAACTTTCCAACTAGAGTCTATAGCTCTATTCTTCTATTCCTATGTGATGTTATCTAGGGGTCTAGGAACTATGGGTGTGAGTTGGGCTGGCTCATTATGTTCTCTTCCAGGAAGCTACTTAGCAGAATTTGTGCTCCCCATCCACACATGCTTAGATTCTCCTAAGTAAGAGGTCCTGGTTCTAGAGTAAGGTAGGAGAGATTTCTAACATACACTAAGAGCATTCAATGTCAGATTCCTAATATACACTAAGAGCATTCAATGTCAGATTCAAAGTAACCAAGAACGTACAGGCTGGGCAACCTAAAATGCTGCACAATCCACAACTGAGTGCTGACATGATGCAAGTTGAAAATTTTACATCTGACCACATGTGTCAGGTCAGTCAAAACAGAGGCACACCATTTGTGTTCCAAGGGGGGAAAAACACCCTCCCAGCTCCCTTTAGCCACGATACATCTTTTCTGCACATGCAGATTCCCCCATACAAACATGCCCACAAAGGGAAATAAGATGGCATGCAGGCTGGGCACACCAATGGCAGATTACCCACAATGCCCTACATGGGGACAAGAGCTATGCAAAGATTATTCTAAGTGTTGGGAGCAGGCCCCCCCTGAAATCTGGCCATAAACTGGCCCCAAAACTGGCCATAAAAACAAAATCTTTGCAGCACAGTGACATGTTCATGATGGCCATAACGCCCACGCTGGAAGGTTGTGGGTTTACGGGAATGAGGGCAAGGAACACCTGGCCCACCCAGGGCAGAAAACCACTTAAAGGCATTCTTAAGCCACAAACAATAGCATGAGTGATCTGTGCCTTAAGGACATGCTCCTGCTGCAGTTAACTAGCCCAACCTATTCCTTTAATTCGGCCCATCCCTTCGTTTCCCATAAGGGATACTTTTAGTTAATTTAGTATCTATAGAAAAAACACTAATGACTGTTTTGCTGTTAATAAATACTTGGGTAAATCTCTGTTCAGGGCTGTCAGCTCTGAAGGCTGTGAGACCCCTGACTTCCCACTTCACACCTCTATATTTCTGTGTGTGTGTGTGTGTCTTTAATTCCTCTAGTGCCACTGGGTTAGGGTCTCCCCGACCGAGCTGGTCTCGGCACTAAGCTCTGGTAGAGAGATACTGTTGGAAGGGTCAAGTCCTACAGACAGCCCTGTGGGTAACAGTGATAAAAAGGCAGCATTTATGTTTATCTATAGCACAGAAAGCCAAGCTGTTGGAGAAACTGAACAGCAGCTAGAGTGTGAAGCATCTTACAGAAGAGTATAGTATTGACCACCATATGGAATGACCACCATGTGACCTGACAAAACAAAAATAAGCTAGTGAAGTTCGTGCTGAAAGTAGTGGATAGTAGAAAAATATTAAATAAAGCTGTAAGTGAAGGTAATCATGTTTGACAGTAGGTCTGTCAGCATGGCAGTGAACACACGTCACTCAGTGCTGTGCTAATTATGAAACAAGCAGAGATCACCATGGATTGAAAATTAGGGGGAACCGAATATTCAACAGACTGATCACAGAAGTTTAAAAGACATGGCAGTAAGCTTTCAAACATCTGTGGCAATAAAGACATCTGATCACAAAGCAGTGAAGAAATTCCTTAGTCATTCCGCCAAGGTCACTTCTGGTGAAAGTCTGATGCCAGGACAAGTCTATGATGCTGACAAAATACTGTTTTAGCATTATTGCCCCAGAAAGGCTACAGCTGATGGGACAGCCTATAGAAACTGAGGATGCCAAGGACAGTAACTACGCTGGGATGTGCTAATGAAGACAGTGTAAACTTGTTATGAACGGCAAAAGCTTGTGTCCTCACTGTTTAAGGAGTTTCCTACAAGTCCATTATTGTGCTAACAAAAGGGTGTAGATAATTTAGGGACATCTTTCCCAGTTTATCATTTTATGTCAGTAACTCATACTCACTGCAGGGAAGTTAGACTGGATGACAACAGCAAGATTGTTATTCCTTGATCATTGTTCTGTTCATCTTCCAGCTGAAGTTATTAAAAAGTGTTTATGCCATGTACTTTCACAACACAATTGCGTTAATTCAGCCACACGACTAGGATAGCCTTAGACCAGTAAATGAACACTTTGAACAGCATGCTAGCGGCTGTTAATAGAGGCATGGGTGTAGGTTTTCAAAAGGAAACCAGCATAGCAAATGCTTACATGCTGTTGTCAATGCTTGGAACAGTGATGAGTGTGTGCCTGAACATACAATCTCTGGCCTGCAATTATGTTCAGTGGTGAACAAGGCAACGACTTTGAAGGATTTTCGTGTGGAAAATGACCTTTGCATATGCAAAAGATATATCTTCAGAGTCCATTAGTAGGCTGGAAGAAATGCATGTTGACTTTTTGAAAGTTGTTCATTGCCAGGGAAATAGCTGAAATGGCTCTGACTAAGGTGATTGTGGCAACAGCAAAAGTATAGTATAGAAGTAGTACCTTCAGATGACATGGTAGAAGTGTGTGATAGGTTTAAGGACTAGAGCAGCGTATGTTCTTAAATTGTATCAGTCTCATTTTACCAATAAAAATGATAGTTTAAATGAGGTAGATGACGCTGGAGGAAGCATTAAAAACCCATTCACCGAATATCTCATCCCTAAAGGGCCCATTTCTTGGTCCTTCAACTGCTTGATGTTTTCTCATGTAAAGAAAATATAGTGTAATCTTTTAATCAAAAACAGTATCATAGGTAGACCGATTTCTGTTTAACAGCTGATGCAGGTATTCTGGTGATGCTACTAGGCCTAGTTACCCTAAGCACTTTTCATTGCATTAGTTGTATGTCTTTTCACTGTTAAACACCATATGAATAAAGTGATCGCTTATCAGTGGCATATAATCTCAAAGTCAAGAATGACGGTGATGCTAAACTATAGGTTGTCCATATGGGTGGCTGAGATAGTGACACCTTTACTTTTTGATGGTTTGGTATAAACTTTGTTTTGAGCACAAATATCATATAAAGTAACCCTCAGGTGATGGCGTACATGAAATTGTTCTTAGACTTGTCCCACCCAAGATCTCTCACGTGAATGCAAATACTCAAATCCAAAAAAACCTGAAGATACTTCTGTTCCCAAGCATTTTGAATAAGGATATTCAACCCGTAGCAGTGACCAGGTTTCTGCCAGTAGACTGGCAGGCAGAAGGAGTTATACCTGCAGGGGCAGCCAAATCTGGTTATGAGGCATGAGTTGTTATATCCTGAGGGCATGGAAAAGGGTGTCTGGATCTTGCAGGAGTCATTGGGGGCACCACTTGGTACTTTCACATCCAGGGAGAACGTTGAATCTTCACCCTTGATTTCCTTGTCTTTGTCAGGCATGGTTGGAGTTGCTCAAAGATGAGGGTCTGGGTCACTCTACCAGATACCTCTTGTGGAGGGTAAGGGAGATTCCCAGTATAGAACTTTAGAGGTGTGGCTATAGATACACTTCCTGGATGTGAGTGATAAGAAACCATATCACTGGGGTAATACTGCATAGAAAGAGATTTAAGCTTTTTGTCACTGACCCAGTTCCTTTCAAGACAATGCTACCTCCCAAGGCCAAAATGATCTAAAGGCATTTGGAGATAACTCAAGTAGAAGTCTCTTCTGAAAGAACTGTTCCTTAATTGCACTACTTCTATATGGACCCGGGAAGTGCACCTTCAGCTGTCTTTCCCAGATTTCTTTGGTCCCTTCAGAAGTCTTGGATAGTTCAGAACATGGAGGATACAGAGGTTGTGATGTATCCAATAAAGCCTGTGAAGCCCAACAGGTTTCTCAGGGGAAGGTGGGAGATTGAGCGGCATATCTATGTCTACAACACAAAAGACATACCAAGCTGCACGTGCATTCAGTGACTAGAAGCTGTGAGAGCACAGAGGCTCCACCATCTTGCCCTGGAACAGGACTGGAAAAATTCTTGCTCTAGAGCTCCTACAGGGAGGCCAAGGCTTCATCATGCCTGCGTCATGGCTTGGCATCTTCTGTACAATGCAGCCTCCTTTCCCCTTTTCACAGGTGTTGATTCCTAATAAACTTTGATCCACCACCCATCACAAATCTTGACTTCATTACAGACTTGGACAGGAACAAGTGGTCCAAGGGCATGGAGAGGATCCAGGTGCTGAGCTCCCTCCTGAAGACAGGAAGTATTCCTGGACTCACTTTATATAGTACCTGGAATTTGGGTTTGCTTTTCCCTGTAGGCTTTGGGGTTCCTGTGAAGGCTGGAACTATTTTGCACATACAGACTCCACTGAGTAACTGAAGTTCCAGCCAGAATTCTACTCCTTCAAAGCCTCTCATTCTAGGAAGGGGAACTTGGTCCCCCTCCCCCTTCCTGCCAGCTGGTGACGCCTGGGTACTGCCACCAATCCTGCTCACCTGCCTGCTCTGGAAAAGTCTCAGCTGGGCCTTGGGTTTTAATGACAGGGGTACTTAGCCACAAGAAGAATATACTATCGCTTTTTACCATCTATACTGATATTTTTTTTTTTTTTGAGACAGTCTCACCTCTGTTGCCCAGGCTGGAGTGCAGTGGCACAATCTCGGATCACTGCAAACTGCCTCCTGGGTTCAAGCAATTCTCCTGCCTCAGCCTCGTAAGCAACTGAGATCACAGGCATGCGCTGCCATGCCCAGCTAATTTTTGTATTTTTAGTAGAGATAGGGTTTTGCCATGTTGGCCAGGCTGGTCTTGAACTCCCAAATCTCAAAGTGATCCATTTGGCTCGGCCTCCCCCAAAGTGGTGGGGCCTCCCCCAAAGTGGTGGGGTTACAGGCATGAGCCACAGCCTACACTGGTATTTTTGAACATGTGTGTTTTTTAGAGATGGTGTCTCAACTACACTGCCCAGGCTGGTCTCAAATTCCTGGTCTTAAGTGATCCTGTCACCTCAACCTCTTAAAGCACTGATCACAGGCATGAGCCACAATATCCAGCCTATTTGTTTCTAAGAAAAACTAAGGCATATTGGGCAATTTCAAGGTATGGTTTTTTTTTTTTTAGGTGAGGGAATTCATTTTAATGTCTTGACCACAGTCTTATTACTTTGGCATTCATGAAGCCATTAGTCAGAGTGTGAATCCAAATCTATTTTAAGCAACCAGAGCATATCTTGCCATGTGGCTTCCATATAAGTCCCAGAGACATTGACCTCTTCTGAGATTTTGTAGGATAGCACAAAACAAGAACCTCTGTTTGAGGACTCAACTGTTAAGATTTCCTATTCATGGTTGAAAAGGTTACAGCATCTAGTTCCGAGTTCTTTATGAAAACTCATGACTGTCTTTGCCTGAACACTGCTGATAAAGTCTCACAAGCACAAGAGCAGTTAGGTCTTGTCCGTGTCTTCTACATGGACACTCAGTAGAAGAGAAGACCCCATTCAGGAAGGGCTGGTGTCATCTTGGGTCAAAAGATTCTTTCCAAGCTTCTCATCTACAGGCCAACTCCGATTCATATTCTAGATAAGTTCTTAAGAGTTGATGAACAAGAATTCACTGACCAAGACTGATGTCTCTGAAATTCAAGACAGATGAGCTGAATGAAGTTCAGCACTGCATTCTCTATAAGACATCTTAGGGTGGGGGGGGGATGCACCCATTTTAGCCCGTGGCCGTTCCTCCTGCAGCTCTGCGACATGGCCCAACCCTGCAAGTGAGGGAGCAGGTCCAGCCTTGGAGTAGCAGGCAGGAAGTTGTATTTCTCAGGAAGCTGGTAGAAAGCCTTTTGAAGCTTGTCCCAATGATCCGAGTGGTGCCAAAATGAAAGTGAAAAGAGTACAGAGTGCACATTGTGCACATTACCCTAAAACAAAGTATAATAATAATAAAAAAAGAAAGGAGTACAGAGTGGAAGAATAGTTGAGTCTTGATACTCGCAGTATAAGAACAAAAAGCCTCCTGCACCTGATATGTCCAAGACCATCTAAAGTTAGCCAGGCATAGGTGTGTGTATGCCTGTAGTCTCAGCTACTCAAGAGGCTTAGGTGAGTGTGACTTGAGCTTGGGAGGTTGAGGCACAGTAAACATGCCATTGCATTCCAGCCTGGGCAACAGACTCTGCCTATAAAAGAAACACTACACAAAAGCACCACAGAGTGGGAAGGTATCTGAAGGTGAAAGGAAATCCAACCTGCTCCAGGAAAGCAGAGCTGATGGCAGTGGGTTCAGAAAGGCTGACCTGCAGTCTAGGGCACAGCCCAGCCCCCACTCCCTCTACCTGGCTCGGCCATTCATGGTAAGTGTGGTCAGAAAGACTCTAGTTAGAAAAGACAATGTCAAAACCAAGTCCACATCATTTCTGCCCCTCAGAGAGCCCAAGTTTGTCCAAAGTGATAGAAGTAGAGTCCCAAATATTACTATTGACTCTGCTGACTGTAAAGGAGAACAATCTTGCTTAGTTCAAAGGCAGAGCAGTATGTAGAAAGCAGCTACAGAAAAAAGCTGAAGCACAGGCCTCAGCTAGAGGCAGTGGGAGCTGGCAGACAGCTCAGCCACCAAATTGAGATGCTCAGCCCCTTTGAGGAAGTAGCTGAATGCTTTAAGGAACAATACAACATGTTTGCCATGGCCCTGGACACCAGGCATGAGCTGCCTGTGAGACTGAGCCACCTGGAGGAAGATGGGCAACGATTCTTAGGTATCTTCCCAAAGCAAGTTCAGCTGCCCTTGAGTTTGGTTGTTTCTAAGAGTTCTCACAGGTCATCTAAATTTTGCTTGAGACTGTTGCAATAGAACATCACTCCCTGAAATCCACAGGTAAGACTTCCCCTGCAGAGCTCTCCATTGAATTAATCTGAAGCAGAACGCAACACAGTCCTCCCAGATCCCAAATGATGTTGCTGGATTGGCAGCTTAAGTGATTTTTGAAGTTTTCCAATGAAGATTTTATATATACAGTTACCAAACAGGAGTGACAGCACAGTCGAGTAGGCAAGGTCAGGGTGTTTGTCAGAAGATGACTTGGACAAGGTTCGGTGGATCTAAGAATGATACCAAGAACTGCGGCAGGCTTACGGAGACACAGGACACTTAAGCAGCTTGGGTGCCAAAATATAGCCAGAGTTCCAGCTGTTGTGATAGCTTTTGGTTGTTTTGCCACATTTGTATGCTTCTTTTGTCTGTTTTGTATTGAAGTGACTGTTGAAACTAAAGGTAAAAGGATAAGTGATAATGGAAAGCTTTGAATGAGACTCAGGTTTTTGACTCAACCACCAATTTCTTTTCAACTCCTAACACATAGGTGAGACACTTTGTAACTTGTCAAGATTGAGCCTATGAGTCTTGCCTATCAAATTGGCTCCATGAGTGTTAAGTTCTCATCAGTAATTCGAACTCAAGGCTGGGTCTACCATTGCTTAGAGTGACTATGAGGACATTCCTCTCTAGATCACAGTTATTGAAGCAGGATACTTCCCTGACCCCTTCGTGGGACTCATGACAGGGATGCCTTGTTTACTCAGCCTGCCACTCTCAACTCCTCGAAGGAAGGAGCATGCAAGTGAACAAGGTGGGGACTGGAGTGCATGAGCACTGGAATTGATTGGCAGCCTTGTTGCGGGCAGGATCACACTCCACTCACTCAGACTCACTGCTGCATTCCACCCCTCATGGGAGGGGGAGGGCAGGTGAGTGAGTGCAGGAGCCAGAGCGAGCACTTTTGAATGCTGGCAGGAGGGAACTTTGCTCAAGCCCCCGGCAGCATCTAGGCAGGGTGCCTGTGACTTCTGAAGCCCCAGGGGGTGTGTCACAGTGCTCTTTTAGCTCTGCTGTCTATGGATGGTCTTAACAGCTCAATGGGCCCTCCACTCTTTCACATAAGGCAGCTGCCCTCTGCCAGAGAGGGCAAAGGGCCAGCTGACAGCTTTTTGTATCCACACTGGTGGCTCCTGAGCTCATCTGACTTCCAGGAAAAATGAGGTTGCATGAGTGAATTGATGGATGGTAAATGCAGGGGATTTTATTGCCAATGAAAGTGGCTCTCAGCCCTAAGGGGAGCTGAAAAAGGGTAGGGTGGGTTGGTAATCTTCCCTTGGAGTCTGGCTGTCTCTGGCTGGATTCTTCTCTGAAGCTATGCCATCAAGCTATTCCTCTGAAGCCAAGCCACTTCTGATGTCTGGCCATAGTCCCTGATGTCCAGCTACTTCTCCCTGCCAGCTGAGTCTGGGATCTTTATAGGCACAGGATGAGGGCAGGGCAGGTCATGGGTAGTTTAGGAAAAGGCAACATTCAAGCTGGAAAACAAAGATAAAATTTCTCACTTTGGGCCATAGTTTCAGGCCTTTCAACTTGCAGGTGGAGTTTTGTTGTGGACCTACCCCTTTTCTGCCCAGAATTTCTCTGCTCCCATCCCTATCATTAGGAGGGTCTCTCCAAGAGAGTTTGTGTTTTGGAGATACCACAAACAAAATCCCAGAATCACGAGAATTGTTTTCTGCAGCTGCTGAAATAAGTAGGCATAAGCCTATAGCCACTAGAACATGATTTCAGTATAAAAACTTCTTGCTGGTTTCAAGATTCCTATTAGCCAGGGAAATCTCAGTCAAGAGTAGTGAACAGGCCTTGGAAGCTGAACTCAGGTGCAAATCCTGGTTCTTTCACATGTGTCATGTGACACTTACTAGATTCTAAGCCCTAAGCTTAAGTTTCTAGAAGCAGGAAGGGGGATTTTCATACCAGCCAGTTTATAGATTAAGAGCATGGGAAGCATCTAGAACAGATCTATAGTAAGCATTTATTTTTTGAGTAATAGAAAGTTCTTCCATGATTCTATCGGATTATTTGCAGTGAGAATATGAATAGGTCTTGATTTGGATCCAGTTATAGCATTAGCAGTCCTTTCTAGTCTTTCAGAATACCTTTAATATTGTGAAGACCAGGCAGATAGTCTAGGTTGACATCTCCTGAAAATTTGATCTTTTTCCCCTTCTTGGGAAGCAGCAGTCCCAGCATGGAGCCCGGATTAATTTGGGCTAAGATGTGGCCTTTTCAAGTCCTTACCCCAGTTGGGAACAACATATAGGTGCCAGCTGGCTTTGCCCGTTAATACCCTTCTGTGAATTTCCTGGCTTTAAGTGCCAGAAAGTCATTTATTAGGTAAATGGAGGATGCCCTGAAAATTTACCTGCTATCAACAAAGTCTGTATTCAAAGTCCAGCTCTCTGAAAAAAACCTTCTTCTGAAACCAGCCTGAGAGTCCTAATCTCTTGCTGGGTCTCAGCTACTAGTGACTATTAAGGGCAAAAACCTCTAGCATATGGTTTTTATATAAGCCTGAGTGTTCTTAGAGCTGAGCTGTTAAACATGAGTTCCTTTGTCAGACGGATAGATTGCAAAAATTTTCTCCCATTCTGTAGGTTGCCTGTTCACTCTGATGATAGTTTCTTTTGCTGTGCAGAAGCTGTTTAATTAGATCCCATTTGTCAATTTTGGCTTTCGTTGCCATTGCTTTTGGCATTTTAGTCATGAAGTCTTTGCCCTTGCCTATGTCCTGAATAGTATTGCCCAGGTTTTCTTCTAGAGTTTTTATGGTTTTTAGGTCTTATGTTTAAGTCTTTAATCTGACAAAGGGCTAATATCCAGAACCTACAAGGAACTCAAATTTACGAGAAAAACTCCATCAAAAAGAGGGCAAAGGATATGAACAGATACTTCTCTAAAGATGACATTTATGTGGTCAAACATGAAAAAAAGCTCATCATTGGTCATTAGAGAAATGCCAATCAAAACCACAAGGATATTCCATCTCACACCAGTTAGAATGGCAATCATTTAAAAGTCAGGAAACAGATGCTGGAGAGGATGTGGAGAAATAGGAGTGCTTTTACACTGTTGGTGGGACTGTAAGTTAGTTCAACCATTGTGGAAGACAGTGTGGCGATTCCTCAAGGATCTAGAACCAGAAATACCATTTGACCCAGCAATCCCATTACTTGGTATGTACCCAAAGGATTATAAATTATTCTATAAAAACACATGCCCAGGTATGTTTATTGCAGCACTGTTCACAATAGCAAAGACTTGGAACCAACCCAAATGCCCATCAATGATAGACTGGATAAAGAAAATGTGGCACATGTACACCATGGAATACTGTATAGCCATAAAAATGATGAGTTCATGTCCTTTGCAGGGACATGGATGAATCTGGAAGCCATCATTCTCAGCAAACTAACACAGGAACAGAAAGCCAAGCACCACATGTTCTCACGCATAAGTGGGAATTGAACAATGAAAGTACATGGACACAAGGAGGGGAACATCACACACCAGGGCCTGTTGGGGAGGGTGGGGGACTAGGGAAGGGATAGCATTAGGAGAAATACCTAATGTAGATGATGGGTTTTTGGGTGCAGCAAACCACCATGGCATGTGTATACCTATGTAACAAACCTGCGCTTTCTGCACATGTATCCCAGAACTTAAAGTATAATAAAGAAAAAAAAAACAACGTGAGTTTCCACAAGTCAGACTTTCAACACCAAACAAGTTCCTGGTTTCCAGTGGCTTCCAAAGGGTTCTCAGATAACATCCTGACTTGCTCAAAACTCCATATGATCAGACTCCCTGTCCACATGGCCAATAACCCTCCTTATAAGTACTGTCTTCCACCATTTGGAAACTGTGAGACTAGTTTTTTTTGTTTGTTTTGCAGGTAAGACTGTCATTCTTTGCTTTTATGATAATCTAGTCAAAAGCAGACAACAAAATTCTAAGGACAATGACATAATAAGTTGAATTGTTCCAGAATGGAGCCAACACCGACTTTAATAAAAAGTTATTGGTAACTGTCTCAAGAGGTCACACTGAAGACCTCTGAGAAGTTTCCAGAATTGAAGTTTCCAGGTTTTAC
Organism: Gorilla gorilla gorilla; assembly: GCF_029281585.2. Taxonomy (NCBI): domain Eukaryota; kingdom Metazoa; phylum Chordata; class Mammalia; order Primates; family Hominidae; genus Gorilla; species Gorilla gorilla. Next base: position 129,498,216 of record NC_073234.2, read on the forward strand.
AATCTGTCCCCAGTGAAAAGGACAAGTGCCTAGGCAGGTAAAGGGCATGTGTTTCCCACTGGCAATGTTGGAGACAATCTGTTCTCATAGGCACCTTCCTCACATATCTCTATTGTCTATAGACCTTCGAGGAACTTTACAGGCTCACCAAGAGACTGACCACTGCTTTGGGTTTAAGTCAGTCTTAGATTTTGGTAGACTTGACAGTCAAGGACTGCTCCCTCAGCCCAGTTCAGGGATTTTCCCTGAGGTCCAATTGCGGTATCAGATGCCCAGTGGCCAATACTGAAGCAACAGATGCAATGAGCCACACACATTTTGAATGAACTAGTATTTGATTCCGTAACTCTGACCCAAAATCAAGATAGTTTCTAGACCTAAGTTTAAGCAAAACCACACGTGGTCAAAGTGAACAAGAGTAGAAAGTAGGGAAATAAGTGGGCAAGTTTAAGACTTTAGATGGATTGACCCTCCCAAAGGAGACACTGGATCCTAAGTCAAGGAACCTACAGCTGTATTTTGGAAGAGAGGACTGATAATGTCATGTGCTTCATTTAGCCTATCCCTCTAGGGGAAAAGAAACATAGGGAAGTACTTCTGACCATACTAGGCAGTGGATTTGAGGCATTGCAGAATTACAAAGCATTCTTACTCATTCTCAGCCTGATCCTTTCTACAGGAATGGTTCTTCTCAGGATAAACCATGAAGTTTGGGTAGCAAAGACCTAGTTCCAGACCTGGGCTACAGAGACCATGACATAAGAGGGTTTAGCTGGGAATGAACAATTGTTCTGTGTTCATAACTTCCAGATTTGTAATAGCCAGAGCTAGTATGGCTTGGTCTTTTGCCTTATCACTTTAGGTGACATTTGAGGCTGGAATTGGAAGCCAAAACACTGCAGGATGGAGTCCTCTGCTCAGGATTACTCAGCTTAAATGAATGCTGGGAAAATTCCTGGACCATTCCAGGAGGCTGCAGAAGGAATACCTGATCATATTCCTGGAATTTGTCACCTTGTCATGATTACCACAAACGTATCTTGGAGCTGGCATCTTCTCCAGGTCCTAAGACTTCTGTTAGTATAATGACATCCAGATCGCTTTCCATCAGCCAACAATATTTGATATCATACTTGGAACTGAAGATTAAAAAGATTGGAAAGACTTGATGCAGGTTTCCTTCACCATAGCTAAGAACTACCTTTTTCATGTATTTCTGGTTTTCTGCTATTGACAATGTGCATTTTGAACAGAATTATAGAGCTTTCTATTATATTTAGCATTAAGGTCCTATTTCCAAAAGTTATTCTCTTATATAAAGGAACCAGGACAGCTTCCAAAAATGGTAGTCTAAGGTGAATAAAATTATGAGAAAAGTGCTTGAAGAGAAACATTGAGAGCACAGCCGGCTTGAAAGTGTTCCTCTCTAACCAAATTTGGTATAACTTATGACAAGATAACCTGATGCATTGCTTCTAGAAAGGCCCTCTGATAGGAGTACTATATAGGTGTTGGATAAGCTCAAACAAAACAAGGAGACAATTTCAGTAAGTCAAGTTTATATGCCTTTGGATTCTTCAAAAACTTAAGTCTTAGAAAAAACCGTGTAGGGGGAGTATTTTATCAGTCTCCTTTAAGATCCTGCTTTCCAATCCATACATGTGGCCTCAAGCCTTAGAAGGGACCAAGGTGGAGACCCCCACCTGCAAGCAGATGCCACAGTTGCCCTAACCCCCCTCATAAACCTCATACAACCTGGAGGGTACCTTTCCCCATGAGTCTATTGTGTCTCCTAATGAGCATGACACTCCTCAGTATGGGTGCTCTAAAGAACAGCTGTCTCAGAGCTGGTGATCAAGTAGTAACAAGACCAGACCCTTCCTGCCAATCAGTGAAAAGTAGGTACTGCCCTAGACTTTACCTGTCTGCTCTAGACACAGGAATACTCCCAAATGAACCTTGCTTTTGAGAAAGGCACTTAGATGAGACATGGTAGAAGGCAGCTTCATTAGATAGTGGCCCTTCAAGAGCTAAAGATGGGAGGGAAGTAGAGTACTGAGGAGCATACCAGGCTGCTTCTCACTTTTGCCATCTAGAACACCTTCCACCATGGCCACCTCAAGTTCCCACTTGAACAGAGGGGTCAAACAAGTAACAAGTTCCTGATTCAGGGTGGGTGCCGTGGTTTGTGTCCCCTTTAAGATTTGGGTATTGAAACTTAAAGACAGTGGATGATAGTATTAAGAGGTGAAGACTTTAAGAGGCAATTTGGCAGTGGGGGCTCAGGCCCTCATGAGTGGGGCTTCATAGAAGATTTGGCTCTTTTGCTCTGTCCACTGAGTGAGGACACAGCAACAAGGCACCATCTTGGAATCAGAGCAGCCCTTATACAATTGAATCTGGTTCCCTAGCATCGGATTTCCTAGCCTCCAGAACTGTATGAGAAGTCGTCCTAAGTCACTCGGTCTGAAACATCCTGTTATAGCAGCCAAAATGGACTAAGACAGTGGGAAAGTCCAAGCCATGTATGTTTGGATTGATGGCATCAGAAGAGGATCATGCTATGAGGTCCACCCCCAGGACAGCAGGCCCAAGTGTGTACAGTGAGTGGAGTTGATGGCTCTAGTGCTTTTCAATCTGAAGCCTGTAACAGTGACATCTCATCCCTGCTGCCATTTTGGGACTCCTCCTACAAGGACCCCAGCCAGCTGGTGTTGAGAAGTCTAAGTATACCCCAAAACCTATGAAAGGTCAGTTTAAGACACACCTGTAAATAGGTAAAGACATGGTGAACAACCAGCATCCCTGATTTGGAATGCAACAGGAATATATTTCTTATAGCGGATGGGCATCCCTTCAGTTTGCCTTCCAGTGAATTCCCTGGGTCCCAAGGTTCATATTGTGGCAGTGCAAAAGTAGACGTACTACCACAAGAATATCAAGGAGGCTCACTACCAAGTCTATTTATATATGGGCATGAGGATGCATGCCAAGGTCATGAAAGCCCAGTGGGAATTTGATAGAGAAATGTGGAATAATTACATAGTGAGATCCTCTCAGGGTAGTCCATTTCATCTTGCATTGTGTGAAGACTTTGGAGCAACAGATTAGGATCAAAGGTGGTTATTCTTGGTAACTAGAATGGTGCAGGATGTCATCCCAACTTCAGCACCAAGGCCATGCAAGAGAAGGTTGAAGTACATTGAGGCAGCCATTGAAAGACTAAGCCACTGATATCAGTGGCCAGATTCAAGTTTATGATCCCAAGGTGGTCCTGGACAATACCAAATGCCTAGCCAGATTCACAAACCCGCAGCCATTAACTTCCCTGCTAGCATGGTCACCCATGGGGCCTGCATCCCCCTTCCCTGGGCCATTGACCAGGAGAATGTTAACTGAAGACCATCTGTGGTCACATCTGTGAGCTTTTCAGTGACAGAAGCCCTCATTTACACATCAATGATGCCAGCATTGAACCCTTCCAATATGGAAGCTGAGTGGACCACACCTTTCAAAGTCTTCCCACTTCATCCTACTCTCAACTCTCCCATTGTCCTAGTAGCTGTTAGGTAAAAGGTAGCACGTCAAGGTCTGTTTTTCATACCCAGTTATTAACTCCTGCTTTAGCTGGCCAGGATGGAGAGAACATGTTTTAATGTCACGTTCACTTTTTCCTCTAATCACTGAAGCTTTCTAGTGATTTTTAGTGATGGGGGTGAAAAAAAGTGACCCCTGATTCCATGGAATCAGGTATGTTTGCCTAACAGATGTAGCTATCCAGAGAGGTATATCTGGAGGATTTTTCTTTAAGATTGATGAAAGGGGAGGGTCTGATGGTTAGGTTAGGATTTATCTTGGAAGTTCTATTTCTTAAGAGGTCATACTTTCCGTTCAGTAGAAAGTTGGTTAAAGGAAAAGGAGAACTAGAGATTGAAGAAAATGTCCTTGGTCTCTTACTGTGTTTCCCATGCTTGAGTCTAAGTGCCTCTGTTGGGGAAAACGCTTCTATTCAATACTTATCCCAGAAGGCTTCTGTAACCAAGAGTGTAGGGGTTTCTCCAACAAGTAGTCAGTCCTGCAGTGGATATCAGCTGAGGATCCAATTTAAATTGACACTATCCACCTGGAGTTAGCATCCCATCCAGATTGAAAGCTCAATCCCACAGGACTGCCCCCCTCTCCCCACCAGGCACAAGTCTGGGCCTTCAGAACTCCTGATTAGCATTCAATTGGGATCTACCATTAATTGGATTCAGTGAATTTGGTAGAGCAGCTTGGGGAACTCAGCAAAACTTATGTTTGTTTTATAAAGATTACAAAGGAAACAGACACACATAGGCTAAGTATGGCAGAAGAGGTATGAAGCTGCCATGCCTACCCTAGGCCACCTTCCAGGGAACTCCACACGTTCAGCTGTCTAAAGGCTCCCCAGATCTGGTCCTCTTGGACCTTTCATGGAGACATGAGATGGCTGTGACTGACAACCATGTAGAAATGTGATTGGATAAAGATTATCTGAACAGGGAAACTCAGCAAGGCCTAACTCTTCCAATTCTTCCCAACATCTCTGTAGCATTCCTTCCCTCCAAAGTGTGAGGCAGGACCCCTTTTCTCAGATGGGGTCTTGTGACCTACAAATCAGACAATGTAAGGTCTGATAATTCCTTTTATGGCTAGCTCCAAGACAGGAAGGCAGGGGAAGATTCCTGCCATGGGGAGAGAAAGGCAATGAAAAGGCAGTAGGAGGATGAGATTGTTTTGAGGCCTGCTTCTAAGGTCTAAAATGCTTCTGAGGTCTAAAAAGTCCTATCAGTGTCCTTGCCTGAAGGCAAAGTTCAGAGAATAAACTGGCTGATCTCTATCCTAAAAAAATCTTATTGGTTGGTTTTTCGTTTAGATTTTTATTAAGTATAAAACAAGTCATCCACATGTGCTTTTCTAGAGAAAACCATCCTACTCACCAAGAGCCAGGATTGAGGTGAGTAATCTGGTTAGACATAAGGATCTCCTTTTGAGCGGGGATCCGGAAGGTGGTCCTTAAAAGTTGGCTATTTGGGTCTGCTATTCCCTCATTACCACTTAACGGTTTCCTGTGCCCTGCTTATTCTGGAGAGGTAGACACTGGTCATATCTATAGCAGCCACCTGAGCCCCATGGCTGTAGTGTAAAAGACACCTGTACTTGTATACAAAAAAAGTTTATAAATGGTCGACTTGAACATGTTACTGACAAAGGAGTAAAGACAGGTTATTTTCTGACGGCAACTGGTTATTAAAGCAGATCTGAAAAAAGTAAGTGATAGCAGCCCTTCTATTGGCACATTGCTTTCTAGGATGCTACTTGGGTTTCTTAATTTAGGAAAACGTGCTTTTAATTTCATTGCAAGATTTCTAACCACATCAGGGAATATATTCTACTTTATCCAATGTGTGAGCTACATTCTCATTATGATAGAAAGCGTATCCCCAGACACACCCTGTAAGCAGACTGGAGTTCAAAGTATTTCAAAGGACAGAAGAAATCAAAATGTGGCTCATGCAGTTGTTTTAGAATTTTGCCTTCCTCCATCACTGGGCCAAGTGGACATTCCAAAGTTTCCTTGGATCCTTCTATAAGACCAACCCTAATTCGTGTTTAGGAAATTACACTGAGCACTTTAGGAAAACTGGGCCTTTAAGATACTTAAGCTAAAAGAATAATTCTGTCTCCCTTCATGTAGCTCTAGGACCATAAGACAAGACTGCTTGAAGTGTTAGGTTTCTAGTTCTATAATCCCCATAGCCAACTAGTCTGCCTCCCCATGAGTCAACAAGGTGTTTTAAGAGATGGCGTCAGCTATGTTAGTTGAGACCAACAGACAGGCAGATGTAGAGATTGCCAATGTATGTCCTCAAAGTAATCCCCCGCCATGTTAGAGATGGGTAAGAAAGTCATTCAGGAAGAAACTTAAGAGTAGTTCACAGCAATGCCTCTAGAAAGGCTTAAGACAGAGCAAGGATTCTTGGTTTAATCCTTCACTGTTTCTTGTGAACCCTTCAGTCCAAAGGTCTGCAAGACATTGCCTTCAAGAAAAGGCAAAAGTTCTGAAGTCCTACAGTAGTGGCCCGAGAGGTTAAGTCAGTATTTGGCTCAAGATGGCCTGTGTTACATGATACAGGTCTCCACGGAGATAGTTATTGGTTCACCTAAAACCTTTCAAGTAACCAGACCAACCCAGCAACAAGGGAAAGAGATTTCTGTAGAAGTTACCCACATGCAGTCCCTCACTCCCCAAACTAAGGACAACATTTGTGCTGTCAACGTCCAGAAATCCAATTTAGTGATAAGAGTCCATAGAGAAGGAACCTCATAGAAGTAGCCACGAGGGCACTCAGGTGAGGCTACAACCAGATTCAGTTGCCACTGCAGCATCTTCAACAAGGTCAAATCTGTTCAGAGTTGGCCCCAGTGACTGATGGGTCCTTATCCTAAGCCTGATGCTCAGTGCCACACAGACATGGGAGAATAAGCAACTTTACCTTCTCTGGGTTCTGACTTGATACCCCCCATAGTGGCTCCTGCTCCAGGACCCAGGATAAAGGCACTCTCAGAAGGAAAGTTAGAGAAAAGATATACCTGTTTATTCTGCAAGTGTAAATGAAAGGTTAAGTAGAATAAACGTAAATGATAGCATGGGCATGCAATAAGATATACAAAGTGGGACAAATCTGTGGGACAGCCAGCCACCTTTTTGAGAAGCATGTGATGGGAAGAAAAAGAAACCTGCAGTTTAAGACATAGCAACTTACTAGATAAGGTAGCATGAGGAAAAACAGATAACAACCAACTATATTTTAAGGTTATTTGAATCAGGATTTGACTTGATTTGAATCAGGATTCAAATAAAAAGTCAAGACATGTATGACACTTAGAATCTGAAGTTTGGAAACTGATGGGTTATATCTAGTGATAAACTGGTTAAACTTCTTTTTAGGTATTGAAGTATTACATGATGGTTAAAAACCCTTTGGAGATATCTGAGTAGGTTGAGGGCTAACACTGGCTTCAAATGACTCAGGGAAAGTAGATGGGGGCACATATGAAACAAGACTAGCCACGAATGGTAATTGCTGGCTGTGGGCATTTGAAAGTTAGAGCTACTGTCTAGTTTGACATGTCTGAGGACTTAAGTTTAAACCAAACTTCCAGGCCATCTGAAAGGCCAGGACAGTTTTGGTTTACATAGATTCAGGGACTACAGGAAAGGTAAACATTCTAGGGGACTGCAGACAGCTGTTTCATTCCTTGGTTCAAGGAGAAGAATTTCTAGGGAGTTGCCGAACTTATTCTACTGAAATCTCACCTTGAGAAGATCTGAATGCTTTTGTTTTCATTTTGGCTAAAAGGATATCCATAGGCCAATTGGAGGCCCTTGTGCTTCACAGTCAATATCAGGGAAGTTGACACCAAATTTGGTCACTTTGACATTCACTATTAGACTTCTAGTACAAGTGACCCCATGGCAGTGACAGAGCATTCCCCTAACTCAATGGGAGGGGAAAGCTGCAACCCAGGACAGTGCTGATACCATCAAGGGGCCTGCCCAATGAAGCCTGGATGGAAGCTCATACCAAGTCTGCACATGCAGATAGATTCCGGAGTCAATGTGAGGGATGACTTGCTGAGGAATAGCATGCAAAGGATGCCCAAGGAATTGTAGATTGGAGCCCTGCCCTCCTTAAGACAGATATCCATATTCATGCCAAGCATATACTTTGGCATTAGTCTTTCCTGAAGCCATGTTTGGCTAGGATTAAGGACTTCCAGCCTTCTTGAAGATGACAATATCTAAGTCTGGTTAAGTAAATTTTACTTAAAAGTAGCTTTAATATTATAGAAAATAGGTAAAATACTAGGTAAACCATAGGATCAAGATTCATCCCAGACATAACCAAAGGAAAAAGCCAGCTTTCCAATGGATAGGAGTTCAACTATGTTATCAACCTCTGTTTCATCAATAGTGGGGCTTCTGCTGTGTCTCTAGATGATGCCTTAAGAAACACCCACTCCACGTGAGGGATGTTACCAAGAAGTCAAGAACCACCAGTAACTTATATTAAGGTCCTACCTTCTAGACCTGTAGAAGTGCTTGGACATGACACCACTCAAAAGAAAATGCTATCTATACTACACTCTCCCTGTGGGACTGATTGTCAGAACATATGGAGAAAGGCAAGTTCATAGGTGGTATTCAGCACCTTTAGTGATGGGGACGATTTGATGTGAGAGATTTACAGGGCAGCCCAAGCTGTCATGCAGATGGAGTTAGTGATGACCATGAAGTGAGAAACTGGACACTTCCCATCAATTGCTGAAAATCTGGCACTGGCCACAAGCTTCAGACTTTGTTCTGGGCTCAGAAACAAGTCCAGGTACACTTAGTTTAATAAACGTGAAGGGTACCCAGTTGAAATAGTGGTCCATTAAGAAAGCTGCTTTCTATTAACATCTTACCTTCCAAGCTGCTACTTCAATTATTTCTGGAGAGATAACTAAAGAAGCCTATTGAGTGCTTCTAGTTTTGCTGTAATGCTCCTAAACTCAGATCATGAAGCTAGTCCATTTCATGTGAAGTCAGCTCTAGTTCACATTATTCTTTGGCCTGGTAATCACAAAAGCATTAGATAGCAACTGCACTACCATAAATTTGGAAGGACTAGAAGAATCAGGGTTCATGCTAGCTGTTCTTAGAGGTCCCACCAGAGAAGTTTCTTCATCTTCAGAGAAGGGGACATTCCAGCATTTCCCTGCTTCTTTCATTCCAGAGTAATCCCCTTACTGATCTCCAAGAATCCGTAAGTTGGTACATCAGGATAATAGGGCTAAGAAATGTAAACAGGATAGAGTCCTTGATCTCCTTTTCCAGGAGGCACCAAGACCATCAGAAAACAAAGCTGTTCTTCCTTAGTGTCAAGTTTCTCTAATCCCAAAGCTTCCATGGCCAACCAGTCTGCTTCCCCATCATGAAGCACAGGCATTTAAGAAGTTTATGTCAGCTTATTTGAGAGCCAATAGAAATAGATTTGGTGGAGACTATGAAGACAAATGTGTTTCCAAAGTCTTCCCTTTGTAACCCTTGTAAGAGATGAGCAAGAGACACTCAGGAAAGCTGGAATGGTAAACAGTTTAACAACGCCTCTGGAAAGCTTACAACAGTAACAGGAACTTATGGCTTCTACCTATTGGCTTCTAGGGGTTGAGCCAAAACCTTTACTCCAAAGGCTTGATAAGCATAGGTGTAAGCAAGGGGACAAGACCAGAAATCCTATAGCAGCAACCTCAGTTTTTCTACCTCTTCTGAGTTCTTGACTTAATGTGAATCAAGATGGTCAGTTGGTAGTAGACATCTCCTTGGAGATGCAACTGGTTGGGTTTATTCAAAACTTGATCAAGTACCTAAACCCACCTTGCTTCAAAGCATGATTGATCTGTCTTCTAATTATCTACATGCAGTGTTTGAAACAAGTTCCCACCCCAAGAGGGCTTCCATCAGCTGTCTTCTGGTTTTCTCAGAGCTAGCCCTCCAGGTTAGCCTCTATCTTCAATGAAGCTATTAGTGTTTAATGCCCCTTTTCCCATAGCCTCTGTAGTGCTTGCGAGTGCCCTTTGGCCTGAACTTCTCCACACCACTGCATATGAAGTCAGTTCTTTTGAGGAGGGATTTGGAGCTCTGTTCTATTTCTCTCCACACTAAGGAAAAATGCAAGCTGTGACTAGTGCTAGGGATAACAATGGGAAGCCCAGACACCCCTTTTTAGGAGAGCTTGATGAAAGGTGAAGAGCAACTCCAGGTTTCCTCAGTTTGCCTCTGTGTGAAACCCCTGCCTTGTAAGCCCTAGTATTCTTAACACCTAGCCCAAGATAGAGCCTCTATCCCATAAATGGGAGCTGGATAGAAGACAAGAGCTCTACCTTCCAGCCAAGCACACGTGAGATTAGCCTCAGCAACAGGTAGGCTAGAAGCAGGACAAGAAATCGTTATGTTCTGCCCCTCCATGAAAAGTAGCCCTCCAAATGGGAGCTGGGTGGGTGCAGGGGAGTCCCTTGCTCTTGGCTGTCTCATGCTGGAGTGTATTTTCTCACACTGAGCTGAGCTGAAAAGCAGGTGTAGATCTTGAGTTTGTGGTATTTGAACCAAGTTCTTAAGTTTTTGATTAATTCTTACTGCATGACCTTAGGGCCATTTCAGAGACCAAGTGGATTTAAGCAATTTTTGACAGTTTCATGGGATAAGGTTCACTATCAAGATTTTCATTGCCTTGGGAAAGTAGAACTCAGCATGACTCTGTTCATGAGCATGCATACAAATTGTTTACTTCAGAATAATGCATGATGGGGAATTTCCTTGAATAAACCAATGAAAGATTGAGACTTTGGGAGGATACTTAGGTCAGGGGGCTTATACAGTACAATGTGGAACACTTGCCTGGATCTGTCTTCATACTTCCAGATAGCATTGGGTACTTTTGTAAAGGCATTTGATATGGTTTGTCTGTGTCCCCACACAAACCTCACCTTGGATTGTAATAACCCCACGTGTCAAGAGTGGAACCAGGTAGAGAAATTTGAATCATGGGATCAGTTTCCCCTATACCGTTCTCATGACAGTGAGTTCTCATAAGATCTGCTAGTTTTATAAGGGGTTTCTCCTGCTTCATTTGGCTCTCATTCTCCTCTTGCCTGCTTTCGTGTAAGACATGCCTTTATTCCTCCTTGCCTCCCACCATGATTTTGAGGCCTCCCCAGCCATGTGGAACTGTGAGTCAATTAAATCTCTCTTTCTTTGTAGATTACTCAGTCTCGGGTATGTGTATCAGCAATGTGAAAACGGACTAGTACAACATCTCTAGAGGCATATTCCATGTGGTCCAGCCATAATTATTTGTTGTCACAACTAAGTTTCCTTTCTATATGAAAAGATTATATTGATCAGAATTCTAAATGTCTTATGTGTTTTTTAATAGAAAGTTTCCATTATTTCAACACAAGGTCCCTGCTAATCATGAGGGGGTCTGTATATGCATAGGGTAGTTGAGATAAACCAAGAATGGTGACTTCAGTAACATTCACCATTGGGTCATTTTCTAATTGATGTAACCCAGTGGCAATGACAGTGTTCCCCTAACCAGGGGGGAACTTACAACTCAGCACCAGTGCAGACACCAGAAATAGGCCTATCCCACATGGCAGGAGGCTCCTACCAAGTCTGTACCTGCAGGTAGATGTGAGAGTTAAGGTCAGGGAGAACTCACCAAGGAACAATGGCACCCATTCCAAGAGCTCTGCATTCCAAGACAGATTTCCATGTTTATGCTCCCAGTTGTCAGATCTTTACCCAAGAAGCGAGTTCAGAATTTCTCAGGAACTGGAAGAGGAACCCCAGGCGACTGGTCAGGTGACCCTGCAACTGCTTTTCTCTGTACCGTGGGATCTGGGGTTCAGTTTCCCAGGTTGGGATCTCAGGGAGATGCTTACTTCCCTCTGCCCTTCTAAGCCTCAGCCTCCCTGTGCAAAGATGCCAAGCATAGTTCCTCCCTAGCCTCTTCATTCGGAGCACAGCTGCAAGTTGCTCAAACTACAGTCAGGATTTAGTAAGCAGGGGTTTGAGGATGTAAAGTTCTATCACTTACACTTCTAATAGCTAGACTGAGAAATCATGATCCCCTCTAACCTGGTATAGCTTCTGTCTTACCTGAGAAAGCTTACTGGTTTCTCCTCTGAGGCTCCCAGCCTCCCACCATGGAGCCAGGAAGACCAACAAAGGGATAAGCCAGAAAAAGCATATAATAGCAGCTTTACCAGATTAAGTCAAAACCTAGATAATACATGCTTGTTCCAGCTAAGTAAACTCTTGCTACAAGTCCCTGTCAACTTAAATATTGTCTCCCAGATCCCCATCTTCAGGAACAGAAAACCCTTACCTGCCTGATAGCCAAGGTAATGGCTGAGACTTCTCTGGCCTTAGAGGGAACAAAAAACCTATACTTGCCACAAGCATCATTCTCATTTGGTAAGAGCCTGGGAGTGTCTAGTCCTCTAGGGATCCCCTTAGTTCCAAGGTTGAGTGATGCTAATCTATTGGCAGAATTCTGCCTCGCTTTTCTCTGGAATCTTCTTGTGGCATCTCCAAGATCAGAAGCAGCTTTGTGGCCTTTCCTAGGTATAGGGTGGGATTTTTTTTTCTTTTGGTAGTGCTGGCTTGATATTGGTGAATTCTCTCAGCATTTGTCTGAAGACGACTCATTCTTTTATGAAGCTTAGTTTTGCTGGATACAAAATTCTTGGCTGAAAATTATTTTGTTTCAGGAGGTTAAAGATGGGGCCCCAATTCCTTCTGGCTTGTGAGGTTTCTGCTGATTAAATCTGCTGTTAACCTATAAAGGAAAACGTATCCTGCCAAAACAGATTTCCATCATACCCCCAGTTGTCAAAGTACTTCATCTGAGAAACATGTTGAGATTCTCACAAAACTGTAAGGGGCAGGGGACAAGTTAAATGAGCCTGTGGCTGCATCTTTCCCTCCACACCGTTGGGGTCCTGAGGTTCAGTTTACCACGTTGGAGTCTCAGATGCTACTCCCTGCCATGAGCCTCAGCCTTCTTGTCCCCAGATGCCAAGGGCAGTTTCTTTGCCAGGTTCGACATTGATAGATCTGCATTTCTCTGAAGACATGTTCAGGATTTTAGTCTGCAGGGAGAAACTAGATGCTGGGAATTTGTGTAAATGCAGTAAGTGTTCACTGCTTACCCTTCTAGTAGTATACCAAGAACCATAAGTCATGACTTCCTCCAACCTGGAGCAGCATGGTTCCTCCTGAGCAAGCTTTTTTGGCCTTTCCCAGGCTTCTGACAGAGCTTAGAGGACCAATAATGAGCAAGAACCTGGAGAAGTGTGTAAGAGTAGCTTTAACCAGATGTTCTGAGTCAAAGCCTATAACATAATAGGTGTATACTTCCTTCTACCCAAGACGAACCCTTGTTGTCCAAGTCCTTCTCAGCCCCAGTATTGTGTCTCCCAGAGCCTCCTTCCAGTTACATGAGAAAGGAAATAACATCTCAGTGTCCAAGAGTGGTAGCTTAGCTTGATCTGTCTGGCAATAAGTCGGAACCTGCATGTACCTCAGACGTCAGTCAGGAGCTTTCACTCCAAGTCTAGGAAAGGCTATGAGATGGCTTATACCTTGGAGAGGTCACAAGATGACTCAAGAAAGGTAGGCAGAGTTCGGTCAGTGGGGTAGGAACCCTCAACCTGTGGGCATCCATGTTCCTAGGTTCTCTTCCCAAACAGGGATTCCATGTGGAAGGATAGTTCCAGTGGTCTTAGACCTCCTGTTCCATTCCTTTTCTGGAACAACTGATTCCTTGGGTGCACACAGAGCTTGAACTACATCAGAATCTGAGTCCCCAAGGATGTGCATCAAGGATAGTGAAGGGCCAGTCAAGCCCAGCAAGCACACATGTGAGCAGCTGGAGAATCAAAGCCTTGGGTATCCTCTATTCCATCCCGTGGTCTCCACAACAGGTTCTCCCAACATTCAGGAGATGGCAGCCCCAGATGCCAGACATAGAAGATGTCATACTCACTTGAGCAATACACAAGCACAGATCTATACCTGGATCAGTTGCCAGGGGCATGTTAAGCACCTTGTTTCCAGCTGTGAAGTTGCTGTGAGCTCACCTAAATGAGGTTAAGATGAGAAGGTGAGGAAGAGACATAAGTGGTGGAATATTATGAACAGTTGAAGAAATCATGAGCTCAACTCAGGTAAGGAACCCTCAAGATTTCCCCCCTACATATGGGCTTGTACTTGAGAACCATAACACTTTCAGGGAGAAATTCCATAAGTTTTACCTAGAGTTAGAGTTAAGGTCACTGACATGCCTACAGGAGTGGATTCCAGTTGGGAAGATATCAGTACCAGGTTTTAGAATCATCTCAGTCTGAGAAGGCCATGTCCCTTTCAGATCTATACCTACAGAGTCCATTACTAGAGATTTTGGCTGGAATGTGAATGTCCGTCCAAGAGACCACACTCAGGATGGATGCTCTGGTATGGTCACCTCACCTGAGGTTACAGGTTAACACTAGAACCTGAACTAAGGGGTCAAGCATTGGTGCTAGAGCCTCAACTAAGGCTGATACAGTTTAGGAAACCCTGGCTGGGCAATTCCCAGGCTCATCCATGGAAATGGTAAGAATGATTGTTTCACTAGATGCCCTCATTTTGTCACGAACACATTCAGCATCTGCCCTTAAGTATAACAACTGCCAATACCACAATTTGAAGTCAGGACAGTAAGAGTCTTCCCTCTTGGGCTTCAGTCCTCAAGCTTCCTGGGAAGTGACAGAACCATTGGTTCTGCAGGAACATGGCAAGTGTTGCTCAGAACTTTCACTCTTGGATAAGAATATTTACTTCTTAGGGAAACAAAGTTTTAGTAAAAATATAAAAAATTACAATAAAAGGGCAAACTTACTGTCTGGAACAGTGAACTCAGCTAGCATTTATGTATTCTTTGAATGCTCCATTAAGTGTAATAAAATGTCTTTTAGGCAGGGGCTAATTTATCCTCCAGGGAAGGAAAAATGCTAGATAAGCATGGATGTTTCACCCTAAAGCAATGAAATGTATAGGGTTTCAGATCAAGTTCACCAAGTTCCAGTTAAGGGAACATCTGCCAAATATAGGCTAATCTAGAAGTCAAAAATCACAACACATTGAAAACGATTTACAAGTCTATAGTGCTTTCCAGGAATAGAAGAAACCTAATAATTTTCTTTGTAAGTGGAGATTAAGTTTTTCTAACATCTATGGATGGGGTTTGTAGGTGGATGATTTTAGATTCCATACGTCAGTGAAGTAGATAGGAAACCAAGGATCTCACATACATTTATACCCCTCAGTAGACACAAAACAGGGAGAAGAACCACGATAGAGGAAAGGTGATCACCAGGCAGCATCCCCAGCAGTGCCGACACCCCCATATGCACCTCCAGAGAGGACACCCGAGAGCTCCTTATCTTCATTGACTTCTTGCCAAAAAGCATTCTACCAGGGCCTGCACTCAAGGAACCACTGAGGAGTCCAGGGTCAGAGTCCTGAAGGTTATCCACCATTCTGGGTTAACTGGTCATAAAAATGTAAAGACATGGTTGGGAGAGCTAGTACAGACCACCTCTAAGATCCTACCTTCCTGGTAGGTGGGCAGAAATGCTTAGAGGTCATGAAGATCAAGACTCTACCTGAAATCAGTGTCCCCATTTACAACATCTTATGTGTACAGAACAATGGGAACAGAGACCCTTTACTGACCACTAAAGTCAAACACGGGGCCCATGGGGCAATTGGGATATGTGTCCCAAGGCTCCATTATCCACTGACTCAGACCACAAAGTGACAGAAACCAGACACCTCTGGCCAATACACAAACCCTAGCACTGCCATAGGCCTCCCCTGCCTGCCTGCCCTGGGCTCAGAAGCCAGCCTAGATGGCCCTTGAAGAGTGAGGCCCTCCTCTGAGCTGAACCCACATCAGGACAGCAGACTTTTTGCTCTCACCTGGCTTTACCTTCTAGAATTCTTAGAAAAGCTAAGGACAGACTAGAAAAGCCTATTGAGAAATTTGTTTCATTGCAAGGCTTCCAATCTTTAGTTCATATTTTACATGTCAGCTACTTCTCTCACTTTGCCTTGGTAGAATAGCCACAGAAGCATTAAGTGGTAATTAAGATCACATACTTCTCAGGAGGTTGGAGGAAATAGTATGAGGCAGTATTCATCCTCCATTATTCATGGCTGGGAGACAGAACTTTTAGAAGGACATGTGAACAGAGGAGCAGGAAGCCTCTGAGCTGTGCATATCTGCACGCTGTTAACCACCCTTCATAGAAGGAATAGGACTGGCATAAACGAAAACCCCTATGATTTAAAGGACACTTGTGATACTGACTAGCCACAAATGTTATGACACTTGGATCCTCATTTGTGTAGTCAAGAGTTCTGATGCTTGAGAATTGGAAGTTTGAGGACCCATAGGTTTAGTGATAATGGGGTTCAGTTATTTTCATCAATGTGCTGTCTTTTAGTAACTTGAAACATCACACATGCATATGACGTGTTCCTAAGAAATTTGAGGTCAGGAGTTTGCAAAAATGCCGCCGGAATAGGAGTGGGTGGAAGCGTGTAAGACTTGCCTGAGTCAGTTGTAGAACATGGGTCATGCTTGAAGGCTAAAGCTATTGTTCTGGCTTTTTCTGTAACAGGTTAAGAGCTAACTAGAGACCCTTTCCAAGCCACTCAAAAGACCAGTGTGCCCTGTAGCCCACGCAGTTTTATCAAGTCCCCAGGGATGTCTTACTGTCTTATGGTGCTGACTAGTCCATCATGTCACTTAGTTCAAGGGAAGGAAAATCTTGGATGTAAGAAGAATTTCACGTAGAATATTTTCTACATGAATATATTCCATTATTCTGAAGGTTTTGCTAATCAGTACCCAAAGGGCCAGCTAGAGGTTCCCACTCATTACAAAAAGTCTGCATTTACATTGGGAGCTGCAGTGTCAAACCTAGGATGAGTACTTCACTGACATTCAGCACCAGGTCCATTGACACAAGCAACAGTGGCTGTGAAGAGGTATTCACCCATCCAACAGGGGTAGGGAATCTAATCCAGGACAGTGCTGACACAAAGAAGCTGCTTGCCTGATAAAACTGGAAAGTTTCCTTGAAGTCTACTTACCACCCAGTGAGACTCCAGAGTCCAGGTGAAGAACCAAGAAGCAACAGCACCCACAAGGACACCCTAGGAAGTGTACACTGGAGCCCTGTACTCCTGTGACAGATTTCTACATTCACTCCCCTAGTTGCTAACTCTTACCTATGGAAGGAGTTCAGATTTTCTCTGAGGGAGCTGCAAAGAGATCCTCCTGAACCAGTCGGATGAGTCTGCAGCATTTTTTTTGGACTCCAGGGCCTGAGGCTCAGTTTCCCCTGCTGGGGTCTCAGGCAGACACTACCTCTGCTTGCACTCAGATGCCAAGTGCACTTCCTCATTGGCCTCTTTACTGAGCACACAGCTGTGTTTTTGACAAGACGGTCAGGAGTTGACAAGCAGGGAGAGGAATGTAAGATGCTTCATTCCCTACACTTTAGGCTGACAGTCAAGAGCCATAAACTCCCACTCAGGATCCAGTTTTGATTGGCCTAGAAGTTCCTTCTTAGCCCTCCCATCAGGCTTCCAAGGCTTCCTCCAGGAGCCAGGAAGAATCAAGGAAGAGAGAAGCCTGGGATGTAAAATAGTTTTACAGTTAAGTCAAAACCTAGGTCATAGTACAGGCAGTTCTGTTCCCCTGATGCAAGTTCTTTTTCCAAGTCCCTCAACTTTGTCTCCCAGTTCCTGTTCTTTAGAGAACTCTTGGCTGTCTCAGTGGCCAAGGTGGCAGATGAGAATTCACTGGCCTGCAGGGAATGGAAGACCTGTGTCTGCTGTGTCATTACCTATTAGTTCAGCAGTTCCACCTCCAAACGTGGGTAAAGCCACAGGACTGCTTGTGTCCTTGGAGGTCTGACTATAGAGACACAGAAGGCATAGTCTCTTTCAATGTGAAGAGGAAACTCTACACTTAGAGGTTCCCAGGCTTCCTGTATTGGGAATTCAATGTGGAAAGATTATCTGTGTCCCATGGACCTCTTCCTATCCCATTACATGTCTGGACTGAGTCTCTTGGTTGTTTAGGTATTAAGTTGGTACAAAAGCAATTGTGGGTTTTGCCATTGAAAGTAATGACACAAAACTCGCAATTACTTTTGTACCAACCTAATACATACAGCTTTAGGAGCTGACACCAAGGATGAACAAGGAGGACTGAAGGGGGTAGTCAAGACTTGTGAGTTCACATCTGTACCAGCCACGTGGAAACCCAGGTGTCTTCACACTATCCCAGTTCTCTCCTTAAGGAGCAGGTTGTTCTGGTGTTCAAGAAAAGAGCCCAAGCGACCCAAGAAACCAGTGGACCTGGACACATGCCAGGCTGTCTATAGCAAACAGGTACTTGCCTGTAATATGATCCCTAGAGACAGAAGATGGTATTATTTCTGGCTCATACATCATAGTTCACCCAGATAAAGGTTTTGAAGAATAGCAGTTGGGGAATGACATAGTGTCTGATGTCACCGATTGGTTGAGGCTGAGTCAGGAAAGGGACACCCATACGAAGCCTCACCCTATATGGCTTCATATTTGAGGGAAGCTTATTCCTATGGAGAAATTCCCTGATGTTACTGAGGAATAGTGCTGAGGTCACCGAGACTTGTTCTTGCTAGTGCAAAGCAAGGTTTCCTGCATATGAACGCCAGACCATAGAATCAAAGCCCAGGTACAGACTGGGGAGAGAAAGCCATGGCCCTTTCAGATCTAGGCCTGTAGGGTCAACAGGAGTTTGACTAGGTTTTTAGAGTCAGTTTCTCCATAACCAGTCTCAGGATGGACACTTAGTACAACTGTGATGTGGTTGCCACCATACCTGATGCCATAGGGCAAAGGGAGAGCCTAGACAGAAGATCAGACAATGCCGAAGCCCGATTAAGGCTGGCTCAGTTTTGGAAATCTAAGCTGGCCAAACACCCAGCTCATCCATATGAGCTATGAGAGTAGCATTTCACTAGATGCCTTTATCTCGCTCTGATCTTGAACACATTTAATAGCTGCTGTTCTTTGGCCAGGAATTCTCTCCAGTGCCAAGTCATAGATTCTTCTTTAGCCATCAGAACCTGAGCCACCGAGTCCACGATGCTTATCAAGAGTACGGGAAGGAAATCTTTAGACAGCCTTTTGTAAGTATGAACTGGATTCTGGAATTAAGTTTCTAGGTTGTAAGCCCCATCAATATCAGAATCTAGCAAAATAGGAAAAAGAATCAAGGATCTCACTTACGTAGTAGCCATAAAGCAGGGGAAGCAACCATGACAAAGGGACATTGTTCAGCTTCAGGATATGGCTATTTTAGCATCCCCAGCTGTGGGACACCCTGGCATGCACCTCTAGGCAGGATGCCAGGAGCTACCCGTGACCTCCATGGAATTCCTGCCAAGAAGGGTTCTATCCACCTCTTAGAAGGATCCTGGGTGTCTTCCAGGTTGTGTCTTACAGGTTATTCTGTATTTATAATTAGCCGGTCAGGAAGAGACACAAGGTGGGAATAACTGGTATGGACCTTCTAAGATCCTACTTTTCTAGTAGGTGGCATAAGTGCTTGCAAGTTAGAGGTGAAGACCCCACCTGATTGAAGTCACTGTGCCTTGTTTATACCACCTTCATATGGATAATACAATAAAAGACAGACCTTTTATTGACCAAGCATTTTGAATACATGGGGCTCTGTGGGGCAGCTGTGGCATTTCAAGGCCCCATCATCTGATTCTCAGAGCACGTAATCACGATGAGCCAAGATCAGACTCTGGCAGTGCCAGGGTTGGCACCTTGGGCAAAGGCCTCACCTCACAGCCTGCTCTGGGCTCAAACAAGCCCAGGTGGACCTTGCCTTTAATGAGAAAGGTTCTCCCTTTGAACTGAGGCTGCAATGAGACAGGCCCTTCTATCACGGTTTGGCCTTTGAGGCTTCTTTATGTGATTGTTAGAGAAGCAAGCAATAAAACCTGTAAGTGCTTCTCATTTCACTGCAAGATCCTCAGCCTCACATTGAGGTCAAAGTCATCTGATGTGTCACCTATGTTTGCCTTGCCTTGACAAGCTAACAAGGACTTTAGTACCTGAGCTAATGTACTCCCTCCACCAAGGAGGAGAGGCAGTGTCTGATGTAGCATCCATTCTTTGGGATCTTTGTCCTGCATGATTGGGAGGGGTGGACATTCCAGCATTCAATTGCCTGTCTCTTCTACAGATTCCCACCTCCCTCAATGGTCTTCAGGGATCTGCAGTTGGAATATAAGTTTAGTATTTGAGTCTTGACTGCTGTGAACAGAAGAGTTCCTTTCATTATTTCTGAGAAGTTGCAAATGAAGGGCCATGGTAGATACAGAAATAAGATGGTATACTTGATGCAAGGTTGAATTAATTGCAAAATACCCTTTGCTAACCGGTTCTGATGAGCTACATGGAGATCTTTATGGAGGTGCTCAGACTTGTGACTACCACCCATGTTGGAAAGATTTGGTTGTAATTGCATTTAAGCACTCATATTTTAAAGCAACACCCCATATCCAGAGATGGTCATTCAGGGAGAGCCCTAAGTGGTGAGCAATTCAGCAATGGCTCTGGAAAAGCTTATGATGGCTAAGAAGTCTAATCTAATGGCTGCCTACCTGACCCCAGGTGGAAGGGACTTCATTCTGAGGGCCACTCAGACATTACCTTCGAGAAGGAAAACAAATTAGAAACCCTACATGAGCATCCTCAGCTGTTATTTGTCTTTTGACTCCAGAAATATTTGGATCAAGATAGTATGTGATACTACAAGTGTCTCCCAGGGGTCACAGCTGGAAGAGGGGCTCACCTGAGAGGTATCAGGTACCTGATCAGGTCAGTGTCAAGGGAGACTGAGCTTTCCTGTTTCCACATGCACTTTCCTCACCCTTAACCTAAAGCCAGTAAGTGTTCAATATTAAGAGTCAGATTTAATGGTAAGCCTCCTGTTTTGAGGATCTGGGGAAGGAAGAGAGACAGTCAGAAGGGCACTGAGGTTACAGCCAAGTTCACAGCTACAACTGAAGAGCCTGCAGCTAACTCATTGTTTTGCAAAGGTGATGCCTGGTGACTCATCCTATGTTAATCTCAGTACTCAGTGCCGCAGATACATAGGAAAGCATTGTCTGGGTTCTAGATGGAGTCCCTGTGTTACTCCAAGTTTCAGACAGGGTCTTGCTGTTGTCCAGGCTGGAGTGCAACGGCATGATCATAGCTTAGGACAGCCTCAAGCCCGGGCTCAAGTGATCTTCCTTCTTTAGCCTCCCGAGTAGCTGGGACTACAGGTGCATGCCACCACACCCGGCTAGGTGTTTATCCTTAACATGTCAGCTACATTTCTTGCTTTTACCTGGCAGACTAACTGCAGAGGCATTAGTGACTGAGATCATTATTCTCTAGGAACTGGGAGAACTATCAGTATTTGAGGCATGTGAACAGAGCAACAGGAAGCCCGACCTTTGGACATCTGCAGGATATGGGCCATCCTTCATAGACAGAAGTAACCAGGTGAAAAACGTTACAATTTAGAGGACACTTATCACATCAACCAGCAACAAGTATGGGTAGAATTTTGATCCTAGTTTAGATAGTTTGCAAGATTGTGACACCTGAATTTGAAGTTTGACTACTTATGGTTATTTAGTGATAAAGGAGCCAGTTTAAGTAAGTACGGTTAAGGTATTGTATCTCTAAATTTTCTGATCATACATACTACAATGTTTCTAAGAAATGTGGGGTTGGATATTTGCTACAAAATGCTGCAGGAATAGGAGTAGGTAGAGGCAAACAAGACGACTTGCCATGGGTCACAGGTGGATATGCCTTATACTTTCAAGGACAAAGGCCACTGTTCTATCTGGGTAAGTGTTTTCTGTAATAGGCTTTAAAAAGGTTAAACCAACTACCTTTCCCAAGTCACCCAGGACACCAGTGTATGTTGTGGGCTGCAGTTTTGCACAAGCCTCTAGAGATATATTTTCTCTTACTGTCCTGAGTAGTCTTATGTGACTTAGAGGAAAGTCTCTTGGGTATTGCAAGAATTTCATGCTGACATCCTGCATGGACCTTGGATAGGTCTCTGGATACTTCTGTATTAGGAAACACTAAAGCCTTCTAAGAGCCACCTGGAAGTTACTTATGACATGTTTGCCCTGAACAAACAGCTAACCAAGGAGTCACTTCATGAACATCAGGTTCATCTGATGAGACCCAGTTGTCATGATAGGATGTTCCCCCTAGCCACCAGGAGGTAGAATCTGCAAACTAGAACAGTGCTGACACCATCAGGAAGCCTGCCTTGCAGACAGGAGGCTCCCAGGTCTGCATACAGGGGCAATCCTACAGCAAATAAGAATGAAGCAAGAACAGTGGAACCCAGAGCGATGCCTAAGGAAGTACAGATGGACATCCTGTTCTCCTTCCAAGACAGACTTCCACATTCATGCCCTTAGTTATCAAGTAATGCTTTCCCCGAGGGCCCAGTTCAGGATTTCAGATTAGGAAGTGACTGGTCAGGTGGGCCTGAACCAGTTTCCTTCCCTCTGCACCATGGGAGTTGAAGTTCAGTTTCCCATACTAAAGTCTCAGGCAGATGCTACCATCTGCCCCTTCTGAGCCTCAGCCTCCCTGTGCTCAGATGCCAACTGCAATCAGGCTCCCCATTAAGAACAGCTACATTTCTCTAACAAGATGGTCAGGAGTTGTGCGAAAGCAATGAAGGGAATTAGGTAAGACCAAGAAGTTTCTTATTCTTGAAATACTCAAATCATGATCCCCCCCAACACGGTTCAGCATGAACCAGCCTGAAGCAGCTCATATTGGCCTTTCCCATGATCTCCCAGGCTTCTCCATGGAGCTAGGATGTCCAGAGAAAGAGGCTAGACCAAATGGACAGTAGCTTAAACAGCTTTTTCAAGTAATAACTGATAAAGATGCAGTTCCTTCCACCTGAAGTGAACTCTTACATTGAGAGTCCTTAGTATATTGTCTAAGCCCCCTCACCAGGTAAAAGGTGCCACCTGAATACTCAAGGGTGGTAGCTGAATTTATCTTGGAAGGAATTGAAACTCATGTATCTCTCAAGTGTCATTACTTGCTCATGAAGTTAAAATCCAAACCTAGGAAAGGCCACAAGGCTGCTTGCAACATTGGAGATGCCACAAGATTAAGAAAAATGGAGAAGTTTCCACTCCAGATACTCAGTATTTGAGGAGATTTTTTTTTTTTAACCTTAGAGTTGTCCATCATAGAATTAACTGTCTCATGGGCTTCCTGTTCAAGAGCTTTTTCCAGATGTCCGATTTTTTAGGTGCACACAAGGCTTAAGCTCACAAGCTGCCAAGGTTTCCAGGGATGATGGAGGACAGTTCAAACCCAGTGAAGACAAAGCCCTGGTGGTATTCTTAGCCCTATCCCAAGTCTTCCCTTGAGACATTTCTCCCAACGTTCAGGAGAAGAGCCCAACAATGGTCCAGGTGCCTAGGAGATCCAGACGACAGTTTCATACCTAATAGGTATTTGTTACATCTTCTCCAAATCTAGGGTCATATTTGAGGAAAGGTTTATGAAATGTTTGTGAGCTAGCCCTAGGGTTTATGAGCTCATGTAGACCAAAGCTTTAAGATCAGAACATGCAGAATGAGGGAAGCCTGATTCGAGTAGTTAATTGTCTACATAGCCCTAAGTTTGTCAAGGGAGATTCAGATTTACATTTGGTTGTTGCAAGTGGCAAGGCCATACTATCTGGCTTCTGTCACCAAGGAAAGCCATGATACTCTTAAGGGTGTTTAAGTACCCAATTAAGGAGGAAGCGTCACTGCAGAAGTGGTTTTTGCCTGTTTGAAACTTAGTCATACCCACATAAGCACCTGATCTCAGAATGACACCATGATCTCAGATTAAAAAGCTATTTTACATGACAGCTCTAGCTATAGTGAAGATAGTTCACCCAAGATTTGACAATTGCTTAGCATGTACTTTTAGTATAGACATATTGCAACTTTTCAGCTTGGTTGTCAGCTCACCTAATCACACAAGTTAGACACTAGAATCTAGGATTAGTGATCAAACAATGCCAGAGATCTTGACTAAGTGGCTCAAGTTTGGGAGATCTAATTGATCACATCCCTGGCTTATGCAATGAGGTGGCTAGGAGAATAACTGATGCTTAGACGTCTCCTATCTTGGTCTGCGTAGGACTAATAGATGCCATCTGTTGACCAGGTTACTATGGCATTGATAAGTGACATTCTTCACTGACCAATAACTAAGCTTTCCTACGAAGGGCAAAATGTTTCTGGGTTGAATTCCTGCTCGTTAAGAATTATTTGATTTAAACCAGGTTAGTGTTAACTTATCACTAATAGTTCCATTAAAGCATAGGTCCTGGGGCACTAAACTCACCCAGTACCCATGTGATTTCCAAGTCATTTCCTTCTGTAAGCCAAAACCATTTAGATAAGAGGCCAATTACAGATCTGGAACAGCAAGAGTCCCAGGTGAGCATGGACAATGTTGTGCCATAAGACTAGGCAGTACACAAACGGTGTTGGGTAGTCTAGGACACAGCCAGCTTGAACGAGCTCCCGTGGGACAATTCTCTGAACAAGACTATCAAATCATTAAAATAATCCCTACCGACAGTGATGTTTAGAAGGAGAGAAGAAACCCTAGATTGTCATTTAGTAAGTGTACATTTAATGATAGAAGTGTTGCCATTCAATTCGGGAGGAGTTAAAGGCCTTGGGTAAAACAATAGGTAACCCATCTGAGGTTTTCAAATATTCATCCCACAGGATTAGTCAGAGGTAAACTTCCCAGTGGACGGGTGTTCACCTCAGCTAGGAGATCAACTTCTGCCTCACCAACAGAGAGCCCCACTTCCAGCATGTGCCTCTAAGTATTATATCATAGAAGGTCCTCATCAGCTACATGGGATTAGGAGGAATCAAAGATTATCTGTCTAGTTTGGTTTTCTTGCAGAAGATTCTGTATTCTGGAGTTAGACTCACGAAAACTTAGAGAAAGCACAGGGATGGGGTGGCCCCTTAAG
The DNA here is from genome assembly GCF_029281585.2 of Gorilla gorilla gorilla. Taxonomy (NCBI): domain Eukaryota; kingdom Metazoa; phylum Chordata; class Mammalia; order Primates; family Hominidae; genus Gorilla; species Gorilla gorilla. Next base: position 129,523,007 of record NC_073234.2, read on the forward strand.
GCCCTTCCTAGCCTGTGCCTGAGGTATACACCTCGTGGTCTTCGTCTTGATCACCCCTCCATTAGGAGTCAGACATTGCCTTTTTCCACACATTGAGCATCAGGTCCACATGGGAGGTGGTATAAAAGGGCACAATTTCACAGGTGATGCATAGACCCTTTACAATGAAGGCACTAGAACAATGTTGGATGCAGGGCTTCTGTCAGGGCAGGCAGGGGTATATTTATTATCCAGATACCCCTCAGATGAGCTGGGGAGAGGGAAAGTGAGTTTCTTTCTGCCAGGTGGAGATGATCAGGGCACACTGTACTCCAACTGCTCTGTGCACAGAAATAAGCCCAGCTATAACCTGGGTTAAGAACACTCCCTTAAGGCAAGAAGGGAAGCATGAAGTAGGATACAGGCTGCTGGAAGTCATGTTCTTTTCTCAAAGCAAAGACTTTGACTTTGTCACTAACAAGCATGGTTATGAGATCTCCATGTACCATATTAAAGGCCATTTTAGCTCCCAGCTCAATTTCTGAAGTTTTCTATGACTGATCTTAGAGGGTTTTTGTTTTCTTCTTCTTCTTCCAGGACATCTTGCTCTATCTTTCTCATGAATGTAAAAGGCAGTGATCCCTGTCTGGGACAGATTAAAATGAGAAAAACCAAGGCATCTTGGAATGTCCCCCTTAGAGTACCCCTCCACGGCTAGCCAGTTTGGCAATTGCAAAGACAGAAACAGAGACAGTGACAACCACAGTAGCCACAGCCAATGGGGCTTCTAGTGCCAAGGCCTGTGATAGCACATAGCATAGTTCCCCAGAGCATTCCTGTGAACAGTTGTGATGAAGGGCCACAGAAGGGAACAGCATGGAGCAAGTATCTTGTCTAAGACAGAAGTACAATGAGGGTTCTGAAGATGGTTCTAAATATGCAGGAGCCACCATAGCGCTGAGGACCCCATGGTGGAGGAGCTTCATTTCTAGATGAACTCAAACGTTTTCATTTGTTTCTTGGCTACATGCACTAGATTGACATAATAGGGATCCAAAGTGGCCACCCCGAATGCGGGTATTCTACCCAACATAGTACTTGAACATATGGGTTAAAGAGTCAGTAAAATCCTGAAAATGTGGCCAGCTCAGGCCAGACAGCATCCCAAGGAAGGGAACAGCAAATATGTGGAAGAGATGGGAAGGGTACGTCATCTCTGTCCTGGTTCTCTGAAGGCATCTGGATAAAGGCTTTGGGATACCAGACTGTCATGGGGATATTAGTCTTTGAGACAGACTAATCTACACTAAAGAAGTGGAAGTTCAGTGCCAAGTTGTTAATTGAAGTAGGAGGAAAAAGGTAGATGTAAGTCAATTCTCTCAGACAACCTGGGCACCAGGCTGAGCAGACACCACCCTTTTGGAGTATAGCAAGTATAGATGCAGAGCTCCACATATACTGGGGACTGCTTCAGGGGCACAGGTAGAGATGGACATTCAGGCATGGCCATTCTAGCACTATGACCACAGCCACTCACGTACCTATCATGGCCCACCCTCCCTCCTACATGAGGGCCCAGGGTAGTTTCCCTTTCCAGACCTTATCCAGCCCCCACTGCAGAACTAGCATGACCAGAGCAATTACTGTTTAAAATTTAGACCATGTGGCCCATAGCTCCTTCCACCCACCCAATGGCCCAATTGCTGGCCTTTCTGTTCTCCTGTCCTTCCTTCACCATGATCTCCCACCTCCCAAGCTCTAACCTCAACTCAGGCAGCATTTATTAAAAGAGTAACAAGCCATTTAACTGGAAATGTCCCCCTCAGCCATATTAGGAAGCAGTATTGTGGTTGCTACAATTTGATAGTCATATTCTGGCTTTACTTACATGCCTGTGCTCAGAGGAGCCTCAAGTTTGGAGTGTGGGAGGATGAAGACCACTTTGGTTCCAGACTCAAGCTAGAATGACTAACCATCCCTGGAAATGGGAAGGGATAGTGTGCATACCTTCACGATTCATATACAGCCTAATCTTATCTGGCTTTGTTCAACAGCCTCACCTAATTTCCGGAAAGTGGAGGTGTAAATAGAGCTAAATAGGGATTCTAGATGAGGCTGGGTTACTTTTCAGAAAGCCAGCCTGGTCTGATTACTAAATTATAAGGAATACCAGTTGGATCACTTTTCTTGGTTTAGGACTATACAGAGGTACTCAAGTATAACTCATAGGAAAAGGGTATTATATGAGCCATGAGTGGTAGTGCTCATCTTGGTAGGGTGTTTATGACATATGGTAGGTGCCATTTTGACCAGAAATAAGGTATGAAGCAGAAGTACTTCCTGGAAGTGACAGAATTGGTTTATACTTTAAGAACATTTAGGTCAAGACTGGTGTCTACCTCAAATGTGAATCACTAAGATTCAGTGTAAAGATAAACCAACAATACTGTAACTTGCAGTAAGCTTCACTTCTGCTTGCTAAAGGAGATGGGAAGTAGAAGAGGATTTGATCCAATCAAATCATAACACAGGAATCTGGGATTCAAGCAACTTGAATGAGGAAGACATCCCAAACTCGGGGAAACTCTGTGCTTGTCAACTGCAATAGATGCAGTGACTCACTCAGACCCCTCCTATCCCCTTCATTCTGATGTCTTCACTTACTAGCAGACAGCCCTCATTGGTCAGCCCCTGAAAAGAGCTGCCTCCTAGGTTACATCATTTCCTGACACTGTTCCAGCCAGAGACTAATTAACAGGACAGAGGTCCAGTGTTCTTACCTCTACTCGGGACAGCTTAGGTCATTCTATCTTCAGGACACCTTGTTGCGTTGGCCAAGGCTTTCATCAAGTCTATATGAACAGCTCACCCATCTGCCCAACACTGCTTCCTTCTCTCTGTTTCCAGAGGTATCAAGCCCCAGAACCTTCTGGACAGCAAGACAATAGCAGACAAGAGGGTAGACAGCATCAGGGCCTCCCTTTGAGAGGGTTTGAGAAAGTAAGAGACCAAGTGGAATCTTGTGTCTGGAGTACCAGAGCCAAGGGCATTTTCACCACTCTGGGAGAGACTCCAATCCCTGGAAGCACCCATCAACTACCTCGGGGTATCTTAGAAAGTCAGCTGCAGTGCATCTGGGGGTGTGTCTGGATCATTCAGACCAGATCAGGATGTACACACAGCTGTAGCAGAGGGACAACCCGAACAGCTTCTAAGTTTGAAACAGCCCCATGGATCTACTTTCCATTTTCCTTCTTCAGTTGGCTAGTCTACTTCCAGAAGCTTGCATCCTGCTATCTCAAAGACAGCTACTTAAACTGCTCAGCACTGAGATACTGGAGATGCCAGTATTCCACAAGTGTGCTGACGTTGCCACCACCTACCTGTCCAGAGCATTTAAGCCACTTCCCGAAAGGAACTGGGAAGAAATTCTCAGTAACTTTGCCAAAGGCTTCTGGGGCCATTGATACTTGTGTCCTGGTATCTCAGATAGAGCCTCTAAGTCTGAGCCTACAGGTTGAGGGATGCCTGTCTCACTGTCCTGGCTCTCACCCCAGCCTCCTTGGTCTTCTGAGGTCATTTCCACATTGGGCAAACATGCTCTTAACACCAGTGGAGCTGACAAAAGCTGGGATCATGTGAAATACCCCATTGGACATGTAGGTGGATACAGGTTAATTTCAAGTAGAATGTATCCATCAGAACGCCAAGTTGCATTGCTGGTATTACAGCAGGTAGATGTGCAGTTGAATACATCTGTCTCCACTCTTCCTTATGAAGGTATAATAGCTTTGAGGAAAACAAATAGCAATAGCATATAGACCCTTAGGGTCCTCTGTTCTTTCCTCAGCTGGAACTGTTAAGAAAATGGTAATGGCCAGGAGGGGTGGCTCACACCTGTAATGTCAGCACTCTAGGAGGCCAAGGCAGGTGGAACACTTGAGGTCAGGAGTTCAAGACCAGCCTGGCCATCTCCCATCTTTTTCAAAGCTTTGAATCTAAAGATGACATCTAGTTGTATTTCCATACATTCTAGTTCACCATGACCTCCCTCACCATGGTCTCTTTTTCACCCATGTTATGTAGTCTATTCAGAAGGGTTACTTCCCTATGAGCTTCCTTCCCAAATGTATACCCCTACGTGGTATCAGCCCGACTGACAACAAAAAAAGGCATCCATGAACATAGCACCATTAGGTTTGGTTTGCCTGAGGACATGCTGGAAGAACTTGAAGTCACAGCAGCCCTTCAATGTGAGTTATCATTCATTCAGAAGTCATTAGACAGCTGTGTCTGTTACCATATTATACCACAAAGGATTAATTGTAAGGTAACACCCAATCACTTATGTGAACCAAAGCAGTGTTGGAAGTACCATCCATTCCTGACTGGTGTTTATGAGCTGCCAGCCCTAGCTGCCAATCTAGAGGAAAAACCAATCCTACTTTCTAGGTGGTTACTGAGCAAAAGACCCTGGAGGTTGACCCTGAAGGCATGAGAAAGAGTTTCATCTGAAGAGAGTCCTAGCTATGCAGATGTTTAAGATACAAGTAGATCCTATTCCTTAGAATAACCACCCATGAGGACAGGTGGCTGACAATGCTTCAAACTCCTGAAGTCTTCAATGAGTAGTTTTCAGAAAGGGAGTTGACTCCCTGTGAGGGAATCCCTCTCATAGGATCCCATGCCCTGAGAATAAGTTGGAAGAGCTCAGCCATCTAGAGGCCATTGGGGGGAAGAGGCAAGTGGTCTGAGCTTTGGCATGTATCAAACTTGAGCTTTTCTTAGAAGGGAGCTCCCTCCCAGGAGCACATACCCCAGAAAAAAGTCAAGTTCGACCAGGTATGGAGCTTAGCTACAAGGAGAGCTCAAGAGAAGCTTGTGAGGTCAACAAGTCTCTGAAGAGCAGAATGGAAAAGCAGAAGCAGTGGCCCTTTCAAACCAGAAAATGCACTGGGAAGGCCTCTGAACTATCCACTGATCACGTGCTGTTTGCACAGTGCACCCTGCTTTGGGGTCTATGGGGTAAGTACCTAGTGTACATGTCCTGTTCCTTCCGACCTCAGCGACAGTGAGGGTCCCATTCATTCCCACTCCCCTCAGTACCATAGTTGGTCAAGGACCCTCCATTGCTACTGTATTCCATCTCCCATCTTTTTCAAAGCTTTGAATCTAAAAATGACGTCTAGTTGTATTTCCATACATTCTAGTGCACCACGACCTCCCTTCACCATGGTCTCTTTTTCACCCAAGTTATGTAGTCCATTCAGAAGGGTTACTTCAGAGAAAGAAATAGGTTCTGTGAGCAACAGCAGGTGAGATCCAGTCATTTTCGAGGCTCTTTTGCCAAGTGGTGCTTTCTGCTTCCAAGATGCCCCTTTTAAGAAACCCTGCTCAAATGAAGTCACTTTATTTTTGTTCTATTATTTCAGTGAAATTGTTTAGAACATAGAGTATTCTCTTCATTGCTTTCAACCTGCCCAAACTCAGGGGCTCTTCTGTTCTAGTTTGCAGTCAAGACCAGTGAAGACTTTGGCTTCCTGGTATATGAAACTGACTTCACATTTCATTTGTGGCATAGGTTTTTGGGAATAGGATACAGAGAGGAAAGATTACTACTGGCTTCAGCCAAGATCAGCACAAGTACATATATATATATATATATATATATGTATATTTTGCACAAATATTTGCTGGCATAGATAATACCTTTTAATCTACCCAGGTTTATACCAGCAAGGCTCAAGTGCACTCAAACCTCAGGGTGACTCTGGAGTTAAGCTTACCCCAGGAAGATAGACCATAACTGTTAGCACCTGGCTAATGCTCTGGCCATAGGAGGGGGCCATCTGACATGAACTATAGGCCTCCATACAAGGTGGCAGACTGGGAAAAAAACATCCCACTGGTAGACAAAGCAGCCTATAAACTACTGAGCAAGGGAATATACTCCTGGTAACTCAGAGAACAGGGTAAAGAATGAAGAATGAGTCTGGCAGGAGGCACAAGTGGAAAATATCAGCACCTTCCCAACACATGAATTCTTTGACCACACAGATTCAAGATCTTTGGCCTCAAAGACCTGGTCCTGGAGTGAGGTGAGAAAGCGGGTTGTTTCCCCATCTTTTTGGAGATGGAGTCTCGCTATGTTTCCCAGCTGGAGTGCAGTGGTGCTATCTCAGCTTACTGCAGCCTTTACCTCCCAGGTTCAAGCAGTTCTCCTGCCTCAACCTCCTAAGTAGCTGGAACTACAGGCATGTGCCACCAAGCCCAGCTAATTTTTGTATTTAGCAGAGATGGGGTTTTACCATGTTGGCCAGGCTGGTCTTGAACCCCTGACCTCAAGTGTTCACCTGCCTCAGCCTCCTAAAGGGCTGAGATTACAGGTGTGAACCACCGTGCCTGGCCATTTCCATCTTCTTACACTTCCAGCTGAGGAAAGAACAGAGGACCCCATGGGTCTAGCATACAGGAGCCTTAAGATGGAAGGGATGGGTTTACTGAATGAAGTTAAGACGTTAACCTGCAGTTCTAGGCATCTGTTGGTCAGCAAGATTATTAGGACAGAGGTACAGAAGAGCTGATTACATATTCCTGAACAGACGCATGGAACTGCATGTGAAGAAATAAGATGGAGATAAAGAGCTTTAGATTTAAATATAAGTCTGGGAGAAAAGTCGGTCTATAGATGAAGCTTGGTTTCGCCTCCTGAAATAGGCATCTAGAGGTAAGTCACAAGGTAAGCAGCCAGATGCAAGATGACAACTTCCTGGAAATGAGAAATAGACTGTTTCTCTCAGGGTTGAGAAATAGCTCAAGTCTCTACCCATATCCAAAAGCAGATGTTGGGAGAATGCAGGAAGGAAGAAATGGAAGAAATGCCTGGAAGACTAGGTGCTGATCCTCAGGCCAGGCATTCCAATAGCCCTGGGTACCCACGCTGAGGAAGAATGTTAAAAACCAAGGGGCTGGGAGAGGCTTCCGTATCTGACTCCTATCAGCATCCATTCCTCAGGTATCCAGTCAGGTTTGGAATCAAAGACAACTTGTCCTTTCAGATCAGCCTTGGGGGGAGTTGCTACCCTGATCTTTGTACCTCCTGTGTCCGAGTGCTTTGGCATTTGAGTTTAATCCTTCCTTTTTAAGTGAATGCAAAACAAACACCATGCTCCCTTTCTTCTTTAGGGATAGGGATCCCATTGGTGCTCCCACCCCTAGCAGCAGGGAAACAGACTTTTGTTCTCTGGGGTCAGGGAGGAGACACTCTGGAGGTGGCCCACTCCCAAGCCCCTGCCTGCCCCTCTCAGTCCCAAAGCCAAAGGCTGGAGCCACTGTCAGGACTCATTAGAGGGGCTGAGTGTCTTTGCTTCCATTCTTAAGATGTCAGGCTCTGGATAATCACCTCTACACAGAGTTGAGGTGGGGGCAGGCACCCTGGACCAAGTATTCAGGCTCATTAAGGCCAGATCCTTAATGATATTAAGGACGGATGTTACTTGTCCCCTTGCACTGAGCAGTCGTGACTAGCTTTGTTCTGGTCCTTTATGGCCTGGGAACTAATTGATCCAGGGCACAGAGGCTCCATCTTGGTGAATACACAGACACCATAGGAAAAGAGAATAGGAAACAAATCTCAGCATTTGCCACAAAGCTCTCTCCTAAGACTCATTGAGGGTTTATTCCATTAGGAGGAAGTCAGCCTGGTCAGTCTTGTTACAGCAAGCTTGGAGAAGTTTGAGTGTCTGGTTAGCTTCATAGTTTGGGTTATAAATAGCCCATTCTAAACCAGAAGCATTGAAGAAGGTTAGAGAATAAGCTGGAGCTTGAAGGCGTAGTTTCCAGCTATACACATTGCAGACATCTCGTGTTCCTAGCACCAGTGGCCCAGTGTGGCACAGCAGACAAGACAGACACCCTTTCCTAAGGGTAGAAGACTCCAGAAAGGAGATTCAGGAACCAGATTTACCACCACGCCCATAAAGCTGTGCAGCTATAGTTAAGTCAAATCAGTAAGTCTTAGCATTTATTATCTAAGCAGCACCAGTGCCTCTCATTTGTCTCCAGGTTATGAAAGACATAGTGGGGGAGGAGAGGCACACAAGTTCCATGAGACATTCCAGTAGGATCACATGGCCCCTAAAATGGAGGTCTGTACGTCTCTACAAAGATTTACCTACTTCTGTAGATTTAGCCATAGGGGAGTCTAAGATAACACTTAAAGTCAGCTCTGGTTAAGATGGCAAAGGATCCTCCAGCGACAGCCAAGCTCAAGGATTTCCCAGAATCCCAGTGGCCAGTACAGTTGTCACAATCACTCTAGAGCCCTGGAGGCCAGGTCAGCTGAAAAGCTGCAAGGAGGACTGCAGGGAAGACTCCTCTTCCTGTCCGTAGACCCAAGTTCAGGGGATAAATCCGGGAATGTTACATAAGTTCACTCAACACGTTGAGTGTTTCAGATTGACCTAGCGAATGAAGCATTTGAACATTTTTCTAAACATGTTTCTTACAACGCAGTTAAACGCTGGGTTGCAAGTTGTTCCAGTGCATGTAAGAGCATGATGGACTGTGCTTGTGTAGTCACTGTTATCTGCACAGGTAGCTTTCAGAGCACTCCTCATTGCAACACCCTAGGAGGCCAAGTAGGGCACCTAGTTCAGAGCACCTGTGTCTTAAAAGCAGAAATTCAGTACTCAGCTTACTACATGCCAGGCAATTTTAAGCCCATTTAATAGTGTTGAGAATTAAGTCAGTTGTGTGTCTCAGCTGAGGAAGCTAGATGAGTTGACATGCCTGTGCCACAGAAGTCTCACAACTGAGTCAGTGGCCAGGCAGGAGTCTCACTTGGGCTATTGGGTGCCAGTCCAGAGTCATTACTAGATCATACTGCAAAAGCCATGGGGCATTGTCACAGTAATCCCAAGTTCAACCTTGAGGCAACCCAGTATCTTCACCCTGAGTGCCTGTAGTCACAGACTTAAGCAACACTTTCTATTATTGGAGTCACAAATAGGACAGATACTCAAGTAAAATGGGCTGTTCCATGAAATTGATATATCCTGAAGTATACCTTCCTACCCAGATAAGGAAGTGGGTCGGCTGGTTTTTATGGATTCTCCTTGTCCTAGTCTTTCAAGATACTGATCTTCGTATTGGTTCTTTGGGGTAAGGGAGGGAGACTGCTTTCAAATTCATTGGGCAGCAATAATGCAGTTCTGCCCAGTTTTATATACCAAGTTCTACAGAAAACTGCCTATCTCATTTTACTCAAAAACCATGTCTGAAGGCAAAACAGCCTCCCAGGGCTTCCTTGTTTTCTGGAATCATCATTTGCACCTTGGAACCCTAGCAGCACCCTTCAGTCTGTATACCAAATGAACTTAGGTCTGGCAAAGCACAGCTCATAATCAGCAGTATCTACTGTGTACAGTTGAGAATGGATCCTGCAGATGTGGGACAGCTGTTTGTACTTAGCAGTTAAGTGTCCCTGCAATGCAGGCGGCCTCTGACAAAGGCATTGTTCTTTGCAAAGCATCCATCTCTCAAAGACTTTCTAAATCAGGCCCAGATGTTTACATACAACTCGCATTTCTCTGAAGATTCCTCTTTCTAGAGAAGTCGGTTTTTACTAAGGTATATGCAGAATGCACAATCTAGCATGCACAACCCCAGAAGGCAGGATTCATATAGTAGTTAGGTGCTAGGAACAGGGAAGACACCTCCATAGTCTAAGCCAACCCTCAAGCCTATGAGGTTGACAGTATGCCCATTTTACAGATATGAAAGTAGCTAATGCACCAAGACACGCAGCAAGACACAGTACCAGTTTTTGAACACTAAAGCCCTTCAACAAAGATTACAAGTTAGCCCTAAATATCAGTCCTTACCTCTTCCCAGTAATAGAACTTCTCTTTTTAGTTAGGTAAACCAGATAGCTACCAGAAAAACTGCCTATTCTGGGCAATGTGTGGTCGTCTCACTAAAGAGACAGCAAATGGAACATAAGTAGAACTTGTGAATTCAGGTCTCAGGCACTATCCTTAGAGCAGTGGTACCTCATTTATCCCTTTTTTAAAAATCTTCCCATTGGTTAGAATCCAGACAGTAGCTGAAGCTCTAACAGAAATCTTGGAATATAATGCAACCTTGGGAATGAACGCCTTGCACAGAGTGACAAGCCTGGAGACTTTGAGGCCCTCTTCCAAAAAAAGCAAAGTTTGGGGAAAGAGAATGTCAGTTTTCTTGGCTTCAAGACTAGACTTAGGAAGACTCAGGGTAGAGTAGTGCTTTCCAGGGAACAGGGTCAAGTTAGGATTTGAGCTACTGAAGTTTTTGGTTTCAAGTCTCTGGTCAGAACCCTAGGGCAGACCAGAGTTTATGATAGCTCAGGTCACGGGTGTATCGAACACCACACTGAGGGCTTGTGTCAAGAGATCAGCGATACTCTAGAGTCACTGTGAGACCCTCAAGCCATCCACCAGCACTTGTCTAACTTCTTACTCCTTAGCTGTTAACACCCAGACTCGCTCCCCCTAAACGAGAACACACCTTGGTCTGTGTCAGTCTTCTGAGCAACCAGCTCTCATGGACTATCTTCCCTACTATCCCTAGGGGTTCCCAGAAAGGGACAGTATGAGCCCTAAGTAACTGAGGCATAGACAGTTACAGATCAGGTGACATACATTGGGCCTGGTTCACAACCTGCATGTACGTTGTCTTAGTCTTTGCAATACTCATTTTAGAGGAGACTGGAGTTTATAGTAATACCATGTTCATAGTCACAGGTTTAAACCCAGGTTTAAGTCTATTTTTAAGACGACACCTCTACAAAAGAAATCAGCTTTAAGAGGGTATTAGTAAGGCTTTGGTGTCCTTGAAAATAGAACTAAAGTAGTGCTGGCTCAGGGGATGGGATTGATTGTGGTGATTGGAAAGAGTCCCGGCTCCCACTGTGCTTGCCCTTCAGCCCAAGTGCCTACTTAGATTAGTCCCCAGCAGATCTCAGGGGGAAATTACAAGCAAGTGTTCAATTTCTCCTTCCGCAGCAGTTTGGGGCTGGGAAATTGTTTCTCCCCTGCAATCTTTCTACACTCACAGCTGTGACTCTCTGCACTGTCAGTGCCTTGCCAACAGGTTGAAAATGAATGTATTTCCTGTGGATGGCTGTCAGGGAGGACACATGTGCATGTTCACCTTCTTGCATTCAGGCACCAGGTCTTCTACTGGGTGCCGGCAAGCATGGGGGAACACAGTCCCAGGGCTGACGTACTAGGCATTGTCTGCCATCTGTTCATCTAGGGTTTCTGATGAACAGGGAAGTCTGATTGACCCCTGCTGGAGCCCCTCATAAGCCATGGCAGGAAGTGCTGGGACCCCACGTGCTTGCACTGGGGAAGGGAAGAGGAATGCCTGACTCTTGGCATTCCTTCTACTCTGAGGGTGTGCAGAGAGCTAGGATAGTGGTACATTTTCCAGCTATGGCTTCCTGTGCTTAAGACTGCTTCTGTTTGCTGTACAACTCCTTCTGTATGGGTAGGGTATGGAAGGGAGAGAGTTTGTCCTGAATTCATATTTTTTGAATAATGATATGTCCAGTGGTTTATGCAACAATGGAGTCACTTGAAGCAAAATGACCCAGTCAGCTTCCAGTGAGCTTAGAGAGCATTTTCCAAAATCTTACCTTTTGCAGGTCTTGCTTAGATACCAGTTATTCCAAGCAGCTTTTGCTGGTTTTCCATCAAGCTTTAGGGACCAGCGAGCACTTCTGAGAGTTCTATAGCATTCTCTTGACCCAAGGCCATTTATCAGGCTGTAATGCAATGACCTGTCTCCCAGTAGGCTAGACTGTGGGGGCAAGGACATAGTGGTATTTAGTCACTTACACGAGTACTGGTGCACCAGGAAGAGTGTTAAGGCCCTCACCTGACACATGCAATTTTGAGACGTTATTCCCATTTTACAGATAAAACTAGCTCAGAAGGTAATATTCACCCAGAGCATGTCAATAATAAGAGGCAGAAAGGAAATAGATGTAGTCCAAGGTCAAACATTGATCATTAAGAGTCAGACACTAGTGTTTAGAGTGAACTCAGCTCTGTGAAATCATGTATTTGCAAAGAACCTAACACCTAGAAGACTGTCCCAAGGCAGCTTCTTCAGTGATGTTAGAAATGTTATAAGAATTTCCTATAGGACAGCCAATGTCAAGGCTTATTTCCATCTATTATGGCAGTTTTTTGCAGTGGAAGTACCATCCCAAGGTCCTAAGTCATCCTAATAAGAGATTGGGAGAGCATTGACAAGCCTTAAACTATGGCCTATGTCCTTACCTCCAGGAACATACTTAGGGCTGAATTAATGCCCATTCATGCATCCATTTCAATAGTGTTGTCTACCCACCTGTCTAGAGTCTTGTTGGGTGTTTTGAGGTCCCAACCTCTGTCAGTCAGCCCTTGCCCTGTGGCTTTTACTGGAGTTGACACCCAGGTGTGGCAGCTCCCACTGCTGCTAACTTGTGAGTGCTTTCCCATTGTTCACTCCCTTAGCTCTGCTCACATCCCTATGAAACTTATTCCTCATCTTCAGCTAAATCCCTTTGAAGGCACCAGCTGCTCCTCACCAGGGCCCTGGCTCAGCACTAGATATATAGTTAACTGGACCTGGTACAAAGCGAGAATGTGGATACCTTGTTTATAAGGCTAAGGCTGCAGCATCAAGGTGTTAACAAGCACAGGGCCCCACTAAGCACAAAGCCCTTTGTGGTTGTAGATTGTACACCCATGAAGCTGGCCCTGCATCCACGTAAGCAATGTTTTTTCATTCATCCAGGCCAAGGCCAATCACACAGGGCTACAGGTAAGGGATGGTTAAGTGCTCTACCAGTGTTGTGGCTTTTTGGCAAGACTATCCACTGGACATGCAGTTGGGATTCCCTAAGAGGGGACAAAGTCTGCCATTTTCCCCAGGTATGAGAACAAAATATGGAGACCAGTAGTCCATTCACCTTGGTCCAGAGAGTTTGAGAATGAGGATAAGGGAGGTGTCCAGCTATGTGCTTCTATAGAAGGGAGATTTCAGATTCACTGATGGTAAACACACTAAGCTAACAGTAGTTCCAGATATGAGCTTTTGCTTGGCTGAGCATTTTACATGCATTCCAAGTTCATCTTAAATGAATAGTCTCACTTTCCAGATAGACAGGTATGGGGCAAGAAAGTGACATGCCTAAGTGTACACAGACAGTATAAGTGACATGCAATTTCAGACAGTGTTCTCAGAAAAGCACTTATCTGTGCTGATCTGAGCTAAGCATCTTATATTATTTATCAAGTCCTCACATCTCATTTGACTGTTGTGGCAACCGTGGAACTACATCAAGTCTGGGAACATAGCTGACAGGTGGCCCCAGCTGCTGAGGTCTGCAGAAAATCTGCAAAGGCCATTCTCTCCATGAGTGACTCCCAGCTGATGAGTCCATTGGCCTTGCCAAACTTTCTTGGACTGCCTCATTTAGCATGCTTCTATTTAGCCTCTTCACAGAGGCCAAGCTTGCATCAAGATCTAAAGCTCTGTGTCCTCCAGCTCCCTTACCTATTTTCCTTTACAATTCTCTTGGATATCTAATCCTGCTTTAGCTTCTGAGGACCTAGATTAACGCAGGAGTACAGCATTCAGTTTGAAGACTAAGGCTCAGAGGTTAAGCGTTTGCCTAATGCCACATAGCAATAGTCAAACCCAAATTCAGAGTCTGGAACCTAATTTCAATTGCTCTAAGCAAAGCAATTCTGACTTGGCTCCAAATCACGAGTCCAGGTTGAACTTTCTGTAACTGATGGGAGTGCTCAGTCTTCTGGGCATTGAGAAGCTAGAGAGTCAACTTGTTTTGCAGAGTGATGGTCTGAAGGAGTCTCCTACAGGAGGTGCTTCTCCACTTCTGGATTCCCAGGTGTGTGGATAAGTGGACCTGCCTGTGAGGCATGTACTTGAAGTCTTAGGACTCTTTAGTGGCCTTCAGTACACATCTACCTTCACTGTTATTAGTGCAAGAAGAAAGTGTCTACCTCAGCCTCCTACCTCTACCTAGCTTTGTCAAGGCCATAGATGTAACTTTGGATCTGTTAACTAGTTTAACCCTGAAACTTGGACCATCTATACCAAGTCTTTCTAGTTCAAACTTAGCCTCCCAGCCCCTTTCAGTGTTCCAGGAAGATATGCAAAGAATATATTTTGTCTATTAAAAGTCACAGCCTGGGTGACCATTTAACCCATTTAAGGTGGAGCAGGGTGGGGGGTGTCCAAACAAGATTCAGCTAAGAAATCAAGCTAGATCTACAGGAACCAGTGTGGAATGATTGACACAGAATACTTAAGCAGATAAACTAAGATGTGGCAGGAATTTATGATTTGATCCTATGTGTGAAATATGCTTCTAATGATCCCAGTCTAAGCTGAGAAAAGTTGTATAGCCTGATGCTTTATCACTTGTGTATGTTGTCTTATAGCAAGTTTAAGGAATTAGCTTTTCTAGCAGATGCTAGGAAATATTCACAGGCTGAACTGCCTAAATCCTAGTACATAATTGCTGAGTGTCTAATACTGCCCAGAGTTTACTGTCACCCAGTTGTCTCCCTGGCCCCAGGAGAGTCCTTCATTCTCATGCTTCTTGGAAGCACATGTAAGCCAAATGGGGGCTTCCAACTGGCTATCAGCTCCATGCTGGGTCTGAGCATTGTGTTCATTTGCAGTTTCACCATTGCAGGCATTTCCAAGGGATTACAATCCTCACCTTTGGACCTGCTCACATCCTGCTAGGTGTGTTCTAATCACTGTGGCAGGCCCTGGCTGTCATGCCTTATTACTTAAATATATTATCACAGCCTGGCCTCGGCCAGAATGGAGGGATTAAAGCAATAAAACTAAATGGACAAGTGGCCAGTATTAGAATTTTTCTTACTCAGAACCTCTGTAGGTAATGGTACACAGCTGTAAGCACCCTGCCCCCACCCGTGCTTCCTTGCTGCACAAGCACTCCCCTCCCTCCCAAGCCTGGAGGCAGCTGCTTCTGTTCTCCATCAGTAAGGCTGCCTGGGATTGGTCCAGCTCTAGCCCTCAGCCAATTAAGCTCCTGAAGATGGAGACCTGTTGCTTATCAACAGACAAGCTTACTGAGTCCCAGAGGTCCTAGGGAGAGGGTTCATGTACTTTGGCCAGGATAGGTACTACTTGTACAGGCAGCAATTCTGGCTTCTTCCATACTTTATTCCTGACAGCTCTGGGAGGGGTGTATTAATCTCTAAGTGGGCAGGGCATTGCTCAGAAAGATGGGGCAAGATGTAGACAGTTGGTGAATCAAGGTGAGGCTACATTACAACTAGTGAATATTCTGAGTCTTAAGTGCATCAGGAGTTAAATGATCTGGGTGTAAGTTATTTAATAGAATCCTATTTCACTGTATGGCAATAGGCACACTGAATAGACAACAATTACACACTCTCAGATTAACAATGGTCAACTGAATGACAGACTAACCTTCCATGTTATGATTGCTGAATTGTATGGAGTTTACAGGTTAAATAGGAAGGATTATTTTGAAAGAGGAAACACATGCCTAACGCTGCTCTTTAAAGGTACTGGCCACAAAACTCAGGGCTCAGACCTGAGATCACAGCCTCAGGTTCTGCCTTATCAAGGGCCTGTGCACAGGTGACTAAGGACTGCCTGAAGGGTAAGGTTTCACCTACTTTCTTAGAAGTTGTACTTCGCTAATTTAGACTTGTGAGATATGTACTTGGACTGTTTGTTCCTGGGAGGACAATCGTCCCAGAAATTCTTGGCCCTGGCTTGTACTCGCAGAACTGTTTACCATCACTTTATAAGACCAATTCAACACCCAAGAGGCAGCACTGAATAAGAGCCTGGGCTTAGAGTCTAGACCTAGAATTGAGTGTAAATTCTACCACTTCCTTGCTGCAAAGCTCACAGGAAGAAAAGCTTGAGCTGGTTCTCTTTACCCTGAAAGGACAGAATCTTATGCCTCATGGATTAAGACACCAAAACACCGTCTTGAGGCCTGGCACATAACGCTAGTTAACATTAGTATATCCATGGA